>NC_143401.1:45816123-46416123 GCF_052110815.1 Crocodylus siamensis | reverse complement strand
GAAAGAAGAATCCAAGAAGCTGCAGCACCATGCCCCTCTCCTCCCTGACCCACTCTTGCTGCTTAAGCAGTCACCTGGGCTGGGTGGGCTGGGGATGCCTGGCAAGGGCTGCTTCCCCCATGCCAGGAAGGCCCTGCTGGGGTCCCATGCCAGTGGGTGAGGGGACAGAGAAGGGGATTAACACCCCCCTCCTCTTCCCCCTCAGGCTACCAGCACTCCAAAGCAGGGTTTCCCACCCGGACGGTGTTCCCAGCCAGCAGGAGCAGTGATAGTGATCTGGCTAGGGAGGAGAGAGGTGGGGCCAACCCTGCTCCACTGGAGCAAACAGTACAGCCCAGCCCAGGGCTGCAAAGCATCCTGGGATGTTGGGGGACTGAGTTAACTTAAACCAGGAAGGGATCTGAGACAGAAGTTCCATAAACCGGTTTGACCTAAATCAGTTAAATCTGATACTACATTCAACCAGGTTTATCTTAAACCAGTTTCAGCCATTTTGAAAGTAGTTTATGTACACTGAACTTCTATTCTGTTAAAGGTTTAAACTGGTTTCTGGTCCCTTAAGTTTTTTTGTGTGTAATTTCTGTCTTTAGCCCAGGACAGAACCTCCAGCAACCTATGGCCCACGGACTAGATTCAGCCTGCAAAGTGATTTGTTTATTTATTTTATCCTGCAAGGCCAGGCCATTGGTGGCAATTGGCAGTCAGCAGATTGGCCACAGAATCAGTGGAAAAGCAGCAAGAGGGGATATTGGTAACAAAGAGTTGGCAGCAATTCAGTGGTGGGGGAGGTGGTGACTGTGGTCAGGGCTGAAGTGGTGGCCTGCCTTTGGGTCATGCTCTGTTAATTCATCCTGTTGCCTCTAACAGATTGGCAAACTCTAGTGTACATCATCTGAAGTAGAGAGTTTGAATTTAGAAGACAAAAAAGTCTTCAGAAAGAAACAAAATAGCCTTCACCCTCCATCGTGTACTTTGGCGGAGCTATGTTCCTCATGCTCTTCCATTCTCTGGTGCATGAATGCTGAAGCTAATGGACAATAAGCTGTCAGCTTTACCAGCTATGATTTTAGGCATTTCAAAATAGGAACGGATTTTTGGAAGGCTTACAGCTCATGGTCAAATGAGGAGCAAACATTCCTGGTGCAAAAACAATACTTAAAGATGTAAACCCTCAAGAATAACTTGATGTGAATCTTGCCAGCCGTTAAGGAATAATTATTGGTATGTAGTCATGTGAAGTGCAGTGCAGGTTTTGGCTTTCAGAGGAGTTGTTGGCTTTTGCAGGTATGGACAGAGGACCATTTTGTGATTTGTTTAAATATGTAAAAAAGGTCCTTTCTAGAGTGAGGGGCCTTGTAAATGAGCTCTGTATCCTTCTGCATCTGCTCATGAAAACCACTGCATATCACAGCCTTGAGTACACAGTTTTACTGTTAAATTAATTAGAACCTGAATAGCAACCAAGCACAAGTCCATTTTCTGGCTTTTGAGATAATATAGCAAGTTGCTGATTTAACTCTTTATTTTTCAGATTTAAGAATCTAGAAAGATTATTTTCCTTTAGCCAAGCCTCATACTTACCTTTCAGTGAAACTCAAAATCGGGGTTCTATATAGCATATCTGTAGTTCCAGAGAAGAAAATACAGAACCTCATGTGACCCCTGTAGCTTGTACATTATGCTTTGAAGATTCAATAGTCATCTGGCTGATTGCTCTGATACTCAAATGCAGTTTTACTTTTCTAATTAATACTATTTTCCCCATACAAATAAAATTTCAGTGTCATCTGAAATCTACCATTTTTAGTTGCTAAGGCATTTAATTCCTGGCTTAATTTCTTTAAGGAATTAGTCTCTGCCTTAAAGTGCTGTCATTCATTAGGCTCACTACCTGCAGTTAGAAGTTAAAAACAGCAATTTCTAGGCAAGCTACTGGTTGTTCACATTTATGTAGGGAAAAAATGGTTCCTTATTTACTAGATACCTCATTCTGTGTACATACTAGTAAAAGATCCTCCTGCAGGCCTGTAACATGACTGTTATTTTACCTCCTGTAATGAATATTCAAAAGCTGCAGTCATTGAGGTGGCAAAAATAGTAAGGTGATTGAAGCAGGCTTTGACATAAAAGCCTAAAAATATATTTCTGAAGACATGGAAATAGTGTTTGCAGCACAGATTCCCCCTTTTCTGAGACTATGTAAGAGAACAGTGCCAGAAAATGTATGAATTAAATGTCTGTTTCACACAGCAGCATGATCACATCTTTCTGTATGATGTGTTGTAATAAGCATGTTTAAAAAAAAAGAAGACGACAGCAGGGCTTTCTGTAATCCTTTCTACTAAATATCAATGGAATTGAAAAAATCAGCATAAAGGACATTCTGTTAAGATATGGCAATGCATGCATTGTTTTCAGCATAATGCAGTCAGGGTCTCCATGGTAAAATGAAATTTTTATTATATTCTTTTTTTGTCACCATCAGCAGTTACCCAAAAGTGGGAGCTGCTCCATTTCATTATAGGTTAAGAGACTTACCATATAAAACCAGCTGGGTAGTATAAATCATAAACTTCCTTTTTTTCAGATAGGTTTTAAAAACAGACTTAAGGATCAGTGAAAAAAAAGTGATGCAGCATATGTTGTTGTTCAGTATTTTTTTTTAATATAAAACCCTTCTTTTCAGAATTCCCCCTTCAGTGGAATCAGTTAGACACTTCCAGCTGGTGGCAGGGGATACAGCCATAACACAGCTTTCTCTGTCCCAGCTGTCTTTTTCATTACATTAAATGCATTACGATGGCTGCACTGTTTTATAAAGGCTCAGGTACAGAAAGGTACAAGAAGAAATCCGCAGTCATGCAGTTTTGTAGTGATTGCTAGCTTCCACAAGATCTTTGAATTCTGAATGTGTTCTTGGCTTTGCTCAGACATTTCCTTCCAGTCACTGGAACACTGCTGTAAGGGCTGGTTAAAGGTGCCTGAGGATATCACCTTTTACAAGGAAGCATTGTTGTAAAGGATTTTTAATGCATTATGGCTCATGCAGCATCACAGATAAAGAAAAACAGGGATTTAGAAATTAATGCTGATGAAGAAACTGAGAAAAAAAGAAAACACAGGAAAAGATCAAGGGATCGGAAAAAAAAGGTATCTAGATTTGTACCAAATTCTTTTATGGATTCTATTGTTTTAATTTTCTTGCAGATGAACTATCACGGATCATTAATGTGTGTAACTTGGCAGCTATATGAGAAATTCGTTAAGACTGTAAAAAGCACTGCAAACCACAACTGGGGGGTTTGCAGTGCAATTGAATTTTTAATCAGATGTTCGTTGATTGCAGTGATGATGCAGAAGGTGTGCGTTCATTTTGCATATAAATCAGTCACATTATCATGATACGCCAGCCTGCCATAAGTGAGTTAAAAATAGTTTATAGTAGCAACTTAAAGATTAAATGCATAACATTGCTAGGCTATGAATAATAGGCTACATGTTTGTGCTTGATGTGAACATGTGTGAAGGCAGATTTTCTTTGTGTTGGGACTCTGTCACATGCTTGGCTCTTAAAACATCCATTTTTGGAATAGTCACAGAAAAAGAATGTTTCATTGGTTACCTTTTTTCCTAAAGGCAAATTATGTTGCAAAATCAAACCATAATAATTTTGGATTAGCAACTTTCTTTTGTTATCATAACATGTGAGATGATGGAGCCTTGTTTTTCTCTGTTGTATAATTATCCTGGATACAGAAATCCCAATGACACATTGAGACCCAAAAAATTCAGTACATTTCCTAATCTTTGCTCAGTTAGGACTTGAATCTAGTAGTGGTTCCTTAGTATTTTTCTCAAGGTATAAAACAAAATAGTTGATAGATGACAGGTAAAGATGCTTCTGAGTGTTTTGTGGATATGCCCGTAAAAATGACACTTTATATACCAGTCCACATGGATAAGGCCCTACAGTGGTTTCTCAGTCATCAGCTGAAATTAATTAAAAAAAAAATGCCCAGAGCTCATGGTCTGGACCCAGAATTCTGATTATAAAACATTTCTATGTGTCTTTGTGAAATTCCCTAAGGGATAGATCTGCTTAGTACACTCAGAGCAGTGGTGTATGTGCTTCCTTATGACATGTAAATTTCCTTTAACATACGTGTATCTTTTGCTTGAGTGATAGTCAACATTTTCTTGCTTTTCCCCCTTCTTTCTTCTGTAATGGCAGTTTTAAATATAATGTAAAACACTGAGAAACCCACTGCCTTCTGTTCCAGTGAACACATTAAGAGGCTGTGCTTAGATGGCTGCAGCGAGTGTACTGCAGCATGTTAACTATAGATATTTTTTCCATTCTAGTGTATATGTGAAGATCTCCTTAACATTTTTGTGGTATAAATGAAGGCACAGAATTAAAATATTGCATTGGGGCAGATTTTCAAGGTCTTTCACCTCAAAATTGGTCTGAATTTGTAATATTTTTTGTCTGATTCTATGGTTGTATGTAGGTCTATAACATTATAGCTATCAGGATTTTTTCAGCTTAAAATGACTAGAGCAACACAAATTTGAGAAGCTGGCCTGTCAGTATATATTTACATCTGAGTTGTGAGTTAGGCTCACAATTAATTCTGTTCATAATGTAGGGAGCTATTGTTATCCTTAATAGGCTTAAGTTTTACAAAAGCATACATAACCACATATATGCTATCTTCATGTGCCATTATTCATTCATATTTACTTACTAGCAAAATATGGAAGGGATATGGTAATAAGAAACTCTTCAGTCAGTGATCTGAGACAATTGCTTTGTGGACAAAATGCTTTAATGTTTATACAACACAATGTCATAGAAAGGAAATCTCTTTGCAACTGGGAGAACATGGATAAATATCAACCTAGCTGTCATAAAATATTGAAAAATCTATACATTTATGTCATTTCGTTACAGTAGGTTAGAACATCAAGATTGCACACCAGCAATGGCTTATTTAACAGGCTGGAGATCAGTAGTTAATTTACTATCCTTTCTTTCCAGTATCTTACAGGACTGGGCAGATTCAAGACATACTGAGGTATTGGGAGAATAAAATCAGTAACTGTTTTCACTTAAACTCCCTCTTTTTATGTTTACGTCCATATTGTTCAATCACTGGTCTCGGTGACAAAGATATCATTCTGCCTATTCTTTACCCAGGGCATAAACTGTTTGATTCTGCTTGTTTGACATTTTGTACTTGGTGGGTATTAGAAAACATTTTTTCCCAATATTTCCACATTGAGTTGTGAATCACTTCTTGTCCCTCTGCTCCACCTACAAGCAAACAATACTGAATTTCTTTATATTGGTCACAAGATACTGCACAAGGCTAACCCTTTACTTGAGCAGTATACAAAAATATCCTCTAGGGTCTTCCAAATGCATTGAAACAGCAGTGAGTGCTAATGTATCTGGGTAATTTATACAATGAGGAGATTGAGGCATGTGATGGTTTGAAAGTCAGGTCTGTGGGAGAACAAGCACTCCTTGGTCATGCTGATACAGCTTCATGTCTAACTTGGGGATTGTAGTTGGAGGAAAAAAAATCGCAGCTTTAGAATTATTTGGCACTTCACCATGTAATAACATTTTTGTTAGAATCTTTTCTAAAAAGGTGTTAGAAAAAATAACATCTAATATCCTATCAGTTAAGCCCTAGGACCAGTTCTTCCAAGTTGCTAGTGCACATCTACATGCGTCTGGTTTAGGCAGGTTAAGTTAACCTTTGTTTGTGCATTGGGGTACTGGCCCACTCGCATAAAGTGTGGGTACTTCTGGAGATTCAGACTTTAATCTGCACTGTCTTACACATGCTTCAGCAAGATAAAGGCATGGAGCCAGAGAGTGGGAGACATGCATCTCTTGACCTATTCTGTACATACTTTACTATTTAGACTGTTGAAGTGTTTTCTAAAACTTAAAGCTAGATTCTGCCATGGCTGTACAGTGTCTGGGTTTTGGATAGCTGTGTGTGGTGTCTTCACTTTCTTAAGCTGGAAGAGTCTATTCATGTTCAGGGGCAGATTACATTTCTAAACAATATAACTAATGGAGAAAAAAAAGGAAACATCTTTTAAGAATAAGTATTACCTCAATTATATAACCCTTTTTTGACTTTGGAGAAGGTTCCCTAGGTAATGCATAATTCTGGTTATGAAAAATAGAAATAGTTTCCCATATGCCAATATCTAGGGAGATCTAAATACTCACTTTGTGCCAGTGACTCTCAAAGGCAGAAATCTTTCTTTTTCTTTTTTTTAAAGCAAGTTGTACTGTTTTTCTTTTGAAGCAAAGTAAACCTTGCTGTATACAATATTCAACCCAGTGGTTTTCATTAGTATGTCATGCTTTAGAACTAGTTGGTTCCACCAGAACTCAGAGTAATGTGAGTACTCAAAGTACTAGTACTGCCAATTGTGGTATATTATAATAAACTGTTGCCATCACATCCTCTACTGCAGCAGACTTGTGGAGCAGGAAACATACAGGATCAAAGTGTTGTGAATTTTGGCAATTTTATTATGAGTTTCATGATATTTGATGTTACTTAAAGTACCCTCACAAGCTAGGAAAGTTGCATTGGAGAGCTAAGCTATACATTTACTCCAGTACACTGACTGGTACAAACCTCTGCCTGGATACATTTAAGTGAAAGTGTTTTTTTTTCATTTTAGCTTACGTTGATTGGAAACAGGTTTAGGGAAACTGCAGCCAGTCACTCTTAAATTCTTATGAGAGTGACCGTACAGGAGTTTCCATTAGTTTAACCATAGTGATTTTAAAAAGGTTGAAATGAAACTGGTGTACCTTGTATGCTTTTATGTAAACAAGTCCCACATGGGTCTGAAAGATGACCAAAGCCATCCTAAATGCTCAATAATCAGAAAACAAATAAAGACCCACACATTTATTATTTTAAAACATCTAACATTATATTAAAGTGTGACTCATGATTCTTGAATGTTTGTGGTTGACAGCAGTAGGATCTTCATGTATGTGGATTTATAAAATCAAAGCCAAGACTCAACTATGAAGTTACTAGTCTAACAGGTCTAGGAACATAACCAATTGACCTGTTGAAAAGAAAAAGTAAATCTAAATTTTAGGGTCTTGTTTAATGCCTGTTCAGCTTAATTATAGTGTTTCCAGAGACTTCAGAGGGCTCTGGCTCACGCCTTTAATTTTGACATGGGGATACTTTGTCAGAGGAATATAAAATAGAATAATTGGAATGTGTCTAGACACATAACTTAGGGCACTATTGGGTTTCTAGGAAGATATCTGAATTGATGTTAATGAAGAGGCTTGCCCCAAACCAAGAATTCTGGGAGATATAGTGCCACTCTAGAGAGGGACTGGACTATTGTATCCCTTTGTGGAGTGGCTAGCAGCAATGCATTTGCTCTAGTCCTTGTGCTTAGGTAAGGTAAGTAAGTACATGCCTGGCTTTAAGCAGGGACATATTTTCATTGGGTTCATTAAAAATATTCATTTGCTCACATGGGATTTAAATGGAGACTCTAAAAGGAAATGGGGGCTCTAAAAGGAAAACTTGCTTCCAGTCATTTTCTTTTAATTAATGTTGTTGGTAGCACTGAATTCTTATAATGAAAAGGGTTCCCCCATCCCCCATTCAGCTTGCAAGAACAATTTATTTTCTTGATACAACCCTTGAAAGAATGTCAAGATTAGATTATCTGACACAGCATTGCTAGTTATCTTGATCAACTTTAACTTCCATATCCAACTTTTAAACAAAGAAAAAAAACTTTTTGTTTTGTGAATTTCCATTTTACTTGTACAAATTAAATTCAACAGTTATCCTTACTCTGCAGTCCCTCTTACCTTGACTTCTTCAACCAGAACTTACCATTGTCACTGTACACAGCTGTGAACTATTCACACATATTCTTGATGTTTAACTAACATTAGCAGTTATTGGTAGAGGTAGGATGGCGAAAGCATTTATAGCCTTTCAGATCTCCCTAGCTGTGGAAAGATTGGTAAAATGCCATGGTGAGGTGGGCCTGTGGGATATATCAGTCTAGCTTTATTTAGGTTTGCAAAACTTCATCAATTTCTACCAGCTCCCTTTCTCTTTTCTTTCTTGCCCAACTTTACAGGGAGAAATAAAAAGTCTTGCCAAGGAACCAAGTATAATTTTGAAACAAAATGAAAACATGACATGGTTCAATAGGCATCACATTTTTAGAATATATATATATACATTATAATAATTAAAACTACACCCTGAGCCAAAATGCTAAAATAGTGGTAATTTCATACTATTAAATGGCCAAAGATTGTATCTTCTGAGGATATGCTAGATTCTTTTGGCTCATTGCCCCCCATTCACTAAGCTTGTGTTATTATAGGCCTGACTAAATCCTCAAAGAGAGGTCATTAGCAATCTTAGTTCTTTTGACTGCAAATCTCCCATTAATTTAAGTGAGAATTTGAGTCATGACTCTTACTCTCTATGTGATATAACCACTTCCATCAGTGGATGGTATGGGTACAAACCTACCTTTATTTGGTAGATGACTACCAGGTACCCTCTTAATACCTGGTGTGGCTGGAAGGGAGGTGACTTATTAAATGCAGCAATTCTTCTAAATAATGCTAACCACATAGACTTGAATGTTTGCTGATTTTCTTGAGTTTCAATCATAGAATTATAGAAAATCAGGGTTGGAAGGGACCTCAGAAGGTCATCTAGACATCCAAAGGCAGGACCATCCCCAACTAGATCATCCCAGTCCAAGACTGGTCTAGCCAGGTCTTAAAAACCTCCACCTCTCTGAGTAACCTGTTCCAGTGTTTTACTACTATCCTAGTAAGGAAATTCTCCCTAATATCTAACCTAAACTTCCCTTTCTGCAACTTGAGGCTGTTCCTCCTTGTTCTTGTTTGCTTGAGTTTGAGTGCAGCTCTTGGAACAATGGGAAGACATTTTCACTAACACATTCATTTTGGTTAGCTAAGCAATTATGGCCCATGGACCAGATCTGGCCTGTCAGGCTATTCTATCCAGCCCACAGGGCCCCTAAAAAATTTAGAAAATTAATATTTATCTGCCCCAGGCTGCCTGTCAAAGATGACATGAGCCAGGGGCAGTAGGACCAGCACCAGCAAGGCCTCTCCGGCCCCGTGTCCCCACCAGCTAGAACTGTGGGGCTGTTTGTGCCTCCCTGTGCGAGAGCAGGAAATTCAGATAAGAAGCGGGGGCAGGGAGGCAAGGGAAGATCACAGGCATTTGCCCCAGTCCTCAGGGCCAGGGTGGCTCCTGCTGAGTCCCGCGGTCTGGCCATGGAGCCAGGAGCCCTGTGGTGCAGAGTGGCTGGTGAGTCGGTAGGGAAGTGAGAAAAATGGTGGTGCAGGTGGGAGGAATGGAAGTGAGCATGCATGCTGGAGCGTGGGGCCCGTGCCAGTGTCCCGGGCCCAGTGCCGGTGGGGCCCAGGGCAGGGTGGCAGGAGTGCAGTGCATGGGCTGGCAGGGGTCTGTGGAGCTGGGCTGAGCTGCACCAGCAGGGATAGAGGGGAGCTAGATAGGCTCTACAGAGGCCCTGCTGGCTGGGACCCTGCACTCCTGCTGCCCTGCTCTGGACCCCGGCAGTACTGGCCCTGGGACTCCCGCCCAGCTGTTGCTGGCTCCCACATGCCCACTCGCTCCCATTCCCCCAGCCTCGCAATACAGGTGGGGATGAGCACACATAGCCCCAATACCATGCGCACCGAGCTGGGCTGAGCAGCAGCGATGGGGAACAAATTGGTACTCAGTGCAGGAGGTCCCTTTCCTCTCTGCTGAGCAGCAGTTTTTGCCCAGGAGTGTGGGGTCTGGGCCAGCAGGGACTATATAGAGCTGGGCTTTGCTGCTCAAGCAGAAAGAGGAAGAGCCAGCCCAGCTCAATAGACCCCTGCTGGCCTAGACCCTGTTCTCCTGCTGCCCTGCTCTGGGCCCCACCAGCGCTGGCCCCGGTGCACCAGTGCAGGTCCCATGCTCCTGCTCAGCAGTTGCTGTGCTCTGCGCACCTGCTTCCTGCCCGTTTTCCCCACCTGCTGCAGCCATTTACCCACTCCCCCACTGCTCGCCTGCCAGTGGCTCTGACACCACCTGGTTCCCAGCTGCATCGCCAGGACTGCAGGAGCAGCTGGGATTTGGTGCTGGAGTGGAGACTGCAGGGGGAGGTGCAGAAGTGGCATGAGAAGGACAGTGGTGGCAAATGGGGGAAGTGGCAATGAGCAGGAGCATGAGGCCCACACCAGTGCCCTGGGGCGAAGAGCACCAGGATGGAAAGCCCAGCCTCACAGGAGCACTGGCAGGCTCTCTGGCTGCCATGGTGGGGTAGGCTGTGGGCAAACCCTCCCGCTCCATGTGTGGCACAACCATCCCCAACCACCCTCCCTTCACATACTCAAATCCCCCTACAAAATCCACACACTCTTGCACTCCACATAACCACACCCCCCACGCCAGGGGTGGGCAAAATACAGCCTGAGGGCCAGATCCAGCCCTCTAGGCCATTCTATCCAGCCTGTGGGGCCCCTAAAAACTTTTAAAAATTAAGATTTATCATTTTTGACAGGATCCAGGGGCAGTAGGACCCAGGGGAAGTCATGGTGGGCCCCTGGAACAGCAGGTCCCACCAGGCCCAGCTCGAGCCCCACTCCCCCAGCCAGAAGCCCCTGCCTAGCAGAGGCTGCTGGCCTGGGACCATGGGACTGGTTGTGCCTGTGCCAGAGTGGGAAATTCAGGTAACAGCAGGGAGGCAGGGGAGGACTATGGGCGATCACCCCAGTCCTCAAGCCAGGCCAGCTCCAGCTGAGTTCCATGGTCCAGCCACACAGCCAGAAGCAAGAAGACACATGGGAGTGAGCAACAGCTGGGACCTTTTCATCCAGAAAGACAAGCGTGGGGTGCAAGGAGTCAGGGCTTCGCACTGGTCCATGCCTGACCATGGGGCTGGAATGGGAGGGTGGGCTCAGAGTGAGCAGGCTTGCAGGGGGCTTGGAGCAAGGAGGTGTGTGGGAGCCAGCCCCAGTGTTCTGGGGCCATCTCCCCTCTGACCCTGTTGGGGCAGCCCAGCCTGGCTCTATAGAGCCCAGCCAGGCACACCCCAGGCTCCTGCCAGCCTTCTCTGGGCTCTGCTGGTGCTGGCCCTGGGGCACCACTGGGCTGTCACTGGCTCCCGTGCACTTTCTGGCTCCCAGCCCTGCAGTACAGGCATAGACCAGCACACTCACTCCTGACCACACGCATCCCATGCTCACCCATCTGGGCAAAAGGATTGGACCCGGGCTGCCTGGTTGGGTGCCTGCCTCCCTGGCAGCCTGGCCTGGGGCCATGATGCCCATGGAGACTTGCGTTGTGCCTGCAGTTGTGTTTGCACTCTGGTGGCTCCAGAAGGCCAGGGCCCACCCAGGAAGGGCCTGTCTGGCCCTGGTGGCAGCATGGAGAGCGCCCAGAGCCACTGGGGGTGGCATGGGCCAGCAGAAACATGGCACAGGGAGGCAGCATGGAAGTTACATCACACACCTGAGGCTTGGGGTGGTAACAGCCCAGCTGCCCTTCTCATGGGTGGCCCCAGCTTTTCTACTCTGGAAGCTCCTGCATCTGCGAGGAGCCTGGGGACCCCGGGGAAGCTCCTGGCCCCAGTGCACTGGTGCAGGGCCTGTATTTCTACCTGTCTGTCACTGAGCTCCACGTGCCTACTCACTGCTCCTTCACCCAACCTGCCACAGCCATTTCCCCACTTCCTCCCTGCTGTTGCTCCTGCATCATGTGGTTCCCAGCAGCAGCTCCGGGACCACAGAAGCAGCTGGGATATGGTGCTGGAGCTGCGGAGGTGGAAGGGGGGATGGAGAATAGCAGCAGTGGCAGTGAGCGGGAGCACAGGGACATGCCAGTAGGAACCTGGGGCTAGGAGTGGCAGGAGCACAGAGCGCAGGCTTGTAGGAGCACTGGTGACAACTCTGCCTGCCGCAAGAAGGGGCAAACCCTTCCCCTCCATGCAAACCACAACCCTCCACACCCATCCCCACACTCGGCCCCCTACAAACCAATGCCTACCAATACACACACACACACACACACACCCATCCAGCCCCCTACAAATCCCCCCCACACACACCCTCCCCCACACCCTGCATACCCACAAACCTATACCCCCCAAAATATACAAGAGTAAGACTTCATTTAAAGCTATTATACTATTACCTCTACATATGTTACACAAACGTTTAAATCAGGACAAAAATATTTTATGAAATTAAATTAATGAATGTTGTAGTACGTTTGATTTTTAGAACATGGTTTGGTATTTTTCTGGTTCAGAGATAGCAAACCCCCTTGCTGAAAGGAGTACTTTCAGGGGGCAAGGATGGGGACTTCTTGTGGCAAAGGTCAGGGGTTAGGAGGCGGGACATCTGGTGCCAAGATGGTGCCCAGGGGGCACCAATCAAGGGGTGGGGTTACCCATGCAGCCTCGATGGCTTGCCAGCATTCAGTGAGTGGCCCTCCACCTGATATAAGTGTCTGCCCCTGCATTAATGCATGTGTAGATGTGCCCATTATGTTCTATCTATATAAAAAATACTTTAAAGTTTTTCTGGTATGCAGTGTTTATCTTAGCAAAATAATGTGCTGTTCTTCAATACTTTAAAATGTGTTACTGTGACAGTGAAAGGATACTATTGTATTATTTGTTATACTCTAATGAACTATGTAGCAATTAAATCTAGTTTTAATTTTAATACTATTTTAAACAGTCATTGAAAATTATTGAGATTAAAGAGCGATGAGCAAGATGGAAAGGATTTATTTAACACTGGTGTCCACTGATTATATGTAGTTAATTTCAACTTCAGTCAAAGCAGAACTCATTGAACTCATGTAAGGTATATACTATACACCTGACCAGTTGAAACTACTGGGACCACACACAGAGAAAGCTATTATTTAGTTGCGTAAACATATCTAAGAATCTGCCTCTCTGTTACTACTGCATTCCTTAACCATGGACATAATAAGACATTGCTTACAGTGTGTCTGATAAATTTTTTTTCAATAGTCTGTGCAAGTATGTGAATTTTCATACTGCAGTATGACAGTTAGCTCCTTTGTGTACCATATGGAGCTCTCCATTTTTAAACTGACCTACAATTCTAATATTATAAAAGCCTTTTTCTGTTTGTCTGCCTGTCTGTACATAATACTTTATTTGCACTGTAATTGGCTGACTGAAACAACCAATCAGAGTACAAATACAGCTTTCAGACAGGAGGTGGTCTCGCCCCTCCCCCTGACACTCCGTGGAGGTGGCAGTGGTGTGCGGAGGTGGGGAAGTGGGGTCGGGACACTGTGGGGAGGGTGAAGCCACCAGCACTGGCTTCAGCCCACCTCTCCCCCCTTCCGCTGTTGCTGCCAGCAGGGCCGATGCTGTGGTGGGGGGGGAGGAGCGGGCCTGAGGTGGGGGGAGCACTGGGCATGCTGTGGCAGCGGTGGGGGAAAGAGTGGGCCTGGGCCGATGTGGCAGTAGTGGCGGGGAGGAGCAGGCCCACAGAGGGGGGAAGAAGTTGGCTTGCCATGGCGATGAGGGGGAGCAGCAGGCCCAGCCCAATATGGCAGCAGTGTGGGGAGGGGACGAGCAGTCCTCCTCCCCCCCTCGGGCCTGGACCCACACCTTCTGTGCCCCCACTACTGCCATGTTGGCTTGGGCCTGCTGCTCGGCAGGCTGGCTTCTCCTCACCCTTGGGCCCAATCCTCCCCCACACCCCATGCTTCAGGCCCGGACCCACTTCTCCCCTCCCCCTGACACTGCAGTACTGGGGAAGGGGGGAGCAGGAGGGAAAGGGGGAGTGGACCTGGATGGGGGTGGGGCAGGGTTCACATGGGGCTCCATCCCTGCCTGCTCCCCTTCTCCCCTGTCATTCTCGATGGGCAATTGGCTAGTTTGCTTATATGCCTTGCTGCTGCAAGTCCTCTTTAGTGTCATCCTGGGCTGAATTGTTTTTTCTTTAAGCTGCCCTTCTCCTCAGATGATAATTATTTAAAAACAGAAGTATTAGAATAACATACCTATCTTTAATTCACATACATACATTTTATGAATAAATAAATAGGTAGTGAAAAGGAATGTACTCTTAATGAAATGTGTTCTCTCTCATTTAATCACTGTGCTGTATTTGGGTATTTGCATTTAGTCTATGTGATCTCTACCTTTTTAAACCAAGATTCTTGGCTGGGAATACAGGGTGTGAAATGCATCAGTAACTAGGAATAACAGCCACAAATTGACTGAGAGTAGGTTTAGGCTAGACATCAGGAAGCACTACTTCACAGTCAGGGTGGCTAGGATCTGGAACCAACTTCCAAGGGAAATGGTGCTCGCTTCTACCCTGGGGGTCTTCAAAAGGAGTCTAGATAATCACCTAGTTGGGGTCATTTGACCCCAGCATTCTTTCCTGCCCATGGCATGGCATTGGATTTGATGATCTGCTCAGGTCCCTTCCCACCCTACCAAGTATGAAACTGCGAAACAGTATTCTAACAACTAGTCGTCAGATAAATTTGCGTAACTGCATTTCAAAAGAAACTTAAAATAATTATGTGAATCCCTGCATTCTGATGGGATGAGGACAACTTAGATTATGTACTCGCATAAGTCACTAGTATTTAGGAATAACCAAGATGCTGTTATGCAAATTGGCTGTCCTCACCTAATTAATTATTATTTAGAGATATGAAGTATATTTTGTAGGCAGTTAAAAAATTGGGCATCCCTATATTCTGAGTTAGGGTTCCGTTGGAGTATAATTATTCCTGGCTTGTAAAACTAAACTGTTTATAAACAGTAACACCTGCATATTTCATGTCCCATATCTGGCAATGTTTTCCACTTAGTATTAGAATTAGTACTATTCATACTTCTAGGCTGGAATGAAGACCATCTGGGAGTTGATGATTGCTCTTAGACTGTGTTCCCTATATAAATTTAGCCATGGTCCCCAGCTAAGTTTCACCAGGCAGCCACTATCTGTAAGGGGCCATCTACCTGCTAAGAGATGGCATAATTTTTGCTGAACCATCCATGCCTCTGCCTTTCCTCTCTGCCAGGTCAGAGGGTATCATTGGGCCTGATATGATTGCTTAAATTGAGGGCTTTCATGCTTTGCCTTTTTAGAGGAGCTCTTTGGTGGTCAGGTG
Source organism: Crocodylus siamensis (assembly GCF_052110815.1). NCBI lineage: Eukaryota > Metazoa > Chordata > Crocodylia > Crocodylidae > Crocodylus > Crocodylus siamensis. The sequence continues at coordinate 46,400,875 of NC_143401.1, read as the reverse complement.
CAGCAAGTCTTAGGCATCTTTATGAAGCCTAATTGTGGGGGACTATGTCATCAATATTCTTAGTACTTTATACTTCAAGGATATCAGTGTTTGGCGCTTTCAAGATGTACAGTGAATAGGTGTATAGAAACTACTCTGTTCCTTCATAATTGACATTCCCTTTTATTTTTGTCACTGATGGGTTTCTAAAGGTATTTATATTTCCCTATTTTTAAATTGAAATGTTATTTCAAAGCATGTCGCAAAGTAGTTTAGATCAAAAAAGTTAAATGAAGGTTTTCAAACTTTTCCTTTTGAAGTTGTTAAGATGACAGCAACATTTCTAAGATCACATTTTATTTTGACTTTGCAAAAGTTCTGAACATAAAAAACAAGTTATGGCAGTTCTAGATATCAACTGTACCATTTAGGTTTAGTGAAGTTTTGAATTCAGGATTTTTGCTTGAATTGTCAGGAGTAGGATTAAAACAATAGTGCATAACTATGTTGTAATGTCTCTGTCACAATCTCTGCTTATAAGGCATTTTAGTGGGGCTAGAGGAGTCCATGTATATAAGACATTCACTTTTTTGTCACTGTACTGAATAATTTTCTGAGTGACTCTCTTTTTAACATCAGAACACAGAATAAATAACTCTCTGTCATTGACCTCCTCCAGCTAACGAAAACTCCCACTGTTAACCAGGCAATTATGTTTCCCAACAATGCGTTCCATTCTGTGTTACCCACTCTTACCTCAGTTTATTAGGCATTCTGATTCCCCCTCAAGCCCTTTAGAAATAGGACTGTACTTTATACAATGGACCAGATAACCAGATATACCCTTTCCATGAATGGTGTCTGCCCCCGGTGGCTGGGGGGGGGGCCACAGCTGCGCTGGCAGCAATAGAAGCGCAGTGGCAGTGAGCGGGGAGCTCCCACCGATGCCACTGGCACTTGCAGTGTGGGAGGTGGCGAGCTCCTACTAGGGGTTAGTGTCCGCCTGCAGGTGCCACTGGCAGCATCAGCAGCAGCCAGCAGAGATTGCTGACCTCCCGTCCTTTTTGCAGGGGTTGCACTGCCACACTCAGGGGTTGCACATGCACCTGAGTGCATCCCCTACATGTTGCCCCTGACCATTTCCACCTCTTGAGGTCAAATTACAGTGACATAATATTAGTGAAGGGCAAACATCTTCAGTTGATTATGGTCTACTGCAGGGGTGGAGATAGGTGCAGGGGTTTGGGGGAGGCTGCACCTCAAGCTGCAGACAAGCAAAAATTGTGACATGGGTGACACTCTGTGTGTGTGTGTGTGTTAAGATGCAGCAGGGTGAAAGCTGCAGGCATGCCAGCCCCCGCTGAGGCCACAAAGTCTGCCAGCTGTCAAGGAGATAAGTGCAGGGGCTTCTGGGTTCTGGAGCCCTGCACCTCTGGCTGCTGACAGGCAAAACTCGTGACATAGGTGCTTATGCAACTGACTCTGTCTTAGGGCATGGGGGCGGTGAAAACTGCAGGCCTCCTAGGCCCTGCTGCAGCCACAAAACCTGCCAGCTGTCAAAGAGATAGATACAGAGGGTTTTGAGGCCCTACACCTCTAGCTGCTGACAGGCAAAACTGGAACATAGAGCTCAGTAACTGACACCATGGCAGAAAGCAGGACAGTTCAAACTATGATGCCTTTTATGCAGTTTTTCTATCCCTCCCCCAGAGCACTGGGATTAGAAGAGACCTCAGGAAAGGATGAGTCACTGGCCAGCTCCAGTCAATAGTGGGAGCACTTCTTCCCACCTCCCCATCCTCTTCTCCCTCCCTCTCCTTACTTTAGTTTCTATTTCCCAGCAGGCAAGCCCAGCTTGAGCTTTGAAAATGTGTTTTGAAAATTTTGATACGTTTCAACTTGCTTTGTTTTGTTTTGAAGCTTTTTGTTTCGATTTTGCTGTTTCAAGCTCAAAATGAGTTGAAACAGCATCAAAATGAAACTGCCAGTGAAATTTCAGACAGCCCTAGCATTTATATTCTTACTACCATATAACTGCAGTGCTTCTCTTGGATCTCCAGAGGTGACCTATTGCTTGTATTTGCAGCACTCATTAGCAATGTTGCTGGCAAGTTGCCACAATTGAAGAAGAAAGAGGTTATTTTGGTTTTTATGTGTGTATTTGTTAAACTAAAAAAGTATGCATAATATCAACTTTATGTTAAACGTTCAAACAGTTTACTATTGTTAAATCTTAATGCCTTGTTTTGGTGTAACCAGTCATAGTAAATGCCAGTGGACATATGATGTAAAGTTCAGGTATACCTAAAAAAGCATTCCAATTTTAAAATATTCTGTTTAACATGTAACTTGCAAAATATCTACTATAACATTGTAATGTGATCCCTGGTGTCCAGCTCTCATGCATTTGACCTGAAAGAGCTCAGTGTACATAATTTATAATTTAGTACATACCAAGTTGTCTGTTATTCTTCTTGAAGCTAAATTCACTGAATTGTGGTCCAGTCTCCCATTTCATTGGTCCAGTTAGAAAAACCACTGAAGAGATGCAGTAAATTCAGCTTGAATGGCCACATACACAAACTGCCTTGGATCAAAAACCCCAGAGATGCTGTTACCGAGCAAGGTTTGCTATATAGTCAACATCAAATGGCCACATGCTTCCCTCTTCCTCCTTACCTTAAAATACAACTGAGCAAAGTTGTCAATTTTTAAAATTAAAAAGGCAACTTGAAAAAAGGTGATGATGAAGGATGTAGAGAAAATGTTAGAAAGTGTCTAAAATTGGATATCCATTGATCAATGGGCAGATTTTCAATATATATTCAGGCTGAGTTACCCCGAAGTTAATTGTTGTTTCAGTACTTGGAACTAGTACAGATCATTTGAAGGAGTCTTTAACTACATCTAATGCTTTGCACAGGCTCTATCAATAAGTTTGAAGAAGTCAAGGAGAGAAGAAATAAAGCCAGAATATAAAATTCTGTGTTTCTCAAGAGCCAGATGCAAAATCCTACTGAAGTCAATAAGAGTTCTTTCATTAGACTTTGGATCAATTGACTTCAAATGATGTCCTAAGAGTCTTAGGTGAAATCCTGTCCACATTCAAGTCAGTGTTAAACTTCCATTGATTTCAATGGGGCCTGTATTTCACCTCAGGTCAGAGCCAAAAATTATTTAGAAGATGAGAATTCATGGTTAACAGGAATGGCTTTCTTCTCTTAAATCATTAGCAGCATTGTTAAAAAAAAATGCAAACAGGACTGCATTAATTATAGATTTCATAGACATTAGGGCTGTAAGAGACCTTGGAGGATCATTGAGTCTAGCCCCCTGCCCCAAGGGCAGGAAGTCAGCTAGGGTCAAATGATCCCAGCAAGATAAATGTCAAAACATTTCTTAAAAGAGTCCAGAGTAGGTGCTATACCTCTGGAGGAGTCTATTGCACCACTTCTAGAGGGATGTCTATTCCAGGCTTTCGGGACTCAGACATTAAAGAAGTTTTTCCTTATGTCCAACCTAAAATGGTTTGTGACCATTGGTGTGCTTGTCATCCCTTGGCGTGCTCTGGTGAACAGGCGTTCCCCCAAATCTCGATGCACCCCCTGATATATAGCCTATATATAGGCTGCCACCAGATCACCCCTGAGCTTGTGCTTTTCCAGGCTGAAGAGTGCCATGTCTCTCAGCCTCTCTTCATAAGGCCTATTATCTTGCCCTCTGATCATGCATGTTACTCTCCTCTGGACTCTCTCAAGCTTCTCTACATCCCCCTTAAATAGTGGAGCCCAGAATTGGATGCAGTACTCCAACTGCAGCCTTACCAAGGCCAAGTACAGCAGGAGGATGACATCCTGAGATTTACTTGAGAAGCATCTATGCATGCAAGCCAGAGTTCAGTTTGCTTTACCAGCTGTGACATTGCATTGATGCCTCATGTTCATCTTGTGGTCAGTCATGACCCCCAAGTCTCTTTCGGCCATGTTGCTAGTGAGTGTAGCACTGCTGAATCTATAAGCATGCTGAGGGTTTTTTTTCCCTGAGGTGGAGTACCTTGCATTTGTTGGTATCGAATGTCATCAGGTTTGTATCTACCCATGTTTTAAGCCTATCCAGGTCAGCCTGAATCACCACCCTATCCTCAGGTGTGGATGCTCTACCCCAAAGTTTAGTGTCATTAGCAAACTTGGTCAGTCCACTTCTGACACCAGTATCTACATCATTGATAAAGATGTTAAAGAGAACAGGTCCAAGGACAGAACCTTGAGGGACACCACTGGTCATGGACTGCCATGATGATTCACTTCTGGTGACTACCACTCTCTGGGTCCAGCCTCAGAGCCAATTCCCCAACCGACAGACTGTTATGTACCCAAGGCCACAATTGACCAATTTTTCCATGAGGAGATCATGGGACACCAGATCAAAGGCTTTTTTAAAGTCCAGATATATGATGTCAATCTCTTCTCTTGTCCAGGTGATATGTCACCTGGTCATAGAAGCAGACAAGATTGGTCAGGCAAGACCTACCCACAACAAATCCATGCTGGCTGTTCCTCAGGAAGTTGCCATCAGCCAGTTTGTCAAGAATGGTCTCTTGAGCATGATGGTTACTCTCTAACTGGATCATGGCTATGGCATAGAATTTTTCCTCATTAATCCATCTTCCCAGGCAGCAATGTGGTATATAAGAAGAAGAAATACAACTGTTCTAGAGAAGAAAATGAAGTCCTCTAGCTCTGTATAATAAAGCAAGGTCTTAATTCACTGAAGGACATCCAGGATGTTGTTCCTGATTAAGTCCTTGAAAAGATGAGATCTTTTTTAACTTACCTGGCTAAACAAGGACATACAGGGCCAGATTCTATTCCATTTTCTAGGTGCGTAAGTTCAATTCTATTCCACTCTGTTCAGGTCCCTAAAAATCTGTTAATGCATGTTAACCAACTTCCAGGAGAAGTGGTGGTGGCGTCTACCCTGGGGGTCTTTAAAAGGAGGCTGAATGAACACCTGGCTGGGGTCATTTGACACCAGTACTCTTTCCTGCTATGGCAGAAGGTCGGAATTGATGATCTGCTCAGGTCCCTTTCGACCCTACCAACTATGAAACTATGAAAACACTGTCCTGAATTGATTTGGCTGGATCAGCTTCAGAAGATTCAGTGATTCAGCTGTAGGCTATAATGGGGAATGACAAAACTGCCTATAACTTTGTCATTTATTGTCTGATTTGGATGAAACTTGCAAGGATGTTAGCCCCTTCTGAGGCCATGAAGCCTGCCAGGCTTCAAGGAAATAGGTGCAGGGGTTCTGGGAGACTGCATCTCATGGATGGCCTTCTGTTGCTCCACCAGCTTATCTAGCACAAGGTATGTGGAGTTCCAGCGAGTGTCCACATCCTGCATGATTTTTTGTTACAGGATACTTGGCTCTGCCTGTTTCTCCTGCAGCATCTTGCCCACCTTGGTGCTGTGGTGCTGTGAGGGGGCGGGAGGGGAGGAAACTGCCACCTGGTCAGTAAAGGCCAGGGCATCGAGAGGTAGGACAGATTTCACCTCCTGGACCAGACAGCAGGTTGCACCTGCTGCACCTGCACCCTCCTGCATTTTGAAATCAGTTGCGCGGTAGTGATGGCACCATCACTGACAGCCCTATCTCCCTCCAAGCTGTCCCTGACTATGAGGTGGAACTCATGTGCCACACAGCGGATGCCAACAAAGTTGGCAGCATGGAGTACCTCAAACATACTGGCTCCACTGTCAGTGACCATGAACCCATGGGTGAGCTCACCCTACCCAATGAGCCACTCCTGCACCATGCAGTTAATGGCCCCCATGGTCTTGGTTGCTGTGTAGAACTCATCCATCACCTCCGCTTGAAGGAGAGCCTACTGATGGCCTGACTCATTGCATCAGTGCCCTGTGAGGGAGACATAGGCATGATCTCCTCCCTGGGTGCTCCAGATATCCAAAGTGAAGTGCAGAGCTACCTGCAGACCTGCCTTGCATAGCTTCTCCCTCAAGTATTCCCTGCATGTCTCATACAGGGAAGACACCACTGTTCTGTGAAAGGTGGTGCATGAGAGCACTTGGTAGGATGGGGCCATGAGTCCTGTGAGCCATCTGAACCCTGGCTGCTTAACTAAGGAGAAGGGCTGGCCATCCAGAGCAAGCCTCTCCCCAAGGCTCTGGGTAACCTTGCTTGCCTTTGGAATTTTGGAATGCTCCCCACTTTGTCTATGGCTTTACCTCAGTGCTCCAGGGTGGTCTGCATCTGCTTGGGGTGGATGGAGATGTTGGAGTGATTTTTCAGTTTTCCAATAGGGAACAGCAGAATTCCTGCTAGGGAGGCTAGTTTCAGGATCCTCCCTGCTCAGAGATGGTACCTTGGACCCAGCTGGCTGTGGCTGACCTCCTGGCCAGTTGGGGCCAGGAGGACATACTTTGATGATTCAAAACAGGCCACCACACTCAGAACATCTTCCGGGCGATAGCTGCCCAGATGGCCGGGCAGGGGGCACACATGGTGTAGTGCTGCACAAGGGCCAGCCCTGCAGCCACAGCCCACTGGCAGCTGGCCCAGAGTGGCAAATGCCTCTACTGGCTGTGCAGTCCCCATCCCAGTCTGGCATATGCGCAGCAGGTCACAGCCAGGCAGTGGCCCCCACTGCCAGACTGCTGCAGTGGGTAAAGGGTGCAGGAAACTCTCCGGGCTGCTTCAGCAATCCAGCTGGCACACAGGGTAGTGTACCCAGGTACCCAGAAGCTCCTGCCAATTTGGATCCTTCAAGTATCATGGGCTTTAAGGCCCATCTGGCTAATAGCCCTCACTATGTGGGGCCAATAGGTGAAAGATGCAACAGAATTCTTGGGACAAAAAAGGCAAAAAACAGCATAGGAGCACTGTGTGGGTCAAAGGGTCAAAATATGTAAATAAGTGTGCCTGAGGGGTACACCGAGCAGAGCCCCCTGGGCTGGACCCACCAGTCCTCAAAGGCATCCAAGGAGCCAGCGGATGCTGCCCACTGATGCTCAACCCAGAGACGTGAATGGACAAGTGAGAGGAAAGCGGCCCCACAGTCTCTGGGTACCTTCCCTGCCAGAACCTCCTTTCTGGTCAAATACAGGGCCCATTTGACCATGGCCAGGAAGAGGTTGACCAGGAGGTCCTGGGACTGGGTGGGGCCATGGATGGGGTGACCAAAAACAAAAAGGTGGGGGGTGAAATTCAACCAGAACCTCAAGAGGAGGAGGTGGAGGGGCTGCAGCCTGGTGCATTCTAGGGTCATGTGCGCCAGAGTCTCCCTCTGCACACAGAAGGTGCAGGAGACCAGGGTGTCCATGAAGCTCACCACATAAACGCCCATGGCAATGGCTCCGTGGAGAAGCCGCCAGTTGAGGTCCCCAGTGGCTTGTGGGATGAGGGTGGAGTACAGACTGGGGTGCCCCAGGTACACCCTCGCTGAGCAGGTTCTGCCACTTGGTGTCTGGGTGGAATGCAAGGGCAGCATGATGGACAGTGCAGTGCACGAGTGTATAAAGGTGATGGTGATGGACGGTGGAAAAGTGGACTGGTCTGGTGTACTCCAGCTGGCTCAGGTGGTGGAGCAGGCAGCACCGTGAAGCTGGGCAAGGTGCCAGCCCCACAACAAATTCCGGTGGGCTGGAGGACATAGGAGGAGGGAGCGGGAGGGGAGGAAACTGCCACCATGCAGGACCTGGTCAGTAAAGGCAAGGGCATCGAGAGATAGGGCAGATTTCACCCCCGGACCAGACAGCAGGTTACATGTGTCATGGGTGACCCATGTCCTGGGCCAGTGCAGCAGGGTCCACCCACCCCTGCCTATCATAGTCCAGGAGGTCTCCAATACAGGTGACACCAGCCAGGATCAACCTCTGTCACAACTGTGGCGCCTCTGCTGTTGGGACCTCCAGCTGGGGGTTCCAGAGGAGGGGCTCAACGAGCAGTTTGGCACCCTGGGCAACTGTTGCAGGGGACCTGGAGGTGGAAACCAGCCTCCAAGTCTGGAGGAGGTCCTGGTAGAAACCTGGCAGCCCTTGCAGGTCCTGCAGGGAAAAGCCCTGCAGGCTGAGGAGCTGCCAGTCATATTGGAGACCCCAGAAGTGGCAGAGGAAAGCACACCCCAGGTGGCCCCATTCCACTGACTGCCAACACTGTATAGCAGTTGCTACAGGGCCTGAAGGTGGAATACCAAGACCTGGCTGTGCAGGCAAACCAGGCCCTGGTTGCCATTCTGCAAGGGGGGCTCAGGACCTCTGCAGCAACTTAGCGCTGTCCCAGCCAGAAAAACTCCAGCGCCCGTCTCTGGAGGCGCCACCAGGAGGTACCACCAGGACCTCAGGGGGCACAGGCAGGGTGTGCAAGCAGTGCCAGAGCTTGGACAGGACCAGCTGATTCAGCACCAGCACTCGCCCACACAGGGAGAGACCTTGTGGTAGCCCTGCCTGGAGCCGCTCCACCAGCCTTTCCTCCAGCTGGTGCCAGTCCTCTGGTGGGGAGGGGTCTGTAGGGACAGGTAGACCCCCAAGTATAGCAGCGAGCCCACGCCCCAGTGGATCCTGTGGAGCATGGGTGGGAGTGAGCCCACCTGCCACCTGTCACCCACTGCAGGCCAAAGCTCTTGACCCAATTGACCCAGGCAGAGGAGGCCACCAAGTACAACGCCTGGCAGGCTTCCACCCGCACCAGGTCACCTAGGTCCTAGACCATGAGGAATACATTGTCAGCATATGCTGACAGGACCAGCTGCACAGCCAGCTCCTGGAGCATCAACCCTGCGACCCGCTTCTGCCGGAGAATGCAGAAGGGCTCCAGGGCCAAGATGTATAGTTGGCCTTACAGTGGGCAGCCTTGACACAGCCCTCTCCTGAATGGGATGGGCTCCATTGGGGTTCAGTTGAACTTGACCAAACATTCTGAAGAGACATACAGCACCTGGAAAGCCTGCACAAAGCGGGGCCTAAAGGCCTGCAGTGTGCCCATGATCCACTCTGTCAAATGCCTTCTCCTGGTCCAGGGAGAGGAGGGCAAAACATGGACCCCCCCAGTGTGCTCATTCCAGGAGGTCCCGAACCAGGTACAAGTTTTCGAAAATGGAACATCCAGGCACCATGTACATCTGGTTGGGATGGATCACGTCCGTCAACATGGACTGCAAGCACAGCGAGATGGCCTTCTCTACCATCTTGTAGTCCATGCAGAGGAGGGACATGGGGCACCAATTCCTTAGGTCACGGGGAATCTTCCTTCTTCGGCAGGAGGATCGGCATTGCCCTCTGGCATGACAGAGGGAGCTCCCCACTTCCCTCGGTTTTGGCCTAGATCACAGCAAGGTCCGGGCCAAGGATATCCCAGAAAGCCCAGTAGAACTCCAAAGTCAGCCTGCTGAGTCCCGGAGCCTTGTTGCCAGGCATCAGGTGGAGGGTGGCTGAACACTCAGCCAGAGGAAGAGGAGCTTCCAGCCGATCCCGGTCACCCATGCTGACCTGCAGGAATCCCTCCCACAGGGTGCGACAGGCCTCAGTATTGGTCAGATCCAGGGAGAAGAGCTCTTTATAGAAGGCCTGCACACACTGGCACATCTCACCTGGATCTGTGAGTGGGGTGCCGTCACCCGCCAGAAGCCAGGTGATGTACTTCTTGTTTTCCTGCCTCCTCTCCATGATATAGAAGAAATGGGAGCTGTGGTCCATCTCCTGAAGGAGCTGGATGTGCGAGCAGACAAATGCACCACTAAGCATGGTGGTCATCAGAGCACAAAGCTCTTCCTGTCTCTCCTGACATTCTCCAGACAGACATGTTGGTTGGGCCAGTGACCAGGCACCTCTCCAGCTCTAGTACTTTTTGCTCAAGCTGCTTCCAGTCCACCTCCCTCTGCCAGGTGTGCCTCCAAGCGTAGCTGCAGCAAAAAAGCCAGATGCACAATTTCCCCATATACCACCATCTCCGAGCTGAGGGGAAAGCTGTCCATTGCTCCCACCAGGCCAGCCAGAACTCCCAGAAAGCCTCCCTGAAGCCCACATCCTCCAGCAGGCTGGCATTGAAATGCCAGTAGGCTGACCCTGTACACCCAGGCCCCAGCATCACCTGGGCCCAGACAAGATGATGATCTCTGAAAGGGGTCAGCCATATGCCAGAGGAGTGGGCCCGGGCAAATTGCAGCAAAGAGATATAAACCCGGTGTAACTGTGAGTGGCATGCCTGCTCCTCCCCCACTCTCACATAAGTGAAGGCAGGGGGTTCAATGGGGTGGCAGGCACACCAGGTGTCCACCAGGGAGTAGTTCATCAGGATCTCCCTGAGGACAACCACAGCAGCCTGGTTCCCCTCCTTGCCTGACCGGTCTCACGCATCTAGGGTGATGTTAAAGTCCACACCAAGGACCAGGCACTCACAAGGGTTGAGGGTACTGATTGTATGTGGCCGCCTGGCAGAAGAAATCTGCCAGCTCCGTGTCCTTTGCAGGGGAATACACATTCAAAAGATTCAGGACCAGCCCCCGCACCTGGACCCAGAGGTGCAGGAGGCAGCCCGGCACCACCTCAGTGTCCTGTAGAACCTCTAGCTGCAGACCCGGAGAGAACAGGGTGGCCACCCCAGATGAGGTGGCTGAGTGGGGACTAAAAAAGACTCTGTCTCCCAACTCCAGCCACCAATTTGGTTCATTGGCTGGAGTCTTCAGGGTCTCCTGCAAGAATACCATGGGGTACCCCACCTCCTGAAGGAAGGAGAGCACAGAGCACCTCTGGAGACCCTTTCTGCAGCTGTGGACTGTGGTCACAATCTTAAATGACCTCATGGCTGGGGGGCTGGAGTAGACAGTTCAGTAGGGGCCTCTCATGCATCTCAACGCCCAGTGTGGGGCCTGCTGGTTCACATAGTGCCCTCCCATATGCATAGAGGGCATCTATGAAACTGTGGGCCTGCTTATAGATCCAGGCATTGTAGCTTTTGGGCCCTTTGCCTTCCCCGCCAGCACCCTCCCTGTGGTGAGGACACTGTCAAAATCTCCCCAGCAGTCCAAGGCTAGCTGTACCTTGCTGGCAGACCGGTGAGTGTAGTCACAGTCAAGAAATGCAAGTAGCAAATGCCTGCTGGTTCTCGGGCATTCTTCTCCTGGGCCTGGAACTCAGATGGCTTTTCCAGCACCATCTGAACCCCCTGGTTCACTAAGACCCTGGACTCTGGTCGGGATTGGGAGAGCTCTGCAGCCCCCTGGGACAGGGGTGGGGATAAGGGTGGGGGTGAGGCTCCTTCACAAAATGGTGGGGTAGAGCTGGAGCCCTGGGGGGTCTGTACAGGGTCCCCAATGAGATCAGCCCATTGATTAGAGGACCCTACCACAGCCGCTTCTGGTGTGGGACTATGGGGCAGGTTGCAGGTGAGGTTTTCCTGGGAGGAGGAAGGAAGAGACCCACCAGGCACCAGGGTGGCTCTGGTGTCTGCCTCAGGGTCCTGGGAAAGGAGACCTCCTCCCTCAGAATTCACCAGGGTGAGCCCCAGGGCCTCTGTACCTCCTAGATCAGAGGGAGAAGGCTCTGCCACCAGGGCTTCCTTTGGGCAGGCCTCAGTGCCCATGGTTTCAGGGGGTAGGCCTTGGTCAGAAGAATGAAGGGCTTCCCCCACGGGCTCCTGTTCGGGACTGTCTAGCAGCCCCAAAACCTCCTCCATGGGGATCACCCATTTGATCTTGCCCAGGGGTGGGGTGTCAGGCACAACTGGGGAGGGCCCTGGAGGCTGGGCCACTCCTTCTCCCTGCCCCCCCATGGCGGTCTTGGAAGAGGGAGAGGAGTCCCCCATGTCAGAGGGCTCCATCTATGCCTGGGCATTCCTCTTGCCTTTATGCCCGGAGGGACTTGCACCCACTCGGCCATGGGGTGGTCCTCAGGTGGACAGGCTCCAGCAAGAGAAGGTGAGGGTTGGGGGGTGGGGCAGACACAACGGGGGTATGACTAAGGGCAGGGGTGGCCCTGCTCCCTCTCTCTCCCCGGTTGCTGGTGCCCTCCCTGGGACTCCAGTAGACTTGGTTGGGTGGCAGGTCCCTTGAGCTCATGGGTGGGCTCATAGTTGTGGCTGGGGTGCCAGGAGGGCCTGAAGGGGGTGTGGCGTCAGTAGTAGGGGCACCCCTTTTTCCAGTGGGACCTGTAGGTGCCCTCCCTACCTGGCCCATGGGGCACTCATGATGTGAGTTCCCTGGGGCATGGCACCGGAAGCACCGCAGGAAAATCCTCACCAGGGCCCCCCCAATAAGGAATTATGAGGCACCCGTCAGCCTCCAGCTGTGCTCCTGCTGCCAGCTGGATCATGACCTGGTGACGGAAAGAGCGCACAAGGTGGAGACCAAGGTCTCGGCACCCCAGTGAGAGGGCCACCACCAGGGATATAAGTTTCCCCAGGGTTTGGAGCTGGGTGAGCAGGGCCCAACTGGGGATATAGGGAAGGATGGAGCTGAGGACCACCATGGTCCCCAGCCCTTCAGGAGGCTTAAGGGGGACGTACTTACCCTCCACCATGAGCCCCCTCTCCACTGCCTTTTGTGCAGCACCCTCTGAGGCAAGAGAAAAGACCCCCTTGCCATGAAAGCAGGAGGTTGCCACAGTCTTGGGGGCCCCCACTACCCGAGCCAGGGCCTGCACCCAGGTCTCAAAGTGCAGGTTCTCTCACTTGGGCAGTTGGCACTTCACCCCATGCCTGTGGGTGAGTGCCAGGAAAAAAAAAAGGGAGGCCTATGCTTTGAGAATATGGGTGGGGAGGGGGAACACACACACAAGAACTGGGGAAGCTTGAGCTGGCTTACTCAGCCACACAACAAACACCAGGTCAGGGGGAGTGGACCACAGAACTTATCACACAAGGACAAAAAAGACACAGGGAAGGCTGCTGAGGCAGGTGTAAAAGATGGCGCAAGTAGTGGAGGGGCTTTGTTTGTGGAAGGTCTGTCCAGAAGCCCCTCAGGCTTCCAGTCAGTCACTTGGCACCAAAGCAGTAGGCAGGAAGACAAATCAGGATCAGATGCAGTGAAGGAGCTGTGGGGGAGGGTAGAAACTGTCAGTCAATTAGGAAGTGATCCAGTGCAGGTGTGGTGCCAGGTGGTGCAGCAGGGAATCTCCCTCTCTCCTGAGAGGGGACAGCAGCAGAAACAACAATAGCAGCAGCAGTGATGGTAGAAGCTGTCTAGTTCAGTAACTCAGGGTGTGCTTCTGGTGAAAGTAGAGGTGAAGGTGGGGGTGGCCTGCCAAGGCAGCTGGGGCAGACGAGGTTCCTTTAGGCTCTATCAGTGATGGTGGGGGAAGGGCTCACAGGCAGCGCAGGCTCCCTCCCCAAGCTGTCCTCCAACTGCAGCTTAGCAGTGTAGAAGCTGGGGTGCGGTGCAGTGCAGTGGGCCGCTCCCTGAGGGGATAGCAGCATGCAGCAGAGGACCCCCCCGGGGGTGTAGCAAACAGCAGCAGCAGCAGGCATCCAAGGCAGCAAGGGGTGCGGTCAACTTACTCCTAAAGCTCTTAGACCAAGCCAGCAGCTAATAGTAGCCAGAGGCAGGAAAGGACCTGGCCATCTTCTCCCCAGAAGCTCCTGAGACCAAGCTTGCAGCAACCAGCCACAGCAGCAGCAGTCTGGGACAGCAAGGGGCATGGCCAGCTTACTCACAGAGGCTCCTTCCCCAGAAGCTCCTGAGAGCCAGTGGTCCTGAGCTACTTCCCAGGGCAGCTTTTTGTACTGATGTGGCCAGGACAGTTTTTATACTTCTGGGACAACACAGGTGCTCTAGGTCCCCATGGCTGCAGATACGGAAGGAGCCAGGAAGGGTTATTTTGCCCCAACTGGCATAATTTGCTCTACAACAAAGTGCATGTCCAGGCATGTGCACTAAGGCAAAAAGCCTTGGCTCAGATTTGCACTGCTTCTATCTGAGCTCCTGAAGCGCATATGTTTCCATGTGTGGATGCGCCCATGGGCCTGGCCCAGAGCCGTGTGACCCATTCCAGTTCAAAGCCAGACTAGCGAGCCACACAGAGCTGTCCCAGGTCCTGCTGCGTGCCACCCTCCCACAGGCACATCAAGGCAGAGGCAGGACCTGGCGCGGTGTGTGGGAACTGCACACCACACCCAGCTGGGTCCTGCTGGCCCTGGGGCCCCTCTGGCACCCAGCTGGGCCATTCCCATGGTGGCAGGACCTGGCACAGTGCACAGGGACCGTGTGCCATGCCTGCTGGCTCCTGCCACCCTTGGGGCCCCTCTGGCGTCCCGCCGGACCAGGCCCATGGTTGCAGGACCCGGTGCAGTGTGTGGAGACCATGCACCATGCCCAGACTGGTCCTGCCAGCCCTGGGGCTGCTTTTGCCAACAGGTGGAAGGAGCAGCCCCAGGGCCAGCAGGACCTGGTGAGCATGGTGTGCAGTCCCTGCACACCGTGCTGGGTCCTGCTACCATGGGCCTGGCTGGGCAGCAGAGGGGCCCCAAGAGTGGCAGGTCCTGCACGTGCCTCTTGCCCTGTCTTAAAGGGGTTTGAGATGGGGCAAGAGGCACGTGCATACTCGTCTGGACGTGCCTGTGATGTCCTTTTTGAGAGCTTAAAAATTCCTAAGCAGCCTCCTTAATATCTTTGTCCTCTCAGAGCTCAGTATTGTAAAGTGCAAAGAGTCTGGCTCTAATTAACACTTAAACATGTAATTAAACTTCAAGCATATTTGTAATTCCGCTGAGCTCAGTACTTATGTACTGAAAGTTGAATACATGGTTAAGCGATATGTTGAATTGAGGTCTTGGTGTACATCACCTTGCAATATGACCCATTTTAGTATGAAAATGTCATGTATTAGAACCCTGAATCTGGATACTATCAACTCTTGGAGTTGTTCATAAAACTGGCTCCTAATGTCCTTAAAGTCAAATGAACACCGTATAGAATGTTCATTTGACTTTAAGGACATTAGGATCCACATTTTTTGGGCAGCTCCAGGAATTGGTAGTATCCAGACTCAGGATTCTTTTACTTTGAGACTATTCAAAATCTGGACATTACAACTTTGGGGATAGAGGCCATTAGAGAGTGTCAGTCTAAATCAAGGCTGTCCAACTGGCAGTTCGTAGATCATGTCTAGCTAATGAGTGGGTAGCATGTGGCCGTCAAGTGACATTTGTCCCAGGAGTACTTAACATGCACCTTCAGACCCTGGCAACTATCCCTCCCACTACCACCTGGTGAGGGACAGGCCAGGGACCTTGTACTACCTGTGCAATGCATGCCACCTGTGGAAACTGCAGGGGATTGAAGCTGGGTGTATGCCACTGATGGAGCCTGTGTGGGAGGGTTGGTGGGGGTGAAGAGGGTCCTGTCACTGTAACGGCCCATGATGAGGGGTGAGGATTCCAGGGACCGCACACTGTTTTTGCCCTTGGCCCCTGAACACATCAAATTTGGATAGCTCTGGTTTAAATAATTTCTTCATGTTTCTCATTTATCAGCATTACCAGGATTTGTACATTAGATCATACTGAATTTTTGCCAAAACATTACTGGTATTACAAAGGGATTTGGAGGTGTAAATAGTGATAAGTCCCTAAACTATGATTAGGATGCTTTCTATTACTGCTAGATATGAACTCATATTGGCATTAACATTAATGAGTTACACTTGTCTCTTAAGGAATTGATTAATTTATTAAAAGTTGTACATCATACATAGTATTTGGGAGTTAACATATTTCTCATAAACTTCTTTGGGGGCAATACTTGGTATAATGTAAGGAATGGGCTTATAATTTGGAATTTAATGTTTCAAAGTAGCAGCATTTTGAAACTAGAGTAAGCAACTGTGAAACTAGAGTAAGCAAATCATGCTGACCTCATTTAATTTTGTTAATGTGCCATATTTGGCAACTTTTTTTTTTTATGAAAACATAGAATTGAGTTGACTGAAATATTCACAAATCTGTTTTGATTTCACCAAATTGCTTTAGACAAAAATAACTAAAAAACCTTCCACAAAATTGAAGTGGTCCAACATATTCAAAATGAAGTATTTACATTTTTTATTAGAAACAGCTTCAATGTTGAAATTTACTTCAACAGAAATGTTTTGGAATTGCCATGTATACACATTGCCTTTCCAGTTAAATTTAGTGAGCTGCTGAATGCACTGCTGCTTTTCTGCCATTGATCCAATGCTGCATTCTGGGGACAACCATTCAGATGCTCTTTGCAATGCCCTGGGATAAACTGTTAGCACTTCTTCTTATCATGTGAACCTTTTTTAGTGTTTGTCTTGAGACAGTGGATATAGATATCTGAACTATTGCACTTTGTCCAGGGATAAAAAATGCCTTTTTGTAAGACAAATGTGATGTCTTTTGTAGCCTTAAGAAGTTAAATATAAGGAAAAATATCTAGTGACTTTGTTTTTTTATAGGTTCACTAAAAAGATTTTTAAAATTGTATCATTGTGACCCAAAACAATTTCTCTTTCTTATTTTTTGGTACTGCAAACAATCAGTTGTTCATATATAGCTCTAATCATGACACACCATCTGAAGCCATCACAGACAATAAAACCCAACTCTGTAAACGGGTACCAAGAAGATTTAAACCAGCTGTATTAGTCTTGTGGAGGTATTCCTATCTATCTATTGAGTTAATTTGTTTGCAAAAATCTTCATATACTACATGAAACATGGGAAAAACCAGGAAAAAATATGCAAGCAGGGAAACCCAAAATAAACTGAAATATAGTATTTGCACTTCATTAAATTATGGCTAGTACTTAAAGTGCATGTAGAAATATAGCTTGGATATATACATGCATCTGATGAAGTGAATTCTTGCTCACAAAAGCTGATGACTGCTTCAGTTGGTCTGCAAGGTGCATCCATACCCTGCCTTCTGCCTGACTTCACATTAACACAGCTAACTACCTTTTGCTACACATCTACAATACCTAACTGCAGTAATGAGATTTAAATGTACATTGTCAAACTCAATTTGTAATTTAGTCTGGTGACTCAAGTAAACAGCATGAGCTTTAACAGCTATTGTTTTCAGTTAAGGGTTATCTTTGTAATATTCTATGTAACATGGTGCATTGTTTTATAAGATGATGCAATTTAATTTAGTAGTCTACAAGACCAAGGCATCTGCAGCTCTATTATCTTTAATATGGATGTGTTTACATACTATGTTCTTTTTTCTTTAAAATGTTTTGTTTAAGTTAGGGGGGGTTATATTAAAAACACTCATTTTATAACACTCTATCTAATCTCTCTATACTGTGTGCCTAATCTAATGACTTTTAAGAGATGAATTAAAGATGTATAGCTTTCACAGATTTTCACTCAACATATAAATCCCCTGCTGAAGTGTATTAGCGGGATTCCTGCGTGCAGAGAGGTAGCAGGAGTAGGCCCAAGACTAGCATAGTTATTGAAATGAGCACACCGGTTCTGTGAACAAGTCAATTTGCATATAGATTCCTTACCCTCCTACTGTTTATCCATGTTTACAAATTATCCATCTAATATGTTGCTGCATTATAACAAGAGGACAGAATATTTTGAAGGTTTGAAGACTTTCAGAATTGTTTCAAGTTAATAGATTTAAACCTAAGAAGGCTATTGAAAATCACAGTTATAATCTATTTTAATTTCCACTACTGGTGAGCATCCCAAAACATACATTATGCACAGGCTATAATCTCTGAATAAATGACACGGTGGAATTCATGGACAATTTTCTATGATCACACGCTATAAAAAGAGCGGATCAGAATCCACACATGCTTGCATGTCAGAGAGAATCTCTCTTACTCAGTCATGTATTGCTGAGGTAGGCTTGTGCAGATCTCATTTCTTATTTAGCCTGTAACCATAACATCATTTCCTTTGAGGTAAGGCTCACTTAGTTTTCATGGCAACCAGACAAAGAATTTTTATGTTCTTCAATTTGCCATAGGTAGGTTTGTGGAGGGCAGCCAGAAATGCCCCTGAATATTTTTTCTTTCTCTCTTTGGCAGAGGTGATTATCTTGAGGACTATACCTCATATTTATTTCATAAAATGCTTAAATCATAGAGCAAATATTAAAGTAGGGCAAAAAGACACAATTTCTATCTAATAGCTGTCTTCTAGAAATGCTGCTGCTGCTATACTATGCTGTATGCAAACACAGAATGAAGTTACTGTGCTATGTCATTTATTGTCTTCATGAAAGCAGACAAGCATTAGGTGAACCATAACAATTCCATCTGTATTCACAGTGGGTTCCATGTGTACCACATACCGTATTTCCCTCTCTTCGTTTAGTCTTCATCTTTACACATTTATGCAACAAATAATATTGGGTATTCATGATTATTTTAAAGAATTCTCTCAATATGCTGTGATCAAACTGAGCTTATGACCTTTTTAAAAAAAATCACTTGTGTCATTTTTAAAAGGAAGCAGGCACCTGACCTATCCTAGTGTCACGGGGGACACAAGGAACAGCATCAGATGCTGCACTGCAGCACCAGGCTATGACTGGACTTACAGCTTGATCGTTCTGCATCACATATAACCATTAGATTCACTCTTTGTGCTTCAGTGCTTTGATTATACTGAAAAGTGAGACAGAAGAAATGTTCCAGTGTATGCTGACCTTCTCTGTAGCAACAGAAACCTTTTATTATTTTATCGATTTACTCAATGACCCAAAGCATTTGAAGCTAGGGGCCTGGATTTTTCATTAGTGTAAACCAAAAGAGAGGTGGACATTTTTTTTAATGTAATGTATATGGATGCTTTTGAAATCTATTCATATGAGGTACATTTAAGCTGTAATTCATAAAATAGCTATTAAATGAACAAATATTAGGTTTAAATAGTTTATAAAGTTGGTCTGATAACCAACTAGTTTTAAATAGTGTATAAAAATTGAGCTCTTGCAGTAGGAAAGACTCGATCAGATTTAAGATCCTTATATAGGGACAAACCTGGCAAGTGTTTGAATTCAGGCAAATGCAACCAAACGATAGTTTTAATACCGTATTTATTAATGCTCTCCCCCAAAAGAATTTCTGTTAATTTTGTATGGTATAGTTGCTTGTGAAGCACTGTATAATGATTTTTTTTTCAATTTAGGGAAAACCCCCATCATTTCTTAGGCTTTTTTTGCATAAAATTTAAGCATGTGGACAAATGGTTTGTTGGCAGAATCCAGGTTTCGTGCTCTCCCTTTGGTTTTTGCATGCGAAGGTATGATATATCCCATGATATATCACCCAGTTCTATTAGATTTAAACGTAAAATATGAAAGCTATTTATGCATTTAGAGAAGAACCTATTAGCTGTGAACTCGAGAGATTTTGTTATTGTAAGGTTTTCAGGGCTAAACTCACAGTTTGGTGAAATCAGTGGGAATCTTGAGTCATCTAAATGCAGTGTAGTTGCTCTAGCATTATAGAGATGTAACTGAAGAATTTTTGTCCCAAAATGTAACTCATAAGGGATAAAACATCAGGAACAAGTTGGATATGTGCAGTAATAAAAATATCAAGAGTTGCACCAATATATTGGTGCTATATTGGATCAGCACCGATAAAAGGAAAACTAACATTATTGGCTATTGGCTTTTTTTGGCTGGTGTAGCCGATCATGTCACTGATAAATACAATATGCCTTCTGGCTGGGGCCCCCAGATGCCACGTGCATGTGTACAGCCACCCACATGCACATGGCCAGCAATGCAGCCAGATTCTTGATACTCAGAGGGATGCTCATGCCCTTGTTCTAACCAAAATAGATTATCTTGACTTGTACAGAGGTCTATGTATCACCTGTACAGGAGCAACCTTATACACTCCACTGAATTTAACAAGAAAGGATCTTAAGGGGATGGCAAGATGTGTAATATAGCTCAGGGGCAAGCATGGAAGGACATGCATGACTGTATGCATGGTCAGATGGGGGGTGGATTCTCAGGTCCTTTTGCTTAGTGGGGCTGAAAGGACAGGACTAGCTGATTGATTCTTGCATGCACACTCCCTGGCATGTTTAATCTTACTTGAGCTTTTTCAAGCTTCTTGCTTCTGTTAGCTGTCCTTCCCTCCTCCATTAGTTATCATGGTAGAACTCTGTTTTTTATGAGTCTATATGTCTGCCTGTTGACATCAGGAAGGACTTCTTTCCCATTGGGCCAAACTGGCATGAGGCCTGTGTCACCTGCCTTGCACATCAGGGACACAGGTAGTTATTGTTGTGTTTGATAGATCCTGGTGTGCAGTTTGTTGGGGTACTGGAGATAGTTGGCAGGTTTTGTGTTTTCAGCTGTAGAAAACTGGCTTCAGTTCTGGTGATGAGGTTAGTTGCTTCTTTGAAATTACAAACCACTTATCAGAGCTGGGCCTATGAACTGCACTTCATCAGCTTCCTAGGTAGCAGGTACAGAAACTCATAGACTCAATGTAGATTAGACAGTGGAATTCTGGCACATTGCAGTCTGCTGGACATCCGACTCCCCTGGTATCTCTGCACCTTTGCCACTGACCCCACACCCCAGCCTGTCCCTCACCCCTGATGCCTCCATTTCCATTTTCACTGACTGGCTTTCTTGCCTGCATTGCGTGCCAGGCCACCTCTGGCTTCTTTACTATTCCTTCCATCCAGGACCAACTGCAGGTACTTCCTCAGCCTGACAAAGGGTTTTTCAATCCAAAAGCTGGTATCCTGGGCAGCTAAGCTGAGCACACTGGGAGACTTACAACTGCACAGCAACCAGCAAGTGTCAGGCCTGTCAAAGATGTGACAGGCCTGGGTTTTCCCCAGCCAGGACTGTGTGTGTATGTGTGTTAGCTGGAGGTTATGGCACCTCCTACCCACCTTTCAACAGAGGATCATTGGTTCTGGCATTTACAGGGCTGCTGCACCACCAGCAGTCCCACCAGGCCTCCCTACTCTGGCAGGGTGCAGTTTTAGTGGTCATGCCCAGGACCTGGGACCACCTCCTTCGGCATAGCGCCATCCCATACCTCCTAGTTCGTACTGGCAGGGACATGTTCTTCTCCTGCTGGTTGGTGATGCAGTTAGTGTCCCCTCAAGCTGAGAGCGGGGCATTAACTGGTTTTTAAAAAAAGGAAATAGATGTGGACCAAGTGAAGAGGGTGGCATTCAGTCCGTCTGCACCTGGAGCTTGGGGAACCCCAGCAGCAGGAGGTTCACCTTCAGGAACACCGGCTGTTCCACAAAACCAGCATCCAAGCAGGTGTGGTGGGGTGTCACTACATCCCCAGTGATACTGAACACCCTCTTGCTTAGCACACTGGTCAGTGGACAGGACAGGTGTTCACAGGCAACTGTGGCCTGATCTGGCCACACCAGACTGCAGCTTGCCCAGTAGGGCAAGGGGTCGCATAGCAGTGGCTCCACATCCTCAGCAAGATAGGTAGTCACCAAGGTGTCAGCACTATCTGCCTGATGCTGGGGTCTGGTGGCTCTGGACCCCATCATAAAAGCCAGGCCCTTAGCCCATATTGGCAGCACCTTTGGTGGAGGACAAGACTGGCTTATGAATGGCGTGCTAGCATAAGGCAGTTCCTGTTCAAGCATGAGATAGTGGATCCCCCTGTTCCATGTCCCCCCGCCTCTGCCATTCTGCCTCCCTGACTTCCTTTACCAGCACCTCCATCCACTGATTCAGTGTTTGGCTGCCATGCCCTTCACCCTTGGGTCACACATGGTGGCTAGCACATGAACTGTACTGGATCACAAGGGATCAAGCCATTTCCTGATGCCCTCCTTCAGCCGCCTCACCAGTGCCTGCACACCTGGTGACAGCAGCCTGCCCCAGCCAGGAACATTGATCCCCTGGAAGCTCTCCATTTGGCTCTGAAGTTCCCTCACTATGGGAATCACCTGGCTAAGGAAGGCATCAGTAGCACTGAGGCTCTCCGTGGCCTCGAGAAAAGGCTTGAGGACCACCAAGATCTGGGAGATGGTATCCCACTCAGCTTTGTTCAGGGGGCTGCTGATCCTGATCGCCCCGAACAGGGCCATCTCATGGATGGCCTTCTGTTGCTCCACCAGCCTCGCAAGCATCAGGTATGTGGAGTTCTACCAAGCCTCCAAATCCTGCATGATTTTGTGCTGTGGGATGTTCAGCTGTGTTTGTTTGTCCCACGGTATCTCACCCCCCTTGATGCTCCGGTGGACGTAGCCTGCCACCTTTCTGCATTTGGAAATGAGCTTGCTGGTGGTGCTGGCACCATCACCAGCAGCCCTGTCCCCATCCAAGGTATCTCTGACAATGAGGTGCAACTTGTATGCCAGATAGCGGATGCCAATAAAGTTGGCATCACGGAATTGCCTTGAATATATTGGCCCCATTGTCGGTGACCATGAAGCTGCAGTTGAGCTCGCCTTGCCCAGCAAGCCTCGCCTGCATCAGGCAGTTCATGGCCTCCATGATCTCTGCTGCTGTGTGGGACTCATCCAGCACCTTGGATTGAAGGAGAGCCCACTGACAGCCTGACTGGTTGCACCAGTGCCCTGTGAGGGAGAGGTAGACATGATCTTCACCCCGGCTGCTCCAGATGTCTGAGATGAAGTGTAAGGCCACCTGCGGACCTGCCTTGTTCAGCTTGTCCTTCAAGTGCTCCTCACATGCTTCACACAGGGTACGCATACTTCATACACTTGGTATGATGGGACTGCAAGTGCCATGAGCTGCTTGAACCTTGGCCACTCAATGAAGGAGAAGGGCTGGTCATCAACAGCAAACATCTCCCCAATGCTCTGGGTGAGCTCGCTCAGCCTTGCAATGCACCCCACTTTCTGTCTGCCTTTCTCCCACTGTTCCAGTGTGGCCTGCCTCTGCTTTGGGGGGACAGGAGCTTTGGAGCACGTGGGAGACTTCCCTTTGAGCACACTCCCACTGGTGCCAAGCTGAGAAGGAGCAAGACGAAGGGGCTGGTGCCTGTGGAGATGTATCAGCGTGGTGGTCATATGTTTTGTTCCCTTGCCCCGGCTAGTTTTGGCTCGGAAGTGCAAGCAGGTAGTGTACATGGGATCATTTGCCAGCTCAAAATGATCCCAGACCACACTACCCACTTGCTTCTGGGGTCTGAGTGCATCTGTGGATGCTTCTGCACTTTCCCCCTCCTCAACAGGCAGAGGCACAGCAAGAGGAGCAGACTCAGCTGAGCCACTTGCCTCCACCTCTACATAAACCTCCTCCAAAGTGCCTTCTGGGGAAGGAGACCTGGCTTCAAGGGAAACTTAAGGGGTGCCAAGTACAAACTCAGCTGATTCCCTTTCCTTCCCCATAACTTCCCTTGCTAGGGCACTAAGATCCATATCCTGCACCAGTTCTTCTGGCACTGGAAGGCTCAGCATGGGAAGTGACAAAGGGGTGGAGTGGGCTGCTGTGCTGGTGCTGCTGGTTGTGGTTGTGATCATGGTGGGAGTGGGGGTGGTTATGACTGCTGTATGTGGATGGGATGCAGTCTCGGGCACAGGCAGTGTCTGTGGCACCGCTATCCTCTCCTTGCTGCTTGTAGCAGCCTCATCCCTTTTAGAGAAAAGAGGCTGTGTCTCAGTTTGGTGGGCGGGGGGGGCGGAACTTACAGCTCTCCCTCTACCCCCCTCTTCCACCCCTCCCTGAAGGCAGGCCAATATGGCCACCTGCCTTTCTACCACACTTTATGATGTGTTTCATGTCTTCCTTTTCAATAAATATATAAATGTATTTGTGTTCCTATATAAACTGAAAACTGTAAGTGTGGTGCAGTGATGAGATTTATGAACCCAATAGAAATATGTCTGTGTGTGTAGAAAAATTCAAAAGTGTTGATGTGTTGGAAAGAATGACCATATAAAAACAAATATATATAGTAAATTCCTATATAGAGCAAATTCTATTATAACCCTATCCAATATAAGTATAAGATTCAAAAGAATAAATCAATGAATATAATAATAAAATAAAAGCATCTACAAGAAGAAGGTATTCTGAAATCCCTCTTGCTAGGGTAGCAAGCAGGAATCCTTTAGAAAATCAGCACTCCTAGCTGTAGTGGTCTGAGACAGCTCGGTCAAAGCAGAAAGCAGGGCAGTTCAAAAAATGCTGCCTTTTATGAAGTTTTTATGTCCCTCCCCCAGAGCACTGGCGTTGGAAGGGACCTCAGAGAAGGGTGACAGTCACTGGCCAGCTACATATGTCAATAAAGAGAGCACTCCTTCCCCCCTCCACCTTCCCCGCTCCTCTTCCTCCCTCCTCTTACTTTACTTTCTGTTTCCCTGCAGGGAATCTATTAAAGGTAAGCCCAGCTTCAGTCAAAATTCAAAACATGTCAAACTTTTTGAAACATTTCAACCTGCCCTGTTTCGTTTCGACTCTGTTTTGAGCCTCTCTGTTTCGTTTTGACTTTGCTGTTTCAAGGTCGAAATGGCTTGAAACTGCGGTGAAATTTTGCACAGCCCCTAGTAATTAGCTGTGTTAGTCTGATGTCAGGCAGAAGGCAGGTGGATTTGCACCTTGTAGACTGACTAAATCAGAGATTCATGAGCTTTCATCAGCAGCAGGCTTCATGAGATGCTATGAAAGAACTCAGGAAGCAGAGCTTCTAAATAGAAAGTAGTGATTAGAATACAGAGAATAGGGAAGTGGGAGGAAAAAGGAGATGCCATTGCTGGAAGAGGCAAGGTGGGTAGGAGAGAAGAAAGCAAAGCAGTTAACCCCTTGAACAACACAGGGGTCATAAAAGCTAACCCAGGTGTGGCAGGGCACTGTTTGTGCCTGCCACTTCAGGGGCCAGAATACAGCAGCCGGCAGGTGCCTGATTAGTGCAACCATTTTAGATTCAGGGCTGCCCATATAAACAGGGCATTTTGCTGCTGGGAGGCTAAGCAACAACATCGCCTGACTGCAAGGCTGCTGGTATCATCTAGAGGTAAGGGAGGAGCAGTAGGCGATGGTAAGGAGGCGCCTGGTCCTGGGTGTGACCTAAAACTGCACCCTGCCAGGAGTGGGTGGCCTGGTGGAGCTCTCAGTGGCACAGGAGCCCTGAGGAAATGCTAGGCCAGTTACCACCCCAGTGAAAGGCGGGTTGGAGTGCCTTAACTCCTAGCCCCCACAACTGGGTGGGTTAGCCCCTTTGTAGGGTCTAGAAGGTAGAGAGAGAGAGAGAGAGAGAGTTGGGCCATAGACTCTTAACCTGTCTTGACTTCCCCCAACTGGTCCAAGCTGGGGCCAGGACCAGAAGGATCAAAAGGCCGGGGGCCTACCGTGAGGAACACCCAAGAGCTGAGAGTCTGGGGTTCCAACTGGCCTGGAGGTGGGCCAGGGCTAGTAGCCAAAGGTCCCGGGGGGACCACACCCATAAGGGGGAAGCAGCTTATGGAGTTATGCAGCCGTGAATGAAGGCAGAATAGGCTGCCTGAACGGAGGGATCTAAGTGGGTTCCATCTTGGTAGGATTCTGGGGCCCAGTGTGGGGCTGGTGATATGGATAACATCTGGATGCCATCTGCAAGGCTTGGGCTGCGGTGTAGGGGAGGAACAGAGCCGCAGATAGCGTCTCCTGCGGCATCGGGGCAAGAAATGGCCAGCCTCCCACTTCATCATCATCGATTAATTAATTATCATCAAGGCGTGGCAAGTGAGAAGGTGGGTGGTTAGCCCAGAAACAGGTGAGCGGTCCACAGGGAGAACAGCCCCAAGAAGGCCCCCTGTTACACCAGGTAACAGGATAAGTATCTGTAGTTTTGGTTTAGACCATTAGGGCCAGTTTTTTTGTAAAAATGCCACTAGTTAGCCTTTACCCCAGCTTTTTCCCAGTGCCAATCCAATTCTTTCCCCCTGCCTGATGCGGTGCACTGATTTTGCTGCTCCCAGCCCTATGCATCCTCCGAAATCTGCTACTTTGCTTTCTGCTTCCTGTCCTCTGTTGCTGTGCTTCCAGCTTCCTCCCCAGTCTGCTGTACGCCACATGCAGAGGTGGCCAGTGCCATTTGTGGCAGCCATGCCACTGGTTGGCCATGCCTGGTTGAGCCATACTTAACACAGTCCAGTCCGTGGGTGACTTCTGGTTCTGCAATTTCCTGTTCAAGCTGGTTTTGAAAGTTATGTTGCCTAAGAACAGCTCCTAAGAGGTCAGCCTCCAGCTTGAATGAATTTAAAAAGTAGCTTGTTTTCTTCCAATCAGGTTGATTTAAAGGATTGTGGGTTGGTTATTAAGAATCCTAAATCACTTTGAAATCTCTTGAGATGCATTCTTAAGATGTTTCTTAATTAATTGATTATAAATCAAAATTCAAATATCTTTCTAACAGTTTTTACTGAGGGCAAGGAGGAAGCCATATACTTTCAAGCAGTTCTATAAATACTTCAGGAATATCAACAAGCCTTTTCAGTGCAAGTGTGCCAGGAGGATATGGTAAAGGAATGTGCTTTTCCACTGGGATTTTCCAATTGCAGTGTACAAGGGAAGTTTTGCAGTCTTTTTAGTATAGGCAGCAGGACTCAAAGGAACGTTTCCAAAATGACAGTTGAATCACAGCATACATATTTGACTGCAGGAGAGAAATGTGAGTATGTGCCACTGTGTCCAATTACCTGCACTTTGGACAAGACTAGAGCTATCCTCAAAGTGGCTAAGAATAAAGGCCTGAGCCCAGTTCCTTTGAAAAAAAAAAGTTCAGAGAGTAGCAGAAATCAAGATGATTTTTATTGTTTTAGTTTATACTGACATTGTGTCCCTAGTATTCTCAAGAAAGGATGCACTTAACTAGACCCCACCCATTTGCATACACCAAATTCAGAAACATGGAAATTAAGCTACTTTGGGGACACCTGATATAGACTCTTTCAAACATACCCGTGACAGAAAACTGGAGAGCAATTTCACAATTGCATAGACAGGTTTAGCCTATGTGAGCA
Organism: Crocodylus siamensis; assembly: GCF_052110815.1. Classification (NCBI taxonomy): domain Eukaryota; kingdom Metazoa; phylum Chordata; order Crocodylia; family Crocodylidae; genus Crocodylus; species Crocodylus siamensis. The sequence continues at coordinate 46,373,977 of NC_143401.1, read as the reverse complement.
TAAATAGGTGTGCAGGGCAGACTCCTAAATGCAGAGATGTGGTATGGATATTTCCTTAGAATTAGATTTATGGAAAGTCACCATTGCACAGACAAAAAATCAATATGAAATTTGGATATCAAAGTGCCACATGAATGAGGCCTATCACTGAGGTTCATTGATATTTTTATGATTTAAAGCTGGAGATTTTTCCATAAAGCTTGATCCTATCTTCTCTTTGTGAGGAAAAAAATTGGTAGTATTGCAACCTAGCAATTTGCTTACAATGCATGAAATTCAGTAGAGCGTAGGCATTGTGTTGACTCTGCGCATGCTGAATTTCACCCACTGAATTATTGTTAAATAAACTAAAATAAAAGGAGATAATAAAAAACTAAAACTGTAGTCAAACTTTTTTTTTTAACAAATGAGCTTGGCATTTTGTTTCAAAGCCACATCTTGTTTTTATTTGCATTGTGATAGTGCCAGTGAACTTCAGTGGGTATTTAGGACCAATGATTGACTAAGTTATACAAAAACACACAAAAATAAAACAATAACAACTATTCCTGCACTGTCAAGTTTACAATACATATAGATAGTTTGGTTCATTTAAATAAAAATAAAATGTACTTACAATAGATACATAAAATAAAATCCAGAATTAATGTGATGCTAGCTTTTTACTACTAGAATCATAAGAAGGGATAGAAGGGACTCCATTAGGTCATCTAGCCCCTTGCTCAAGGCAGGATCAGCCCTGATTAAAGCATCCCAGCCAAATGGTTGTTGAACCTTCTCTTGAAAATGTCCAGGGATGGAGATTCTACAACTTTTCTATGTAGGCTGTTTCAATGCTTGACTACCCACATAGTCAAAAAGTTCTTCCCAATCTCCAGCCTAAATTTCTTCTGTTGTAGCTTGCTCCTAGCCCCATCCCCTACAGCCACGCAGAAAACTCTGTCTTCATTCTTTTGTGATTACCCCTCAGGTATTTCAAGACTATTATCAAATCCTGCCTCAGTCTCTTCTTCTCTAGCCTTTTAATCCTAGTTCTGTCAGTCTTTCCTCATAAATCACGCTTCCCAGGCCTCCAGTAATTTTTGTCACTCCCGGCTTTCCAATCTGCCTACATCCTTCTTGAAGTGTGGGGCCCAGAAATGGAGACACTACTCTAGGTGAGGCCTCACTGGTACTGAATAGACCAGAAGAATCTCTTCCTTTGATTTGCAAATGACACTCCTGTTAATGGTACTCAGTATACTGTTAGCTTATTTTGCATCAAGAGCACACTGTTGGCTCATATTCAGCTTATGGTCCATGGTTAACTCCCAGGTCCCTCTCTGTAGTACTGCAGCCTAGCCAGTGATTCCCCAGTCTGTACTTGTGGAAGAACATGGTAGAATTATGAATATAGTAGAAGAAGCAATAGTCTGTTCTTTCTGGTCAGTTGTGGAACTTTACCTCTGATTCAAAATTATACTTTTTCACACTTTTTCGCCATAAAGATGTAGAATTTGGGTTTGTTTAAATCTAAATATTAAAATTTATATAAGATATTGAGAAAATCTTTGTTCTTCTTCTGAGAACTCCAAGACTACATTGCTTCTTCAAGTAATACTGAGAATGTAAAAGCTGTGAGTGCAACCTACATACTGTGAAAGTAATGTTATTTAACTTTGAAGAATCAGTACAGGTTCACAAATACAGTACAAGTTTAAAAATAATGATTAGGCTGGTGGCATATTTGGAAGAAATTTTCTACACATTTTTTTTCCCCTCAAAAATTTCAACTTTATTATTGCAACCCATCAATTGGAAACTAGCGCATTACATGGAAACAAACAACCTGCTGCTAAGTATTACTGCCAGGGAACCTATTTTGTATTTTTAGAACATATTTTATCAATAAATTATCATATTGATTCTTTTGAAGATGGGGCCACTTTTCACAACCAGAGTGCTCAGTGACGAATATTCAAAATTCAAAATCAAGCCAACCAGAATCAACTTCATTCGACAACATAATGCCATGCTAAAGTGAAATTAAATAATGAACTATTTTTGCTAGGGTAGAGAAGAGTCATTAAGGCCAAGTACAGACATTCCAAAAGCCCATGGCAAAAGCACTCCAAACTATTGAACTTTACTTAACATGCTATAAATAGGGACCTACGGAAATTGAGGAGACAGGTGGCCAGTTTTGTGGGCCGACCATGGGGCTGGCATCCATTTTCGTAGGCTTATTGCAATGGGTCCCCCCACACCTGACTGGCCCAGGGGCCCTGATGAACCCACCCCTCACCACTGATTGGCCAACAGAGGTGGGGCCGTGAATGGGAACTCCTCTCAGTTAATTAGCAGTTGGGGGGGAAAGCCATCACCTTCGTTACTCCCCTTCACGCTGATAGCTTTCCTCCTCCCCCCAACCCAGTAGGCTGCAAGGCCAAGCCACAGTGAACATGAGGACTGCTTACTTCCACTGGCGAGTCAGCATTTTATTTTTAGTAAGTCTTTCTTTTTTTTTATTTCATGGACAATGCCCAAGGTCATTGTTTCTGTGAAATCCTAAATTGAGTAGGTCCTGCTGTTAGTTAGAGCATGTTTGTACCAAATAGATGTTCACCACTGGGGGGGAGGGCTGTACTTCCCAAGGCTAGCAGGTAGGGGGAGCTCTTGCACGCCTCTTAGTGTACCCCATGGATTCCCCAGAGAAGCTTGTTGAAGTAGATTTATCCAGGCCTCTAACTTGACTTCAGAGTGAAGAAAAAAAATGCTCTTGCTTTGTATTTTAAAATGTTTTAAGATAAGAAAAACCCTTCTGCTTTATTATGTCTTTTACAGTTCTCTGGGAACAAATGTTCCTTTCCTAAAAACAAAAAAGGTGATAACAGTTCTCAAAACAAAATGTGTTGCTGAGCAAGCAACTGTTACGATCTACCTTTGACTCTCTTTTCAAGGATGCTTTGTTTAAATCGTGTCTGTTTTCACAATTTCAGGTATAAAAAGGTATGTTAACTTGTAGAAGGGAGGAGTTCTGTTTTAGATCTCCTCCCTATGATTGTTTGTATAAGTGCCAATAAACTCAGACTCAGACTGGGTCTGTAAATTCTAATACCAAACACAATGCAAAGTTTGATTTCTTCCACAAGCTAAATGAGCAAGCCGTCTCTGATTGGCTGCTTGGTGCAGGGAGAAGTCACATTCCCCCCTCCCCCCTGCTGCTATGTCCACGACAGGAAATGGAAAGTCATAGAGCAACAGGGCTGGTAGGGACCTCTGTGCCAGGCTGGGGACACCCAGGGGCCAGGATCCAGGTGAGAGAGTCCATTTGTGCAGTGCTGATGGGGCAGGCTGGGCACCAGCATCTCCTTGCAGAAAGCCAGGAAGAGTGGCAGTATGGGGCTGCGCTGCTTTTCACTATGTTAGGAACTGTGGGGGGTGGGGGGGGAGGGGCATCAAAAAGGAACCCCCTTCCAGGTGGGCCACCCAGCTTCCTAGATTAGGTCTTGGTGGGGGCAGGACTGGGCCTGTGTAGCAAAAGGGTTTTTCCACCGCATCTCCTCCTCTCTTCCCCCCCACCCCCCAGAGTTGCAGGTGCAGTGAAAAGTGGCGAAGCCCTGTCCTGCCACTTCTGGCCACAGCTAGGGGAAGGGAGCCCCCCTGCCACAGGAGAGCCCACCCAACTCCCACTAAGACTCAAGCCAGGAAGCTGGGGGGTAGGGAGGAGGAGGGGGCAGAGGGGTGGGCCACCCAGCAGGGAGGCTCCTTTTCCACCTCCCACCCCCATCAGAGTGCCCAGTATGGCAAAAAGCAGTGTCTTGGGGTAACTTCTGGCTACAGCTTGGGGAAAGGAGCCCCCTGGCAGGGCTATGGTGCATCATCAGGCCAAGGCAGCTGCAGGGACAGAAATGTCCCTTCGCTCCCCTCCCATGATCAACTAATTTTAAAGTACTCTGTGAGTTGGGAACATCATTTCTATTATGGCTATAGAGAGCTTTCTCCATGCTTATTGTATGATAGGTGTAATGTCTGTACCTAGTCTAAAACAATTTTAAGGAAAGCTGGTTTACTTTTTGTTTTGTTACCGGAGAGGATTGAGAGGTTGGTACATTTTTACATTCCATACTGTGATACTTGATTGATCTCATATTGAGTAAGCTGGCTGGCTGTATGCAGTTTACCAGAAGATTGAGCAGGAGATAGTCATTGACAGAGTGGCAAGCCTTTTGGGATCTTCACTGGTGGATATGTAGGCTAGAATTTGCCCCAAGATCTTAACTTCTCAAAACTTATGATTCAGCAAAATTTAAGGACATAGAGGAGATGTGAAAGTCTTCTGCAGAGGGTTGAATGTCACCCATAATAGGCCTAAAGTTAATATAATACAAGGAATATGTTTGCAGTGTTCTTCTATTTAATTCTGAGCAAATAATTGCATTAAGTACTGACCAAATTTCAAAGTGCCTTGCAATACATTTATCTGTTTTTTTTCAGGTTTTATAAATGTTAATTATTTTTGTGAATGTTAGGCAATTTCAGTTTTCTATTCTTATGGGTTTTGACATATTTTTAAAAATTATTACATGCATTATTAATGGCTATCATCTTGTATTTTATCATTTATGATTATCGCTCAGACATAAGCAAAACAAAAATAACTACACAGATATAATGCAGATTATTATTGAATATGTTATTTTTAATTTTCTATCATTTCTCTTACATTGATATCTGCCCTTCAAAAATAAATAGGTCATTGACACATTGGTAAACAGACTGCAGCCTTCAGCTTTATTTTTCTATCATTAAACAATTCACAATGTATTCAGTATTCTGGTCCAGCTGATCATGAGATAAAGTGTGACTAAAAAGTAGATCATCTGGTAGATGCTCCAGTGTAGAAATGAGCCTTTTGTGTGATATCAAACTCTCCAGCTCACCCGTGCAGCTCTTATTGAAGTCAGTGTGTGTTGTGTGTGCATATTTGAGCCATGTTATTGCATCTAAAGCACATGCTCAATTTCATTATGGAATCTCTCTCCCCTCCCCCCCCACCCCCACACACCTTTCTTTGAATTGATATATAAATCCCACTGTTCCCAAAAGAGACATCACTGTAAATGTTATGCATGTGAAAGATGCCCATTTGATTACATATGAGACTGAACTCTTATACACATCATATACAGCATAGGCACTGTACTGCAAGTCTGTCTTGGATGGGCTGTACCTAACAAGCAGAAACGAGTACAGTTTCCACATCCATTCCCTTGTCTTAACAAATTCCTTATTTTCTAGAGATGGCTAACATGATGGTTAGTATGCATTTCAAGATGGACATTAGAATTGTAGACCAGAACTGGGTTAGTTCACTGCATAAAGACTTTCGTACATCATAATGCCCCTGAGATTAATTTTCACTGTCGTAGAAGTGAAAGGCTTCGTTGCCCATATTTCTTTTCTACTGCCAAAAATCATTTAATATAACTTTAATGATTAAAAATATGTGCAGAGGGGTAAAAGATGGTAGGGTGGGGGACCCTCATAGGCCATCCTATTACTTTATCCTCTAATGAAGAGTTGACTTCTACAGATCCCTAGTATAATATTCATTCTGAGTTTAATGGCAGCCAGTGGGTCAAATGAGGTCTAAGAGGGGTTAAACTTTGGCCCCCAGTCTCCCTCCTGGGAGCTGCTCCACCCATCCTCTAGCTGCTGTTTTTGCCTGAGCCTCCGGGTCCCACCCTCCAGCCCCTGCCTTGCTTGTATTTCCTGTGCCCATCCCTGTGGATAGGAGACCAAGTCTCAGGAAGCCCAAGGCTCTAGGACCCAGGTGACATCATCTGGCAGGGGACCCTGCACAGTGGTGGGAACTCAAGTTGGCTCATGCACTGGGGGAGAGGTTGCAGGACAGAGGGGGTTGCAGTGTCAGGAGTGTGGTAGAGACCATGTAGTAGCAAGGTAGGCCATGCGTATGTGGGGGGTACATGGCAAAGGAGCCTGTGTGGCAGCAGGAGCTCGAGATGTCTCATACAGTGGGGAGAGGGGGACTCAGAGGAGACTGTGTGGTTATGGGGGAACCCACATGTGGGTTTGGCAGGGGTGTTCACACCTGGAGAACCTTTGGTCCACTTGAATGTGGCCTCTGTGGTATGTGGGCCTCAGGCACTGAAGTTGGATAGCTCTGGTTTAACAGATCTTAGTTTCATAGATTTCATACGTTTCATAGACATTCGGGATGGAAGGTACCTTGCAAGGTCTTTGGGTTCAGCCCCCTGCCCAAGGGGCAGGAATTCAGCTGGGGTCATATGAAGCCAGCAAGATAGGCATCCAAGTGTTTCTTAAAGTTGTCCAGAGTAGGTGCTTGAACCACTTCTGGTGGGAGTCTATTCCAGACTCTGAGGACTCGGACAGTAAAGAAGTTTTTATGTCCAGCCTAAAACGGTCTTCCAGGATTTTTTGACTGTTAGACCTTGTCTTCCCTTGGGGTGCTCTGGTGAATAGACATTCTCCCAGTTCCTGATGCACACCCCTTATGTACTTATAGGCTGCCACCTAAGCCTTCACTTCTCTAGGCTGAAGAGTCCCATGGCTCTCCTCATAGGTCCTACTCTCTTGTCCTTTAATCATGCACATGGCTCTTCTTTGGACTCCCTCAAGCTTCTCCGCATCCTTTCTAAAGTGCAGAGCTCAGAACTGGGTGCAGTATTCCAGCTGTGGCCTCACCAGGGCTGAGTGAAGTTAATGCCAGGAAGGATTTGTTTCCTACTCCTACCCACTGCCCTGGAAATGAATTGTAACTGTCAGCAACTCATTCTGTTAGCAATAGTTACATTTTGTCCCATCCTGAAAAAATCTTCTCCATCCTTGGAGTTTATACTGGGAATTGTGGTCATAGCATACCTCTTAATCATCACTTAGCTGGACAGAACATGAGAACTGGGACCTGCATGTGTGGCACATCTGTGCATTGGAGTCACAGGGTTTACATGACATATCAGGGTTTGGGGAAGGCCTTGTGCAGCATATCAGGGCCCATGTGGTAGAGCACAGCCCATGTGATACAGCAACGGGGGCCCTCACAGTGTGGCAGTGGGGAGGGAAGGGCTTGTGTGGTGCATTTGGGGCCATGTGGTACAATAGGGAGGGCTTTTGTGGGATGGTGTGACAAGCGGGCCCAGTAACATGCAACCTGCACAGTGTGTGTTTGGGTGGCCTGGGCCCCAAAGCCACTTAGAAGCAGGACAACCCTGATTTAGGGTATTTTAATGATCCATACTAACCAATTGAAAGTAACATTGAATGCTGCATATTATATTTGAATTGCAAAAGTCTTTAAAAAGGATTCTTGCCCTAATTACATACCTTGAAAAATGATTGGCTGCTTCCTATGGAACAACCTGTGATAGCACTGAAGTAAATAATTTTGTACTTGGCAGGTATATCTTAACAGCAGATCTCATATACCCAGCAGATGCATTTCCTGGATGGCTGCCACAAGTGCATCTGGGGACTTCTTTACTAGTTATTAACAAAATCCTGGCTTAGAGGCGAGAGACAGTATTCTTCCCTTATAATTTTATGTCCTTCCTTAGGTGATGAAGAATGTACCTATTTTTAATTTATTTATTTGTACCAGTAGGTTGGTTGTTCTCTGGATATTCCTTGATGTCACTTAAACATTTAGAGAACTCAGCGAAATTTGTTTCAGACCTTGGATATTATATGCCAGTCATCTCCAAATTTTTTAATTCACAGATCACATTTGGAATTTAAAAGGAACACAAGATTCCCCACCACCTGGAATCCTTCATTCCTTGGCTGTTTAATATCTACATGTGTCCAAGAGAATACAATCCTTGTTTAGCCACTTGGTATGGATTTTTAACAGTATTCTTGTGGGGATTTTCCTGTTAAGAACTTGAAATGGTAGTTTTGTTGAAGGTAGGGGTAGAAACAGTTGTCACCTGATGTCTAATTTGTGCCGCTATAAAAATTTTTATGGTGTTACAAATGGTGAGCAAATACTTTACCATTTGTCATGCCACTTCAGAGCAAAATTAGCAGTGCAAAGAAGCTAGCGATAGATTCTTCTGCTTTATGGTGGTGGACATCTATTAGCTTTGTAGCAGGAGAACGCAGGCAGCTCAAGCTGTTCACGCTCTCCAGCCGCTCCAGGCAGGTTCTCTGGAGGCTTGACAGCCCCTGAATTACCTGCCCAGCTTGCTTACGGAGGCACCCTGTGGAATCTCGGGATGTTTCTCTACAATGTGGGAAGTTGGGGCTCCCTGTTTACAGAAACCCATCCATGATATCCAGTCTCCTTAATTGAGGAAAGCATTTTCGGGCCCCAGAATGGAAAGCTTATGTCTCCCTGGTACCCTGTGCCTCCTCACAGGAACTTGCTTACCTAGATCCACCCCTGGAATCTCTGAAGACCTGTCTGGGTAAGTGGGGAAAAGGGTGGGGGAGGGGCTTTCAAATGTGGAATGACTCTTGCTCTAAACCTCATAGCAGCTTTACATTCTAACAGTTATATGTGGATGGTCCAGGAAAGGTATAAATGTAGCAGAATTGTTTCAGCTTAAACCTGGATAAAACAGTGTTAAAATTGGAGCTGTTTTACTACATGTGTATCATTTCTGAGCTTGTCCACCTGTAAGCATTAGAATGCAATAGTTGGTCCTTGCTCCCAATCAGCAACTCCCCTTTTGAAATGTTCCACTTCTGAAATGGCTCCAAGTATACTGTGTGCCCACTCAGAGACATCCTGGGAACTTGGTTGTGTTTAAGTTAAAAAGTGACGATTTGGCTGTTGGTTAGTGTGTATGTGAAATTTTACTTTGTATGTGGATTTTTGTACTATTGAAGGTGGAAGATTGAAGCATGACACTGTAACTTCTCCAAGAATTACCCTAACTTCTTCAGGTGTGGGACTCTTGGTCCTGGCTGTCCATGTGGGCCTGGGGTTTTCACACACCCCTGAGTCTTGGGGATCATGGCTACTGCAATCCCCCATGCCCAGGAATTTCATGCTGGGCACGGTACACCCCTGCAGCTAGGAGCCCTGTCAGTTGATGGGGCTTTCAACTTCAGGGGAGACCCTCGTATATGTGCAAATTAGAGCTGTATAGCAACCAGCTATAAAGTTAGTACACATTTTTGAGGTCTACATTTATAGCTGGTTGGAGCTTTTTATTGTGTGATAGCTATTTTGCACATGTAGCTGGTCTTAAGGTAATTCTGCAATTAAACTGTAATGTGTAGAGGAGGAGCCTAGATTTCATCCACTGGGCCATCTGGCTTCATCTGTCAAACAATCCACTCAACCTGCTGGGCCCCTGGCTCTGCCAGGGCACTCACTTTTCAATGGGCCCCTGGCCCTAGTTTAGCTTCTACCCTCTTGGGCTTTGACCCCATTCCCCAGGCTTTAGCCCTCTCACCCCAAACCTGTTCTGACTTCAGCTCTTGCCTGGCTTTGACTTCACTATTGTACCCTTAGCCCTTCTCCAGTCCTCTGGGCCCTTGGCCCTAGCAGGGAGGCTGTTTCTCCAGATCAGCCCTCTAGGTCCCTGACCCCAGGCCAGGCTGCTTCCACTGCCTCTGGCCTTAGCCTTCCCATCCTTGGCCCAGCTCATCCAACCCCTTGGGCCCAGCAAGACTGCTGTACCTCTTCACCAGCCTCCACTTCTACGGCCCTGATCCCAGGCTGGGCTGCTGTCATTCCCTGTGGCCTTGCCCCCCCCAGACTTGACCCAGTTCACCTAGCCCTCAGCCCTCTGGGTCTCCAGCTCCAAGCTAAGCTCCTTTTGCTGGCCTTAGCTCTTCCAACCTTGGCCTAACTCACCTGCACCAACCCTCAGCCTTCTGGGTCTCTTACCCCAGGCTAGGCTGCTTATCCCCAAGTGCCCCACCAAACACCTCTCCATGCTCTCTGTCCTCTCCTACAGTCACAATCCTGTCCTCCGGTTTCAAACCTAATCTCAACATAAATACCAGCAAACCACTGCACAAATGAAATCCACCCCACTTGGGGTCATTGCCTCACTGCAAGCCATCTCCCTTTGGAGATTTTCTCCCTGTCCCATGCAGGGTCAGAATTCCTGCTTCATCATAAGCACTGGGCTTATGTGCCCCAAAGCCACACCCATTCCTGCCTTGTGGCTCCCCAGCCAGACATAAGGTTTTCCACTTCGGCTTGATGGCCAACTTGCCCTGCTCTGCTGCAGCTTAACCCCACTGCCTACAGCCTTTGCTTCTGCGCTGCCTGTTGTTTGGCTGCATATTGCAGTGCAGTTAGCTTCAGGACAGTCAGTTTCTTGGTGGTAGCTCCTACTCTCTGTCTCTGGCTTGCTTACTTTCTAGGAGCTAGCACTTTGCCCAGCTGGTAGCCTCACACAGCAATCCTGGCCCATGCACTTTTCTCTTAAAGTAACAAAACCTTTAGATTCTTACTATAGGGAGCATGGGGCTGGGAGCAGAAAGTAGAAGAGCAGTTTGAGCATGAGAAGGGGATTGGAGTGGCTGTTGAGGAGGGTGTGGGGCTATTTTTTTGGCATGCCTACCAAAAAGGTTGTCCACCACTCATTTAAGGTTAAAATAGGTGTTCAGTTCTAATGGTGGACATTTTTGAGACATTTCCACTACTAAAAATCCTCAGGAGTGGGAGCAGTAAAGGCATTCAGCCTGCAGCTGTCACCTCTCCCCTGAACCCTACTCTTCCCCAAACTAGGGTATTCCTGGTCTGGGAAAGGCATGAGGAACACTGGCTGTTTCATTCCTTCCATTGCTGGAAGAGGGGGGACTGGAGTGGTAGGTGAAGACTCCCCATACTTCCCCAGACCAGGAGTACCCAGTCTGGGACATGGATAGGGAGCCTTCTCTGATGTTACACCTCCCTTCTGTAGACCAGATCAGGAGGAGAGGGGAGTGGATCAGCATGGCAGTGCTGATTGGCTCCACCCCCAGGTGGCATTTGCAGACCCATGCACTCCCGGGCCTCATACCAGATTGCGGGGGAGGAGCAGTGCCCTCTGCCTGTTCTCCCAATAGGGAACACCTCAGTTTGGGGAATGAGCAGGTAGCAATATCCTGCACACCTTCTCTAGACTGGGGAGTCCCCAAGCCCTGGAAGGCCAAATACTCCATGGGAGGAGTCAGGTTACAGGGACATGCCCTCCCACCTTCCCCAGACTGATCCTCCCACCCCAGGTCATGGAGGAGTTAAGCAGAAGTGTGCAGGCATTCATCCTTATGAGAGAAACACAAGGGGCATCTTCTTGGAGTTAACCTGGAAGACTTTCTCCCAGATGGGGCATGTTTTCCTCCAGAAGGAATTGAATGAATTTTTATATGCTCCTAGTTTCTACTGGGAGAATGATGATTCTCCTTGTAGAAATTTAATACCTACACACGACCTTATGAAAATGTTAAAAAAAGAAAAAAGTTGTTAATTGTAACTGCTGACACTGGTTGGTGGTAATGAGAAGCTTTCAGCACTCAGTCCTATACTTATGAGAATTTTCCTTTTTGTATGAAATATCTTGGTTTCTTATTTTTTAACAATGTTAATATTTCTAATGTATGTAATTGCCCTGTAAATTGCTTAATTATAAGTAGTTATTCCACCAGTTATAACATAGTTTGTCATTTTGAATTTGAATTTATACCCAGTCCTTAAATGTTCCAGGACATCTACAGTGTAGAAATGATTGCCATTTTTGATGATTTTGCACTGCTGTGCTTTTTCAGAAATCATCTTTCAATATACAAATGACTGTAAGTGCTTGGCATAAGATGGCATACTCTTGGGTACCTGGGTATGTACATCTTTTATATAGAAAAGCAGCTATGAGATGCAACATTTTAAATGTCCTGGGTTTCCCAAAACAGGTTATTTTCTTCCTTTGCCAATGTACCTGTCTCTTCTACCATTACTGGTAGAATTTCTGGCATACCGGTCAGGTCAAAACAACAGGAGTCTCTCAGCATCTTGGGAACAGAATAAGAATTAATTACAAATAAATGGAATGTATTACTAGATATTTTAAATATATAGGTTATGACATTGGAACAGATAGCAGTTAAGACCCGCTCGTGTTAGCTCTTGGCATTCATCAGCACTGAGTCTTTTCGTTACTATGACCTTTTCACTTAACGCACGATCTCCAAAATTAAAAAAAAAAAATAAAAACCAATTTTACAAACATTCCTCAGCAGAACACGCCTATTGATGACAACTTGAATTCTGGATAGAAACAGCATCACACCTGAAACTAGTGTTCTCAGTCTGAGCTGTGTGCCACTCTTAGTTCATGAAGCAATCTCTGGTTAAAAGGTGTTGTCTCTATTCATTCCTTTTAGCTGCTGGTTGAAAGTAAGAAGAGAAAAATATTTGAGTAGGTCTAATCCTATTTTTCCTAGTACTATACTTACTTAAATACAAGCTGAAGTTCCCCCAACCCTAATCACCGTGGGGGAGAAAGCCCCTCATCTTACATTCACATAGAAGGAAACCTCATTAAATACACTGTCTATCATTAGGTTGCTGCCAAAGGCAGCATGTGCTCAGTAATGCAAACCAGCTATAAAGTTGATTAAATGCAGCCAATACTGAGTATGACTATAAAATATATATGGGGCAAACATGGGGGGGTGTATTATGTGTGTGTATAATAGATGTTAATAATATCAATAGTTATTATTGTTATATATATATATATATAAACTAGACTTCTAACAGCCTGTCTTTTGATAACCTGATATGGTTCATTTGAGAGTCCAAAACACACTTTTTCAGTTGCACTTTTCTTAGTACCATTGCAAAGACCACATTGCATACCTGTGTTCCCATATGCCCATGCACTCATCCGTGTCACCTTTGAATCGTCACAGTTATTCAAAGGACTACCTCAGCCCTCTCCCTGCTCCCCATTCCCTTCCATTCCCAACTCCCCCACCTGTTTGTCCAGTCCTTTCACTTGTCATTTTATTCATCATCTCCGTCATCATCATTGTCCCCATTGCTCTCTCTGGAGGGCTTGCCTCTGAAATGTCTATGCAGTCCCCTTTCTTCCATATGATGTCTACCATCTCTTTCCTGTCATCTTCTACTGTCTTCCTACCACAAGACTAGATTAGTACAAGTTCTCTGAGTAAGACATGGTAATGCCTGTTGAGCACAGCCCTCCTCAGTGTTGACTCCTTTTAAAGTAATGGGGAGTTACTAATTTGAATACATTTTAGCTGCTTCACTCTCACAGCTGAGCTCCATCTTTCTTTCCTATTTCCAATGAGTCCTGTTTCTTCACCAGCCTTAAATGCCTGGCAAAGATCACAGAGCCCCAAACAATTTCCTCTGTTGCCCCCTCTCTCAGCCTGTTGCATATGATTCATATGGCCCCATCCTCCATGAGCTGAAGCTGGTTGCCCTGTACCTTATCTACATATAAATTTTTGGAGGAAGAAGTTGGGGGAAGCAGAGGGCAAGATTTATTAGTTCAATAAATTTAACCCCACCAGTTTTATTTTCCCTCCTGTAGCAGTGGGAGGTGGGCAAATTCACAAACCTCCAATAATTAGATACTATCCATGCAAAATTATAACACATTTATAAATTTTCTATATAGAGAATCTAATTCTTGGGGGTGGGTTATTTTATAGTCAGGGTAATCTTATATTTGAGTAAATATGGTAATGAAAGTTGCTGTAATTACCACAGCAATATTTTTAATCATTAGTGGGAGAGGAATTTGTTTTTAAAATGTAAATGGTAGAAGAGATGGTCTGCAAGTCCATTTCCACAAGACATTTGCTATGCTGCAGCTATGACAAAAATACCCACACTGCCTTTGGAATTGTTACTGTAGCACATACAGACATATCAGAGATAATCCTCAGCTAATTAAGACAGATCCCAAAAGCAAAAAAGCTGCAGCATAGGTGGCTTTGAAGACTTACCTAGGTGGTGAAGTGCAAAGTCCATGCCACTGTTGCTTGACTGTTGCTTCTGCAGTATCACAGCTAGTTAGATTAAATTGCATGCCTTTCTCTCTACATAAGTTTTACTGTAAGGGGCTGTCACTTGCAGATCTGTAGGACACTGCCTACCGATCAAATAGGGTGTTACTGTTTCTAATTGGTGATCTACACGCCCACATTTCTCCTGCCACGACTTGATGTTAAAGGAGTTGGTTCATTACCTGTATGTGTAGTCCGATTAGTAGTCTCACCATCGTCCTGTGGGATCCTATATTCCTGAGTGCTCTGCCACCCCTACACCCTAGCCCGTTCCACCGGGTTCTGACCAGCCAGTTGGTTTTGCAACGTGACCTTGGTTCCAATAAAAAAAAAAACAATAAAAGACAGGGAAACAAGAAAACAAAGCAGGCACTCCTGGCCTGTGTTATTGTTCCTGCTGTTTTTAGCCAAAATCAAAAAAATTGCCCTTCGTGAGGTCAGTCCCTCTTTGGTGGCTCTCTCTCTCTTTCTCTGGGCCTCTTGTTGAGGTTGCCATGATTTCTTTTAGCGCATTAAGTCCATCTGTGACACCATCTTTTTGGTGTGTGCCACTTTTACATGCTTTAAGGTACTGCCAAATCTACGGTGCCCCTCTATTAAGGGTATTATGGTACAATTCTCTCTTCCGGGCTCTGCCAGCTCCTGGCATGTAAACAAACAGTTCTGTGCCCCACCGGGTCAGTAGTCTTGGCTCGAAGTCCCTGCCATGGGGCTTACTCTCTGCAAGAGTCTCCTACAAGCTCTCCACGTCACTTTCAGAGTTCCCTGCAGTGTGTGTCAGCGCGCTCCTCCTCCTCCTCCTCCTCCTGCTCCTCCTTCCAGTTCTGTGCTCCTCTTTCTTTCCTGTCCTGGGCTCTTCTTTATACTGGCATGGGAGTTCTCTGCCCCTCCCCTCCTGAAACACCTGGGTAAGGGAGATTTCTGCCGGGGTCCTTGGGGCTGTGGACCTGGGGTCGCTGAGCCTTTGTTTAGCCTGTGTGCTTTGGAGCACGGTGGCTCCTTCTCTCTCTCACAGGGACCTTAAAGGAAACATATCCCCTTATTGTGTACTCCGCCATAAATTTAATGAAATGCACCTTCTGCTCCATAAATAGACAGCATACCTGCTGCCCCTGGACAATTGCTGCTTCAGAAGATGTTCATAGCAACCCAGTCCAGGAGCCTTTCCACAGGTCAGAGAGAATGAACTCTCAAGCTATTTCCCTGCATAATATAGCAGACATTATTGATACACTCCACCTGGACTAAGGAGAGCAGGATTTTCAGGAGTAGCTCCTAGTCAGCACATTTGCCAAAAGGCCTTACTCCACAGCAGCTCTTTTAAAATCACCTAACACTTTTGCTGTGTTTGAGCAGCCTACGTTAGGTCAGTAGGTTCCCAGTTCCAATTGTGGGTCATCTGGCAGCTATTCCTTACTGTTAGTGTCACAAATGATAATATGTAACTGTGGCAGGACGCCCTCTAGGGGTGCCGTGACCTCCCCTAGCGCCCCTACGTACCGTGCCAAATTGGGTCTTGAATGCACCCTCTATCTCACCTGCCACGTCTTGCTGGAATATTATTAATGGGAGGCTGCCTTCCTGCCCTCCTTGGCACAGTGCCTGCCTTGTTGTACCGAGGCTCTGGCCAATTGCCCGCCTGCACCCTCACGGGTGCTCCCTCGCTTCTCTCGCAGCCTTGTCGCCCACACTGAGGCCTGCTTGATATATGTGCCGTGCTCCCAGGGCCTGCTCGATATACGCACCATGCTCTTGTGCACTTGCCCCCAACCGGGGCTTCTCACTAGGCTCACCCCCTCCCGGGGCTACTCCTGCACAGACAGTGCCCCACTGGGGTCTGTGCCTCGCGCTTGCCCATGCTCTCATCCCCACCAGGGCCCTTGCCCATGCTCCCCGCCGGCACTGGGGCCCTTGCTCGCGCCTCTCGCGCTCCCCGCCCGCACCTCGCACTCAGGGCTCAGGCGGCCACAGCCTTACCTGGCCCCAGACCCCTTCTAGGGTCCTACGCCCACTGGGCTTCTGCCTACGCCGAGCTCTTCCCAAAGCTGCCCACACTGGGCTGGGGTCAGGCCACCCCAAAAACATGGCACCCTGTGTGGTGCTAGGAACTCCCCCCTTCTACCGGGGAGCTCCCTTGAGGCCTCTTCCACCCCTACAGCCTCGCCCGGTCCTCTGGTGTAACAATAACCATAACCAAACAAAACGCAAAGCCCCCCCCCGGCTATAACGTAAACCTTAAGCCAACCTGGCTATCCTTCATTCGTATCTATCAGGGTTTTCTCCACCCTGTAACGCCATGCCAACACCGCTCAAGCCATCGGCTTCCTTACTGCGTTAGCCCTGCTTGCTCTGGCAGAGCTCCCACTCCTCAAGCTGCCAGAAGGGGACTGACTCTGGCCTCGGCCTTGCAGTTTATAAAGGCCAGGCCCTGCCCCCTTCCGGTCAGCTGGCCCAATCGGTTGCCTTAGCAACCCACTTGCGCTGCCCTGGTGAGTGGCAGCTAAGTCCAGTTACCTATATTCAGTAGCAGGCACCCTAGTGCCCGGCTACAGTAACAAAAATGGCTGCCATCAGCAGGCGGCCTGGAATGCCACTTGTAATTAAAATCTTTGGCCCAGAGCACTGTCCCAGCTGCCAGTGGAGGGTTCGGGATTGAGAGAGTGGTTGAGGGTAAAAAGGTAAGGAAGTTTTATTGACTTAACAAACACACAACTACGCATAATATAATAAGGAAACAATGATAGACAATAACAATTCATGTCAGCAACTTATCAGCAGTCCCCTCTGATGCCTGATGTATGACAAGGGCCTCTTCTACAAAGCTCAGTGAAGTCAGGCATCCCCAATCAGCGCTGTCCAAGGGATACCAGGAAAGGACCATGGTCTTCAGTCCTCGGGCTCCTCAAGATCCACTAGCCCACCAAATCCAGGTTGGCACCTAATTTTAAATCAGTAGCTTCTTTCGCACCACTGCATCTTCCTTTGAATAATTGCTGGATGTGCTAGCCAATTTATAACTTCTGAGGGATGCTGATAATTTACTGCCATTCAGATTCTCCCACTTGAACTCTTCTTAGGACTGACCAATAATAGTACAAGCCTTTGCATTCTTCTGAGAAGGTTAATTTTCACTGCACCACAAAACTACTTCTACAAGGCCTTGCTAAATTTATTAGGCTTCACTCCATATAAGGTCTCACTAATCTTTGACTTTAATTAGGCTTTTAGCGTCGACATACAGCTTATAATACAAATGACAAAAAACACCTAGTCTAATCTTCACACAGCCTTCTGCAAGGACCCTTATCATACATCTCAGTCTGCACATGGTCTCTGTTAGTGTGGAAAAGGGTATCTGCCACCAGTAAGGAACCAAGCCTGCCTCTCATCCTTATGACCTTGCAAAGGATGTCCTATGGGGCTGGAATTCTTAGTGGGAGTCTCCAGGCTCCCTCTTCTAGCTGCTGTTTCATGCATTCATCTAAGGGGGCATGGCAGTGTGGCAGGACAGGATGCTGGGGAGTCTAGGGCAGCACCAGGGGATAGGGGGCAGGAAAGGAATTGGGGCTGTGTACCATGGGGATTGCAGTGTTGGGAAGGGATGGCCCAGTGTTGGGGAGGAATGTTCTCACGAGCTTGGACTGCAGTAGTCAGGAGCAAGGAGGGCACTTCACATGGCACACTTGCTGCTGCCCATGCAGTCTGTGGCCGTTGCAGGTGCAGGCCTGACTCATGTGGCCTCTGGGGGGCTCATATGTCGGACAGCCCTGTTTTAACATGAGGATCTCTTGTTAAAGTCACTATAGAAAAAACTATACCACTACATAAAGAATCTCTAGCTAAGACACCATTTCCAATTATTCTTCCTGGTCCATCTGGACCAGGATTTAAATTTGCATTATTAGGCTGTGTAAGAAAATCTCCCAGTTAAGATAAAGTGTGGAGAACCTGTGTCATAATCAAGACACAACTTCTGTCACACCTGCTTACTTAACCTGCTGTCTGCACATTTCATGCTCCAGTGTGCTCTTTGCTTTAGAAATCCTTTCAATCCAAAGTTACAGAGTCCTGACTGTTCTCAATATACAACAAGGTGTAGTTGATTTTGGTCTGATCATTCACCCTGTTTTTGTCCAGATGCTCTGCAATGAGAAGAAAGTCCTCATGGAAATTTAACTATAGTCAGCGCTGCATGAAAACAGCTTTTCTATGCCAGCCCCATCCAGAGAAACCAGCATATTTTAGTTCATACAATCCCTGTAATGTCAATGCCAGTATCTATACCCAGCCCTGCAGTCTCCTTTGGACAAGGATCCCCCTATATTTGACTTTTCCAAAGAGAATTTCACACTATGTCCTTCATATTTGTGATGCAGGATGTGTATTTCATGACCATCATAACAGTGTTTAAAGAAAGAAATAGCTACTGGGTTATTGGGCTTTAAAAATCATTCTGTAATTCTCTAATTATCAAGTCAATTTACTGAAAGATTTTAGTAGATATAGTTCTATTCCACATCAGAGCACAACATAATTTAATATCTAATGCCAGAGTCTGGAGCAAAAATATTTCACCAGGTTTATACAGGTGTCTGAAATTTTGAATAGTAATACTTTTCTTGTCTTAAATAGGCTCACATATAATGCAGTAAACTGACATAGTTTATAATTTGGGCTTTTCCAAGTCTTCTATTATATTATGTAATTGAGAGAGCATTTCATGGGTTAACATATATATGGATATATCCAAGAATTTTAATGATATCTGTATTACAGATATAAAAAAAACCCACCTTCAAACATTAAGCATTATAAAAGTCAGAAGAGCAGCATTTTTCTTCCCAGTCGCATATACCCACCAGACATCAAAATATAATACAAGGTACGGGCTAATCCTGTGAACATTTTTGCATGTGATTAATGTAAGATTACTCATTTCTTTAAAATTAAACACTTGTTAGTGTTGGTAGGATTGAGGTCAAAATTAAAATCCTGCGTCTTGCAGTTTCCCACTGAAAAATCCACTTGCAGCCCACAAACTCCTGTTCAAAGAAAATGATTTTTTTGTGTGGCTTCTAGTTCAACAAATTCAGAAAAAACAAATGAGACCAAGGTGGGGCAAACTGCTAAGAGTTCCTTGTGTGCTGCATTCTGGAGACTTCAACTCAAGCTCAAGCCATCCTGCTGATTGCCTTGGCGATAATATGGTGTGGAAAGAGAGAATGTCTCTCAGGTGGTGTAATGCAATCCAAGCTGCTAGGAAGTGAGTCCAGATCATGGAGTACTGACATATAAACTTAAGTGAAGTAGCATCTTCAAGAAGGATTTATAGTAGGAATCTGATTTGGAGGCAATGTTAAAGCCAAGGACCATGGTAGACAAGTTGACATCTGTGAAGGAGTGAGATAAAACTCACAGCATGGAGGGCCAGCAGGCCTGCAGCTGTAGACTGAAAGGGAAGGAAAATACCCATCACATTTCCAGAGCAGCATCTCGCTCAGGACTGGAGGAGGGAGGCTGCCCAAAGGTATTTCCAGCCCTGGAGAGAGACAGAGAGGGGTCAGTTCCCAGCATGCTGCAGGGAGAGAGGAGCAGCTGAGCATCTCAGTAGGCAAGGGCTGTGGAACTTGCCAGAGGAATGCTGCTGAGTGACCCTGAGCAAGAGGCAGGCGGAGGCCTGCACACACACAACTGGTGATAATCTCTAGAGCGGAGCCGCAGCTGCAGATCCGGAGAGAGGGAATTCAGAAGGCCGGTGATAATCTCTGGAGCAGAGTTTCAACAGAGGATCTGGAGGAGGAGCCTGAGGGAAACTACAGTTACAAGTAGAACCTTCCTGCACATAGAGGAGACCCCAAGGAGACTGTGAATGTTCATAGGGGTGCAGGGCAGGCCAGTGCATAACAAACACTAAGGGATTTTCTTGATCATTGCAATTGGGATTTTGAGAACCTGATTCTGGGTAAAAGGGGACATGGACTGAGCCTGACAAGCAGGCTGAGAGCAACCGGGGCTTTCCTTGAGGTTTTTTTTGCCTTTTGAGATTTGAGCACGGGTCAAAACCAGCCCTGGAAAGGGTGTACCTAATTTAGACTAAAGATCACCCTGGAGGTAGAGGGCCAAACAATATCACAACAGACAGCACTGCAACCTGGCTGCAGAAGGATTTTGTGAGTACCATCTGGAGAGGCTAGGCTGGGGTAAAGGGGAGGTTTGGAGCCCCATAGAAGAAGCAGGGATTGAGACCAGGCAGGATCACTGCGGGCAGTGCCTCCTGGGAATATATTTCATCAAAGTCATGGCAGGCGAGAAAACGTAAAACCAACTTCCTGGCAGACCAAGTGATCCAAAGCCGAGGTCCACCCTGTCGCCATCTATAGGCAGACGGGCTCAGGGCAGTGGTAGCAAGCCCTACAACATTTACAGCTGTGACAACTTCTAACAGGAAGAGCAAACAACCTGTTCTGTAGGCCCAGGTTAAAAAATAAATCTTGGACACTGCTACTACTGAACCACAAGTGAAAGCTAAATATTCTCAAGTTTGGATATAGTATTATCCCTGTCCTTCAGTTGCACAAGTGCTATACAAAAGTGTGCACTAAAATAAGGCTTGTTGTCATTTATTTTTACTAAGATGACTGTTTAAAATGCCATTGTAAGGTAACAGAATATTTATCACATTTTAAATATAACCTGGATGAGTGTGTCCTTTCCCATATGTTTTTTTGTTGAAAACAGCTGGCAAAGTGTCAGGCAGACACATGCTCGCAGAGTGAGGGCCTTGTGCCAAAGATGGAATTAGCCTATTAATCATTTAACAGTAAAATATTAATTCCTTCAAATAAGATCAGTACATGTCACAAGCCATTTCTGTCAGCCAGTGTACCATAAATGTGTTAATTGCAGTATCTGGCCACAGTTTCCAGGACAGGATGTGCATCAAAACTTGAAAGAATAAGGGAGTAGGACTTGCTACTGTGTTAACATGTACACTGAGGTGCAAAGGAGACACCCCTACTTGATAACAAACCCAGCCCTCGGCTGAGTTAAGTGCATTCACTACAGATCTCAGCATACACTTGATGCCTAAAATAGCCTCTGTCACTTTACATGTAACATCAAAGCACTCTGTACTTCACATGTATCGAAGCTCTTTCCTGAAAATTATACCCAGCCTGCAGCTATTGTGTGACTGTGCTGATCGAGGAGGATTTTTGGCTTAAATTAGGACGGTGTGAAAATTTATTTATTCTACAATAGAAACAGAAGCATGTATCTGTACAACAGAACTAAGCTCCTGATGGTAATGACCATATCTTCACTTGGATAGAAAACACTGTGCAATGTAAGAAAATATTTACAAGCTGAAAATTCCAAATTGCACGTCTCTACTGCAAAATACAAATGAGGCAGTTGAATCATTTTGTTTAGCTGTATTTTATACTGTAGTTCTTGAGGCCTCATTTATAAAACTGAGTCTCAAAAACAGATGGCCTTCAGTTTTTGCAGCTGATTCTCCTGGGCGTTATATACCCTCAGCTTCTGTTCAGTACAGGGTTGGGGGGGTGTTAAGTGCCTTTCAAAAACTTCAAGTGTATCCTCTCTTCTAGAAATCTGAAATATTTAAAAGTAGCACCCAAATTTAGTAACTAATTATCATGCTAAGCAGTTATACTTAAGCAGCTATAATTTTATTGTACTGTAACTGTGAAATATGTTTTTATGAGTTTAGCAGCTTCAAAATTTAACAGATTGAATTTTATTAGTAGATGTTTAGGATTGTGAATCCAAAAAGATGACAAAGCCAGTAGGGAAATACATAAATACTTGTTGTGTCCCATATAATTGAGTTTGAAATAGATCAACAATTCTGACTTAAGGTTATTGTTTTTTGTTGATTTGCTGCTGATATGTATGTTTCATTTTTACTAATTATTTGAAATGTCCCTACATTTTATTATAAATTCAATGTTTTCATTTATTTGTTACCTTTTACTCTGAAGGTTCATGAGTTGCTTTACAAATTTAATAAACTGATGCACAATATACAAGATGCCTCCAATATCTTTCTACACTTATGCCTAAAAGAAAAATAAAGATGTCTTCATCCAATTCTGGGTTGAAAAAATGGCAACTGTTTAACAAACCACAACAGCTGATGTCAGAAAGCAAAAAAGACCTTGTTCAGCTGACGCTGTGAAGGGAATTTTATTAGGAAAAATGTAATTAGTCAAGTTGGGATTTGGCCAGGAAACCAAGTTTACACTTCAGCATTTTGCTAATGGTGCCCTGGGATCTTTAATGCCCAGAAGTGGATAGGATCTTACTGAAAATATTATTGATTAATAAAAAAAAGTATAAAACATTAAAATACCAGGACACGTTTTATATAAAATGTTCCATATTTAGATATAAACATTGATGTGTCTGCATGCAGACTGAGAGGTGTGTGTACACAGCATCCACAGTGTCAGACATTTCTTCATATAATAATTGTCTTAAAATCATTCTGCTAATGAATGCCAACTTAAACTTGAATTTTGCAAATGGCTGAAGACTGGAAGGGGTCCAATCTTCCTTACATGTATCATCCTAGTAGGCTCATCCTTTTTGTGTTTTAATCATTCTTTCACAGTCCAGTGATTTTTCGGATATAATCACAGCTAATACTCTCATAAAGCATGGATTTACATGATGGACTAAATTAAGCAGAATCACAAAAACACCAGAAGCAGCAGATCCACTATAGCAGTATTGTCACAAATGGCAAAAACAGCAGGACACATTATTTGCTCATTATTTTGTATTCTTTTAGAGAGATTTTTCTTCAGCCTGTGTTCATGTAGTGTAGATGATCAAAGTGTTAACATGGTTGGAAACAAAAACAATTACTTGCTGACAATTTCCATTCAGCTTATGTGTGTATTGAAAAAAGACTTGAATGAGAACAAAAATATTAATGTTCCATGAAATTAACAGTGATTCACCCTCTTGGTGTTATATAGGATAATTTGATTTAAATATTATATAGTGGATGTTAGATGTAAAGATGCCTTTCCTGTAAGTGCATTAACACCCTCCCATTACTCCTCATTTTGAGAAATTGTTGTGGATCATTAAGGATATGAATTTTCATATTAAACCAGCATGTTTATAGTACTCATGTATTTGAATTTGTCTAAATCATAGATAAAGCATAGATGGGTTTGTCTTGTTTGTTTGTGAGAAAATCCTTTACATTTTATACAGTTTTCTGTTTCTGAAAAAAAATTCTAAATGATGAACAGAACTGTCTCTTACAAGCTAATGTTAAATCTAGTGCTAATATTTTATAGATTGTTTAGATTAGTACTACATTTCTAGTGGATACAGTCGTATCAAATTCTATTAAATTCTATAGTTTTGAATACTGTTTTATGTTATAAAATTCTCTGGTCTTTTATGTCCGGTTTCTACCTTCATTTGCTGTGCCTACAGTGCTAGTGAAATCCAGAAGGAAGTCTCTCTTCTCCAAGGCTACAGAGCAAAGGGTACTTAAAGCATGTCCTATGGCAAAATTTTTAGCATTATATATCTACAAATATGGGCACATCCTACCAAAGCAACATATTACTAAATGCTTGACATATGTTTTTGTGATTAACAGCCACAGTTAGGGGAAAAAAATCAGCTAGCACTAAAATCTTAATGGACAGTTTATTATTAGTAGTCAGAGAAAAAAAATGGAGCATACCATGGGGAACATACATCCTTATTACAACCTCTGAAATGCTGCCCTAGGCCCCTGGAACATATTT
Source organism: Crocodylus siamensis (assembly GCF_052110815.1). Classification (NCBI taxonomy): domain Eukaryota; kingdom Metazoa; phylum Chordata; order Crocodylia; family Crocodylidae; genus Crocodylus; species Crocodylus siamensis. Next base: position 46,350,179 of record NC_143401.1, on the reverse strand, counting down.
ATCTAAAGGGACCCCCCAATCTCAGCAATTATGCCTTTTGCCCTGCCATGTGCATATGACAGAAGGTACAATTTTGGAATCATAATGCTGGGCACACAGTCATGATCTTGGGCTTCTGTGGCACCAGCGATTTAAAATGTTGGGGCCCACAGGTCTAGAGCCAGGACTGACACTTAGTTGATTATTGACTCTGGCTCCTGATCACACCTGAGACTTAAAAGAGCCTGGTGCCGTGTCTGGGCCAGTAATTGGCTGATTATCAGTCCTGGACCTGAGACATGTTCAATTTATGGCTCCCTGCAAACAGTCCCTAAAAATGTTCAACATCATATATGTACAACATTTTTATATCTGGTTTGGTGCCTTAAATTGGGTTCACCTGCACTTGCCATTTATGCTTGCCAATTAACATGTTAATTGTGGCAGAAATTTAATGTTTGGTGAGGGCCCTAAATAGAATCTCTTGCCCAAATGGAAATATATCACTTCTACTGACAGATAGATTCTTCCAGACATGGAAACATGGACATGATTAGTGTCTTAGTGCTTGGAGTACTAATATTAAAAAGGTTCTTTTTACTTATTCAGAGTCTGGCAAAGAAGGAAAAGGGTTTTTCAGCTTAGAAGGGGTTCCAGGTCAGTTCACAATAGGAACTCGCCAAACCATGCTTTTGCTAATCTGTATACTTTGTAATTCTGTGAAATGGTGCTTACTACTCTAGCTAATGAAATGACTGTCTCAGATCTCTACAAAGATTTACTAGAAAAGATTTTACTGAGAGCTAACGCTAATGTAAAAAGAATTTTATTTGTATATAGTAGACTACATAGTATTTGCTAAGATAACATGAGATATACAAACTGAACATAAAATAAATGTTATCTTTGCCTTCACTTAGTTGTTGATTAGCACAGCTACTTACTTTGCAAATATGTCCTGTTCATTAATGCAAATTAATGAAGTTCTAACTAAAGTTCATATGGTACTTTGTATCGAAACATCTATGAATCTACAAAGGAAGAAAAATACTAGACAAGATATATGTCTGCATATTGTCCCGTTACAAATCTATGCATTGCCAACATGACATAGCTGTACATCATGTGAGCTTGTGAAAAAAATAAAATAGAACTCAGAGATGTAGTAAAGACTCATCATCCATAATGTATTTATTCCATTGTATGCTTGGGTATCTGGTCTTCATTTAGGTTTTCTCCTGCTTAAACAATGGTGTTGTTAAAGCAGATATAAAAAATGTAATGGGTTTCTTTCTTGACTGTCTTGCAACCTATGTAGCAATTTACACCTGTGTGATGTGAGAGATGAGGGGAAACACTTATTTTGACTTGCTGACATCTTAAACCAGTTTGGCGCAAGTATAAAATGACCCCAAGATGTGAAGTGTGAGGCAGTGCAAAATTGGTACCCACAAGCTTGTGCAGATGCAGTGCAAGGTGATGTAGTCCATTCATCCATCAAAAACTGGGTAATAAGTTCTCTGGTAGACATCACCCTTTTTCTTGCAGTGCTTCTGCAAGTCTGTCTAATGTTACAAGTGTGTTTAGATTTGTACAAGTGCTAAGAAAGCTGCCTATTAGTGAAAGCACCCTTGAGAAATACTGTAACAGCACTTGAAACAGTAATGCAATGCAATATTACTCTTCATATGACAACTAGTGTCCGAGTGATTTTGTAGCTATGATAGGCCAGGAAATAGGCTGGAGGTAAGGATTGTTGTTAGTTATATCTATTTAGTGCCAGCTGCATGGTTGAGATAGACTTAAATGAGCTGTCCTTGCTCTCCACAAGCCAGCTGGGCAATTTAGAAGTTCAGCCCTGCATCCCACACTCTATAACAGGGGACAGGCAAGTATTTTGGGAGGAGGGTTGCTTAGTGAGTTTTGGTGAGCTGTCCAGGGCTGCAAAGGTAGCCCTGTTCCTTGACGGGCCTCGTCCCTTGGTTGCCATCTTGGGACTGGAAGTAATACCCCCTAACCCCTGACCTTTGCTGCCATATGTCCATCCCCTTGCCCCCAGAAGTACTCCTTTTGGGAAGTGGATTGCCATCTTGGAAACAGAAAATTAATTATATACTAAAAATCAAACAATGATAATATATATTAATTTTTTTTTCCTGATTTGTGTGTGTGTGGTGTACGTAGAGATGATTGCATAATACCTCGAAAAGAAGTCTTACTCTTGTATATTGTGAGCAGGTATGGAGAGGTGGGTGGGTATAGGTGGGGGGTATGAGTCTTGTGGGGGGGCTGTGGTGTGTGTGTGGATGTGTATATGGGATGTGGGGGTATGTGTGGGTGTGAGTGAGTGGGTATGCGGGGTTTGTGGGGACAAGTGAGTGAGTATGGGTTTTGTGGGGGGCTGCAGGGTGTGTGGAGGGTGAGGGTGGCTGGGGATGTGTGTAGTGAGGTGGGTGTGGGGTGTGCATGTGTGGTGGGATGTATGCACATAGCAGTGAGCGTGGCTTCCCCCAGGGGCATGCAGATATGTGTGATGGGGATGTTTGTGTGGGGGGGGGTGAGTGCGGTGTTTGTGAGGTGTGTGATTGTGTGTGGGGAAGGGTGTGGTTGTGGGGTTTGTGGGGGTTGGTTTGTGGGTATGGTGGGGTGTGCATGGGAGCCCTGCATTAACCCAGAGCCCAGGTACCCTGTGGTGTCTCCCCACCACCACCAACAATGCACAGCCCCAGTCCTGCACCGTGGCTGCTCTGGTCTCATCTATGCCCAAGTAGATCATCCAGAACCTAGGCACAGCCCCGACCTGTTCCACCCATGCCTGCTCTGCACTACCCACCCTGGGCACATCCTGCTGCCCCCTGGGCATATAGTGGGACTAGGGCAGCTCTTCAGTTGGACTACCTTTCTGGGCAGCCCAGGTAGTGTGGTGGCTTTTTCTGGCTGTGTCTGTCCCCAGCCCTGTGGTACTGGTGGGGACCTGTGCTGCACAGCCCTGACCCAGGCTCAGCAGTGGCAGTGCAGGACAGAAGCTGTTGCTCGGTGTGAGGGAAAAATGCCCCCTCTGCCTTGCTGCTATTGGTGCTACCTGGTACAGCTGCCCAGAGTCCATGCTGCGCCAGGCTGCCCTTCATCTAAAATGCCATCACCATTGCTGACTAGCGGTATAGCAGTGGCAGCACAGAGCAGATGCAGGGCCGCCCGGCACGGCATGAGCTCCGAACAGATACTCAAGGAAGCACCAGCTGTGGCAAGGGGGAAGGGCACGCATTGAGCAGGATTCAACCTTACCAGCTCATCTTAAACTTGTTAACTCTAAAGCCTGATGCCTTTTAGAATTCATATGGCATGGAGTGTGTGTTTTTCAAGCCTCGACATTGTGTATTCCTGTGCAAAAGGTTTTTTTTATTAACAAACTTTTTGTTAATATAATTTAAATGTTCTCATTTTCATAATGTCTTGGCAAGAAAAGGGTAGTTGATGTTTCTTGAATTCACTATTATTATCATTGTTAAACCTTTTAAAACTTACAAGCAATGTTCTATACCCCTCCAGAGTATTGATAGCCCATATAGTTGAACCTTTGAAATTTAAGAAATAAAGTCAAAATTCATTGCATTTTCTCCACTGCTTAATTTTTTTTGTTTGGGGAGAGGATTCAGTTGATCTTCTGCTTTGACCGTATTGAGAAAAAGGAAGGAAAAGGAGAGAGTAAAAGGTCCATTTTAAACACTGGTAATGATAGGGGAGCTACAATATAAGAAACATAGTCAAGAATTCAGCAGGTGAGGGAATTCACAGCAGTAACAGCTAGGTAGCAACTAGCAGCCTATCCCTGGATCAACCTGCTTTATTTGGCTGCTACTCCTAAAAAGTTTTCCAATGCCTACCCTAGTGGACTATGTGAAAATGCTTATGCACTTCATCAGCATTCATGTTACTTTGCACTTAATTCATAGAATCATAGAATTATACAAATAGGGTCAGAGGGATCTTGCAGATCTTCAAGTCCGACCCCCTGCCTGGGCAGGAGAAAAAAACTGAGCTCAAATGATTCCAGCCAGGTAGGCATCAAGCCTCCTCTTAAAGACCCCCAGGGTAGGAGCCAGCACCACTTCCCTTGGAAATTGGTTCCAGATCCTAGCTGCCCTGACTGTGAAGTAGTTCTTACGGATGTCTAATCTAAGCTTACTCTCCAACAACTTACGGCCGTTATTCCTTGTTATGCCAGGGGCGCTAGGGGAAATAGGGTTTCTTACAAACCCTTCTGGTCCCCCCTAGTGAGTTTATAGGCAGTCACCAGGTCCCCCCTCAGCCTTATCTTGTGAAGGCTGAACAGGTTCAGGTCTCGCAGTCTTTCATTGTAGGGTCTGCCCTGTTGTCCCTGGATCATGCGAGTGGCCCTCCTCTGGACCCTCTCAATGTTGTCCACATCCCTCCTGAAGTGGGGCTCACAGAACTGGACACAGTACTCAAGCTGTGGCCTGACCAGTGTTGCACAGAGGGGGAGGATCACCTCCTTGGCCCTGCTAGAGATGCTCCTGTGGATACATGACAAGGTGCAGTTAGTTCTGCCAACCGTGACCTCGCATTGTCGGCCCATGTTCATCTTGGAGTCAATAATGACTCCAAGATCCCTTTCTACCTCTGTGCTCTCAAGAAGGGAGTTTCCCATCTTATAAGTTACTACTGCCCAAGTGCAGTGCCCTGCACTTGTCAGTATTGAAACGCATCCTGTTTTTGCTAGCCCACCCTGTAACCTATCCAGGTCTTGCTGCAGTCTTTCCCTCCCTACTAGCGTGCTCACCTCACCCCAAATTTTGGTATCATCAGCAAATTTAAACAGGTTGCTTTTCACCCAGTCATCCAAATCACTGATAAAGAAATTGAACAGCGTGGGCCCAAGGACCGAGCCCTGGGGGACTCCACTGCCCACCTCCCCCTACGTTGAATATGACCCATCCACTACCACCCTCTGAGTACAACCCTTCAGCCAATCTGCAATCCATCTGACTGTGTAGGCATCAATGCCACAGTCACCTAGTTTTTTAATGAGGATGGAGTGGGAGATGGTGTCAAAGGCCCTGCTGAAGTCCAGAAACACTACGTCCACAGTGACACCTGCATCCATTGCCTTTGTGACCTGATCATAAAAGGCAATCAGGTTGGTCTGACATGACCTGCCCCTAATGAAACCATGCTGGTTTCCCTTGAGCATCATCCCTGAGGCTGGCCTATCACAGATGTGCTCCATGATGATCTTCTCAAAGAGTTTCCCTAGGATTGAGGTAAGACTGATGGGCCTATAGTTGCCCGGGTCCTCCCTCCTCCCTTTTTGAAAAATGGTGACCATGTTGGCTATCTTTCAATCATCTGGCATCTGTCCCAAGCACCACATGTGCTCATAAAGCCATGCCAAGGGCCCTGCAATAACCCTTGCTAGCTCCCTCAACACCCTGGAGTGGAGAGCATCTGGACCCACTGATTTGAACACATCCAGCCCCTCCAGAAGCTCTCTAACCCTGTCCTCCCCAACCTGAGGTCTGGAGATGTTCCCCTCAAGTCCATCTTGCATCACGGTGGGGATGTCCTCATCCCTGCACAAGAAAACGGAGGTGAAGAATTGGTTAAAGAGGTCTGGTTTCTCCTCTGGTGCAACCACCAGATTGCCCAGAGGATCTTGCAGGGGCCCCACATTTCCTGTTGCTTTCTTCATCCTCCTTATATATTTGAAAAAGGACTTTTTATTATCTTTGATTTTGGATGCAAGTCCTAGCTCTATGTCTGCCTTAGCTTTCGTGACAGCCCCCCTACAGGCCTGAGCAGAGGAGGTATGCTCCTCTTTGGAGATAGCACCCCCCTTCCACCAGTTGTGCGCTGCCTTTTTGGCAATCAGGCATTCCCATACACCCTTGGTGAGCCAGGGGGGCTTTCAGGCACTCCTGCCCCCCATGCTTTTTGTTGGGATGGTCACCCCTTGGGCCCTGAGTATCATCTCCTTAAGGAACAACCACTCATCTTGGGCACTGAGCTCCCCTGCTCTTGAGAACCCTAGCACCTCTCCCACTAATCTCCTCTAATTAATCCTGCTCACTTTCAATCGGGTTGTTTATAAAGGTCCTCACTGAGGGAGAAGAGGAAAGGAAAGTTTGATAGCAAGTAGATTAAGCTGCCAAACCAGTTATCATCTTTATTGTGGATGAGCTTATAGTAGTGCCCTCTATGCTCATTCCCCCTCAGCACCAATTCTTTTTTAAAGTCATAGTGAACCACTACATTGTACACATTTTTACTTCCTGCTCACTCCCACAGCTGAACTCTGTCTTTCTTGCCCATTTCCAATGAGTCCTGTTTCTTCGCCAGCCTAAAATATCTGGCAAACCTCACCAAACAGGGCCCCAAACAGTTCACCCAGACTCTCTCTCTCACCTCCTCTCTCACCCTGTGACATAGAATTAATGTGGCTCTTCCCTCCATGAGATGGAGCTGTACCAGGTTGCTCTGTGTCTCATCTGCATATAAATTTTTAGAGGGTCCCAGGACTCATGACAGGAACATCTAGTTCCAATCGTAAGTGAGGGGCTAATTAGCACATAGGGCAATTACGCACATACTAGCAGTGCTGAGTTGTAGGGTCACCATGGCTTGAAACACTGTTATGTCTGCTGGGGTCCAGCCCAATAAATTATATAATAAATGGCTTTTGGACTAATATCACGCATAGTGTGTACTATATTCACCTTTTGTTGGCTAAGATAAAGTGTAGTACCTTTCTGAGCTGCACTGGTGTGTTCTGCCAGCAAAGATGACCTTGACTGTTATTGTGTAGTAGAGGATACAGACCTGTCAAATGCATTGTGAACAGGACACCTTATGAGAGTCTACTATAGCTTCTTGGCTACACATCTATTTTATGAAAATGGTGGATTTCTCCCTAGCTTGCTCCTTTGGCTTTTGGGCTAAAGGCAATTGAAACTCCAGGGCATCTGATTTCCGAGACCTCTGATTTGGCAACTACGTGTAGGATGCCAGTCAGGGATTTAAAAGTATCTGAAGCCCCAGGCTGAAGAGTCTGGGACAGAAGATATTTGCCAATAGTAGTGCCACATGAAGTGGAATGGTTGAGTTCTGCCCAGTCGATGAAATGCAGAACAAATTTGGCTAATTCATCCTGAAACACAAAATATATTTTGCGTGTGTGTGTATTTAAGAAAAATGCTGCTTAAAAGTGTATTTATGGAGTACCTGTGCTATATCTTGCAACAGTTTTAAAAAAGGCCAATTCTAGATGAACTAAGTCTATGGGTACCCACAGTGCTTTGCGTATATGTTTATTTCAGAGTCATTGTTTTTCAATTTGCCCTTCACTTCCACATGCTCAGAGAGACCAGTGTCTGACAGTAAGAAGAGGGAAGGAGCTGGGAAGTGCGGGCAGCAGACATGTGAGTTACCTGACCAAGATTTGTTCTTCCTGCTATAGCAGTGGAAGCTGGACAAATTCAACACAAACCTCCAATAATTAGATTCTATACCTGGAAAATTATAACCAATGTATACATTTTCCATATATAGAATCTAATTGTTGGAGACGGAGGGTCATCTTAGATTTCATAGACATTAGGGCTGGAAGGGACCTCGGGAGATCATCGAGTCCAGCCCCCTGCCCAAAGGGCAGGAAGTCAGCTGGGGCCATAGGATCCCAGCAAGATAAGCATCCAATTTACTCTTGAAGGTGTTCAATGTAGGCGCTTGAACCACCTCCGCTGGCAGACTGTTCCAGACCTTGGGGGCTCGGACAGTAAAGAAATTCTTCCTTATGTCCAGCTGAAACGGTCTTGCAGGAGTTTGTGACCGTTCGACCTCGTCATCCCATGGGGTGCTCTGGTGAACAGATGTTCCCCCAGATCCTGGTGGTCACCCCTGATAAACTTATAGGAGGCCATCAGATCACCCCTGAGCCTGCGCTTTTCCAGGCTAAAGAGTCCCATGGCTCTCAGCCTGTCATCGTAAGATCTGTTTTCCTGACCTCTGATCATGCGCGTGGCTCTCCTCTGGACTCTCTCAAGCTTCTCCACATCCTTTTTGAATTGTGGAGCCCAAAACTGGACGCAGTACTCCAGCTGCGGCCTCACCAAGGCCGAGTACAAGGGGAGAATGACGTCCCGGGATTTGCTCGAGAAGCATCTATGGATGCATGCCAGCATTTTGGTCGCTTTACTAGCCGCAGCATCGCATTGGAGGCTCATGTTCATCTTGTGGTCAATGATGACCCCCAAGTCTTTTTCTTCTGTAGTGCTAACCAATGTAGCACTGCCGAGCCTATAAGGGTGCTGCAGGTTTTTCCTCCCAAGGTGGAGAACCTTGCATTTTTCGGTGTTAAACACCATGAGGTTCTTGTCTGCCCATTTCCTGAACTTGTCCAGGTCAGCCTGGATCACCCGCCTATCTTCTGGCGTGGATGCTTTGCCCCAAAGTTTGGTGTCATCGGCGAACTTGGCCAGTCCACTCCTGACTCCCATGTCCACATCATTAATGAAGATGTTGAACAGTATGGGTCCCAGGACAGAGCCTTGAAGGGACCCCACTGGTCACAGGGCACCACGATGAGTGACTGCCATCAATCACAACCCTCTGGGTCTGACCACGAAGCCAATTTCCCAGCCAGCGCATCGTGGTGGAGCCAAAGCCACAACTGGGCAGTTTGGCCAAGAGGTGATCATGGGATACCAGATCAAAAGCTTTTTTGAAGTCAAGATATATGACATCAATCTCTTCTCCCTTGTCCAGGTGATAGGTCACCTGGTCATAGAAGGAAATGAGATTGGTCAAACAAGACCTACCCACAACAAACCCGTGCTGGCTATCCCTTAGGATGTTAGCCTGGGCCAGTCCATCAAGGATGGCCTCCTTAATAAACTTTTCTAAGATCTTCCCCAGGAGAGAAGTCAGGCCAATCGGCCTGTAGTTAGCCGGATCCACTCTCCTCCCTTTCTTGAAGATTGGCACCACATTGGCCTTCTTCCAGTCTTCGGGCACTACACCAGAGTGCCAGGAGTTTTCAAAGATCCATGCCAGGGGCTGGGCTATGACGCTCACCAGCTCCTTGAGTACCCTGGGGTGCAGGTTGTCAGGGCCAGCTGACTTGAAGGTATCCAGCTTCTCAAGGTGTTCCTTCACGAGGTCAGCATTGATGGAGGGTAGGGGATCCCCTTCACCCAGATTTCCCTGTCCCATAGCAGGCATGGGCATCCCGTGTGACTGATGAAAGACTGACGCAAAGTACATATTTAATAGGTTGGCTTTTTCCTGGGCGTCAGTTGTCAGTTGCCCCATCTGGTTTAGCAGGGGTCCAACATTGCCCTTGCTTTTCCTCCAGCTCCCCACGTATCTGAAAAAGGACTTTTTGTTGTCCTTGATGCCTGAAGCTAGTTGGAGTTCAGTTGCAGCCTTGGCTTTCCTGGTTTGGTCCCTGCAGGACCGGACCAGCGCGGAGTAATCCTCCTTGGAGGTGAATCCCATCCTCCATCCTTTGTAGGCTTTCCTTTTTAGCCACAGGAGGTCCGCTAGGTCTCTGGAGAGCCAGGGGGGCTGCTGTGCCTTCTTGCTGCCTTTCCTCCGTGTTGGAATAGATTTAGCTTGTGCACTGAGGATCGCTTCCTTGAGAAGCAACCACTCTTCTTGAACTCCCAACTCCCTGGGGTCATGGTCCCTGAGGGCCTGACTGACTAGCCTCTTGAGCTTGTCAAAGTCGGCTTTTCTGAAGTCAAGGACTTCTGTGTTGCTGACTGACTTGCCAGCTTTACGGCGGATGGTGAAGGTGATCAGCTCGTGGTCGCTGTCACCCAACTTCCCATCAATCACTAGGTCGCCGATTAGGTCGTCCCCCGTAGCCAGTACCAGGTCAAGCAGTGCTTTGCCTCTCATTGGCCCACAGACTTCTTGAGTCAGGTAGAGGTCATCCACGCATGAGAGAAAGCTTTGCGCCCGCTCAGATTTAGCTGAGTGATCTTCCCACGAGATGTCCGGGTAATTGAAGTCACCCATGACAACCAAGGTCCTGGAGCAAGCGGCCTCAGTCAGTTCCCGGGTGAACTCCTGGTCAAGCTCGGGACTTTGAGTGGGAGGTCTGTAGTAGACTCCCACCGTTGTGTCCCCTGTGCCGAATTCCCCACGAATTTTTACCCAGAGGGTCTCTTATATTCAGGGCTGTCTTAGATTCAAGTAAATATGGTATTAAGAATGAAAGGAGCATTTAAGAAGGCTTCAAGCACTTCAGCCACCTCTAGATTTCATTTTGTTTATTCTGATACCCATTCTGTCTCCAGTCACTTTGCTATATGTTTTCAGTGTTTAATGTTACTTCTCTTCATATGAAATGGTTAATTTCTGTAGTTTTTCTTAAAGGTTGTTGAATAATGTATTTAAACCTTGCTGTTGTCTTTAGCTTTCTGTTGAAGGGCTTGGAGAGGTGAAGTTTTATAGAGCCAGTGGTAAGATACCTTGATACACAGGAACCACCTAAGAGATGACATTGCTGAAATTCCATTAGAGGAAGCCCAGTGCCCAGTACTTCAAGTTGCAGACAGGTCATTTTGGATATGAAAATAAAAAGCTGGCTTTATTTACTGGCTGTCGTTTCTCTTCCAGCCTGTGATCTGTTCCAGGGAGTCAATTCTTGAGGGGGAAAATTTCCCTGGGAAAGAAAAAATTTGTGGATTTGTTCTCAAATGGGGATATCAGCCAATGTAATTCCAAATCTGCCTACTCTCTATGCAGATTTGACATCCCTCACTTTTATGGTGAAAATAAACTATATCTGAAAAAGGAATAATGAAAATGAGAGAATAGAAAATGTTACCTACACAGAAGTAACAAATTCTACAGCATTTTATCATTTTTTCATGAAGTATTTCCATGTTTATATATTTCAGTCCCTCCTTTTGGGCGTTTGTTGCTGTTACAAGGGGGTCCTTATCCCCTGTTACTTTGAAAGAGAGAGAGCTGACTGAAAATGAGCAGAGAGAAAAGGACAGGCAAAAGGAAAAAAAAGGCTAGCAGCTCCAAAGTTGCAGAAAAGCTGCAAGCTGGAGTGAGATGGAAAGTGGGAATAGCCTATGAGGGCTGGACTCCAGGCAATGGATTAAAGGGCAGCTGCAGCAGAACTGAGCAGAGTGCTGATAAGTAGGCAAGTGAGTAACCTCTGCCATTGAAAGTAGGGGACAGAACTAATTGACTGCAAGACATTGTAAAGGGTAGCATGCAAAGAAGCTGGATGGCCTGTAACACAGTCCAGAAGATGTTTTATTGGGAGAGTGTGCTTACTGAGACGCAGTTTGCAGAGATAAGCCTGGTTGATTGAGTAATAGGAAACCCCTGAGGATCAGATGACCTGAAGGAGATGAAGACAGAGAGTATATGGGTTTGGTTTTAGGGCTGTACTCTGGCCCTGAGTGCAGGGGTGGAGTGGGCATTGGCAAGGCGAGGTAAGGTAAAGTAAGGTACTTAGGATACACAAAGAAAACAGGTACCTCAGGGTGGAAGCCAGCTACTACGGATGGGAGAGGATCTTCTCTTTGGTGAAAGTGCACCCAAAATAATTGTTGCATGATGTGGATCAAAGGGGTCCAACAGCAGAAGGCAAGACCTGGGGCCTGGAGAGAGAGAAAAAAATACACAAATGGCTGATGCCAAGTGGACAGAGAGATGCCCTCCTCAGGGGAGAGAGTCACAAGATTGGGCCAAACAGAGGCTGCCCCATGATAAGCAGCGCCTTCAGTGCCTACAGTAAGGCACTGAAGACATCCTGGTATCTGAAGGCAGTCTCCATAATTTATATTAAAGTTCCAGAAAGGTGTGGCAGGTGAGATTAGGTAGTACTCTGGTGAGAACAGGTGAGAGGATTAATGCAGCCACCAGAGGGCACCTTTTGAGGTAAGTCCTGTCAGGGCCTTGTTACACTTTGCACTTGAAGCTACTCAAATGTTTATCCATGTTAGTGCTAGCTCGAGTTTGGAGTGGTCTCACTGTAAGGCTAACCACCTTCTCGAACTGTCTCCCACCTGCACAGCCATGACTTGCCACTGGAGTGGTGGAGGGCAAGAGCTGACTAGGAGTTACAACTGTGAGTTACCACTACATGGCTGGTGAGCCAGGACAGGCATTGATCCCTGCTTTAGTTGGAGGTGTATGAGAGATGGGTTGTGGGTGGGGGGGCAGCGTAACAGGAACATGAAGCTGGGAGGCAGAGGGTTAATGGGATGGGAGTAGGTAGTAAAATGGGAGGTAGAAAGGAAATGGGGGTGGGGGAACGGTGGTGAAATGAACTAAGACAGCCATTGAAGGATAAAATACAAAGAATTAAAAATAAAGAATTTTAGGAAATAAATTAAAGGAGGTCTCATGTTTTAATCAGTTGAGTTTTGGGATTGGGGTGTGGGAGATAGTTGGTAAGATTCCCAAGGGTGGCTGGGAGGTAGGAGAAGTGAGGGATATGGCACTTTGGGATGCTACTGCCCCTGCCCTGGGAAGGAGGTGTCAGCTCATGGGGACCCAATGCAGCCCCCTACCTTGTATCCCACTCTCCCTAGATCGCACACCTAGACCCACCCATGCCTTTCAGCCTGGCCAGCTGGCATGAGTTCTGCAGGTTGTTTGCATGCAGTTAGACCCCTGGGAGTCAGAAGGCAACACCATCAGAGGCAAGAGGTGGTGTTAGAGTTCAGGGGGTGGAAAGTTTGTCCACATAGAACAGAAGGGTGGGAGAAGGGACACTACACCCTGGTTTCTGAAAGACTGTAATTTGGGCATCTCGTCTATGGGGAGTAGCCACACATTAATAGAACATGAGCTGAGTAACATGAATTAGAGATAAACCTGCCCAGGAGTAGCACAACTTTAAGCCATCTAAAGTGGATTTAAAACTAGTTTCAGGTATTAACATGTGGACAATTCAGGAGTTAAGAGCTCCAGGAACTACTTAAAATTAATGTCTAAGAAGACCCTCACAGCCACCTGTTGCATTCTGTGGTTTACTTCTTGGTATTTAAGAAGCATACAGTTTGGAATACTTCTAAAACTTACCTTAAATCAACCCTTGTAAGTGGAAATAAGTATTTCAGAATTTCTGGGCATAGACATCAGTGAGGTAAAATGACATTCAAGTTGAAGTCACATTATTTTTTGTGAAATTGAAGCCACATTATTTGAAGTCACAAGTTGAAATCACATTATTTTGTCCATTGGAAATTTGTTAAAACCAGAATTTTCATAAATTAGAGAAGAAGTTTCTAGGTTTATCAGTTAGCTTATTGCACTGCAGAACTTTTGGCTATTGGCAATGGTAATCTCATCAAGGTCAAGAAAAATAAATTTAAGAGATTTGTGTTTTTGTAGACATTAGCTTCTGAACTTCAAGTTGCACAAGAAGTTAAAATGACCTTTCAAAGGATGGAGAATTAATGTTTTCTTCATTTTGCTTTGTTTTGATTGGAGACTTAGGCTTAACAAAAATAACTTTTGTTTTCCTATCTATAATATTTTACATGTATTCAGTTTTATTTATTATGACAAATGAATGTAGGCTACTGGCAACAGAATTTTAATCATCTGGGTGTTTTCTACTGGCAAGAGAATTACATTGGCAGTATTTGTAGCATATTGTGGATAACTTACATAATATTTGCATGATGATTGGCCCTTCAGGGTTTTTTAAAATAAGTTATTCACAAGCCCAAACAAATAGTATTTTGGACACAAATTGATTTTGGTGTTTTATAATTATCAAGTATAGTTTTAGCATCATCCATGGTGATTTTGAAATCTACAAAACATATTGCAGAAGGATAAAAATTACATCTGCTGGAAGTTCAGAAGAATCATAATTCCATCTCTTAATGATTTAACGTGTTTCAAATTGCTTTTCCTATATCTCCTCTTTATGTTTCATGTCATATCATGTTTTTCTTTCTGCTCAATTTTGCCATGTGCTGTTTTGTTATCGTTGCTTCCAAGCCAATAACCATGAGACCTCCATCTGTTTGGGATGCAGAACAATGATAGTAAAAAGGGCATTTCAAGATTCCTGTTCAACAGACTTCCCTCGCTGCAAAATAGGCCATAGCCTTTCTCCATTTTGCTTTTACAATCCAAAGAAAATGATAGTTATCAGAGTTATAATTAACGTCTAGTTAATCTGGTTTTGCTATTCAAACAGAGGAGGGGTAACATAAACCAAATTAATTTTAGTACATATTTTGAATGTTTGCCATCTGGCCTTATGCCACTTAGAATGGTAAAGTTACAAATAAAATTTTATACTTGCAATATATAATGGCTGTAAATCATCCCTGTTTAAAATGTGCAGTATTATTTCAATTGGGTCTAATGCTCATGTTAAATGCTATGATGCATTTAATCCAGTCATCTTTTCCTGTCACACAGATTCATAGATTGTAGAGTAGGAAGGGACCCCGAAGGATCATCATGTCCAACACCCTGCCCCAGGCAGGAGAAGGACTGAGGTCAGATGACCCCAGCCAGGTGCCTATCTGGTCTCCTCTTGAAGACCTCCAAGTTAGGTGATAGTACCACCTCTCTTGGCAGCCTGTTCCAGATTCTGGGCACCCTTACTGTGAAAAAATTCTTCCTAATGTCTAACCTGAATCTACTGTCTACTAGTTTGTACCCATTATTCCTAGTTACTTCTAGGGGGTGCCCTGGTAAATAGCACATCTCCAACTCTCTGTTGTCCTCCCTTGATAAATGTATAGACTGATACAAGGTCTCCCCTCAGATATCTCTTGTGAAGGCTGAAGAGATCCAAATCCCTCAGCCTCCCATCGTAGGCTCTTGCACAGAGGCCACTAATCATATGAGTGGCCCTCCTCTGGACCCTCTCCATATTCTCCACATCCCTCTTGAAGTGCGGTGCCCAGAACTGGACACAGTACTCCAACTGTGGCCTGACCAATGCTGTATAGAGGGGGAACATCACCTCCCTCGATCTGTTGGTCATGCATCTGCTAATGCACGATAAGGTGCAGTTGGCTTTGTTGATGGCTTCATTACACTGCTGGCTCATGTTGATCTTGAAGTCAACTATGACAAGATGGGATAAGATGGAGACTTGACAAACAAAATGGAAACTTGACATGACTTACGCTAACTTACATATGTAGGCCTAAATCATACAGTATCAGTAAAACAGTAATATAGAACAGTAACAATCAATATAAGTACAATAATTATACAATATAAAGAAGGAGAAAAAACAAAACAAATACAACTTGCTACCAAAATATAATGCTGAAGCTTATCCTATGTCTTAGCTCATTTATACTTATCTGTAGGGAATAGAGAGGGAGAGAAAAAGTCAGAAATGGTTGGGGAAGGGGAGGGAATGCATTTTAAAATTAAAAAAAAAAGAAAAACGGGGGGTTTTGCTACATTCAAATCGCTGATGAAGATATTAAAAAACACTGTCCAAGGACTGAACCTTGTGGGATGCCACTGCCCACCTCCTTTCAGGTCGAAAACGACCCATCCACCGCTACTCTCTGAGTGCGGTCCCTTGGCCAGTTGGCCACCCACCTGACTGTTGTAAGCATCCACTCCACAGCCTGCTAGCTTCCTTATTAGAATAGGATACGAAACTATCGGAGGCCTTGTTAAAGTCCAGGTAGATGACATCTGCCTCAGCTCCAGTATCAAGGCAGTGTGTTACCTGGTTGTAAAAGGTTATAAGGTTTGTCAGGCAGGATCTACCTGTGATGAACCCATGCTGGTTTCCTTTCAGCATCATTTCCCCTGCTGGGCTTTCACAAATGCGCTCTTTAATGATTTTTTCCAGTGTTTTCCCAAAAATAGAGGTAAGATAGACTCGCCTAAAGTTACCCAGCTCATCCCTTCTCCCCTTCTTAAAAATGGGCACCACTTTGGCCCTTTTCCAGTCCTCAGGGACCTGGCCAGAGCACCATGAGGACTCAAACAGCCATGCCAGCAGCTGAGCTATGACAATGGCCAATTCCTTCAGCACCCGTGGGTGGAGGTCATCTGGGCCTGCTGACTTGTACCTAGCCAGCCCCTCCAAGTGCTCCTTAACTAAGGCAGCACTAACCATTGGTGGTATAGTGCCTCCTGGACATCTGTCTATGTTCAAATTGGGGGAATTGTCTTGGCCAGTATGTAGGAATACTGAAGCAAAGAACTCATTGAAGAGCTCCACCTTTTTTCCTGTGTCAGCCACCAACTGTTCTGATTTGTCCTGCAGGGGCCCTATGTTACTCTGTGCCTTCCTTTTGCTTGCTATGTATCTGTAGAAGGACTTTTTATTGTCCTTGATTGTTGTAGCCAGCCTAAGCTCCAGTCCTGCCTTGGCCTGCCTAACTGATTCCCTGCAGCAGCACACCAGGGAGGTATATTCCTCCTTGGTGGCTGCCCCCATGCTTCCCCTGCCTATAAATCTCTCTTTGTCCCCAATCTTTTCTGAAGTTCCCTGTTCAGCCAAGGTGGCTTTTCAGTCCCCTTACCCCCTTTCCTGTGTAATGGAATAGTCTCCTTTTGTGCTCCAAGGATCACTCCCGTGAGAAACCACCAACCCTCCTGGACCCCCATAAGCTTGATGCTTTTGAATTCAGCCACCTCACTAACTAGCCTTCTAAGTTTACTAAATTTGGCCCGTCTGAAGTCTAACACTTTAGCTTTGCCTGTTATTTTTCCCACCCTTCGCTGGATTGTGAATTCTACCAAATGATGGTCACTATCTCCCGGGTTACTGTGCATACTGTACGTTTTAGCATTTGGACACTTTGAAATAACCCACATTTACCAGAATAAAATTTGAAGTTGATGGGATTTGGAATATATTAGGTGCTTTATAAAATATTAATGAAAGTCTATACTAAGTTTATTAACCGATCAGTATCCAACATCCATTGCGATCACTTATAAAGTGCACTAATATTGCAAATCATCTTGAGTTCTGTAGAATTGATAATGAGGTTAAAAATAAGTTATGATTAATTCATGATGCAAGTTCTGATAATCAGAGCAGAGTATGTAGACAAGACAATGCACAACGCTCTTTGTAGTATTAGGTTTATATTATCTAGAGGGGTTTTTTTGGGCGGCGGAGTGGTTTGTTTAAGTTCTTAAATCTGCTGGTAGCCCACTTTAAATTAATGGAGAGAAAAGTGAAAGTGTGACTACTATGTTGGGACTGATGGAAGTTAAAATAAGAAATTTCATGACCTGATTCTGCATTCTGTTGAATGTAGTGGGATTGTTTGCATTACTAATTGCTGATCACCATAGTGCACCTTGCATTGCTCTCCCTTAGTTACTTGGTTATTAGTAGAGGAGATTTGATTTTGTCATCTCACTGTGGGTTAATTTACAACAGCCCTGGGAGCCAACTTAGATGGGGTGCCAGAATGGTGGCCCCCAGTGCTGTCTGGGGAACCCATGCAACAGCAGCCACCAGCACCTCACCAATGGTTTGCAGCCTCAGTAGCAGCAGTCCCCTCAGTATGAGTGAGACTGAGCTGTGGCAGCAGAAGCAGCAGCCAAGGTCTTTTGAGTCTCTGGTAAACATGTCATCCCCATCTCTCCGGCCCCCCTGCTCAGCACCCACCCCATTCTCTGACCCTCAGACCTCTCCCTCCAGCCAGGGTGCCAACATTTTCTGATTGTTTGGATATACTGGCTTAGTTTTAAGTGTGGAATGTCAGAAAAAAAAACGATGGAAGCAGCGGCTGAAGATAGCCTATTCCATGGAAAACACTTGAGGATTGTTCTGAGACAGTAGAAGGTTCTGAGGTTGGCTCTAACATTGCTGAGTCATTGTGTAAGTGTGGCAGCGGGGAGGGTGTGATTCAGGTTGCTGTCCCAGTTACCATCTTTGGGAATACAAAATAAACATGACAGCAATGGAAGATGTAATTGGCACTATGGCAGCTGTTGCTGCCCTGGGTGTGAAGCTGCACTGCTGCTCCTTTGGTGTTGATACATATGGCATCCATTCATCAGAAAGTGATAGATATTGCAGCTGTTCTAGTGATGGGTGGTACATTATCTCTTATGGCTATAGAGACCAATGTTAAACTTGCAGGTCCTGCCACAGTCGTCACTGGTGTACTTGCTGTTGGGGGTGACTGTACTGACAAGCTGTTTCCTTTCCACTGTGATGTTGGACTCCATGATTGAGAAAAGATCACCACTTTGTCCTGTCTCCTGCCAAGGCCTCCCAAAGGTTTAGATCGATTCCAAAAGCCTTTATATTCTCCTTGAAGACATCTATAAAGTCCAATTTTGGGTGTCTTACTCTTTTCTCCCCACCTGCAATTTGCCCATACCGGATATCCTTCAGGATGCACCCATCTTCAGTCCTGCAGAGATGGCCAAACCAGTGTAGGCACCGCTGTTTGAGTAGTGCAGTGGTGGTTGGCTTTGGTGATGACCTCGTTTTGTATGTGATTCTGTCTTGCCTCTTGATGTCAAGGATGCGCCATAAACAGGATAGCTGGAAGCTGTTCAGCTTCTTTTCTTGGTATGTGTTGTTGACCATGTCTCACTGCTATACATAAGGACACTGAGGATGCAGGCTTTGTAAACAACTAGCTTTGTAAACAATTTTGATTGTGAGTTTTGTATTGTTCCAGACTTGCTGGGAGAGCTTACTGAAAATGGTAGCTTCTTTCCAATCATCACATTTAGCTCTTCATAGAATCATAGAAAGTTAGGGTTGGAAGGGACCTCAGGAGGTCATCAAATCCAACTCCCTGCTCAAAGCAGGACCACCCCTAACTAGATCATTCCAACCAAAGCTTTGTGTAGCTGGGTTTTGAAAACCTCCAAGGATGGAGCTTCCAGCACCTCTCTGGGTAACCTGTTCCAGTGTTTTACTACCCTTCTAGTGAGAAACTTCTTCCTGATAGCTAACTTAAACGTGCCTTGCTGCAACTTGAGACCATTGCTCCTTGTTCTCTCATCTCCCACCACTAAAAACAATCTAGCTCAGAGGTTCACAAAATGTGGTCTGCAAGCTCCATTCAGGTGGTCTGCAGAAAAGTGACCTAAAGCTGACAAACATTACACCCAACTTCCCAGAACTTTGCTTAGAAAAACAGGGACATCCATTGCATTAGCAAGCTAAGACTACTGATATTAAAATATGAGTTGTGTGCTTTTATTTGTAGAACAAAACAAAGTTTATTAAGTGGTCCACTAAAACAAGACCTTCAGCAATTTTCAAGTGGTCTGTGAAAAAAAAGTTTGAGAACCACTGATTTAGCTCCATCCTCCTTTTAACCCTCCTTCAGGTAGTTTAAAGCTTAAACCCTCTCAGTCTCCTCTTCTCTGGACTAAATAAGTCCAGTTCCCTCAGTCTTTCCTCATAAGTCATGTGCCCCAGCCTCCTCACCATTTTGGTTGCCCTCCGCTGGACTCTCAAATTTGTCCACATACCTTCTTTAGTGGGGGCCCCAAAACTGAACATAGTACTCCAGATATGGCCTGAATAGAGGTGGGTAATCATTTCCGTTGACGTACTGGCAACACACCTTCTAATGCAGCCCAGTAGAGGTGGGTAATCATTTCTGTTGACGTACTGGCAACACACCTTCTAATGCAGCCCAGTATGTTGTTATCCTTCTTGGCAACATGAGCACGCTGTTGGCTCATATACAGCGTGGAGTCCACTATAACCCCCAGGCTATTTTCTACAGAGCTGCTGCCCAGCCAGACAGCCCCCAGCCTGTACTGGTGCATGGGATAGTTTTGTCCTAAGTGCAGGACTTTGCACTTGTCTTTGTTGAACCTCATGAGCTTTCTTTTGGCCCAATCCTTCAATTTGTCCCAGTCACTTTGAATCCTAGACCAGTGAATCTAGTACTCCTCCCAGCTTGATGTCATCAGAAAACTTGCTGAGGGTGCATTCTATGCTATCTTCCAGGTTGTTGATGATGACATTGAACAAAACTGGACCCAGGACTGACCCCTGGGTCGCTCCACTTGATACTGGCTCCCAACTAGACATCGAGCCTTTGATTACTACTCTCTGAACCCGATGCTCCATCCACTTTTCTCTCCACCTTACAGTCCATTCATCCAGCCCAAACTTTCTTAGCTTGCCTGCAAGAATGCTGTGGGAGACCATATCAAAACCCTTGCTAAAACCAAGGTACACTACATCCACCCAGTAATCAGTTGTCATTCACTGTAGATCCAAGGTAGCAGAACTTGTTCACTGCCTTGAGTGGTGTGTTGTCAAGGCTGACAGATGGTGACTGGTGAACACCCTGTCCTAGGACCACAGTCTTCTTGATGCTGATGGTCATGGCAAATATCCTGCAAACATGGGAGAGGTGATTCATGAGTATTTGTAGTTTGCCTTCTTTGTTGGTGGTGAGTGCAGCATTGTCAGCAAAAAGGGAGCTCCCTAATGAATATGTGACTCACTTTTTCTTGGCCTATTGACATGATAGATTGCAGAGTTTGCTATCTGATCTTGTGTGAAGGTATATGCTTTTCTCCAGGCCATCAAAAGCATAGTGCAGCAGCATATAAAAGAAGATTCCAAAAAGTGTGGGTACCAGGACACAACCCTGCTTCACTCCACTCTTCATCTCAAAGCTTTCAGAGTTGATTCATGAAACTGAACTGTGACCTGAATGTTTTCATGGAAGGAGCATATGCTGAGTAATGTTGTGGGGCACCCAGTCCTTACCAGCACCTTGAACAAACCTGCTCTGCTGGCAGTGTCTAAGGCTTTCATCAGATCAACAAATGCTACATACAGTGGCTTATTTTGTTCTTTGCATTTTTCTTGCAGTTGGTGTCAGGAGAATATCATGTCCACTGTTGATCTCCCTGCTTTGAATCCACACTGTGATTCTGGGTAGATGCAGTCAGCAAGTTGTGGCAAGCATTTAAAGACGGCTTTGGCAAAAGCCTTGCCTGTGACACTGAGGACAGAGATGTTTCTATAGTTGCTGCAGTCACCCATGTCTCCCTTATTCTTGTAGAGAGTGATGATGTTAGTGTCACATATGCCCTGGGGTACTTGACCTTCCTTCCAGCATCACGCTATGAATTGATAAAGGTGTGGTAGTAGACAAGGTTCTCAAGTGCGGGTAGGCTTTTCAAGGCTTCATGCCTACCCGCACTTGAGAACCTTGTCTGGGATGCCATCCTACCCTGGTGCTTTTCTACTTGCTAGAGAGTCTGTGGCTTTGCTAAGTTCTTCAGCTGTAGGTTCTTTATCTAGCTGTGCCAGTACACCTAGAGAGGGAAGTTTATCCAGTGCCTCTTCTGTAATGTATGTTTAGTGGGCGTTAAGCTCTTAAATCAGGGGTGGGCAATTATTTCAGGCAGAGGGCTGCTTACCGAGTTTTGGCAAGGTGTGAAGGGCCACATTCTTATCAGTGATATTTACTTTGCCATCTTGAAACTTAAGGGGGGCGGCTTTAGTGACTTTTGTTCAGGTGTGGCTGGCGAACTCGGAGACAGGTGGGGCAGGTGGCATAAGCGGAGAGAGAAAAAAAATTGGGGTGACATGCAGGTAAGTTTGAGACCAGGTCTGTATAAGGCCAGATTTTATGGTATCTCTCTCCTGGCAAAATTTCTTAGTATAAATGTACCTCATATCAGCAAATATCAGCTTTTGCTAGTACAATTTGAGCAAAATGTTCTATACTGGCACATGTACTTTCCTGGAGATACAAATGTATCTATACAGGAAGTTGCATTATTATAGAAATGTCACAACAGGTATAACACTAATAGACATTACTATACCAGCAAATGTGTGTCTCTTAAACCTAACCTTAGACCAGGGGTGTAAAACTCATTTATACCCCTGGTCTAAGGCTATGTTTAGGTGAGACACATTTGCTGGTACAGTAATGTACCCCCACTGGCATATTACCCTCTGGGACCAGTAAGGGGGCTCCTTGCCCATGTGGCAAGTGGCTGCATCTGTGGTGAGACCAGCCAGTGCAGCAGAAGGTCAAGTGGCACCTGTGGGGCTAATGATGGTGACAATGGGTTCAGCAATGGAGCTGGCAGGCCAAGTAGTGATGTGGTGAGGCATCTTTATGAAATGAAAAAATGTTGCCTTTTCCACCATGGTAACAGTGTTAAAACAGCTGCATTATTCTTATTTGAGTCTGGTTAATCCCATTAAAGAAATCAGTTCATTTTCACTTTGCCCTTGTTGCTTTCACCAACAGTTTTGAAGGCATTTAGGCACCCAACTCATTGAAAAGTCAGTGTCTGACTCTAGGTCGTGCCTTGAAAATTTCCCCTTTCATTTGTTTGTCTTGTCAAGCTCTCCTGATTCAGTGAAGCCCTTAAGCAGTACATACTTCACTGCAAGCACACATGTAGTGCCATGGTATACAGGCAATCCTCAGACTGCCGTTGGTTCCTGAAAGCCGTGTCTTAAGTAGAAACGTCGTTAAGTCGGAACCAATTTTCCCATAGGAACAATGTTATCAATGGGGGATTGGTTCCTTTATGATGCTGAACACAGCTGCCTCCAGCTGATAAGTTTGTTGTGATGGGGGGAGGGCAGGGGCATGGGGAGGACAGATCAACACCCCCACAGTGAGGGAGGGACTGGGGCTGGGGCTGGGGTGGGACAGGGGCTGGGGCAAGTGCTGCCGAACTGGAGTGGGAGGGTATGGGGAGGGGGTGGGGCACCGCTAGTGTGGGAGGGAATGTGGGAGGGGTGGGCAACTGGATCTGTGCAGGGCAGGCAGGGCTGGGGCTGTGCTCTGGTTGGGCATTGCAGGGAGCAGGGGCTATGCCCTCCTGCCACTTGCCCAGCCAGGCCACCCAAGTGCAGCCCTGGCCCTACTTGCCCTGTGCAGATCTGGTTGCACACGGCCCCCCCGGCTGGCCTAGGAGGCATGGGACTGAGCCACTGTGCTACCTCTGGCTGAGCAGCGTACAGAGGCAGGAGCTGCCCTGGCCTCCTCATGCATCCATCCTGTGCCCCCCTGCCCCTCCCTGCCCTGGCTGGGTGAGCGGTGACGGCATGGGGGGGAGTACGTGACCCCAGATCAGGGAAAGGCAGGTGGCAGAGTGGGGGCTTCAGCCACCCTAAAATTTACCCATAGCTCCCACTGCCCATCTGGAGTGCAGCCCAGTGCAGCCCTGACTCTGCCCACCCCACACAGCTCTGGGGGTACATGCCGCCTCATGCCCTGCCACCGCTCACCCAGCTGGGTGGGGCAGAATGGAATGGGGAGGCACAGGACAAAGGTACAGGGAGGTTGGGGTGCCTTCTGCAACTGTGTGCCACTTGTCCAGGGGCAGCACAGTGGTTCCATTCATGCCCTCCTGCCCCAGCCTGGCCTGGCTCAGCCGGGAGAGCTGCGGGAGCAGCGAGGAGCAGTGGGAGCCACTTCAGTCTCTGGTCTCCCCATGCCTCTAGTCTCCCTGCGCCTGTGTCCTGTGTCCCCCCATTCCCCATCCCAGCTGGGCATCCGGTGGCAGGGCATGGAAGAGTATATGTCCTTGGATCATCTGGAGACAATGCAGCGTTTCCGTCCCATGCTCCCCTGCCCTGGCCTGGCCCAACTCGGCTGAGCGAGCAGTAGGAGGGCATAGCTCCTGCTCCCAGTGCTGCCTGGCCAGAGCACAGCCCTGGCCCCTGTCTGCCCCACAGAGATCCGGTTGCACATGCCCCCCCACCATGCCCTCCTGGACTAGTGGCACGCAGTGGCAGGAGCCACCCGACCCCCTCCCCAGCTGGGAGTCACTTGCCCCAGCCCCTGTCCCAGCCCCAGCACCAATCCCTCTCTCATTGCAGGGGCATTGATCTGCCCCCCTATGCCCCTTTCCTCCCCCCACCACAACAGATTTACCAGCTAGAGGCAGCTGTGTCTAGAATTGTAAAGTTGAAGCCACCATTGGAACCTCGAAACAAGGTGTAAATTTATAAAGGTCATAAGTTCCGTCAATCATAAGTCGAAAAGTTGTAAGTGGAGGACTGCCTGTACAGCAAAGGCACTCTCAGGCTTCAAATGGGGCATGATGATGACGTAAGGTCATGGGTGGCCAAGAAATAATACAGGTCTAGAAATGAGGGAACTCCAAGTGATTTCAATAATGGGGGAAATATGACACCATAAAATAATGCAAGCCTTGATAAATAGTAAGGTGATAACTAACAAGAAATGTTACTAACAAGAAAAAGAGTGTTGGTTATAGCTTTGTTGATCTAAGGACATAGGCAGAAAAGATTTTTTGGGTAAGTGTGTTATCATTTATTAGACCAACTAAATTGTTGGAATAATTGTTCTTTACAAGGTTTTGGTTACAAACACCCTTCTTCAGACCTGAAGAAGAACCTTGATTAACAAAAAAACCCAACAATTTTTATTAGCAAGAAGTTTAAAACAATTCTTAAAATTGATACAGAATGTATTGCATATTACAAAGAGATGACACGTATGACTCTGGCACCTTCAATAAATTGTTTTGCCAGAACAGCCATGCCTCAAGGGACTGAAATCTCTATTGCAGTGCATTGGCTCTGCAACATACATTCATCAGAACATACTTGGCCTTAATCCTGCAATTTAGTTCAACCCAAACAGTTCTTCACACCTGTGTAGAATGTTGTTGACTCCACAAGACTTCACAAGTGTTCTTTGTTAGTGGAGTGTGTGTTTGTGCATCTGTGTATAACATGTCTATGTAGTTATTATAGTGTTAGAACCATAAATATTCAAGACTAGATCATCATCTGGTTGATCAGTTTTAGCTTCGTTGATATTACTGATGTCTTTCAGTTGACAGAGACTGAGATTCTAGCCAACTATTTATTTTGGAGTGGAAGTCTTGCTTCCTTTAAAAACTGTTACACGGCAGATCAGTGCTCAAAGTGAACAATAGAATTTGAGAGGACTGACTTCAGTCCATGCTGACCATATTCCCCCTCTCTCTTTCTCTTTGAGGAAGACATGGATTAATATTTTTAAAAATATTAAAATAACCATACAAAATTGCACATTTTCTTTAGCCAAATATTTTAATTAGGTGGCCAAAAATTGTTCCCCCATATGTTTGTTTGTTTTTTTTAATTCCCTTTCTCTTGTCCTGTATAGATACCAAATTGTACATTGGAAGGTTGATCAGCGGTTCCTGTTTGTGGGTGGAACTGCCAGAACAGTAGAATGGGCATGACCAGAGGAGACTGTGCAGTTTCAGAACTAGCAAGGGGTTGTAAAAGTAATAAAAAAAACGAACAGCAGCAGCAACATGGCTTGCTGTCCCAACCCAGATGTCACATTTCTAAAAATTCTTTGAGGGTATCTCCAGCATTACCACTTTTATGAGGTTGAATAACCTCAAATGAGCATAGAGAAAACCCCTGCTATTTTAGACATTTACCCTTGGTACAGGAGATAATCTTCATTACTGACAACTGTGAAGTTTTGTCTGGGACTTCTAACTGAATATGTCTAAGACAATTTCTACCAAAAGTAAAAGTGCCATTTCTTTCATTTAGAAGCATGAAGCATATACAAACTAGTATTTCAGTTCAGGAAAATAGTCTCTAGAACAAATATAAATCTATCATAATTAGTCATCAGAAAATTTGAGTAAATATAAAATTACCACATAGTAGGAGGCAAGCATGTGCAGTATTCAAAACACACAGAGTGTAAAATGATGTTATTGTTGCCTTTAGAAATAGTTCAAAGTAGCCTGCATTACTGAGGAAAGGGCTGATAAGCAGAATTTCAAAGCTTGTTTCATGAGTGATTCCAAGCAACCATAGTATTCTAACCAGCTGACTCTATAGCTATTTTTGGTATTTTACATATCATGATTACATATACCAGGAATGACTGGAGCCTGCAAATATGGTAAGCCAGCCAGGAATCCTGGGGCATGCTCCATTGCTAGTTTAATAGTCCTGCAACACTGACAATCGGTTGTCCTTTTCAGTTCAAATAGTTAAGGGAAGTCTAACAAGTAACTGCTAGTTCTGTAGGAAAAAAACAGAGTATACTTCCTACAGGCAGCTATTTTTAGCAGTGATGCAGTGTCCAAAGTGTTAACTAATTGAGTCATCAGGTTTCATATTTGGCCAGAGAAAATGGCAGTGGAAGAGGGAGAATGCTTCTCAGAACAAGTAAGCATTTCTAGATTCTGAAATGGGAGTAAAAGCTGAATGTCAAATTTATATAATGGGTATTTAAAAAATCTTTAATGATATGAAAAAAAATCACATACGATAAAATATATTTAAATTAATTTGCTGTATTTTCTAGTTTGACATTTGTTATTGTAGGCAGAAGTGGCATTCAGATTATATCAGGGAATGTATATTGTCCCTGTGTTGTAAGATTATCCATATTTGATCAGAGTATTTCAGAGAGGATGCGTAGTAAAATTCCAGAAGGATTTTATGTCATCTATATTTTTTTTGGTTTATGCATCAAAAAACTATGCCTTTAATTGAATTGCATTTTGATAGATACAGCTTCATCCTGAAAACTTATACCTACGTGTATAACTCCTACTTACTTGAGTAATCCTACTGACCTTAATGGTAGCGCTTAGATGAGTAAAGATTTCTCATGTGAGGAAGTGGTTGCAGGATCAAATCTCTAATGTAAATTACTATGTTCAGTTCATAGCTATTTGGTTGGGTTATTACAGTCGTTTTAAAAATATTTAAATCTTTACATTTAAAATAGTTAATAGCAGTTTGGCTTCCTTTACTCCCCTTGCCAACCTTTTGGTATCCCTAGAAGAATAAAAAGTAGTCTCTCTTGAAGGTCAGCAATATTTTCCAGGAGGCACTTCCTTTATTTCTAGGAATGTACTGATAAAATAACCTAGAAATTAAAAACATATTAACAGTAGTTCGTACATGAAAAAAATATATTGAGCTCTTAAATTTATATCTTTGCTCTTTCTCTATATCAGAATCACATAGCATATGAAAATTCAACTTCATAGAGATTATGACCTTTTTCTAGTTTTCTGCTTATTCTTCTGCTTGCTAAAATTGATCCCAAATTCCAAATGAAACTATAAAACAGAATATATATATATTTGAATGTTGTATTGTTAAAATAGTTACTTATAGGAAAAGACTTCTCTAAAAAGAGTTAATATTGAGATAGTAGTTGATATTGTTTATAGCCACACTTTCTTTTGTTAGTAAAGTGGTAGTACAATATGTAACATTCATTACCATACTTGGAAATGCCCCACATTTAAATGGACTTTGTCCATCAAATATGGCAGCAAGTCAAGAAATGATTAAATTCTTAACTTCTTATACATTTAGTTCTGGTTATAATAAAAAATATCTTACACATCTTTTCAGTGCCTTTTGTGAAGGAAATTTACTCTTATAAGCAAATTTAGAATTTTAAAAGACTTTTAAAAATTGCTGCTAATGGTCCATCTACCTGTGGACTCTTCTGCTTATAACTTCTAGTGTTAAGGAAAACCCTAACATTTATGTAAATTTTAAAATGGGTATAGAATGTTTAAATATATTATTTTGCTCTTGTTACAACAATAATATTTATATTTTAAAATTCCAGTACTGGGTATTAGAAGTAGACTTCATGCTAATTATTGATAAAGATGTTTAAAATGTTTGCTATTACATTCCAACAATCCTACAAGCATAGATCTGAAATGCAACATGCAGTCAACAAAATATGACTGACTTTCAAAGTAGGAAAAACTTATACGGTATTATCATGAATGCTGACAGTTACAAAGAGAACATAAGTTAGATCATTTTGATAGTAAAATGAATCATTACAACACTATGGCTGTGAATGGGTGTTCATTTCTAGCAGTGGAAAATGTCCATTCCTAGAAATGGTTCTGGGAGACAGAGCAGTACAGCCTGCAAATGCCTGCCCCAGGCTTGGGGATAGTTTCATAGTTTCTAGGGTTGGAAGGGACCTGAGCAGATCATCGAGTCCTACCCCCCACCATGGCAGGAAAGAGTACTGCGGTCAAAAGACCCCAGCAAGGTATACATTCCTGGTCACTCCTGGTAGTGTTCGGGGGAACAGGGACTCTCCCAGTGCCTGCTGGTCCCCTCTGACTAGTTTGTAACAGGCCACTAGATCCCCCCTCAGCCTTCTCTTATGGAGGCAGAACAGGTTCAGGTCCCTGAGCCTGTCCTCATAGGGCCTGCCCTGCTGCGCCCTGAGCATGCGAGTGGCCCTCCTCTGGACCCTCTCCATGTTGTCCACATCCCTCTTGAAGTGCAGTGCCGAGAACTGGACGCAGTACTCCAGCTGCAGCCTGACCAGTGCTGCATAGAGGTGGAGGATCACCTCCTTGGACCTGCTTGAGATGCATCTGTGGATGCATGACAAGCTCCGATTGGTCTTCCTGACTGTATCCCCACACTGCCGGCCCATGTTCATCTTGGAGTCAATGATGACTCCAAGATCCTTTTCTGCCTCTGTACTGACAAGAAGGGAGTTCGCCAACCTGTAGGTATGGTATCGGTTTTTCCTCCCCAGATGCATCACTTGTTGGTGTTGAATCCCATCCTATTCTCATCCGCCCACCCCTGTAACCTGTCTAGGTCTGATTGCACTCTATTCCTTCCTTCTAGTGTGCCCACATCCCCCCACATCTTAGTGTCATCAGCAAATTTGAACAGGGCGCTATTTACCCCCTCGCCCAAGTCACTGATGAAGATGTTGAACAGTGCAGGCCTGAGGACCAAGCCCTGCGGAACCCCACAGCCCACGTCCCTCCTAGTCGAAAATGACCCATCCACCACTACTCTCTGGGTGCGGCCCTCCAGCCAGTTGGCAACCCAGTTGACTGTGTGGGTGTTTACACCACAGTCCCCCAATTTCTTAATGAGAATGGGGTGAGAGCCTGTGAAAGACAGTGTCAAAGGCCTTCCAAAAGTCCAGGAAGACTATGTCCACTGCTACCCCTGCATCTAAGGATTTGGTGATCTGATCATAGAAGGCCACCAGGTTGGTCTGACAGGACCTGCCGCTAATGAACCCATGTTGGTTGCCCCTAAGCATAATCTCCCCTGCTAGCCCCTCGTAGATATGCACCAGAATAATTCTCTCAAAAAGCTTACCTAGGATCGAGGTAAGACTAACTGGCCTATAGTTTCCTGGGTCCTCCTTCTTCCCCTTTTTGAAGATGGGAACCATATTGGCCCTCTTCCAGTCCTCTGGCACCACAACAGAGCACCATGAATGCTTGTAAAGCCGTGCCAGGGGTCCCACAATGACCTCAGCCAATTCCCTCAGTACTCTAGGGTGCAGATTGTCCGGACCAGCTGATTTGAATACATCCAGTCCTTCCAGAAGTTCCCTAACTAGTTCCTCACTAACCCTTGGCCTAGGTGCACCTCCCCTGGGATCTAAGGGGGGCTCAGTGGGGAGGTGACTGTTCTAGTCCCTGCTTAGGAAAATGGAGGCAAAGAAATCATTAAATATGTTGACTTTGTTGTCTGGTGTGATGACCAAATTTCGTAGCATGTCCTGCAGGGGCCCCACATTACCTGGAACCTTCTTTTTGCCCCCTATGTCTTTAAAAAAGCACTTCTTGTTGTCCTTGATCCAGGAAGCTAGTCCCAGTTCCATCTCCGCTTTGGCCTTCCTGACTGCCCCCCTGCATCCCCGAGCAACTGCAGTATAGTCCTCCCTGGTGATGGCGCCTCCCTTCCATTGGGTGTACACCTTCCTTTTAGCTAGGAGACATTCCCAGATGCTTTTGGTGACCCATGGGGGCTTATGTGCCCTCCTGCTCCCTTTGATCCGTGTTGGGATTACCTCCCTTTGGGCTTGGAGGATCATCTCCTTAAGGAGCGACCACTCTCCTTGGACACCTGGCTCCCCTCCCCTCCGGGACCTGAGTGCTTCCCCAACTATTCTCCTTAGCTCCTTGAAGTCCGCCCTCCTGAAATCTAGGGCTTCTGCCTTGCTGTAGGCCTTTGCCACCTTGCACTGGATGGTGAATTCCAGCAGGCTATGATTACTGTCGCCCAGGTAGTCGAGTACCTGCAGCCCCCTCACCAGGTCATCACCTGTGGCCAGCACCAGGTCCAACAAGGCGTCTCCCCTGGTGGGGCTGTGCACCTCCTGGGTTAGATAAAGGTCCTGCATTATGGCTAGGAACTTACGTGAGCGGTCAGACCTCGCTGACTGCTCTTCCCAGAAGATGTCTGGAAAGTTCAAGTCCCCCATAATGACCACATCTTTTGACTTCACTACCTCCATGAGCTGACTTAAGAATTCCTGGTCTAGCTCTTTTCCTTGGTTGGAAGGTCTGTAGTAGACCCCCACCATTAAGTCTCTTTCGCCTCAACTGCCTAGTATTCTAACCCAAAACACTTCAGATGGCCTCTCTGAGCCCAGTTTCAAGTCCCCAAACCCTGCCTCTGCTGCCCAGCTGGGAGCCAGTCCTACAATTTAAAGCCTGAAGCCTGGGAACTGAAGTAAGGATAGGCCATACAGTGGGCTCTATATGATCTCCAGTCCCCAGCCTCTGAGGCTTGGCAGTCATCACAGCTGCTGCTCAGCTGGCTGGCAGGGTGGGAAGGGGAAGCCAGAGGGAGCTGGTTGGCTGGCCTCCTTTGCCTCTTCACCAAAATGGGAACTGCCTACTTTGGGGAAGAGACAAATAACAGTGGCTGGTGTTCCCTTTTCCACCCTTCCCAGACCAGTCTGTGAGGTGGGGAGAACAGTGGACAAAGCCCAGCACATTCCCCAAGCTGGTCAGCCCCTGATTTGGGAAAGAGCTGCACACCATACAAGCATTCACTCTTGTGATATATAATCTGTCTCAAGGGAGATCTTCCAAATTGAGAACTGAAAGATCTTCTCCTGGAATGGGGCATATTTCCACCAGGAGAAATAATGATTGTCAAAATGGAAATGTAGCACCTGTATATGGCCTGTATTTGAGCTTGGATATTGTTACATTTTATACAAAGTCTATAAGTGAATAGGCTGGAGTTTAAAATCACTTTTTCTTCAGGCAGTGGCTTTAGAAGCGTGCTGGCCCATTTCATACTGTGCTTGATCATTGTCAGAGTAAAATGATATTTTTTGTTGATATTCAGTGTGTTGTTAGAAGCTTACTAGAAACTAATTTATCTGTTGGTACATGCTTTAATGGTTTAAATAGAAGAGACAATAATTAACTGAGATGGACTGAACTATGCAGAGAAGCTCAGATGAAAGAATATAGACAGTATTTTCTTTTGAATTGTTTCTTGACATGTTATTCATGATAGCTTCTGAGTCTCAGTTTTAGTGAGAGTTTAAGATGTACAAGTAGTCTATAATACATATTGTACTGTCAATTCACTATTAAAAATGATGGTTCTTTTATGGTTAATTTTTTACTGTACACACATCATCAAATGCCAAGGGGCACTGCTAAAATATGACTGATAAATTATTGGCTATTTACAGCTCTTTTTTTGGAAAGTTGGAATAACTTGATCCTCAGTGAGATACTTAAGTAATAACACAATATAGTGAACTGGAAAGTTAGACTATTAAAGGTAACACTGCTTATTTAAATTGAAAAAAATGTAATGGATCTGTTGAGGTAATTTTTATTTTCTTAAAATGTTTGATTTATTTCATTCTTATACTGCGAAATATAGTAATTTTTTGGTTAAGAAAGAAACAAATTCAGTGTATATTGAATTCTTAGATATTTAAATGGAGCAGAGTTTGCAAACACTTATGTATTTACTCAAGGAAAAAACGATACTAAGATAAAGATTTTTAGAGTGCCTTCTGAACAGTTCTGTTAGGAATCTTTGGCAAGCCCAGCATTAATTGTTCAGATCTTCTGGTGGTTCTGAAAGTCTGAAAAATTTTAGTCTAGCTCTAAACTGTATGGTGACTGTGTGGAAGTGGCAGCTTCTTACGTGACACATCCAATTGCTGGGCATTTTTCAGAGTCATATTTACTCATTTTAATGATAAAAAGTAGTTTTGATGTGTTTTCATTCCTGTTCAACCCACAGAGCCAGCTTAGCTAAATGATTATTCTTATGGTTATTTATTATTTATATTGTGGTTGTACCCAGAAGACCTAATCTTGGACTCTATTGTACAAGGCATTGTACAAGGACAGAACATAAAGGGTGGTCCTTATCACAAAAAACTTCATATGTAAGAAAGAGAGATTCAGCACTCCTTAATCTTCCTTTCGCATTAACAACTGAATTGTTTATTAAGCTCCACTATTTTACATTAGTGCAAAGCCCATGAAGCCTCAGCTTACACCGATAACTCGGGGCTTAATTTGACCTTTCATGATTGATGACACTGCCTGATAGAGGAAGAACAGTTTGCTTTTCAGATTCCAAATTAATTTTGCAAGTGTAGGATATAGAACAATACACTTTATAATTAACTGATTTACGTTTGGTAGGGATCATGCTGAATGCATTTTATGTAGCCATTGATAGACAATAAGCATTCAATGAAGTAAGAGTTTGTAAATGAAAAAAGGTATTTTCTTTTCTCTTTTGAAACATTTCTAACATGTTCTCAAGAATCATTTCTCAAAAAAGGCTTTCATTAAAATTCTGAATTAGCCTTATCCAATATGTCCACAGAGGGAGATGATTCTTTTAGGAATTTGAAAAGCATTTGGATGGTTAATTTTTAAAATGATTCAGTACATTTAATATGCTTTTAATCCTTCATAGAAGAATCCTACAGTACTGCCTAAGTATTTTTGGAGGAATTTATTAGGGCTATTTGCCCCAGTGTTCCTGGGGCTTGTGGGGGTTCCTTTCCACCATAGAAAGAGTAATGAAAGTAACATGTATCATACGTAGTTTGCTCTGGTTCATCTGCCTAGACTTACATTCATGATGTAGTGCAGATTAGGAGACTCAGGGTTTGATGCAATAAGGGTGTCCAACATCAGAAATTGGTGGGAAAACAAGATGTAGGCTTTTGGGTTTGGAAAATCTGGCCAAAGTGAGCTGACAGTATCATAGTATCATAGTGCTTAGGGTCAGAAGGGACCTAAACAGATCATCAGGTCCGATCCTCTGAAGTAGTGCAACTCCAGCCACCATCACCTCCCCAAGTGGAAGAAACTGGCCAAGCCATCGTATCGGCCACCTCCAAAAATACTTAGGCAGTACTGTAGGCTTCCTCTATGGAGGATTAAAAGCATATTAAATGTACTGAATAATTTTTTAAATTAACCATCCAAATGCTTTTCATATTCCCAAAAGAATAATTTCTCTCTCTGGACAAATTGGATAAGGCTAATTCAGAATTTTAATGAAAGCCTTTTTTGAGAAATGATGGTCGAGAACATGTTAGAAATGTTTCAAAAGAGAAAAGAAAATACCCTTTTTCATTTACAAACTCTCCTAATTCATGAATGTTTTGTCTAAGATTAGTTGAACAACTTGTCCATTTCTATTCAGGCATGCGATTGATGGCAAGAACTTCAAGGTAGAATTATTTTGTATTGAAAAAGTTAGGTAACTGAGTTCAAAATGAGCATAAAATAGAAAGCTAGAAATAGCCTTAACATTGCAGATCCTATAATGTCTTCATGAGCCATTATATTGAAAGCTCTTAGATAGCTTGTTTATGGGAATATGCTTATGAAATACAGAGGAGCATTATGTTTGTATTTACCATATTTACTCAAACATACAATGGCCCTGAATGTAAGACAGTTCACTAATAATTAGATTCTGCATGTGGAAAATATATAGATTTGGTATAATTTTCAAAGTATAGAATCTAATAATTGGAGGTTTGCTTTCAATTTGTCCTTTTCCTACTGCTATAGTAGATAAAATAAATCGGGGGGAAGGGGGGTCAGGTAGCCCTCTTGCCCTCCCTAACTTTTTTCCCCCATGGACTCTGTCTGTCTTTCAGACCATACTATCCCTGAGTACATGCAAGCATGGTGCAAATTTAAAAACACTGACCTTGAAATAAACATGCCTGTAGTTATTCATATATAGGCAAATTACTACAGATATTCACAGTCTGAGTTCATCCAGAATTGATGCATTTCACCTTTTTTTGAAGCTACTGCAAGTTTTAGCACAGGTACTCCATTAAATACATTGTTGTTGTACCTACTTATAGATAGTACAAACTACGTATGATATTAGTCCAAAGCCAAAAGGCTCAGAATTTACTATATAGTTAATTGGGCTGAGCCTCAGCAGAGTTAACTGCATTTCAAACTATAGTAGCCCCACAATTCAGCACTGATCAGTGTGTGTGTATGTACTCCAGATACTTCCCACAAAGGATTCATGTGCTAATTAGCCCCCCTTCCCCCCGCACTCATGATTTGAACAGGTCCTGGGATCCTCAAAAAATGTACATGCAGATGAGGCATAGGGCAACCTGGTATGGCTTTACCAAATGTGGGCAGGGAGGGGTGGAGCCATACTAATCATATGTGACAGGAGATGTTTGCCAGGCATTTGGAGATGTTTGCCAGGCATTTAAGGCTGTTAAAGAAACAGGAATCATTGGAAATGGCAAAGAAAGGTACAGGAGAGCTCAGCTGCAGGAGTGAAGAACTTGAAATGTATTCAGTATAGTGGCTCACCACAACTTGAAAAGAGTTGGCACCAAGGAGGTTTGCATACAATGGGCATTACTTTATTGCATATAATGGGCACTATCTCATACAGATGGGTTGCAGTAATCTATCTGTGGTAGGTTTTCATCAGTATGTTTTCTCAGTATGTTTTTTGACACGTTACAGAAAGTTGTTATCTTGAGGTGAATATGGACTTGAAAAAAAACTCCCCTAAGCAAATCCAATATATCTAATAAAAGCAAGTGATTTGTTTTACTGTATTGATCAGTGGTTGATCAGAGAATGATGGGAATGTTTTAGTTTTACATATATTAATCACAGCATTAAGGAAGCTGTGCTCGTACTCTTCATGAGGTTTGGAATGAGCTTTAGATGCACAGTGCCATCAAAATAGAAATACACGATTTTTATGGTTTCTTGTCTTCCCCGGCTCGTCATTTTAATTGATTGTATTTGTCATTTAGTTTGTGAATCAATACCGAACAAAAGGCCCAATTCTTTCACATTTACACTGAATAATTGTACCTTACTCCTTAAGTAATCCAGTTCATTTTGATGGTCCAACGTAATGGGAATAAAGGATGACCCAAATTAGCTGACTGGTCAAGTTCTCAATAATATAGTTACATGGTAATATAACTATACTGATAATCTTCACACCACTTTAATTTCTCATTCCCAGAAAATAGCTTTTCCAAATTAGTGTTATTGTATATTTAGGAAATTGTTTAGCATCTATGGACCAGAAGCACATGTTTTTACCATTCTGAAACCAGGAACTACCTTAGATCTGGCTAATATAATATACATCTAAATGTTCACAGCAGCAAACTTTTTCTTTGACTATTACTAAACCCAGAAACCTACCATCTGCCTCATTGCTGCAGGTGTCTAGGCAAATGAAGACCAGTCAAGTTAGCTAGCCTGTAGCTTAATTTATTATATTGCTGGGGCTGGTGCTTAAACCTGTGAATTTTTCCTGTAGTGCTGTCAAGTACTCATTTTCCATAGTTGTGTCATAACTTCAGTGATATAATTTATTATTTGGTATTGGTGTCTCATATGATGTGCAACTAACATAAAGCTTAGGGAAAATATTCAAAAGCATAATTTAAAGTTTAGAATAAAGCACAGTTAGAATTAGAATAATAAATTAAATCCCAAAGATTTCCACAGGGAGTTAGGGCCCAACTGCCAACTGTACTTCAGAAAATCTTTCCTTTAGTACATGGAAAACTATTTTTCATTTCCAACCTGGGTTAAGGATTTTTCTTTCAGTCCTGTAAGCAAAAGAGGAGATGGAATACGTGTATCATAACTTACACATTCTTGACTGGATTTGCCTTCTTTTCAAAATAGATGGTTTTCTGAAACCTCAGCAGCATGTGCTTTAGAAAGGAATGCTCTCTGACCTGATAAGAGATTGCAGCATTTAGTGCAACAGCAATCAAAACATTCCAGACCTGTTAACAGAGATAAAAGGAGTAATAAGTTGCTTTTGTAATGTGAGTTTTAAAATGTTCTTAGTTTGACTAGTTTTGATATCTTAAGGTCTTTTTTAGCCATCTATCACTCAGCGCTATCCCAGGTTGTTCAGAACTTTCAATGAGACCAGTGTCAGCATTAAGCTGAGGATATCAAAAGACAGGCAAACAGGGAAAGGTTTTCCAAATGTAGCTGATATTGATGATGATGATGGTAATAGATAACTAGTCAGCATTTACAGGGGTATCTGGCAGTGTGACCTAACAGAGAATGGAATTTCTGTGATCAACAGTAAGTTACCATTTTGATAGGAGCTTTGGAACTGAGAAGCTGAATCTAAAGGGCTGGAGAAAAGCACTTTCAAACTTACTTAATTTTTTTCTTGTTTATAAATACATGCCATTAAAGTATTTAGCTCTTCAACATGCAGATTCAGGTAACACTGACACACCCATCTATAAGTCTTTGGTAATTTACTCCCCAGGTGAAAAGAAGGACACATGTCAGGTTGAAATTAAGGAGGATTCAAATGTGATTGCTGTCAAAAGATGACAGGGTTAATTGCTTCTGCTTTTGTTACCAAGAGGAAGAATCTCTCAGACCTCTCAAGTAATTATTTATTTGTAGAAAATAGATTACAGTTATGCAGAATGAACCATAGCATGTTCACAACAACTTAACATTTTGACCTTTTACTCGTATGTGGTTGCACCTACATAAAAATACAATGATTAAGGTGTGCAATTGGGTAACGGTTTATTGTTGTGTGTTTTGTTTGTTTGTTTGTTTTTTGTGGGGGGAGAGGCAGAGTTTGGTCCTTGGACATTTCAGTGTGAAATAATGCCATTTAAAGCATCCCTGCTTGGATGATGTACCCTTCAAGTTGTCAGATGTTAGGAATGGATTCTTTTGGGGAGGGGTTGAGGGGGGCAGTTGGTGGTGGTTGTTTTTTGTTTTGTTTTATTTTTGTGATTACTTTTAAGGTGACTGCAAAAGAATAGCTCTAACTGAATAATTTTGATCAGAACACAAAATAGCAGTTGGACCCAGACTATTACGTTTTTATCAGAAAAGTTTCATGGGTTTCTTATAACTGTCGGAGATCGCCGTCCCCTGTGGACCTAACAGACGTCACCTGCCACTTGCCTAGGGTGTCATCAGCTATAATTGGGGTCTCACACGCGTACGCTTCGC
The DNA here is from genome assembly GCF_052110815.1 of Crocodylus siamensis. Classification (NCBI taxonomy): domain Eukaryota; kingdom Metazoa; phylum Chordata; order Crocodylia; family Crocodylidae; genus Crocodylus; species Crocodylus siamensis. The sequence continues at coordinate 46,312,934 of NC_143401.1, read as the reverse complement.
CTGCCATGACTTGATATTAATGGAGTTGGTTCAGATGTCTCAGCGTGTAGTCCAATTATAAGTCTCCCCGGCATCTCGTGAGGTCCCGAGTTTCTGAGGGCTCCACCACCCCTACACCTTTGCCCGTTCCACCGGGTGGTAGCCAACCGGTTGGTCCGGCCATGTACCCTCAGTACCTCCCAGATAATCCACAAAAGAAAGGTCAATCAGAACAAACACGACAACCAAGAAGGTTCCCCTGATCTGTGTCGCTGCTCCATCTGTCTGCAGCTGCCTTCCAACTCAAGCTTGACCTTCGAGGGGTCAAGCACCCCTTTGTTGGCTCTCAGAGAGCCCCCTTGTAAGGCTTGACGAGATTCCTTTTTAACAACTTAAGTTCACTACTGAACTGTGCCCCTATTACAGGGACTATGGTACCCAAAGTCAATAGTGCCCCTCTATTAGGGTTATTAGGGTACCCTTCTACCGCTGGGCTCAGCCAGCTCCCCGCCGGTAAATAAACAGTTCTACTCCCCGCAGGGGCCAGTAAACTGTGTTCCAAAACCCCGCTGGGGTTTTGCTCTCTGCCAGAGGCTCCTACTAGTGTTCAACATCACATTCAGCATTCCCTTCAGTGTGCACCGGCCTGCTCCACCTCCTTCTCCTCCTCTTTCCGGTTCTGCGTTGCTGCCGCTTTCCAGTTCTGGCCTCTTCTTTATACCGGCGGGGGAAATATCGGCCCCTCCCTTCCCAACACCCCTGGGTAAAGGGAATTTCTGCCGGGCTCCTTGGGGCTGTGGGCCTGGGGCCGCTGACCCTCTGCTTAGTCCGGAAGCCTTGGAGCCTGCTGGCTCCTTCTCTCTCTCACATATCCCGCCCCTCAAGAAGCCACAAGGTGTTTCACCTTCTTGCCTTACTATGCTTTGATTGGCTTCTTTACCTTCCACCTCTTTCTTTTCTTTTGGCTCTGCGCTGGAGCTTTCTTCATCACAACGTGATAGGAAGTCCGGCACTGTGTTCTCCTTCCCTGGCCTGTATGCAACGTAGAATCGAAAAGGTTGGAGAGCCAGGGCCCACCTCATTATGTGGGCATTATCTGTTTTTGCAGTATTTAACCATCTCAAAGGAGCATGGTCAGTTATTAACTTAAATTCGTGACCCAAGAGGTAATAACGAATATAGTCCACCCCCCACCGAATAGCTAGACAGTCATGTTCCACCGTGGAATACCTTTTTTCGTGTTCGTTCAGCTTCCGACTAGCTTAAGCTATTGGCTGCTCCACTCCAACAATATCCTGTGATAAAATGTCTCCTAGCGTGAATGCCGATGCGTCAGTTTGCAGAGTGAAGGGTAGTGCGAAATTGGGGGTATGGAGGATTACCTCTTGGCACAAGGCCTGCTTGAGGTCTTCAAAGGCTCTCTGTCGATCCGCGCTCCAGTCGATGCCATACGTCTTTCTACCCTTAATCGTCTCAACTAAGGGGTTTGCTATCTCCACAAACTTGTGTATAAACCTCCTATAGTAACTTGCAAGTCCCAAGAAGGCCCGCATTTGTTTCTTTGTTGTGGGAGTGGCATACTCTGTAATGCTTTCACTTCGTCAGCGAGAGGTCTCACTCGTCCTTGCCCGACTAGGAATCCCAAATACTTAGTTTCTCTTTTTCCCAGCGCACATTTCTTTGGGTTCGCCATTAGTCCTGCTTGCCTAAGCTCGAGTAAGATGGCCCTTAAAGCCTTTAGATGTTGTTCCCACATTTCGGTGTATATTCTGTGTCATCAGTATACGTAGAGGCATAACCTTGATGAGGTGTGAGTATCCAATCAAATCAGCCTCTGAAAAGTGGTGGCCACCCCATTACGCCCAAATGGCATTCTTTTAAACTCAAAAAGGCCCCAAGGTGTACCAGAGGCGGTCTTGGGTTGGTCTTCCCTTCTCAAAGGCACTTGCCAATAGCCTTTGGATAAATCAAGCGTGGATATAAACCTCGCCTGACCTATACGCTCTACTAACTCGCTCACTTGCGGCATGGGAAAACGCATCAAATTGTGTCAGGGCATTTAGCTTATGAAAATCTACGCACAGCTTCAGACTCCCATTGGGTTTGGTCACAGCTACTAATGGGCTACGCCATGGGCTGTGGGATGGTGTTATGATCCCCTGAGCCAACATCTTTTCCAGTTCCTCTTTGATTGGTTGGTATCTATGGTATGGGATCCTCCGCCATTTCTCTTGTACTACCTGACCTTCTTTGGTCATGATTTTATGTTCAACCCCTGCAGCTTTCCCCGGCCTATCGGTGAAGACATCCCTAAACTCTTTGATCAGATCTTGCAACTGTTTCAGTTGTCCTATCTCCAATTGCCTCCCTACGAGGACCCTATCTCCATTTCTGGGGTCTTCCGGGTTATCTGTAATTTGTCTCCCAAATTCCTCCAGCTCAGGATCAGGAGAAATCAGGAGGCCTTCAGGCTCATGCCATTCCTTAAGAAGATTTATATGATATATCTCTTTCTCCCTTTTTGCCCCTGAGCGCAATACCTCATAATCCACGGGTCCTACTCTTAGTACTGTAAAACAGGCCTTGCCAACAGGTCAAGAATTTACTAGTTGAGCTAGGCAACAGCACTAGCACCTTTTGTCCTACTTTTAACTCCCTCTCCTTATCGTGCACATCATATCTTTCCTTTTGTTTGCTTTGAGCCTGCTTCAAGTTCTCTTATGCCACCTCCCTTACCAACTGGAGATGCTCTTTTAAATCCCTCACGTACTCTGAGGGTCCTCTTCCTGGGTTTGGGTCTGCCTCCCACCCTTCTCTCACTGTATCTAATAGACTCCAGGGCCTGGGTCTGAATGTTAAGTCGAAAGGGGAATATTCCAACAAGGCTTGCGGGGCATCCCTAATCGCAAATAGCAAGGGAGGGACCATCAGGTTCCATTTTTTTGGCTCTATCTGCGAGCATCGGCATAACATCCCTGTAAGAGTGCCATTAAAGCGTTCCACCAGACCATTTGTTTGGGGTGGTACACCGCCGTCTTTAAGTAATGGATCTGTAATACTGTAATACTTTACACATGGCCCCCAATACTAGGGACATAAAATTAGACCCCTGGTCGGTAATAATCTCCCAGATATACCAAATTTTGCCACCCATTTCATTAACTCTTCTGCAACCTTGGGTCCTATAACTGCTCGCAGTGGGATAGCCTCCAGAAACCTAGTCACATAGTCTATTAGTACCAACACAAATTGGTGTCCTGCTACACTCCGAGGCAAAGGGCCTACTACATCTAAAGCCACCCTAGCAAAAGGCTGTCTAACCACCGGCATCGGCTGCAAGGGTACCTTGGGGGGCTTATAAACGCTCACCTTCTAACATAGCTCACAGACCTTACAGAACCCTTCCACTTCCTCATACCTGTGGGGCCAAAAGCACCATCTAGCTAAGTGGGCTTCGGTCTTATTTTTTCCTAGATGTCCCCCCAAGGGATTCCTATGAGCTAGGCATAGAAGTGGCTCTCTGTAAGGTCTGGGTATGACTAATTGTACGACCTCCTCCCCTTCAGCCTTACCCCGCTTAATCCGATATAACAGATGATTCCGTGTCTCAACTCGGGGCACTGGATTGTTTTGTTCGGGGAGTGTTACCTGTTGGTCGATTGTTTGGTTTCTTGGAAGGCCCTCAGTTCTTCATTGCTCTCCTGGGCCTTACAGAATCGACTGCTACTGGCTAGCGCCTCTATCTCTGGACCTGCTCCAACTAGTCCTTCTCTAGGGCTCTCGGAGTTACGGAGTGATGCTAAAACTTCACATATCTCTGGCTAATCTCGACCCAATATCATGGGATACAAAATTTTCTCTTCTAATCCCACCGGGATTCTTCTACTAATCCCATTCACTTGGACATTCAACAAACATCATTCATAGTAGGTCTTTTGCCTATGGAGGCATACCATCTGCACGCCGGCACATCTCAGTGCTTGTTTCCAAGCAATCAATGATGGGCGCACCAGCGATTGGGTGGGCACACCCAGTACCTACCATGGCCTGAACTGGCCGGCCTTCTACCCACACAATCACCTCAGGTAGGGGTTGCACTGTATCTGTCGAACTGTCCCCCACTCCACAGTCCATCAATTCCGCCTCTTGGGTTTCCCTTGATCCTGTCCGGTGGTCTGTGGATTCTGTCACATTTCCCCTTGGTCCAGGCATCGTCCGTAAACCCCGAGGACAATTTCAGGCTATATGGCCCCTTTTACCACAGGTAAAGCAGACCAGTTCTGGAGGACTTCCTTTCTTGCTTCCCTTATTCTCTTTTTCCCATTTCAGGTTTGCCTCCTGCCCACAGTCTGTCCCTGTCCCTCTTGTACTTTGATCCCGCCGCATTTCTCCTCGGGCCATATCAAAGTGTTCGGCCAATTGCAGGGCTTCTGAGGACAACTTCGGGCAATGGCATCTTACCCATCTCTGGGTGTCCTCATCCAAATCCACTATACACTGTTCCAACAGTATTTGATCGCAAATCTCTTCCTTAGAATTGACCTCTGTTTTAAGCCATTTATTCATCAAATCTACCAGGCTTTCACAATATTCGGGTACTTTCTCCTCCTTTGGTTTCTTCCCTCTAAATGCCTGCCGGTGTCTTTCCGGGGTTATATTGAGTCTTTGTAATATCTCACCGTTCACCTTATCATAGTCCTGTGCATCTATCTGTGTCATGGCCCTATATGCCGCCTGGGCCTGACCAATCAACAGGACCCCTAACTGTCCTGCCCATTTTGCTTTTTCTAGTCCAGAGGCTATGGCTGTCCTTTCAAAAATTTCCAAGAAGGCCTCTGGATCATCCTCTTTAGTCCTTTTGGGCATTCTAATGTCCCACGGGGCCCTTTGTGCCCAAACCTGTTGCTGGAGCATGTGCTCCTGTATAGTTGTCTGCCTTAAGGCTTGCTGCTGCTGCTGCTGCTGCAGCACCTGTGCCATCAAATTCATGGCCTGTTGTAGGGATTCTGTCCCTGTTAATCCTGTTTGGTGCTCCATTTGGATCCCTCTAAAGAGACCACTGCTGGCATTCCTGGCCAATGCACCACTGTCGGAGATCGCCGTCCCCTGTGGACCTAACAGACGCCGCCTGCCACTTGCCTAGAGTGTCATCAGCTATAATTGGGGTCTCACACATGTACGTTTCTCCTGCCATGACTTGATATTAATGGAGTTGGTTCAGATGTCTCAGCGTGTAGTCCAATTATGAGTCTCCCCAGCGTCTCGTGAGGTCCCGAGTTTCTGAGGGCTCTGCCCCCTACACCCTTGCCCGTTCCACCGGGTGGTGGCCAACCGGTTGGTCCGGCCACGTATCCTCAGTACCTCCCAGATAATCCACAAAAGAAAGGTCAATCAAAACAAACATGACAACCAAGAAGGTTCCCCTGATCTGTGTAGCTGCTCCGTCTGTCTGCAGCCACCTTCCAACTTAAGCTTGACCTTCGAGGGGTCAAGCACCCCTTTGTTGGCTCTCGGAGAGCCCCCTTGTAAGGCTTGACGAGATTCCTTTTTAACAACTTAAGTTCACTACTGAACTGTGCCCCTATTACAGGGACTATGGTACCCAAAGTCAATAGTGCCCCTCTATTAGGGTTATTAGGGTACCCTTCTACCGCTGGGCTCAGCCAGCTCCTGGCCGGTAAAACAGTTCTACTCCCCGCAGGGGCCAGTAAACTGTGTTCCAAAACCCCGCTGGGGTTTTGCTCTCTGCCAGAGGCTCCTACTAGTGTTCAACGTCACATTCAGCGTTCCCTTCAGTGTGCACCGGCCTGCTCCACCTCCTTCTCCTCCTCTTTCCGGTTCTGCGTTGCTGCCGCTTTCCAGTTCCGGCCTCTTCTTTATACCGGCGGGGGAAATATCGGCCCCTTCCTTCCCAACACCCCTGGGTAAAGGGAATTTCTGCCGGGCTCCTTGGGGCTGTGGGCCTGAGACCGCCTACTAGGAGATCAGCTAAGTATCTCTTTGGATTTGACTTGGCACTATAGTCATATTGGAACAGGATTACTCTTCCCATCAAAACATATACCAGCGCAGTAAGTTTTCTTAGATTTTTTTCTCATGCTGCTGCAAGACTGGCTTTGTTTTTTAAATGGAAGTAACTTAAGTTCATCCCTTAAAAGGAGATTGTTGCTCCCTTCCCCCCCATCCCTCCCAAAACAAATGTTAGGCATGGTTAGCATCTTTATGTTAGGACTGTAGCCAGAATACATCCTGCTCCACCACAAACAGAACCTGCTTGGGGTTTCCCTTCACAATAGCTACTAATACATATAGAAGTAAAAATAAACCCCTGCTCCCAAAATGAAAAAAGAACTCTGCTGTATTATAGTAAGGTACATTGAAATGTACAGTACTGCCAATTATTAAAGGTTATTACTGTATTTACTTTAATCCAAGCCAAAGTTTTTTTCCCCATTCAACATGGAGGAAAAAATCCCCTCATCTTTGATTTGATTTCAAGGAGGCGTGGAGGTGAGCAGGCAGCTGCTGCAGCTCCAACTCCAAACCTAGGGCCCAGGTCAGAGCCAGAGTCAGAGCTTCAGTAGCCACTTGCCCCACAACTCTGCCTGGCAGCCTTTATCCCCTTCCCACCCTCTTACTGTCAGGCAAAGCTCTGACTCCAGTTCCTTTCATTCTTGGGGCATGGGGCACATGGAAGCACCATCCCTTGCCTGGCCAATCAGCAGTGGCAGAGTTCTGACACCCAGAACTACAGATGCTGCTGCATAGCTAGGAAGGGACCACACTTCCATGTGCTCCATGCCCTAGAAGAAAATGGACTTGGAGCCCTGTCCTGACCATAAGTGGGGGTGGGAGGGAGCAGAGCAGTGGCAGGCATGCAGGCACCTGAGCGGGCAGGGCATGCTGCATGGAGAAGAAATGGAGGGGGAAGGGGGTTGCCTGTATTCTCCAGCTGCCTGCATCCATGCTGCTGCTCTTGCTGCTTTCCCAGTGTAGCAGTGTGGATGGTCAGATTTAAGGTGACGCTCTTGTAATTAGATTGTATACCTGGAAAATTATTTTAAAAATATAAATTTTCCAAATATAGAATGTAATTATTGGGTGATTATCTTGAATTTGACATCTTGGATGCATCTTGGATTTTGGTAAATACAGTAAGTTGTTTTTTTCTTAAATATCCAGCAATCCTTTTCCCCAAAAACAGTATGCTGGAAATGTTGTTCTCATAAATCCTACAAATGTGAGTCATTGTCTAAATAGCCTTTCCATAGCTAAATACTTATGATCTGAGCGTAGTCCCCACCAGCATGAAAGCACTGGTAACAGAAGCTACAAGGTGCTGCAGATATTCACATATTTGAACATAACATTGGAGATTAATAAAACTCTGCATTTTTAATAATTATGGGAAATGGCCTAAAATAAGTCTTCTCAGTAACACATTGCAGAATGCTGTCCCAGTTAGTGGTTGCATAAACATATAAAGGACATCATATTTTGAAATATATCCTACACTATTATTTTTTGACATTTGATAGGAGAGGAAAGGCCAAGAGCTAATATCCTTCTGCATTTCCTTGCCAGAAATAAAATATAAAAATAATATAAATGGATATAATAGATTCCTGGAATGTAGGGCATGTCACAGGAATATTAAGATTTAAATAAGTTGCTGAAAACCTTTGAGAGATCCTTCAAGAAACGAAACCATAAGAGTGCTCTTTGCATGGGGCTCTCTCTTCAAATCATTTGGAAATGTCAGCTAGTGAAGAATGCAGAAGCACACATATTAAGAGAGAATTTTACAGTCGTGGATAGGTGATCATTCCTATCAGTAGTCATTTCTGTCGAATCTTTTACTATTTTTTTTCCTTTATTTTTTTTTTCCCCTATTTTTATTATTTACTGCTAGAAAAATACCCTGGAGTTGGAGCATACAGCAGTTTCAGCACCTTGACTGGAGAGCTACATTGGCAAGCTATCCTGCCAGGGAGCATTAGTGAAATCCATTGATTCATAGCCTGCTTCTTTCACATGGAGCCTGGGGGGAAATGCCCCTGCTATCCCATTAGTCAATTGATCGGTGGGGGGACAGGGGGCTGTTCTCCATGGATGGGAACTGTCCTGGTTCCTGCCACAAGATAATAGACCCTGCTCGCTACACTCTCTTCAATCCAAACTGTGGGGCCTGGGAACCTTACTATCTCAGCACGGTTGCCTCTCACCCCCCACATTCCTCTTGGTCAACTGGAAGATTGCTTGGGACATTCACAGCAGTAATGCACCCAAATCCCTGGGAGCCATGTCACTGTAGGTGAGTCTCCCCTCCCCCCCAGCCTCCTGCACTCCAGGTCAACCCAGAGGAGTTGGGGGGAGGGGAGGGCTGAAGGTCATTATCCCTGGGCCATCTCTCCAGGGGGTCCAGGAGGGTTCCCACTGCATGAGAATGCCCTCCGCCCTGCCAGTCAGGTGATTGGCAGGAGATGGGGGGGGCGGGGAATTTTTCAGGGCAGAGTCCCCAAAGGGCTCCCTGACAGCTTACCCCTGGCTGGAGTACCAGGGAGATAGGACCCTCTCTCCCTTCCTCTCCTTTGAAGGAAGGAATGAAGAGAAGAGGACTGTGGGTTATTAGGTGGCCTCCACAGCTAAAAGTAATGTACAGCCATTCACTCCTCCTGTTGAAGCTGATACTCTACAGAAAGGAATTCATGGGTTCCTGGAATTTTCTAGAAAGTTTTAGGAAAACCTGCTGAACAGGTTTTGAGTTGCCAGGGAGGGCATTGTATTTTCAGAGAATACTAAATTTGCTGCATTTATTTCAGGAAAGAATTTTCTTGTGTACAAGTCAATCATGCTTGGACTAAATGAATTCAAACCCACTGTCTTCTTTTGTACATCACCATGTTGTAAAATCAACCTGACCTCTACATTTGCTTACTTTTGAGGCTTAGCTTTTGAGATTTCCAGGAGAGTCCCTTGATAAGACGCATGTTGCCCCTTCTCAATATTGTAATATTGGGTTAGAAACGAACTAATAGTCCTTCTTTCCAATTCCTTCTCCATTTTTTTCTTTGAATTTTTGCAATGGGAACTATTAAACATTTTTATAACACCATTCCTTGCCTGGCCTGAGTTAATCCAACTGGCTGGAACTGATTTTTCACATCAAGCTTCTCTAAAGCCTCTCCTCCTTGCAAAAGCAGCTGTAAACAGCTGATGTTAATTATTGTCCACCTGCTGACTATGCCAAATAGACATGCCATTAAACTGTGACGGAAAAGATTCCCAGACTGTTCAGTCCTCCCTCCCTTATATCTTTGGTAACACTAATAAAATACTGACATGTTTTTACCCTGGTGACTGCTGTTGCTAACTACTAAGAAGGTGACTTGTCTTCTGTATTAATCTGCATTGCATGGCTCAGATGATCTAAATGAAATTGCTTGACTGCTTCTCTTTTTGCAGCTGTTTTCCAAATGAAAATCTTTAAAATCTTGATGGTAGTTCAGTGCAAATGAATATATAAATGGTAGCAGGCACACATTTTTTTTGGTTCCTGAGTATATTGAGATGATTAGCTGCTTCATGAGGTACATGTAAAAGAATTTAATAGGTAATGTTCAAGAAAGATTATTAAAATAGTTCAGGGCAAGTTATATGCTAGTTGTCAACTGTAATACAAAAAAGAAATGTCTCAAAAACCACAAAAAACAGTTCAAAGTTGTTATTTTATTATATTTTCCACCTACACATATTACTTTGGAACATAAATCTTTCCAGTAAAAGTAAAATGTCCCTCTTACTTATATTGGCATAAAAAGGACGGCAGTCTTCAGACTTTGTACTGTTTTCCTAGTGTTTTGCCTCTTTTTAAACATTATCATTACTGCATACTGATGAGTTTAAATGACAATTATTAGACTTCGGGACAGCTTGCAGGAGCTGTGATTGGTACACCAGTCCAGGTTGGTCCCTAACAATCGCAGAATATAGGGAGGACAACGACAGGAATCGAAAGGAATGGAGAAACTGAAAATTGGTACCAGGATGTCTTAAAATCCATTTTGCATTTTCTGCCTCATTAGATGTCCATATAAGGATTTAAAGCACATTGACATTATTAGGAAATTAAGCTTTCTAATGAACCTGAGCTGTATTGTTATACCTCTTCTACCGATGGAGAAACAGGCAGGAGAAATTGTGTGATTACTATGGTGCCTGAGGAAGTCTATGGTAGAATTGGCCTATTCCTCGTCTAAAAGAACTTTGCTATAGCAATTTTAAGCTGTTGGTAAAAAAAGGCAAGTCTCTGATGTTATATTCTAAATTATCTCCACATAAAGATAGCTTATTTAGGAAGCTGTATTAAAACTACTTAAAGCAGTACAATGGCACAACGATACTTGTACTTATTACTGATTGGAACTGTTTTGTCCTTTTTCCAACAAGCTTCATTACAACTTTTGATTAGTTTGTTGAAACTTTGTCAAGTGCAGTAAATTAAAAGTGTTCTAAGGGAAAAAATTGCAAACCATTTTGAATACATGTAGAATTCAACAGTTTTGAATATAGGTGGTTTTCAAAATAGATACATTGGGCACATCTACATATGCAATTAAGTAGAAGAAATAAACTCCAACACATATCATGTTGGAGTTATTTGCTCCTGGGCGCATAGTTTGAACATGCGTCCTGGCTCTGCAGCACATTGAGCCAGATTGGAGCAGCCCCAGCTGGCAAGAGTGTTGGGGGGTCAGCCTGCCAGGCTGGGGCTGCTCCAACCCAACTCAACATGCTGCAGAGGGGCTGGCTGTGACACAAGGGTGCTCCAGTGTGGGGCTAGGCAGCAGGCAGCCCCTGTAATGAAGCACCTTTGAACCCCAGTGTCACGGCATGGGGCCTAGGAGCAGCCATGATCTCACTAGCACCCCCTACCATGTCAATTAGGCAATCCAGCACCCTCTATCCTCTCCCGCCACGTCTTTGCTGTTATATAGTTCAATTAGGGAGGCTGCCTTTTATCTCCTAATACACAGTATATGCTGAACTATCCTCGGTTCCGTATGGGGTGACTCAGTACCCCCAGCCTTAAGGGCTATGCGTGCCTCCTGCCTCCCCTTTAGCACGCCCCAAGCCTCACTGCTCTTCCGGACATTGTCAGGTCCTTCTCTTCTCTGTGCCCTGCCCGGCGCCCCTGGGCCTGTCACACAACGGGCGCCCCTTGTCTGGCGTCCCTGGGCCTGTCACACAACGGGCGCCCCTTGTCTGGCGCCCCTGGGCCTGTCACACAACGGGCGCCCCTCTACTCATTAGCTCTATCGGGCTTACTGGTGGTGCTTTTGCCCACTGGGGTCGGCGGCCTAAGCCTTTCTGGGCCCCTCTGGGTTTCTGTTAACAATCTGTATCCAATCAGGCTCAGGTGACCTAAGCCCCTGGCCTCTCTGGCCCTTCTGGGTTCCTGTCAATAATAAGTATCCAATTAGGCTCAGGTGACCTAAGCCTTACCTGGCCTCTCTGGCCCTTCTGGATTCCTGTCCAGTTAGGCTCAGGTGGCCAGAGCCTTACCTGGCCCCTTTGGTACCTCGGGGCTCCTATTCCTGCAGAAACCCTCCGGAACGCCTTCTAGGCCACACCCCTCTTGGGGTGACTGTCCCACATACATACCCCTCTTGGGGTTGCTTCTTACTACACGTGCCCCACCTGGGGCCTCTCTTCAACACGTGCCCACTCCCCCGGCTTCTTGGCACTTTCTCCAGGCTCTATATAACCAGTGACTCGCCCTCGCTGGGCTAGTCGCCTTTACAGCACCCACCCTAGGCTTTCACTCGTATGGCTCCCACACCTGGAGCCCAAAATGAGTCCCTACAGGCTTCACTCTGGTACTAAGACCCTTGGGCGGGGTCCTCTGCCCTACTCGGGCCTCTCACTATCGCCCATACAGGGCTGCCCGCTGTGCCGCCTCGGCACTGAACAGCTGTGCCATGTCCCAGGCACCACTCGTTTGCCCACACAGGGCACCGGGAACCCCCAAGCAACTGGGGAGTTCCCGTGAGGCCTCCTCGCACCCCTACAGCCTCACCTGGTCCTCCGGTATTAAACTCAAAGCAATAACATAAGCCAATCGGCTGCAACTCAACAACAAGAAGCCTCTTGGCTTATAACATACGGTCCACGCTCCCTTGGCTCTCTAGCCATGACCTCCCAGCCTGGGTTCTCTCTACCCTTACCACGCCGTAGCCACTTGGGTGGTCAGGCTACAACCATCAGCTCTGCTTTGCTCAACTCTCCCACAGAGCTCCTGCTCCTGCTCCTGCAGCTGCCAGAAGAGAACTACTCTCTAGGCTCTGGCCTGGGCTGTTTATAAAGGCCCGGCCCTGCCCCCTTCTGGTCATGTGACCAGCCTGGTTGCCCCAGCAACCGGCACCTGAGCTGCCCTGGAGATTGGCAGCTACCCTTCTCCAATTCTAGGAACAGGGCACCTAAGTGCCCCTGTGACACCCAGCCAGTCCCATCAGCCTCTACACATGCATTGCTGTGGAGTAAAAAAACTTTGCAGCAGGATAGTGCTTATATTTACAAGTACTAACCTGCTGCAGAGTTACTTAGTTTACTGTAGCCTAATAGGAGCTCAAGTATAGACGCCAAGACATATACTGTGGAGCTAATTAGGCATTTCCACAGTAAACATCTTGCGTAGATGTGCCCATTGTCTGCCAGTGCTGTTTGAGGGGAACAAGGGATATCCTTCATGTAGAATTGTGTTGTGAAGAATTTCGTCCCTGAGATCTAACACTTTTTTGCTTGATATGCCAGGATATCAGATGTCAACTCAGTGATTATTTCCCCACCCGCTGACAACAGTTGCATCATTTTTATATATGCATGAAGTTAAATCCTTACTTGAACAAAATCCCCACTGATGCATATAAGAGTTGGCTTAAGTAAGGACTTAAGTATTTAGCCTCTATTTTATGTTAAACAGTTTGGGATACTTTGGTGCTCTGTTTACATTTAAAAACAATGTATGTGTTTCTTTTGTGCCAAAAAGATGTGTATCCTTCTCTAGTTTCTGACTAGTTTTTTTATCTTTTTATCTACCCAGTCTGACACAAATGCAAGTTACCTCCGGGCTGCTCGAGCTGGCAACTTAGAAAAAGCTCTTGACTACTTGAAAAGTGGAGTGGACATCAACATTTGCAATCAGGTTGTAGAATATTTTGATTATTTATTTAATGTTCTGTCAGCTTCTCTCACCTGTGTAGGAATTAGCTGTTCAGATCAATAATTACTTGGTTAATGTACTGATATCATAATCTGATGGCCTGTTTACATCTCTTGTACAAGAAAAAATTTAATTAATTTATAATCTTTTGATATGTTATTAATTTACTTCAATTGGGATACCACTGCAGTCTTGAATTTGATCTTACTATTCTATTTTTGTATTAGGATTTGTAATAATATGTAATATTTAATACTGCAAAAGTCTGTATCTCAGTTAATACATATCATTTCCTGTAGCCAAAGAGGTATAATGTTCATATGAAAATAGCTTTTGCCAGAGATAATCACTCTGGCATGTAATCATTTGGTGTCATGATATATTGTTTACTGCACTTGACAATGTGGGTCAGTCTTTGCCATTATATTTTTTTATAGAATGGGTTGAACGCTCTCCATCTTGCTTCCAAAGAAGGACATGTAGAAGTTGTCTCAGAACTGATACAGCGAGGTGCCAATGTGGATGCAGCAACAAAGGTGAGAGTCTCCTATCTAGCTCTTCAAATGTTTGAGCAAATTCTATATAAGTGTCAATCAACTTCCAGACATTATTGTAGCAGTATAAGTTATTAAATGTTTTCTCATGGAAGTGTGGCTCTCAAGAAATGTCTAACACAGATCTCATACGTTATAATAAATATGCTGTGTGTTACTAGGAAAAACATTAAATCATGACATTAGAACATTGTCTTCAATTTTTATCTTTTAAAATAATTGACCCTGGAAACATTGTGTTACTATGATAAAATAATATATTTTTGGAATGGGTTACATGGTTGACAGGCTTAATTAACTTTTCATCAAGTGCAAATTTTATAATGCATTGTAAAACATTTTCACAGTTCATCTCTCTCTGATTTCAGAAAGGAAACACAGCATTGCACATAGCATCCCTGGCTGGGCAGACAGAAGTAGTTAAAGTGTTGGTTGCAAATGTGGCCAATGTCAATGCACAGTCTCAGGTAAGGTAATTTTGTTGACTGTTGTTGTACAAAAATGGCAGCAAGGCAGCAACATCAGTTCAGTGTGTTTTTGCTTTCTTAACCTGTGAGTTAAGACTGTATAAATGAAAGGTGTTTTTTTCATTAATGCAGACTCAGGAGCAGTGGAAGCTTGTAGGGTAAATAAAATTAAAGCAAGAAAAATCATTTAGGTAAAGTAATAGGAGTTCTTCCTTTAATTAATATCACAGTCTTTAGCTCTTGTCTTCCATGGTAGGCAAATGAACATATCCCCTCTTTTGCCCCTGGTTATTGTTCTAGACTGTAATCTCCCATGTCTATCTACTGGATGCCGTGCATGTGACTTCTGCTCAAGCCTGGCCATGACTTCTTCAGGATGAAGGGTCAGTTGCTGGGCGATTTTAGGGTTATGCACCATGAGCCTCACCTGCTACATCTTTGATGATTGGTTTATTTTACTTGGGAGGACGATGTTTTGGCTCCACTTCGCCTGGTGCTTCTCCTTGGGTTGCTTCCTTCATGGCTTTTTCGTGGGGCTCTGCCTCCCCTACACCCCGCCTACCGCCAACCGTGATGGAATCATTCATCGTTGAGGATGGTGTTCTGGGTTCTCTCCCCACTCTAGCCTACCAGGTCTGGTGACCGTAGCAATGCCACTTTTCCTCCTAGGCATCTCTGGTGGCCCTCTTTCTTCACCTATATCACATCCACGCTCAATACTGCCCTGCTCTTGGGTGCCTTGTTCCTCTTTGGATGTCGTAGTTGGTTCTCTGTCTGTTGCAGCTGATCTGCCATTCTGCTGGGTTCTACCAGGCTTCAGTCTTTGCTAGAGGTCTCAGCCGTCCACAGTAGCCCTGTGGACAGTGCCTCTGATTGAGGCTGTCTATATGGCCCTGGGGCAACTCCTTCCTGGGATGCCCACCAGGGCTTCCCAGGAGGAGCTTCTGTGAGCTCCCACTCCTCCTGCTGTGCCAGGGACTCCACTTCTGGTCTAAATGCCACATGTTCATTTAACTGTGCCTCCATGACATGTAAATAAGGCAAAAAACCACTAAGCTTCCCTTAATTTTTTATCCCAAAGGGGAAAAATTCCTTTTGCACCCCAAGAAACAGGTAATTGGTCTGATCAATGGCATCCTAAAAGCACAGTTCCTTTATTATAGCTACGGGGAGAAAGGACAGAGTAATCACAGAGACCAAGAGCCTTGGAACACCTGGACAAATATTTATTGTTTTTATGGTATTAAAGCTGGGGCCAGTCAGCCTCCATTTCCCTCTGGCTCAATAATGGAAGGAAGAGACCCACCACAGGAGGAGGGACCCTTGAAAACATTTATCAACCACAGATCAAACTGGTTTTCCAGTCAGTAACATGGGTAGGGGGGTTTTCGTGGATGGTTAGCCCAACACACACACACACAGAAGATGAGAATGATATGGTAATGTGCTTTCCCACCTTTGTCCTTCAAAAAAGTATTTTCTGGGAATTCTTTGATGAAGTGTCTTTGAGAAGCATCTTTTCCATTTCTAGTACAGCTCTGGAGAAATTTGGTAAGAAGATGGCAGTGGTTTTCTGCTTTAAATCCCATTCTAGTGATCAATAACAATGAAAAAACAGCTATGAAATCCAATCTTGTTTACAGTGTATTTAAAATGATCATGTAACAGGTTACACAGCAAAGCATTTCATCTCTCATTTTAAGATTTTTTTCCCCAGTATTCTACCAGCTGCACTATTACATGGCTAGAATAGATAATGACAAAACAAAAGAAAAGAAGCCAGAATGGTAGAAAACTTCTTATTCAAAGAAATGGTAAACAGTTTCAAAGTCATACAGTGTTGCAATCTGTAAGAGGCTCCTTTTCCTTCGTAACTTTTATAAGGAAGTAATAGCAGAATGTACAGAGATTTTGACTTATTTCAGAATATGTGAATTAACGTGTAGCTCAGCTATAACTATTTGAAATAAAGGAGAAAAGTAGAGCTGTTACTACCCAAAATTGCTATTTGTGTTAAAAAGATAAATTTAAAAATTATACATTTTTAAGAAATACATTTTTCCATGGTATTTCTAACAACACATCAGATTACTAAAAATGAAAGAATTTTAAAAATATTGTTTTGTCTTCATGTATATGGGTTGTTTACCACCTACATTTCAACCAGCTTGGACAAACAGAATTGACTAGTCAGTTCCACTTCCTGGTTCTTGGACACTAGCCAAATACTTCAATGCCATAGTTCCAAATACTGCACAGGAATGTTTGACTTTAAGCAGAACAAAGAAGTCATCTTCACTGCTGTATTTCTTTAGCAAAAAAATCATTTAGCTTTAACTGAAGATTGAGTGTTGGGCTGTAAAACATCCTTTCTTTGCGGTGTTTTAGAATTCCTGTTTTCAGTCCTGAAAATGCAGACATATTTCAGAAACTCAAAGGCCTTTTTTATGGGCAAACAGGTGCTTTCTTCAGTCAGTTAATGTAATCAAGCTAGCTTGGGCTGATTTGTATTAAAATAAAGGCTTTAAAATAATTCATGTTGGTTTGCCTGCAGCCCTTTTGACCTCTTCCAGGCTAGGTTTTAAGAAGTGTTATGTTATCATTTACTAGCTAGCATGTTTTGAATAACTTGTTTTGAAAGAGGAATGTAGATGTAACTTGCAGATTTACATGTTCTAAACTCACCAAGTTAATGACTAAGCTAGGTTAAAGTTATACTTAGATCATACT
This sequence comes from Crocodylus siamensis, assembly GCF_052110815.1. NCBI lineage: Eukaryota > Metazoa > Chordata > Crocodylia > Crocodylidae > Crocodylus > Crocodylus siamensis. Next base: position 46,295,982 of record NC_143401.1, on the reverse strand, counting down.
AAGGTAAGCAAACTTCCAGGTTCAAAAACCCTTTGTCAAGCTGAGGAAGTTACAGCAGTTCTACCAACTGCTGTAACTTTCTCAGCCTGACAAAGGGTTTTTGAACCTGAAAGTTTGCTTAAATTTTTTTCCCAATTACTTAAGTTGTTCTTATAAAATAAATCAGATTCACACAAAGAACCTTGTCTGCCTATGTCCTTAGACCTACATGGCTACAACCTACAGCCTTGAGTTCAACTTAGCTACCTTTTGCTAAATGTCATATTAGCAGCAAAATTTCTCAAGGGCAAGATGAACATCCTCAAGTTCAGCCACCCTTGGCTCAGACCTCTTGTTAGTCCTCATTCATAAAGCATACATCCTTATTTATGAGGTTTCCTTTGTTCTTCTGATTACTCTTTGTCTGCAAATGCACCATGTAATACAGTGGCTGATGCACGGGATGTATAGCTCATGCCATCTTCATGCAGTCTTGTAGGTGCCTTTCAATAGCAACTATTGACATGTGCAGTAGCTCCCTTGTAGGCCTCTACTTCATAGTCTTAAAAATTTTAGCTAAACCTCCCCTCGTCTCTTTTGCCTATTCCTTTTTATTTTCTTCTTTCTGCTTTTATAAATTATTTTAACTTAATGACTGTATAAACTTAGGACTTTTGGGATGCGCTGTATGGGACCAGGGCTGTTTCTGCTTCAGTTATAATCAATAGAAAGCATCCCGTTGGGTTCATTCCAATTGCAAGCATCCCATTCAGCATTTTAATGACCTAATTTTACATAATAAGGGTTGGACAATATGTCCATAGGCTGTCACTAATTCTAGAACTGCATTTTGCAGGCACTAGATGTGTTCAGATAAATGAATAACAAGCAATTCTTAGCTACAGTATTTTTTTAGGGACATGAAAATGTAATTGAATTACTAATGTACATATGCAAAAGTATGCCCTCTTTCCCTGTCCTTTGTGGGTTTTTTCCCACACTTCTGCCACCTTTCTGGAAGCCTTGCTTTAGCTCCCTCTCCAGTGACCACCTCTCAAGGTTTTAGCTCTGTTCTGCTCTATGAGTCCACTGAGGTCTTTGGGATTTTCCATGCCAGGATTCCTTCCCCATCTCCCAGTAAGGCTTTGATGTTGGGGGCATTCTCTCCAGAAATGTTAAAATACGTTTTCAGTTTGGGTTCAGTTTCAGTGTCTTCACATCTCATATCTGCTCTGTGCCTTCCCCTTTTAGAAATTCTCCAGACAACACTAAACACTGCATTTAAACTCAAACATAAGGTCCAGCACAAATGTGAAACTGCACAGAAGTACAGGTGGCAGAAATGAGTCTTTCTTTTTGCTATCATTACATTCAGTAAATGAGTTTTTAGGTTGGGATGGAACCACAAGTTTCAAGGAAGATCTCAGGGAGAATGAGAGGTAAGGAGTGGAAAGGGAAGGCAATTGGAGACAATCCCATCCTAAACACAGACTAAACGAACACCTTGGTGTTGACCTTGGTGTTATCGCTCTAACCGACTAAGCTAAAGGTTAATATTTCAGGTTTTGTTAGGTTCGGTCAAATTTTCCCTTATAATTCTTTTCACTGCTATTATTGTTTATGTTTAGTGATCATCTTAAAACTTTATGGTAGTCAGATGGCCATAGAGAGTTTTGGCCACCAGAATTGCTTAAAGACGAGTATTTTTAACACTTTTCTTGAGGTTCAACAATTATATGAACAGCCAGAGCCTAATTTTGTGGATATAAGTCAGTAGTCTAAAAACTTTCGTTTATAGAAAGTTGATTTTTTGATTTTTAATTCAATGTCAGTAGTGTCTTCCTACCACTATTTTCTAGTATTTTTTCTGTTGCATCTTCTGATTAATTTCCATGCCTAGGCTCAGACCAAACTGCTGCAGTTTGTTTTAATCAGCACTTTTGTCACTAAAGTGCAAAGCATTTCTAGATCATTCTCTATTAGAAATAAAACAGAGTTATTGCAGGGCCCTTGGCATGGCTTTATGAGCACTCGTGGTGCTCGGGACAGGTGCCAGATGATTGGAAGATAGCCAATGTTGTCCCCATCTTTAAAAAAGGGAGGAGGGAGGACCCGGGCAACTATAGGCCCATCAGTCTTACCTCAATCCCAGGGAAACTCTTTGAGAATATCATCAAGGAGCACATTTGTGCTGGGCTGGCTTCAGGGATGATGCTCAAGGGAAACCAGCACGGTTTCATTAGGGGCAGGTCATGTCAGACCAACCTGATTGCCTTTTATGATCAGGTCACAAAAGCATTGGATGCAGGTGTCACTGTGGACGTAGTCTTTCTGGACTTCAGCAAGGCCTTTGACACCATCTCCTACGCCATCCTCATTAAAAAACTAGGTGACTGTGGCATTGATGCCTACACAGTCAGATGGATTGCAGATTGGCTGAAGGGTTGTACTCAGAGAGTGGTAGTGGATGGGTCATATTCAACCTGGGGGGAAGTGGGCAGCAGAGTCCCCCAGGGCTCAGTCCTTGGGCCTGTGCTGTTCAATTTCTTTATCAATGATTTGGATGATGGGGTGAAAAGCAGCCTGTTTAAATTTGCTGATGATACCAAAATTTGGGGTGAGGTGAGCATGCTAGGACGGAGGGAAAGACTGCAGCAAGACCTGGATAGGTTACAGGGGGTGGTCTAACAAAAACAGGATGTGTTTCAATACTGACAAGTGCAGGGTGCTGCACTTGGGCAGTGGTAACCAGCAGCACACTTATAAGATACGAAACTCCCTTCTTGAGAGCATGGAGGCAGAAAGGGATCTTGGAGTCATTATTGACTCCAAGATGAACATGGGCCAACAATGCAAGGTCACAGTTGGCAGGGCTAACCGGACCTTGTCATGCATCCACAGGTGCATCTCAAGTAGGGCCAAGGAGGTGATCCTCCCCCTCTACGTGACACTGGTCAGGCCACAGCTTGAGTACTGTGTCCAGTTCTGTGTGCCCCATTTCAGGAGGGATGTGGACAACATTGAGAGGGTCCAGAGGAGGGCCACCCACATGATCCAGGGACAACAGGGCAAGCCCTACAATGAGAGACTGCGGGACCTGAACCTGTTCAACCTTCACAAGAGAAGGCTGAGGAGGGACCTGGTGACCGTCTATAAACTCACTAGGGGGGACCAGAAGGGTTTGTGAGAGACCTTATTTCCCCTAGCGCCCCTGGCATAACAAGGAATAATGGCCATAAATTTTTGGAGAGTAGGTTTAGATTAGACATCTGTAAGAACTACTTCACAGGTAGGGCGGCTAGGATCTGGAACCAACTTCCAAGGGAAGGCTGGCTTCTACCCTGGGGGCCTTTAAGAAGAGGCTTGATGCCTACCTGGCTGGAGTCATTTGAGCTCAGTTTTTCTCCTGCCCAGGCGGGGGTCAGACTTGAAGATCTACAAGGTCCCTTACGACCCTACTTCTATGATTCTATGATTCAGTCCCAGTAATTCATTGCAAGCTCAATCATTCCACTTATTAATCTGTATAACATGAAAGATTATGGAATATACAAAATCTATTGGGGTCATTAGGAAGGACGTTAGTGCCAGATTGAAAGAATATATCTACATAATACTAGATTACAGGAAGGAAGGAAGTATTGCTGAATTTATTGCTAATCCTCTGTTCATTTGTACAATATAAATCCAATTTGCATGTTTTATTTGAGAGATCGTGCTCTTTATTGTTGGACCAATGACAAAATGTTGATTATAAGAGACTAGAAACTGACTCACCTGAAAATTATTCATGAATTAGTTTAAACTCTAATCACTTGCAACTGGCATATCATTGACTAAAGTGATTCAGTCAAATATAATCTGGGAAATATTTTTTTGTTGAGAAATGCTGAAGAAACCTTGGTTGTAAAGCACTCATAATTAATCCTGAGATCTCCCAATGCCCATGAAAAGGCAGCTAGCACTTTCCATACCATTTCAGCTGTTCAATGAGACAAAAAGTAATTGATGGTTGGGGACAGAAGAAAGAACTGTTGCTAATGTGCAATAAAAAGCATTGCTTGTAAAAGATTACAGAAATTATTTATACATATATTTTCCTCTTTCAGAATGGATTCACTCCATTATATATGGCTGCCCAAGAAAATCACCTTGAAGTTGTTAAGTTTCTTCTTGACAATGGTGCAAGTCAGAGTCTTGCTACAGAGGTAAAAGTTCAGGTTTTGCTTCCTGTGTTCCTTTGTTTCAGGTTCGTCTCCTGCACATAGTAAAATTTCTGGAAAGGTTATGCTCAGCAGCTTTTACAAAATCAGTCCTCTACATGGAAAATTACAACCCAATGAAGCAATCTGGAGCAAATGACATTCCAACAATTTTAATCATAAATAAAATTAATAGTTCTTAATCTTAAAAAAGATATATTGTATTAAATAATAAAATCACACTATAGTTCTGTTTTTTAATAAACAGAGGTTTAGAACTCAATGCATCTAGAGGTTATAAACTAGAGGTTATAACTGGTAGGCTGTTTGATTCTCTGAATAGAACTAACATAGGAAACCATAGTTCTCCATTTCTCTTACAAGTTCCTACCTCCTATGTGCCTCATTTTCCCTATCTTTAAGATACAGCTGACAATGCTAGCTCAACAATGAATTCCTGAAAGGAAAGAGGAAGTGCAAAATATTCAGTGGTAGTGAAAGCAACAACACAGAGATATTAAGATTTTTAAATATACTGCATTAAAATCTGCTTATTTCAATCTGCATGTTTTTCAAGTACCATATTTACTGAAATATATGACAAGGTTTTTGCCCCCAGTCAGTATGGAGGAAAAAACTCCTCATCTTACATTAGCATACAAGGAAATCTCATTAAATACATTGTCTGTCATTAAACTGCTGCCAAAAGCAGCATGTGCTCGGTAATGGAAACCAACTATGAAGTTGATTAAATACAACAACACTGAGCATGACTATAAAATGTGGTCCATACTGGGCATATGCTGATGTGAACTTACCACAAAGATATGTTAGTGGAGCCCATTTGAATAAGATATATGGTAGTGCCCATTGCACTCAGCCCTCTCAGCACTGACTCTTTTTCAAGTCATTATGAGCCACTACATTGCATACTTTTTTACTTCCTTTTCACTCCCAAAGCTGAGATGCACCCTTCTTTCCTGTTTCCAATGAGTCCTGTGTCTTTACTAGCCTTAAATGTCTGACAAACGTCAACAAATAGGCCCTCAAACAGTTCACCCAGAATCCCTCTGTCAGCCCATCTCTTAGGCTGTCTCATATGATTAGCTTGGCCTCACCCAACATGAAGTAGAGTCAGGCCAGGTTGCCCTGTGAGTCCTGGGATACTTCAAAATTTATAGGGATGTATTTGGTAGTCATGTTCGTCTGAGACAAAAAGAAATGTGAAACTCTGGAACTCTTGGTTCAGAGATGACACCTTTTATTAGACCAACTAAGATGAAAATGTAGATATAAATTTCTGGAGCATCCCAGGACTCTTGGCAAAAACTCCTGGTTCCAGACTTAATTAGGGGGCTAATTAGTAGGGGTGTGCAAAACAGGCCATGTTTGATTCGGATATGGCCTGAATTGGCGACAATGATTTGATTTGTTGATTTGGATCACTGTCCCCGATTCAATTTGATTGAATCCAATTCTGAAGATTCAGTGATGATTTGGAGAATCAGTGATTTGGCCATAGACACAGTTTAAAATTTTTTTTTTCTACATACTTCAAGTTATCAGGCACAGCTCATGAATGCTGCAGTGGTGGGGCAGATAGAGCGTCCCACAGGAGCATGGGGGGGGCCCACATGTTTGGCAGCAAACCCGGAAGTGGACTGGAAGTACTTCTGGTGCACTTCTGGGTCTGCTGCCAAGCACACTGGGGGGCCCCCACACCTCTCTGGCTGAGCAATCAGCCATGGGGGGACCCTGGGTGCACCCCCAGATCCAGGAGGCACCCATCACCGAGCCAGGGAGGCATGGGGGGCGCCCCTGACATGCTCCCTAGTGGACCCGGAACTGGACTGAAAGTAGTTCTGGTCCACTTCCAGGTGTGCTGCTGAGTGCACTGGGGAGCCCCCTGTGCTCCTGTGGGATGCTCCATCCGCCCCAGCATCACAGCATTCATGAGCCACCTGGTACCTTGAGGTATGTAGAAAAAAACATTTAAATCTGTCTCTATATCGGAATCACCGGATCTTACAAATCTCTCCGCATTGATTCAGAGGGTTCCAATTCTATTCGGAAAGATTAAAGGGTCTCCTGATTTGATTTGGATTTGGAGATTCGGCCACTGAATCAGGACAAATCTCCACTGAATTGAATCAGGGACTGAAGCTTCTCAGCCCTACTAAGTAGTGCATGGATCCTTTGTGGAGGATATCTGGAGTACATATGCATACTGAGCTGTGCTGAGCTGTGGAGGCACCATGGCTTGAAATGCTGTTGTCTCCACTGGGACTCAGCCCAGTGAATTCTATGGTAAATCCTGAGCCTTTTGGCTTTGTACCAATATCATGCATAGTTTGTAATGCTACATCCCAGCCGGTATTGGGTGAAGGAAGAATATAAGAGGAGGAGGGATTGAGGCGGGGAGGTGGTAGTAAGGACACTGAACGGTGTGTTAAGAAAAGATTATTATGGAAACCAGAGGTTGTTGAGTGCTGGTAAAAGGGATATATTGAGTATGGCAGTTTATGATGGATGGGAATGTCGGGATGTACTGGGTTATGGGTTAAGTAAGAATTGAAACTGGAAGTTGTATTGTGTAAACCCAAGTCAGAGGGAGTTGTTTAACTTGTGTTATGATGGGCATGAATTCCAAATAGATGATTGTGTCAGTTTATGGTGTGTTAGTGTACATTGAGATCAATGATGTTTTGAGTTTTATGTGTATTATGGTTTTGTATGATGCTTTGTAAATTTTTTTAAAAGTTTGTAATACTACATAAGTAGGCACAAAAGTGTTGTTTAGAAGTGTGTTTCATGGAGTACCTGTGATAAAACTTGTAGCAGTTTCAAAAAATGTGAAATGCATCATTCTGGATTAACTAGGTCTGTGGGTACCTATAATATAAAGTCAGTGTTTTCAAATTTGCTTCTCACTGCCATGTGCTCAGGGAGATCTGGGTCTGACAGTAAGCAAGGAGGAAAGGGATAACGAGGGGAAGAAGTTAGGGGGGTGAGAGGGCTACCTGACCCCCCAGATCTATTTTCCCTGCTGTAGCAAAAGGAAGGGGACAGATTAAGGCAAACTTCCAATAATTAGATTCTGTGCCTGGAAAATTATAACAAATTTATAAATTTTACACATATAGAATCTAATTATGTGGGGGCAATCTTTTATTTGAGTAAATACAGTACCTCAAATGCAGGATGAACTAAGAAAGTGCCAAGCGCATGTTCTCTCTAAAATGCTACATTGTATTTGGCTACTCCTATTTAGATCAATTTTCTTTAGGAAGCAATAATTTTTATTTTAAAAATTCCCTCTCTATATATATATATATTACAATAAGGTTAAAAATAATCATTACTTTCTTTGCCAAGTTAGCTTTTTGCAACAGTGTACTAATGTATATACTTTTGCCTGTGAAACTTTTCACTGTGTTTTTTCTGAAGTCAGCACGTAACACAAAATTATTAATTGCTGATAGACTGAAATTGTGTTTCAGAACTTGGTGGTAATTACTTTATAATCCAGGGCCCATTTCAGTTAACTACTACTCTATTTAAAGATTACTAAAGCCCCCAGACACCAAATAAGAAATGGTAACTTCTACAAATACATTGAAAAAATAGTTTTCAATAGCTTTACCACTGTTTAATTATTAATAAGCTTTTTACAAAAATTGTCATTATTAGACACAAAAAAATAGATTATGACTATAAAATATGCTGTTACTTATGACTGTATAGCTTTCTGAAAAAGTATATATCTAAAGTTATACATATGTATTCCTTTCTTATTCTCATGTATCTGTTTGATTTCTTTAACCTTTGTGTGGGAAGAGAGTTTAACATTTTCCCCACTTCTCTTTGATTATACAGCATGATTTGATTTCACCCTGGAAAGCTCCTTTGAAGTTTAATAGAATTATATAAGAGATTAATGTGGCCACAGTTGTGAGGGGGATATTTATTTTTTAATAACTTTAATATATGTCTGTTGTCCGTTGTCACTCTGCTAAATTCTTTGCTAGTAAATTAGTGTCCTGTAATTATATAGTCATTAATAATAAAACCCTTGGACAGTTTTTGTCCTGATCTTAGAAAAATTTTGAGTCAATATTTTTCTTCAAAGTGTTGGTGTTGGTTTTTAAGTACAAATACTAGTTAAAGAACTGTTGACATAGTGATACTTACTTGCAAGGGCTGAAGTTTAATGATCTTTGTTTCAGTAATTGCTTTATATATGGTATGGATAGACCACTGCATTTTGATCATCAAAAATGGAGGCTATGAGAAGATGTAATGGTTATTTTTATGCATAAGTAAAGAGTTCAAATTTCTCCATTCCCTTCCCTTCCACTCCCCCTGCCCCCCACCAAAGAAACTACTTTCCTAGCAGCCGTTTTTTCCTCACCCCCCCAACAATTCCTCCCCCCTCATTAGCATTTAAAAGTCACTAAAAATAAAAGGAACTCTAAGCAACTGATCAGAGTGGTTTCTGTTGCTACGACAACCACTTTTTACAGGTGACTCAGCTGTGTGCTCACAAGGCCAACTTTAAAAAAAAGAGCTAGATTTTTCTTAATTTTGTCATGTGTCATTCTGAAGGCTTTTCAGCAGTAGTTGAGACTCTGCTGCTATAGCTGCATCAATAGAGCCCCCTAGTGGAGACTTAGTGTGTGCCAATGGAAGAAACCTTTCAGCTGGCATAGTTATACAACCTCCTTAAACTGTTGACATGCTTTTTTGTTCTCATTCAGTGGTTTGCCAGTGTAACTATGAAGGTGGGCTATGATTTTTTTCACACTCCAAGTCATAATAGCTAGTCATAGACATTAAACACCTCAGGCAAAGGTACCTGTAACCACATGTAGATATCCTTCTGGGCACTGTGTTTATAGGGAAAAAAGGGAATATGTAAAACACAAATGCTTGTAATGAAATATATTCATACAAAGGTAGAATTTGCTTTTCTGTATCTGGATTGCTCCCTATGGAATCTGTAATAGCATTACAGATTGCATTATGATCTAAACAATATCATTAGTCAACTGAATGTGACTTGCTTAGCAATTAATTTGATGAGGGTCTCCTCAGGTAAACCTCCTGCTGCAGTGCTGCCTTAGAAAAGCAGTTGGGTGCATTAGAATTCATCTAAGGCTTGAGCTAACAAAAAATTTTGGAAGGTCTCACACCGGAAGGTGTTTATAGCTCCTGTTCCACATGGTAATATTTGCCATACATAAAAAAAAGCATAGTGTGAGCCAGACTGTTTGGGTCTGAATATCCTTGTGATGGACTTATTACTGAGTCTAAATAGCCCATCAGTTGGTAGATAAATGGACAGAACTTAAATCTGTTCGCTAAATCTTGTTGGGAGTGTAAGGTTTTTTAGTAGGGTTGGAGTGTTGTTACTGATCCAAGAAATATGTGAGAAGTTTTTTGTTCTTGCTTGTTTTTGTGATATCTATTTTTGGACCAGCTGCATAGTTTAGAGAGTTGTTAGATGAGCTTTTGGGCCTTTCCTCAGGAGCTTTTCTTCAGGTTGCTGAAAAAAGTTGATCTGAAGGGCCCATTGTGCCCAAAATCTTGTCTAACATTTCTCCCAACTAAAGAGTCCCAAAGAAGTTATCACCCCAAAAGCCTGGCTTTTTCTTTAAGATTTTGTTTTGTTTTTGAAAAATTTTCCTGAGGAGGAGACTCTGAACTCCCAACAGCTTAGGGAGTGTTGGTATAAAGATCATAGTCTCCACTTAAGAAAGTTTGTTTGTAATATACAGTAAAATCCCTGTTATCCGGCATTTGAGTAATGAGAACATTCTACTAACCATAATTTCTGGCCAGTCAAATGTGGGCATGGGTGGGGGGGAAAGCTCATACATGGCCACTGCCAGTACCACCACCCATCATCCTGCACTGCAGCTGCTCTACATGCAGGCGCCACCACCCACCCCCTGCTTCATGTGCAGCCGCTGCAACCCCTCCCCCCCAGCCCCTGCTCTGCATCTGGCCAAAAACTGCTGGCCTTAGGTAACCGGCATTTTTAGAGACTCAGTACCTCCCATTCCACAGTCGTGCCAGATAACATGGATTTTTACTATGTCTAGAACATTGGCCATTATCTATTACTTTCATCTTTCTGTGTTTAGAGGTTTCCAGTATAAAGTCTATTAGGCAAGTGCCTTATTTCTTTTTTTCCAGCTCCCCATTTCTTCATTTTACTCAATTTCCATATTTTGCCACTATTGAAGGAGCTCATCTACAGCTAATGGAAGATCACTTAAGTGTTTAATGTTCATGAATGGGGAGATGAACTTTGAAGCAGGAATGAAGTAATTTATATAGTGAATACCCAAATTCCTGGCAATGTTTAGTAGACTTAAATAGCTCCATTTTTTAAAGTCATGCACTGAAAAATGTAGGTTTTTTGGAAGGGAAAATATTTTCTACAGGGACATAGTTACAGCATTTATAATTCGGTATCATTTCAATTGCCCTTTCTGGAGTATACTTACGAGTTGAATATTTTAGTATCTTTCCTTGTTTTTTAAGCCTAATGCAATTATTTGTTCTTATGCTTCTGTCTGAACAAAATCAGTCCTAAACAGCACAGGAAATTAAATAGTTATCCCCTGGTTCACCAACACATTACCTCAGGTTTTTGATATTGAAACAGTTATACTTAGTTTGACTATAAGGGTCTTTAATTTACACAACGTTACACACTGAATCTGAATTGGACACAACTTTTAATATTCCAGCTATAAATACCACCTGTTTCCTTTTCATTCCAGAAGTCTTTGAATATCTGCCGAGTGTCATTCTTGTATGTTTACAGGATGGTTTCACCCCTTTGGCAGTAGCTTTGCAACAAGGCCATGACCAGGTGGTTTCACTGTTGCTTGAAAATGATACAAAGGGAAAAGTTCGTCTTCCTGCTCTTCACATTGCTGCCCGCAAGGATGACACAAAGGCTGCTGCTCTGTTGCTTCAGAATGATCATAATGCTGATGTGGAATCAAAGGTTAGTTGTAACCAAAGCTATATACTAATAACGTGCACACTACCACATGAAGATTTTCTTTAAAAAAAAGTGGTGGCTGCAAGGAATTACTTCACTTCTCCTGTTTGACATAATTAAAAATACAGTTTAATTTGCATTTGTTCCCTTTGTTTAAAATTGGGGTTAAATCCCATAAAATAATATAAAGCTAGGTATTTTTATTATTAAAGATATTAGTAAATGGTCAGGTATATTTGAAATGAAGGCTGGCATCTGTAGCGTGTTATAGAGATCATATCATTAACAAACCATGCGATTAAAGTTGTATGTGATCCTAGTACCTTAAGAACTCTGATAAACATGTAACAATTAACATTTAAATTATACTATCATCCAGCTTCCATTTAGTCTTAGCTTTCTTTCTGTGCCTATTTTACTTTCATCATAGCTTTCATGCCATATAGCTATCACAAAGCTTTTTGCATCCATGCCACCAGTGGTGAACTAACCATTCATTTTTTCCCTCTTTGCTTCCAAATGTGTTAACCTAGATGATGGTGAATAGAACAACAGAGGTATATATAAATATATATATGCATCATCACTCTTCCATAACTTAGTGCTCCTGCATCATTTCTTCCTCCTTCTCTTTGCATTGCCTTGTATAGGATAAATATCTGCTTTAGGTTAAATGAAGTAGCATGTGCTAGAGAAGATCTTAGTTTAGTTACCAGGGCTTTCTGCAGCTGAAACTAGGATTTAAAAGTAAGAGTGAGCAGTCTTTGGAACTAGTTACCATCGTACAAGAATTACATTGCAGAAAATGAAGGTTTCAGGCATTCTAATGTTGTAGATGTTTATCAGCTGTGTCAAAAGCTGCAGACAACCCTGTCATATTGTGCATCCAGGACTGATTCTTTGGGCTTCTGCATGACACTTACCCTTGATGGTGTCAGCAAATAAAATGATCTTAGAGTGGTACTAAATCTGCAACACTCTCAAAACAAGGCAGTGACAGCTAGCATGGCTAAAAGGCTTGCTAACAATTTAGAAATGCATCTAATTCCCATAAGGTTTCATACTTTGCAGGACTGATGGAATTGCTGCATGTTTTAGCATTTTTAAAAGGAAGTAAAATTACTTCAATATGAAAATAAGTTGCTGAAGTGATGTTATCAGCTAGCCATCTTCTACTTAGGATGACAACTTGTGGTGTCTGAACATAACCCAGTGTGATTGCCCACAGTGGGAGATTGAAGTTTATAGTACTAACCCTTGAAAAAAAAGCCACATGAATCATTTAAAATGGTCTTTGATGTTGTTTTAATTTGCATCTTCTTTGAATTTATAACTGTAGTTAGCAAGGATCATCAAGTAACTTGTATCTAAATTTCTGTGAAGAATCTCTTAAGTGGTTTAATTTGCAAGGCTGAAATAATAAAGATAACAAGTAGATATTTCTATTTAGAAATTGCTTTCTTATATTAAAAGGTTTATTTTTATACTCAAATGCCTTGTGCTGGAATAACTAAAAGTTTTATCCTAGTCCTATTCTTTTAAAATAATTATGTTAATTTCTTTCCCTTGTGCATAGCAATATCATTTTATTTAGAGAGCTGATAAATAAATGCCATTGAGTAAAAACTAGCACAGAATGGAATATTGACTTGGAGAATATTCTGCTTATTAGTTTTTTTTTCAGAGCTGTAATGTAAATATTGCAGAGACAAGGAGACATAAAGAATTAAATTTATTTATGTTTTTCCCCCCAGAGTGGCTTCACACCTCTGCACATAGCTGCTCATTATGGAAATATCAATGTAGCAACGTTGCTGTTAAATCGAGGAGCTGCTGTGGACTTCACTGCAAGGGTAAGGGCAAAATATCACTGGTCTGTTTAGTGGATGCATTAATCTTTTCTAAATATTCCCTTAAAATATACAGAAATATGCCATTCTTACCAAAGCTGGAAATTCTGGGATGTCAAAGTTCTTTGTGATCATATTATAAGTCTTTATATTTAGAAGTATGGGTTTGGTTTGCTGTCTTTTTTAAATTACACATATCTTCTGGAAAATGTGGACCTTTTACAAATAATGACTTCTACCTTCATGGTTTTAATGGGACAAAACCACACTGCCATTAGCTAAAACATCTATCTTTTTCCTATATCTTTTGCAGATGTGAGTGAATCTACCTCTATGGAAAATGACTGTCAACTCTAAGGCTAGGGACAGAAATTACACATAAACTGGTATAAGTGATCAGAAATTGGTTTAAGTCTGTAACACAATAGAAGTTCAGTGTACATAAACCACTTTCAAAAGGGCTAAAACCGGTTTAAGGTAAATCTGGTTGGATGTAGTATCAGATTTAACAGATTTAGGTTAAATCAGTTATTGAACTTCTGTCCCAGACGCCCTCAAGATTCAAGTTAATTTACAGTCCCCCAGTATCCTAGGATACTTTGCTACTCACCTGCAAACTCCCCCTCACAGGGTGGGCAGGCTAGCCTTTGCCCAAGCTGTCTGCTCCAGCCCAGCAGGGATACATTCTCTAGCACCCCCTGGCTTCTGGCATGTGGCTGCACTTCCAGAATCAAAACTGAATGTCTGTTCACTTGCTTATAGGTTCAATCAACACAGTTTAGACTAATCTGCAAAGATAGAATCAATTGAGCCTCGGGCTTTTTGACTGTCTGTACTTAGTCTAATTGTTTCTAGTGTTTGTTGAGCCTGGATACCTTCAGTAAATAAATCAGTTATTTCTTGCTTCATCTGAAATTGAGGCAGCGCATAAGAGGGGACATAAGAGTCTGGAGAAGGGATCGGCAAAATGCAGCCTCCAGGCTGGATCTGACCCACTGACTGATTTGATCAGGCCCATGCATGGGTGCCCGCTAGTTGTTTGTATCTAGTCTACAGCTGCCCCCAATACACTCTCCATGGGGCCGAGCTCTGCCTACTCCAGCCTGTGCCTGCCAACCCCAGCCAGCACACAGCATCCTGGCAGGGCTTCTCCCATTACAGGTGCAGGTATTGCTCAGTTCCCCCTGCCTCTAGCAACTCCTCCTCCTCCTGCCTCACCATTCGAAGTGGGGAGGAAGCTGCAGCTGAACAGCTTCTTCCGCAACATGCAGTGCTTCAGCTCTAGCTCCTGACCACCTTCCACCTACTCGGCTGCCAGCAGGTAGCTGCTCATTGTGCCAGGCAGGTGGAGTGGGTGGAAGGTGGCGGGATCCCCAGACCCTGAGACAGGCGCTGCCTGGCTGCAGCTTCTCCCCCACCTGGCCAGAGTGGTGCAGGAGGAGGAGGAGCCTCTGGAAGCATAGGGAACCGAGTGGTACTTGGATAACCCAACTGGGAAGATGTGCATGATGGCTAGGTCTGGGGCACTGCTGTTTGGTGGGCATGGGGCAGGTACAGGCAAGAGAGTGTGATCCTCAGGCAGAGTACCAGAGGGGCAGTGGTAGGTTGGATGAGGGAGGGCAAGCAGACCGCACTTGCACCTGCAGCATACCGCCTAAGTGAGCTCTCCTGCACATGCCCCTTGTCCCCCTCACTCCCTTTCCCCTACCCCTGGCCAACTCCTAGGACCTAGTGTGTGGGCAGCCCTGCACATACACCCCAACTCACCCATCACACCCACACACATACCTCCCCACAGACACCCCACCCAACCCCTCCCACATACAGTATACATGAGTAAGAATTTATTTTGAGCTATTATGCAATTGCCTCTATATACACTGTTCAAAAATACATAAATCAGGAAAAAAAATCTTTTTAAAAATTGAATTAAAATGTGGTATAATAGATGTTCAATTCTGAGCATATGTCTTGTTTTATGTCTATCATTTGTTAAATGATATCTTCTGAAAGATTTCATGTGTGCACTTGACAGCACACCAAACCTAGATAAGTGGTGCACCACACACAATAATTGCCTATGTCTGGTCTGGAGGACTAGAAAAATAAAATTAGATTACCCAGAAATGTAGAAGGAAACCTTATGGCATGAAAAATGATGAAGGCAGAGGAATGTGAGAAGAAAAAGGGGGATTGTAGGATTAAAGAATGTAAGTGAGGAAAGGAGGACATAGGGCACTGATTCTCAACTGGGGTGCCATGGCATGCTGTGAACATCTTCTAGGGGTGTCACGATATGGGTATCTCCACAACTATGGTGTTGTACTATGTGCACCTACTGTGGAGACAGACTGGGCAGCAGGTGTGGCTGGAGTCTGTACTCTTCCTGCAGCTGTTTCTTGTCCAACCCCATATGTTGCTTCTGGAAATGGAAGTAAGCTGGGCAGGTGGGACTGTCCTGCATCCCTGTGCTTCTGGGAGAAATGTGTGGCTGGACTGGGAGAGGTTGTGATAAGTGTGCATGATCTGGCTACAGCTATTTTGCACTAACCCTCTGGAGGGGTCATACTGGGCTGTGAAGCAGATGTTTGCACTGCTCCTCTGGGCAGAGTTATGCTGCACCAGAGCAACCCTTTACGCTGCTCTGCCAGAGGAGTCAGCTGGGCTGGAGCAGCCATTTGTACTACTTGGCTGGAGCAGCAGGGTCTGTGGACACTTCAAGGCAGGTAAGAACATCCTCCTTTCCCCTTCCTTCCCCTCCACCAACCACCACAGGGATACGTAGGCAGAAATATGAAAGGACATGTGGTAGACAGGAGACTTAAGTAGTAGATGAATGGCAAATTTGGAGAAAGCAAGAGAGTGAGGGATCCAGTGAGAATGATAAGAGATGTGAAGTAGGGCTGTGCGAAATTTCAGTGGGTGTTTTGTTTCAAAGCTGTTTCAACGTGTTTTGAGCTTGAAACAGTGAAATTGAAATGAAACAAAAGGATTCAAAAAGCTTCAAAATGAAATGAGGGCACTTGAAATGTTTCAAAACTTTCAAAAAGTTTGAGTTTTGAAGCAGCCCGGTGGCGGGAAGTTGGGGAGAGCCACGGCTGCACTCTGAGGAGTTCCGTCTGCCGCATGGAGCTCAGCCCAGTGGTGGGAGGCAGAGGAGAGCCAGGGCTGCACTCCAAGTGGCTCTGCCAGCCCCACAGAGCTCAGCCCAGTGACAGGAGAACCAGTGGAGGGGCTGCTTTGAGCACAGCTCTGGTTCCAAGCACAGCCCTGGTCAGTGGCTCTCCACCACCTCCCACCACCAGGCTCAGCTCCATGGGGATGCGGAGCACAGCCCTGTGAGCACAGCTTGGCAACTGGAGGCTCTGCAGTCCCATGAAGCTGAGCCTGGCAGTGGTAGGCAGTGGAGAGCCAGTGGCAGAGCTGCTCGAGGTCAGCCCTGGCTCCGGCCACAGTCCTGGCCAGTGGCTCTCCACCACCTCCTGCTGCTGGGCTCAGCTCCATCGGGCTGGCGGAGCTGCTTGGAGTGCAGCCCTGGCTCCAAGCGCAGCCCTCACAAGCACAGCCCAGCAGCTGGAGGCTCCGTAGGCCCATGGAGCTGAGCCTGGCAGCAGGAGGTGGCAGAGAGCCACTGGCCAGGGCTGCACTTGGAGCAGCTCCACCACTGGGTCTCCCGCCACCTCCCACCTCTGGACTGAGGTCCGTGGTGCTGGTGGAGCCATTCAGAGCACAGCCCTGGCTCTCTCCCACCTCCTGCCACCAGGCTGAGCTCCATGGGGCTGGCAGAACTGCTTGGAGTGCAGCCCTGGCTCTCCCCTGCCTCCCACCACTGGGCTGCACTACGAATGGCTCCGCCAGTCCCACAATCCTCCCAGGGGTGCAGGCCCCCAGATCTGCATGCAGGATGACAAGCATGCAGGCAGATAAGCACAGTCTTCCCGGTGCTAGGTGCAGGCTGTGCCCAGCATCAGTCCCAGATGGCAGTGGCAGCCTCCTGTCATTCTATGTGCAGATCCAGGGGTCTGTACCCCTGGGAAGAGTCTGGCACAGCCCCACAGCCTTCCTGGGGGTGCAGGCCCCCAGATCTGCACACGGCATGACAGCAGGCTGCTGCTGCTGGCAAGCAAATGAGTTTTGCTCTCAGAACCTCAAGGTGCAGTTTCCCAGAAATTCCTACACCTATCTCCTTGAAACCTGGCAGGCTTCATGCCCTCAGAAGGGGCTACTATCCCTGCAATTTTCATTCAAATGAGGCAAGAAATGACAAAGTTATAGGCATTTTTATGACTCTCCATGATAACGTATGGGCAAAATGTCAAAATCAGTTGAAACAGCGAAACAGTTTCAACAAAACAAAATGGAACAGTGCTTGGAAACAAAATGAAATGATGAAATGAAATACTGTCCCTTTGAAATGGCAAAATGGAAGTTGAAATGAAATGGTACTGTTTCGCAGAACCCTAATGTGAAGGCAAAGGTCAAAGGCTGACTGAACTGAAGAATTAAAGAGAAGCAAAAAGTGATAGGAGAGGGGTGCTTATAGGGACAGAGTAGCAGTTTTTCTCCCCAGTGGTTAAGACAAAATGAGGGCAACTCCTCTCTAAGAATAAGGTGGACCATTTCTTTGTTAAATAATCTCAGTGTTTTAACAATAATCTCATGATTTTTTAATCTGATTTAAAAATAATTTCATGACTCCTAAAATCTGATTAGTGTTTTATGAAATTAAAGTTTTATATATAAAAAGAAAATAATGAAAAAAGTGAGGCAGAGGTAGGGAGTTGTATAGGATGGTGGGTATGAAATGACAAGTACTGCAACGGAGGTGGACGTAAAATTTGAAAAAAAAACTTCAATGTGTTCACAGATCAGGGGATGGATAATATCTATTCCATAATTCAGGAAGATTTGATATATGAAATCACAGGCCCAGTAGCAAGGATTTTTAATAACGCTATCAAGTCAGTGGAGGGAACCATAAGATTGAAAGATAGCAAATATAGAACTTCTGTTTAAAAAAGACGTAGGGGAAGTGAATCAGGTAACTACAGACCTGTTACTCCGACTGCAGTAGTATTCAGGGCTAGACAACAAATTTTGTAGAAAGGAATTGTTACATACACACAAAGGTATATGAAAAAGGGAAAAAATCTAGAGAGAAATCATGCCAGACTAACTTGGTAGTTTTTTTTTTTAATGAGAGCTAACGAATGCATTATGTTAGAACTCATTGAACTGGACTTAAAATATTTTATATAGTTCCACATAGAAAATTATTGGTGAAGTGGGAGAAGCTGAAGATTAGTCAAGATCCTGACAGCTGCTCAGCTATAAGGTGGATAAGGAGCTGACTAAAGGAGACACCCCAGTAGATTATGTGAAAAGGAAGCATCAGACTGGAGGAGTTTACTAGTGGTATTCCTCAAGTATCAGTTTGGTGACTGATTTTGTCTGGTATTTCATTAATGATCTTGGCAAAGTAGAGGCCACGTCCTCTCCAGCAGCCTTGCTATCACATGTATTCAGCATCCCTGTATTTCAAAATGGCTGTGAGGACACTTTAACTAAAGTTTGTCGAACAAGCTGTAGTGAAAGTGCCCCCACTGCCATTTTTAAGTGTGGAATGCTGAATACATGAGATACTGCAGGCATTTTAATTAGAGTGACTCCCATAGAGAGTTGCTCTAATTAAAACATCCCAAACCCAGAGCACATGTGTAGATGTTTTTTGAGTCCAGTCTCCTGCTATCATAGGCACTACCTCATACAATCTTTTTCATAAACTTGCCAAGCTCCATTTTAAAAGTAGTTAGGATTACTTTTTCCAATTGACAAGATGACCCAGAATCTGTTCTGAAGGTTAAGAGTTGCTATACCCCCTCCCTCCCATCTAGGTAAAAGTATTCATAGTCAATTTACACCTACTTGTTCTTGTGCCAGCACTGGATATTTGTTTAAATAGTTCATGGGCCTTCCTAGTGTTTATCTCCCTAACAGATTTCTAGACCAGAGTCTTGACCTTCTCAACCTCCATTTTGATAAACTAAACAAGAAAAGCCCAGCCAGCCAGTGAGCTTATAGAACTCACAGTACATACAGCTCACAGCCAAAGAGAGGCTGCAGGCTTTGTAATACTTGTGAGAGTCCCTGGCCCTTTGCCTGTTTGTCCAAAGTGTATAGAAAACAGGGAAGTAGGAAGTGTTTCCTAGCTGAGAAGGAAGCAGGCGTTGGCTGTTAGGGGTGAGGACAGCAGCTGCTGCTTTGCATCACTGCAGACCCTGTTAAACTTCTAGTACAGCAACACTACTACAGGCAGATAAGTAATTCTATTTTTTCCTCATAATAATAAGGATGTGTCAGGCTCTCATCTACTCCATTCTTCATATCTGCAGCACCCTTTCTATCCAGTCTCTCTAATATGCATATTGCCTTTTTGCAGCTCATTTAAGCACAGCACCTGAATTCATTTTCCTTGCTTGCTGTTTGGTGATGCGCTCCCTGTTTTTCAGTCCCTCTTTTGATGCCCCTCATCTTCACTGATGTCAAATTCAAGCTCCTATTACTCTACAGAGTTCTGCCTTTCTATGCCTACTCTTGCTACATCTTCCTTCCACTATCTCCATTTCATAAAGACCAATCTTGATTGCTCTTTTATCCATCACTCTCACATCTGTCCTCACACTATCCTTTGCATGGCCAGCTACAGACAAATACCTTTGCCACACTGGCCCTGAAAGCCCTCTTTTATTCCTTCCTGTCATCCATCAAAACTGGATACTTCCATATTGCCTACAAGGTAACAGGCAAATATAGCTAATGCGTATTTAACAAAACAATAGATTGATAGATTGTTAGGAGCTGGAAGGGACCTTGTAAATCATCAGGCAGGAAAAGACAACTGGGATCAAGTGACCCCAGCAAAGTGACTGTCCAGTCTCCTTTTGAAAATGTCCAGGGTAAGTGACTGCACCACCACTGGAAGGAGTTTATTCCACAGTCTGGACACCTTTTCTGTAGGCTGAAGAGGCCCAAGACCCTCAGCCTCTCATCATATGGCTTGTCTTGCAAGTCCCTGATCATACAGGTGGCTCTTCTCTGAATCCTCTCAAGTTTTTCCATGTCCTTGTTGAGGTGTGGCACCCAGAACTGGACACAGTACTCCAGCTGTGGTCTCACCAGTGCAGAGTACAGTGGGAATATCACTTCCTTCATTTTGCATGAGATACAAGGGTTAATGCATGCCAGCATGTTGTTTGCCCTGCTGGCCACAGCATTGCACTGCTGGCTCATGTTCGTGCAATGGTCGATCACAACCCCTAGGTCCCTTTCGGCCATGGTGCAAGTCAAACTGTCACCAATGAACCTGTAGGTATGTTGGGGATTGTCTGCCCCCAGATGAGCACTTTACACTTCTGAGTGTTGAACTTCATCTGGTTCCGGTTGGCCCAACTCTCCAGCCTGTTCAGGTCTGCTTGTATCTGCAACCTATCTTCTGGCATGACCACGCTCCCCCATAACTTGGTGTCATTTGCAAACTTGGCCAGCGAGCTTTTCACCGCCACATCCAAATCATTGATAAAGACATTGAAAAGCACAGGTTTAAGCATGGACCCCTGAGGGACACCCCTGACCACTTCTCGCCAGGACGACACAGATCCATTCTTGAGAACTCGGAGTCCTACCATGCAACTAGTTTTCCACCCACTGAGCTGTTGGAGCAGTTAAGACCACAATTTTCCAATTTTTCCACAAGGATATTGTGGGATACTAGATCAAAAGCCTTTTGGAAGTCTAGGTATATAATGTCGAGTGTAGATATATAATGTCAAATAGTTCTATACTACACACACACACACACAGAGTTCAATATAGTTCTATACTACACATACAATACATAGTTACAGATTTTCAAAAGCACAAGGGTGAGGTGTCATTCCCATTGTTTTCAGCTAGGTAACCAGCTGCTCTTGGAAAAAAAATCTCTAAAATATGTACAAAAATGCTTTAATGAATTATGGGTCTCTCTCTCTCCTCCCCACCCCCAACACTTGCCCTCCACACTCCTTCTTAGTATGATGCTTATTTTCTTAAATTATAAACACTTTAGGACAGTTCTTACTTCTTCTAGATGTGTCAACCAACATATTATAGGTGTTATTTATATAAAAATAATACACAAGAACAAGGTGCTTACGCGGAGCAACTAGTGCCTACAGATCATTTTTAGTTATATTTTTCAGTTGAGTAGCATAGGCAGTCATTTAAGTCTACCACTGCCTATTCAGAACTGTGAACTGTATCAAAGAAAACAACAGGACTCCATTTGTCTGCAAAGTTGCTGTTGTACCAGTGTCTAATACATCGTCCTATAAAACACTTCCACTACCAGTAGCATGCAAAGTGCTGTAAATTCAAACTCAGCATTATATTGCTTTTACTGATGCTATGATCGATTAGGTTTTCAATATGTTTTCTAGATTTACAACAAACACATGCTAAGAAAGTGAGTAGGGCTCTATTCTGCTGATGCCCCTCCTCAACTACCATAAGTACAAATAAGCAGTTTAGGGGTCTGAGTGACTCAGACAGCCCACTGTTCCTGCAGGTTGACAGTCACTGTGTCAGCACTTCTCCAGTTACACGAGCTTGCTTTTGTGTGCTGATGACAGCTACTGAGGTGAGAACTTGGAACCTCAAAAAACTGAGGATTTTTCTTGCCCCTTTTACTTTTGATCTGTTTCTTGATCAGTGTGCCTAATTCAAAACCGAAACACTGAGACAAATTATATTTGATTCTTTTATTACATTAAGCATTCTCAGAGGCTATTTACTATCATTAATCCTTCAGCTAATTTCCAAGGCAGGAAATGGTTGAACCAGCCCCACCCCACTTCTCCCTTTAATTAAGACCTATCAAATACTTGAGATCATGATTTGCTACAGTTTTCAATGCTTTAATTATTTCAGTAAATTATTGGTCATGACAATATGAGACCACTGTAACTCTTGAAAGCCATTCATAGCATGGTTAGAGGCTGTGAAGGCTTCCAAGAAGCATATTATCACCACATACTAAGATTAGCCTGAGAATATCCTGTTGTCCTAATCCTGGGCCCTTCCTCAACTAATTTTATAAATTACATTTGCTGATGAGATATCCCTGTGATGTGATAAACATCACCTTAGACACTACTGAGTTCATTTATGGCCTACATTAGGGCTGAGTCTGCACATGTAGTACTGCTCCCTGGGCTTGATCTGGTAGCTATTGGTCCTGAGTGTTTCAGATTTTGGGATTTAGTTTAAGTAGTAAAACAGGCAATATTCTAGACAATAAAACTGTAGCCAACAAATGAACCTTCTATCTCTAGTTACAGCTTCTAGATAAAAACCTGCATCTCAAATTATAATTACAAGGTTTTCTACTCAACACTTCTATTGGCACCTTGTTGGTGGAGCATTCTCCATCAACTCCTAGTGATAATCACAGCAGCTATGTACAAACAACATAGGAAGGCTCAAGACAAAAATCTGAAAATCTTAAGGATTAGGTTTTTCACTTTCTGTTAAAGTCTGTAGGTCATCTAACAGCTTTTTCTTTACATAAATAAAAATTCTTTCATTTCTCTCATCAATATACATTATTCATTATTAATGAGTTGCTATATATAAATTAGTACAATCTAACAATATGATCATTAAAGTGTTTGCAGATTTAGATATGATCCAAAGTAAAAACACATTTCTACTTAGGACAATACTTTGAAACTATTTTTTTGCTGAACAATGTTGCATGCATTCAGAGTACTCATGTGAAGAGTCAGTGAGCCACATTTACATTGGCAGATGGTCAATAGGAGCACTGGCAGGAAGGGATTGGTTGAACTTTTGGGTGCCTGTACACGTGCGGGACGCCTACTCTGATGTGGTCTATTAGAACGTGTTGGAAGAGACTTGATTAATTAGTATTGTAATTGGGAAGCATCCAGTTTTGATGGGTGACAGGAAGGAATAAAAGAGGGCTTTCAGGGCCAGTGTGGCAAAGGTATTTGTCTGTAGCTGGCCATGCAAAGGATAGTGTGAGGACAGATGTGAGAGTGATGGATAAAAGAGCAATCAAGATTGGTCTTTATGAAATGGAGATAGTGGAAGGAAGATGTAGCAAGAGTAGGCATAGAAAGGCAGAACTCTGTAGAGTAATAGGAGCTTGAATTTGACATCAGTGAAGATGAGGGGCATCAAAAGAGGGACTGAAAAACAGGGAGCGCATCACCAAACAGCAAGCAAGGAAAATGAATTCAGGTGCTGTGCTTAAATGAGCTGCAAAAAGGCAATATGCATATTAGAGAGACTGGATAGAAAGGGTGCTGCAGATATGAAGAATGGAGTAGATGAGAGCCTGACACATCCTTATTATTATGAGGAAAAAATAGAATTACTTATCTGCCTGTAGTAGTGTTGCTGTACTAGAAGTTTAACAGGGTCTGCAGTGATGCAAAGCAGCAGCTGCTGTCCTCACCCCTAACAGCCAACGCCTGCTTCCTTCTCAGCTAGGAAACACTTCCTACTTCCCTGTTTTCTATACACTTTGGACAAACAGGCAAAGGGCCAGGGACTCTCACAAGTATTACAAAGCCTGCAGCCTCTCTTTGGCTGTGAGCTGTATGTACTGTGAGTTCTATGAGCTCACTGGCTGGTTGGGATGGGGTCTGCCTGGTGTCCGAGCTTTTATGTAGCTCTGGAACCTAGGGACTCAGTGCTACCACCGCTCATCCCCTCCTTTCACCTGATGCTGGATTTGTGTGGGATGAGGGAGGGGAAGAATGACCAACAGCAGCACTCACTCCCTGTGCTCTAAAGCTGCTTGAAAGCAGAGACTCCAAGCAGACCTCACCCTGCCCAAGTTGGTGAGCTCATAGCACATGCCAAGCTCCCAGTAGGAGATACAGTGACAAGCCTGTGAGCTCTTAGTGGCATCCAGGATCACAGCACACAATTGCAGTCAGATCCGCTTTGGCTTTGTGACATGGTGCGGTGAGCTCTCTTCACTCATATGCATCACACAACTGGAGGAGGTGTGGCCATATCTGCATTTCCATTAGTCCAATTCTTGAGAGAGAAATTATTATTCCCTGGTCTCAGAGCATCAGATGAAAATAACTTGATGTTCTGCTCTTTCAGTCAGAAGAACTAGGGGATCCTTCAGCCTTCCCTCCATACCCCACTTCACCCAACAACATAGAGGTAGCACCCACAGAGTGGGCTCTATACTACGCTGGGGGTGCAACACCTGTACAACTTTCCAAAGATCTAGTACAGCTCCTGTCAGGATTGCATAGAATAAATCAGAGTTCCATATGTTCTATTGCAAATGGGATTTGGGGAGTGAGTAGAGATTGCTTTCCCCCGCCACCCTTCCCCTCATTTTCTTTACTATTGGAATGGGGGCGGGGATTAAAAACATTGTAGAATTGTATAGATAATCTGCATTAATGATAACCTTGTTTTTGAGTAGTAGAACGCTAGTATTATCACATCATTAGGAGCAGAATTTATGTAAGTGACAGTAGCACAGTAACACTTGTGGTTTTCAGTGGTTTATGTCTTGTATGATTGTCCATTTCAGAAACATATTTTTCTTCTCTTATACAAATTTTTTTTAGAGCAAGGTTATATAAAACAAAGAAAAGCACTTAAGAATTTGGAGCCACTTTTGAGGATTTGTAGAGTGTATCAGTGTTTGTATAGGTGTATTCAGAAATAAGAATCTAAATTCTTAGATTTTAGGTGTAGGTGTGCTGTGACCAGTGGGGTCCCACAAGGCTCTGTCCTAGGGCCTATATTGTTTAACATCTTCATCAATGATGTGGACATTGGTGTCAGGAGTGGACTGGCCAAGTTCGCCGATGACACCAGACTCTGGAGTAAAGCATCCACACCTGAGGATAGGAGGGTGATCCAGGCGGATCTGGACAGACTCATGAAATGGGCGGACGAGAACCTGATGCTGTTCAACACCAAAAAATACAAGGTTCTCCGCCTTGGGAGGAAAAACCTTCATCATGCTTATAGGGTCAGTAGTGCTACGCTGGTTAGCACTACAGATGAAAGGGACTTGGGGTTCATGGTTGACCACAAGATGAATATGAGCCTTCAGTGTGATGCTGCAGCTAGTAAAGCGAGCAAAACACTGGTTTGCATCCATAGATGCTTCTCAAGCAGATCCTGAGATGTCATTCTCCTGCTGTACTCGGCCTTGGTGAGGCCACAGCTGGAGTACTGCATCCAGTTTTGGGCTCCACAAGTCAAAAAGGATGTGGAGAAGCTTGAGAGGGTGCAGAGGAGAGTCACGCGCATGATCAGATATCAAGAAAACAGACCTTATGATGAGAGGCTGAGAACAATGGGGCTATTCAGGCTCAGGGGTGATCTGGTGGCCACCTATAAGTTTATCAGGGGTGCTCATCAGGATCTGGGGACCAGATGACAAGGGATGACAAGATCAAATGGTCACAAACTCCACTGTGACCGATTCAGGCTGGACATAAGAAAGAACTTCTTCACTGTCTGAGCCCCCAAGGTTTGGAATAGACTGCCACCAGAGGCGGTTCAAGCACCCACTTTGAACTCCTTCAAGACACATTTGGATGTTTATCTTGCTGTGATCCCTGCTGACTTCCTGCCCCTGGGGCAGGGGGCTGGACTCGATGTTCCTTCAGGGTCCCTTGTAGCCCAAATGTCTATGAAATCTATGAAATTATGTATTATCTCTGTCTGTAGCATTGCAGTCTGTGTGTACACAGTTGGTGCTTTTTATAACACAAGATTTGGCATTCTGCAATGATTATGGGACTGGGTAGCATAAGAGTGAATATTGAGTTTTTCATAGTACAAATTATGAAGTGTATACCCATGTGTCTGTATAGCCATAAAATTTTATAAATATTTTTTATTTAAACAAACAGTGCAACTTTTTATTATTCGAAAGAACTTTCATACAACAGTGCCAGGAATTCAGTTAAGCATCTCTATGTAATGACAGGGGATAGAAATTCAGTTAAGCTTCTCTGTGTAATGACAGGGGATAGAAATTTCTCTTAGCTCTATAGCAAATTCCTAGCATGGCAGTCCAGCTTTCATCAGCTGCTCTTCCATTCATGTCAATATTAAGTTCTTACCAAACCTGCTCTCATACAGGAAGTAAGGGGGGAGTCGTATTAAAATCCAAACTTGGTCTAACGTTTCAGGAAGAAATAAGATATTTTAAACTTTGAGAGAATGGGATCAGAAAGGTGTATTCCCACTCTAGTAATGTTTCAAATAATATCTTTTGAAGTATGTCTTTTATGACAATGAGGCTGTATTCTAGCTATAAGAGTCTTTATAGTCACTGTGCCTTGGACAATATTTATTGTACAAGAGTTTGAACACTTTGGCTAGTCAAAGTAACCCATTACTTAAATCTATAGATACAAAAGAATTTGGCTCTGGTTAGAATGGCATCCAACTTTTGTACGAGTGTGCAGATGAGAAGGCATAAGGGTTGATTGAAGCAGCAGTTCCTGTAAGCAGGAGATGCTCAGTCTCTGCTCTGGGGAACAAATCACTCTGATGAGGGCAAGGGAGTACTGGACTGTCTTCCTGCCCTTACTACACCAACCCATAGAGTGTGGCTAGTATGAGAGAAAGAGCAATCTGTGCCATCCAAACACACAGTGCAGAGAGTACTTTCAAAGCAGACCCAAGGGTGATTTTGCCTCACACAATGACCCCAAGCCTTTTTCCTGGGGCAGAAAACTGCACCCTGGACACCAGGCAGATGTCTACATTTGGAGCTAGAAAGTCAATTGGGTGGAAAAGGCAGAGGATCCTATATCACAGGGATTCCAGAAGGAGTACTTTACTCTCTCTACATGTTGGGGTAAAACTAGCTAAACTGAATGAGACACTTGCTTTTTGTTGGTCTTAAATTGGCTGCTTGCTTGTCAATTTGTTTTGCCATTGCTGTTACCCTTTTGAAATGCTGAAGGATAACCAAGATCATTTGCTTGAGTTGAAATGAATGGCAGAATGTGTCAACAGGGACCTGATCTCATTTCAAACAAGAACATTCGTACACAACAATTTTGGGATATAAATTCAGCTCTTTGCTTGGTGAAGAATACTTAAAAGTTTCTAGTCACACTTTTGAATATTATCTGGAGAAGCATCTCATCTGCATAATCTGTGAAGCCCCATGAGTTAGAGTGGGAAGCTGCACCTCTGTCAGTGCCCTTAGTTACCTTCTTGTTGTATAAAAATAAGACAGCACTAAATTAAATTGAAAGTTACTGGCTTTAAAGCTGATCAAACAAAATGCCCTTAAACACATTGCCTGAGGAGCTCTATGTCACAGCACATCAGTGAGGCAGAGAGTTTAGAAGGGATTACATATGTGTATGAATGTTACTTATTTACTGCTTGTACCATGCAAAATAAAGTGCTATGCACCACAAAAAGAAATTGTAGTCCATGTCTTAGAGAGCCTGCAGTCTGAAAAAGAGTATGGAAGTGGATATAACTTTCCATGATAACTTTTGGTAGGAGAAAAATAAGCCTAGAATCCCTCATTTAGGGTAGAGATAGTATTCACTAACTGCTTACAGTTGAAAGGTATTCCAAGTGATTCTGTTCAAAGGCAGAAAGGAAAGGTTATAAAGGGGTATGAGAGAGAGATACTGTAATTACAAAACCATATCACAATAGAACAGACAGCAACAAATGCATGCTCTAAGTCATATAACCCTGCAAAACTTATTGACATGCATTAGAACTAGATGAGATCTATAGTTCATATGGTTTAATGTCCTGCTGGTGGCATTACACAGCCTGAGATACTTGAGAGGACGAGGCAAGAAATCATGCTATCATTCTATAGGCCACATCCAAACATCCATTTATAGTGGTGGAAAATTTTCAGTGCTAGAAATGATTCCAGGAGAGGGAGAAGTACAGGTGTTCAGTCTGCAACAACTCCCTCTTCCCTGTTCCTTGCACCTTACTGAGATCTAGTCTGGTGAAAGTGTATGCTGCTCCAGTCATCCTGTTCCTGGGGAGACTGGAGCAATGGGGCAAAGACCCATGCCTGGAGTCCCTGCAGTGAGAAGCAGGTAGGGACTTTGCCCTACTGCTTTTGTCCCCCTGTGGCCTGGAATCTGAGCTGATGGAGCAACATGGAACTTCCTGTCAACTTCTCCTGCTGGTGACTGGTGTGAGAAGGAATTAAGCTGCAGGAAAATGTGCAGGTGTTTGTTCTCCCAGGAGCCCAGAAGTGACTTCTGCCTCACTGGAGGTAGGTTATTTTTCTCCCAAAACAACCACTTCCACTCGGAGGGAAGAGTGGGAATGTCTTTACACTCAGGATTCCTACTGTATGAGTGGTGATTCTCCTAGTAGAAGTGGATCGTCTTTACGTGGCCATAGTTCAGAGTAGAGCTGTATCATTTGAAGATGATTTTTACTGGAGTTTTGATTTTTGTACTGCAGCAAAATATCTTCAAATGTTTCCTGATTTACTATTCTATCTTAAGAACAAAGGGAGAAATTTACAGGCGATCAAACAGATGAAAATAAAAACAACACTGAAAAGACTGCAGACTGTCCATTTACTGTAGAACTCAAAACTTTACATTTGGTGTCTGCATTGTTTGCTAATACCAGAATTTTAACAGTAATAAGTTTCACCCAAGGTGCACATGTTGTAAGCCTTTCTTTTTATCTCTGAATTCTTGTGACAAGTACAAACAACTTGTGTTCCACTTGTTAGCTTTGGATATTGTCATCAGAAATCCTAAATGAAAACATTGCTTGGGGTTGGCTTTTCATCATTTCATGTTCCTTATTGCCGTGAACGTGCAAGAACTGATTAAGAGGCCAGTGGTATGGCAATGGGTAGCATAGCTCTTCCTTATAATTCTTGTTTTAATCTAATGTGCATGAAAGATAACTAGAGGCTTTCCATTAACTTTAATGAGCAGTAGTTGTTTTTGCTTTACTGTCTTAAAGTATGCAGAAGTCTGGACTGGGAGTGCACAGAAAAATAAGAAGTTCAGATAAATAAGTGGTAGTGTTAAATTTTGAGTGAAAAAATTACTACTGCTTATCCCCCTTCCCTCCAAATAAAATTACTTGCATCCAAGGTTCCCTTTTTTCCCTCATTCCTTTTCTTCTTTCCCCACCATATGCCTTACACCTGTCTTCCTGATGAAAAAATGAAACACTGATCCCTTCTTTGTGTCTTTTAATCCAATTTAACTGGCTGAACAGCTTGCTAGAAAGTGACCTTAAATGCCCCTTCCCTCCATGGTGAAGAGCACATACTGCCTTTACAGTATTATAGGAATGACGAACTGAACTTTGATCACTCATATAGGCAAATGTTTCAGTAGACCGCTCAGCTTCTTATTTTTTCTGTTCACTTCCATATTTTCAGTAAGTATAGGTTTGACATCTTTGTGATCAGTGTTTATAAATGTAGCATACTAATTGTTAAGAATGCAGGAACTATTAGACCTAGAAATTTTCTCACTCATAGTGTCAGTGTCATGTTTTTCTACTGCTGCAAACAGGTTGTGTCATAGAAGTATTTCAGAATGAAAGCAACTGTATTGGTATATAGATGTGATTGTGGCACATCTGATACATGCGTATTAAATCTTACCTTGCACTGTTTAAAACCCACAGAAGTTTTTCTGGGATGAGTGTGTGATAGTACTGGCTTTATACTTTATTTAATTCTAGCTTTTTAGTTTTAGTTGATTTAAATGGCTCTGCTGTTTTACCTATCCTTGAGATCAGAAATAAAAACAGGTTTTTCTTCTGTCCTTTGTTCTGTAGGTATAAACTCTGCTACAAAACTTAATTTTTTGTTTATATTTTTCTCTTTGTTTTCACAGCTCACTTCTGCTCTTTCTAAAGGCAAGCTGTTATATGAAGGATGCCTTTCACTGCTCTGGCAGTGTAAGGAAAGCATTTGAACATAATTTAAATTTGCAATTCCTTTTAGGCACTTTTAGAATAATGTAAAGCAGCATTGGGATAAATGAGAATCAGGCTCCTAATTTTTAGTATTTAGTATTTCTCATTTAATATCATATTTACTGGAACATAAGATGTGTTTTTTTTCCTCCAGTCAGCATGGTGGGAAAAGCCCCTCATCTTACATCCACATACAAGAAAAGGCATTAAATACATTGCCCATCTTTAAACTGCTGCTAAAAGCAACATGTGCTCAGTAATGGGAACTAACTCTGAAGTTGATTAAATGCAACCACACTGACCATGACTATAAAGTATGTGGCCCATGTGGGGGAAAACTTGTCAATGATAGGTTAATGCAACTTCTCTGAATAAAACATGTGAAAATGCTTGTTGAATACAGTCATCATCAAAATCAGTGCTGATTTTTTCAAGTCATGGTGAGCCACTACATTATATATATATTGATTTCTTGTCCGTGCTCACAACTGAGCTGTACCTTTCTTTCCCATTTCCAATGAGTCCTGTTTCTTCACCAGCTGTAAGTGTCAGGAAAAAAAATCACGAAACAGGGCCATAAACAATTCACCCAGAATCCCTCTGTCAGCCGCTATCTCAGCCTGGTACAGAAACAGCCTGGTGCACATGACTAATGTGGCCTCACACTCCAGAAGGTGAAGGTGGATAGGTTCTCTGTGCCTCATCTGCATATAAATTTTTGGAGCACTGGTTCCAGTAATGAGTGGACTAATTAGCACATGGATCCTTTGTGGAAGGTATCTGGAGTGTACACATATAGGAAGCAGTGCTGAGCTGTGGGGTCACCAGGCTTGGAATGCTGTTGACTCTGCTGGGGCCCAGTTCAACTAACTCCTTATTTGGCAATCCCTCACAGTCAATGATTGTCTTCCATGATTGTCTTATCTGTGTGTCCAAAGATGGCTGATGAGACATATCTGGGATTGACAGAGCTTGTACATGTGTTTCCATGTGGAGTGGCTGCCACTGGATTCTTGATTTGGTCTGTAACATGCTGTTTCCGCTGCTCCTGCTTTTCCATCTTCTGTCATTATTGTGAGGTTTCAAATTACTGAGATCCTTACAACAGACTCTTTGTCCATTTGGGGCAGTCCTGGGCAACAGTATTCCACATGTTGACATCGGTGTTGTTGCTTTTTTTTAAGTTAGTCTTGAGGACATCCTTGAAGCACTTTCTCTGCCTTCCTCTTGAGTATATGCCTTGGTTGAACTGGGAGAATAAAACTTGCTTCTGGAGTTGGATATCCAGTTGACATGGCCAGCCCAACAAAGTTGATGTCAGATGATCATCGCCCCAATACTCATGATGTCTGCTTGCAGGAGGACCCTAACATTGGCATGTATGTCTTCCCACTGGATTCAGAGGATCTTCTGCAGGCAGTGCTGATGGTACTTCTCCATCAACAATATTTCCTGTACTTTGTCCATATCTCAGCTTTGTACAGCAAGGGGAGGATCATGACTGTTTGATAAGCCATGAGCTTGGTTTTAGATCTGATGTCATGCTCTTCAAACACCCATTTCTTCAGGCATACAATGGCTACATTTGTGCATTTGAGGCAATGTTGGATTTCTTCATCAATGTAAGCCTTCTGTGAGAGGTGGCTTATGAGGTATGGGAAGTAATCAATGTTCTGCGGTGTCTCACCATGGAACTGGATTACTGGAGCTGTGGACTGTTCATTAGGAGCTTGTTGGTGGAGGATGTTAGCATTTTGAATGTTAAGCATCAGTCTCATTTTCTTGTATGCCTCAGTCAAGACATTGACAATTGCCTGAAGGTAGTTTAGCTCTATTCCAGCTAGAAGCTTGTTGGTGGTCAGATGCAGCATTCCAGCAAGAAATATTGAGAACAGTGTTAGCATGATGACACACCCTTGCTTAGCTCTCATTTTAATATCAAAGGGATCTGATCTGTGATAAATCCATTACAGAGAACCACTGCTCACCAGGGATCCTGGTTTTCCCGGATTAAAAAAAAACAACAAACCCCCCCCTAAAATCCCCAATCTGTGTTTAAAATGAAAGTCCCCCCAAGCCCTGCTGGTGCCCCTCACTGCCCCCCCAAGGTTCCCCAGCCCTGCTGGTGGCCTTTGCTGCCCCCCAAGGCTGCCTCCAACCCTACTGCTGTCCCTCACTGTCCCCTCAACCCCCCCGCCCTTCTGGTACCCCTTGCCACTTACCCACAGCCCCTGGCCCCCAGCTGCCAGGGCTATGGGGCCATGGCCTCAGGTCTGCAGCTCCCTGCCCCCAACAAAAGGCAGTGGTGGCTGCAGCAGAAGAAGTATGGAGTCAGCTCCCCCACTGCTGCCTGCCCTCCGGGGCTCTGGTAGGGACAGCTCTCAGTGCACCCAGCCCTGCTGGTACCCCCAGCTGTAAACCACAACCCCCCAGCCCCACCAGAGGGACCCCCAGCCCCCCGCAAGCTCCACTTACCACACAAGCTCCAGAAGCAAACAGTGAGCCTCAGCCAAGTGGAGCTGTGGCTGACTGAGAGCCTCAGGCTCTGCCCTCCCCTCTCCAGACAGGGCTGGGGTTTTCCCACCCTTTTTGCAAGCATCTCTTGCAGGCTGGAACTCAGTCAGCCTGCACAACTGTTTACAAAAGGAGGAAATCTGTGGGTTTCTCTGTTAAAATGGAAAAGGAAATCCATGTTTTCACTGATAAAAATGGGAAATCAGTCATTTTCTCTATTTTTCTGTAGGAAATAGAAAACCCAGATCCCTGCTGCTCACATACCATCATGGAGCAGGCAGAGAATGTTGACTCACCCAGAGAGTGGTAATCTATGGAAGTAAATCACTGTGGTGTGTCATAGCCAGTGGGGTCCCCCAAGGCTCCGTCCTTAGGCCCATACTCTTTAACATCTTTATTAACAATTTAGACATTGGTGTCAGAAGCAGACTGGCCAAGTTCGCTGATGACACCAAATTTTGGGGTAAAGTGTCCACACCTAAGGATAGGCTGGTGATCCAGGCCAACGTCAACAGGTTCAAAAAATGGGTGGATGAAAACCTGATGACATTTAATACCAAAAAATGCAAGGTACTCCACCTTGGGGATGGGGGGGGGAACCCACAGCACACTTACAGGCTCGGCCTGTTCATCAGAGTGCCTGAAATAGACTCCCTCCAGAGGTGGAGCAAGAACCTACCGTGGACTCTTTTAAGAAGCATTTGGACATCTATCTTGCTGGGATCCTTTGACCCTAGCTGACTTCCTGCCCCAGGGGCAGGGGGCTGGACTCAATGATCCTCTGAGATCTATGAAATATATGAAATTTCCATGGGCATCCATACTTCAGAAGGATCTTCTATAACATTTCTCAGCTGACAGTCAAAAGGTTTTGTGAGGTAAAAGAAGGCCATGTAGAGAGGCTTATGTTGTTCCCACCATTTCTCCTGCAGCTGGCAAGCTTTGAAGATAGTGTCAGTTGTGCCTCTTGATGGGGTGGGCAAAATATGGCCCATGGGCCAGATCTGGCCCAAGGCAGGTGTTTATCTGACCTGTAATGGGGCCATGGCATGTCCTGCTGCTTCCTGGGCACACAGCAGGGCTAGGGTGACTCTGCAGCTTGACTGCCCTTCTAGGTAGCCCAGGTAGTGGCAGCTCCTTCTGTCTGCTGCTACTGCTGGCCCCAACCCCTCAGTACCAGTGGGCATTCATGCTGCACAGCCCTGATCCTATGTGCCCCACATCTGCTCCAGGCTCACTCACCCAGACTCAGCACTGGCACAGAAGCTGCTGCTCAGCATGGCGGAGGGGAAACAGCCCCTCCTTCTCACCACTGCCAGCAATTCCTGATGTACCTTCTCAGAGCCCGCGCCATGCTGGGCTGCACTGCATCTGCTTTACATTGCTACCACTGCCCTAACAGGTGACCTGGGGGTGGGGCACCTGTCAATGGGCGGAGCAACCCTTGCAGTCCTTGACAACTCACCAAAACTCGTTAATCAGGCTTCCAGCTGAAATAAGTGCCCACCCCTGCCCTAAAAGCACACTAAGATTCCAGGAAGAGCTCTTCAGCAAGTAGAAGGGGACAGTTCAGGAGTGTTCTCACAATGATCTTTCCTGTGCTGGGCAGCAAGGCTGTCCTTCTGTAGTTCCCACAGTTGGACTTGTCTTATTCCTTGAAGATTGTCACAATCATGATGTCCCAAAAGTCATCTGGGATTTCCTCATAATTTCAAATCCTTAAGATGAGGCAATGAAGCTGTTATGTGAACTCATCTTCTGTTTGAAGATTTCAGCGAGGAGATGTTGGCTCTCCTTAGCCTTGTCTTCTCACCATTTGTTTTTCATTTACAGGTCCTCCTTTAGACCTCTGCAGTGGCTTGTTGGGGAATCAATTTCTTTTGCTTGCAGTTGGTGTTATTTTGCCAAGTACAAAAGCCTTGCGCTTCTGATTAACCAACTCTTGGATCTCATGGTCATTCTCATCAAATCAGTCTTGATGTTTCCTGGTAGAGAATGCAAGTGTCTCTTCACAGGCACTGATGAGAGTGGCCTTGAGGACAGCCCACATGTTGCTGACATTCTCCTGTTACTGTTGATTGGAATTCACCAGTTTTTCAATGAGGCACTGGTGGCAGAGGTCTTGCTTGCTTGGATCCTTGAGTCTTTCAATGTTGATCTTCCATCAGCATTGCTTCTGCTGCAGCTGTCATTTGGGAACCAGTTTGAGTGATATAACCAAGTGGATAAGTTGGGGATCAGTCCACCAATCATCAGCTCCTAGCATAGCTTGAGTGATGCAGGCATCTTTGTGATCCTGGGCACAGACAATGACATAGTCAATCAGGTGCCAGTGCTTAGATTGTGGGTGTGGCTATGATGTCTTGTGCCTGTTTTACTGACAGAACAGGGTGTTGGTGATGGTAAGTCCATGTTCTATGCATTTGGTCAAGAGGAGGATGCCATAGTAGTTAATCTTTCCTACTCCTTCATTGCTGATAGTTCTGTTTCAGAGGTTAGAGTTCCTTCCAACCCCGGCATTGAAATCAATGAGAATAATAAGTTTGTCTTCCTCCAGAATATCAAAAAGTACTTGACTGGTGACATCAAGAGTCAGGCCATATGCACAGATAACAGTGCCATATTGTCTCCTTGCCAGTTTAAGACAGAGCCATAAGGCTCTCATTAATTATTGAATTGGTTATGAGTTCATTCTTAATGGCAAAACCAACTCTGTGAAGTCAGTGTTTTTCTTCCTGATTACCCTTCCAGAAGAATGTATAGCCACCTCCATGTTCTTTCATCTGACTATCTCCTGCTCACTGGGTCTTGCTCAGTGCAGCTACATTGATATTGTACAACCTGAGTTCCTGGGCCACAATTGCAGTGAGGCACTCTGGTTGTTCATTGTTAGAGTTGTTCATAAGAGTCCTAAAGTTCCAGGTCCCAAAAAGGGTGGTGTGTCTTCATTGGTATTTTTGACTGCAATAAATGTTATCCCACTGGACACGGTTATCTAGTCAGGAAGAAATACAGAATACTACATTAGACAGGCTATGTTTAGGCAACGTTTTCTAGCCCCCTCCACATGTGGAGTGAGCAGAGCAGATCCTGAAGAGGGCTACTCAGTTACAGTTACAGCTGCCAAATTGTACTCCTGTCTCTTCCAAGTGCTAGACAACCTTCTTGTAACTGTTGCCTTTATGCCAGTTCATGACTAGGAGCATCCAGACTTCACAATCCTGCTCCCATCATTATTAGCTGGTCGTCAAAGGGCTTGAGGACTATGCTGGAAAAAGCTGTTTTCACAGAAGATGCCTGTTCATGATGTCTTTTATCATGGAGAAGCTGCTGAATGACAGCTTCCACATGGCTTTAGACAGAAAGGGACCTTGATCCAGGAACAAGGAGACCAAGAGAAAATTTGAGAAAATTATCCAGAAGCACATCTGTGAGGGGCCAGCAAGGGAGTTTATGCTTAGGGGCAATCAACACGGGTTCATTAGAGGCAGGTCCTGTCAGACCAACCTGGTGGCCTTCTATAACCAGGTCACAAAAGCCTTGGACACAGGTGTTGTGGTAGATGTAACCTTCCTGGACTTTAGGAAAGACTTCGACACTGTCTTTCACCCCATCCTCATTAAAAAATTAGGCACCTGTGGTGTCGACACCTACACAGTCAGATGGGTCACAAATTGGCTGGAGAGCCACACCCGGAGAGTGGTAGTGGATGGGTCATTTTCAGCCTGGAGAGATGTGGGCAGTGGGGTTCCCCAGGGCTCGGTCCTCGAGCCCACACTGTTCAACATCTTCATCGGCAGTTTGAACAAGGGGATGAAAAGCACCTTGTTCAAGTTCACAGATGACACTCCCTGCTCATCAGCACAGAGGCAGAGAAGGATCTTGGTATCACTATTGTTTCCAAGATGAACATCAGCTGCCAATGTGGAGATGCAGTCAGGATGGCTAACCGCACCTTGTCGATGCAGTTAGATATATGTGCATAGATGCATCACAAGCAGGTCCAAGGAGGTGATCCTCCCCCTCTATGCGACATTGGTCGGGCCACAGTTGGATGTTATTACTGCATCCAGTTCTGGGCACTGCACTTCAGGAGGGATGTGGACAGCATCAAGATGGTCCAGAAGAGGGCCACTCGCATGATTAGGGGGCAGCAGGGCAGGCCCTATGAGAAGAGGCTACAGGACCTGAACCTGTTGAGCCTCCACAAAAGAAGGCTGAGAAGGAATCTGGTGGCTGCCTATAAACTTGCCAAGGGGGACCAGCAGGCAATGGGAGAGTCCCTGTTACCCCGAGCACTACCAGGGGTAACAAGGAACAACGGCCATAAGTTGACTGAGAGTAGATTCAGGCTAGATATCAGGAGGCACTGCTTCACTGTCAGGGTGGCTAGGAGCTGGAACCAACTTCCAAGCGAAGTGGTGCTGGCTCCTACCCTGGGGGTCTTTAAGAGGAGGCTAGACAGACCCCAGCATCCTTCCTGCCCATGGCAGGGGGTTGGATTAGATGATCTGCTTAGGTCCCTTCCGACCCTACCAACTATGAAACTATAAGAAAACTGGGGGTCTCTGCTGCAGCCTTCATCTGCCTTCACAGCTGTTGAGCTTCTAACTTCTTCTGCCTGCTCCACTGTTGAGGACTTGTAGACCCATGGCTGGGGCCTGGGCAGGCTTATTGTAGTGGTGACCTGTACTCACCATGTCACAGCACCATAAAAGGATATATGTGGCTTTTCAGGATGGAAACCATTATCACGTGCTGTCCTCACCATGTTTTGGTGGTGCTGCTTCTGCTTGGTCCACAACTGCTTATTCATCAGAGTAAGCCCTTTTTTTATTTCAGCTAACTTTCCTTGAAGGTCATTCCGCTATCTACCACCTGTGGATGTGTTGGGTAGCAGTAGAGCCCTGCCCCAGAAGAGTGAACTATATGGTAAATCACAAACCTTTTGGCTTAGGACTAATATCATGCAGAGTTTATATTTTCTAAGTAGGTACTAAAGTGCTACTTAAAACTAGTGTTTATGGGGTACCTGTGTTAAAACTTGTGGCAGTTTCAAAAAAGGTGAAATCTATCAATCTGGGTCCTTGGTGACAATGTTTATTTGATCTTTTCAGTACACATCATTAAAAGGTAGGTTAGTAATGACACATTACATTACATAAGCCAAAGCTATAGCATGCTCATCTTGTGCTCTCAGTGTTATTAATAAAGAACAAGTTAGCATGCCACATTTATGTAATATTTGTTTATCTTGGTGTTCTAGCCATTCTGCTCACCTGCAGTTTTGAGGAAGAACATACAGAACAGTTTGCTGACTGTACAACTTTAGCCATTCAAGGCATTGCATTCATCTGTGATGCATTCAGCAATAAGACTTTTCAGTAAAACTTAGTTGTTTTTGTTTAGTCACCATGAACCAGGCTTTACATACCCAGCTGTTATTTCTATCCTCGGAATACATGAAAATACATTCTTTAAAATTATATTAATTTTAGTACGGTAACTACATTTTTAATTTAGATTCATAGATGTAGTGTTGGAAGGGACCTGAGTAGACCATCAAGTCTGACCCCCTGCCCTGAGCAGGAGTGAATACTGGGCTCATATGATCCCAGCTAGGTAATTATCAAGCCTCCCCTCTTAAAGATCCCCAAAGTAGGAGCCAGCACCACTTCCCTTGGAAATTGGTTCCAGGTCCTAGCCTCCCTGACTGTGAAGTAGTGCCTTTTAATGTCTAGTCTAAACTTACTCTCTAACAACTTATGGCCGTTATTCCTTGTTACTCCAGGAAGCACTCACGGGAACAAAGTCTCTCCCAATCCCTGCTGGTCCCCCCTAGTAAGTTTATAGATGGCCACCAGGTCCGCCCTCAGCCTTCTCTTGTGAAGGCTGAACAAGTTAAGGTCCCATAATCTCTCCTCGTAGGGTCTGCTCTGCTGCCCCCGGATCATGCGAGTGGCCCTCCTTTGGACCCTCTCAATGCTGTCCACATCCCTCCTGAAGTGCAGCGCACAGAACTGGATGCAGTACTCCAACTGCGGCCTGATCAGTGTCGCACAGAGGGGGAGGATCGCCTCCTTGGCTCTGCTTGTGATGCATCTGTGGATGCTCAACAAAGTACAGTTAGGCCTACTGATCATGTCCTTGCATTGTCGGCCCATGTTCATCTTGGAGTCAATAATGACTCCAAGATCTCTTTCTGCCATCGTGCTTTCTAGAAGAGACTTACCCAGCCTGTAGGTATGCTGCTGGTTCCTACTGCCTACGTGCAGCGCCCTGCACTTGTCAGTATTGAATCACATCCTATTTTCATTTGCCCACCCCTGTAACATGTCCAGGTCCCTCTATAATCTGTCCTTCCCTTCTAGCATGCCCACCTCACCCCAAATCTTGGTGTCATCTGTGAATTTAAACGGTGCTTTTCACCCCGTTGTCCAAGTCACTAATAAAGAAATTGAACAGTGCAAGCCCAAGGACCAACCCCTGGAGGACTCCACTGCCCACTTCCCTCCAGGTCCCTGACCCGTCCACCACCACTGTCTGAGTACAACCTCTCAGCCAATTTGCAGTCCATCTGGCTGTGTAGGCATCAATGCCACAGTCACCTAGCTTTTTAATGACAATGGGGTGGGAGACAATGTGAAAGGCCTTTGTGAAATCCAGAAAGACTATATCCACCATGACACCTGTGTCCAATGATTTTGTGACCTCATTGTAGAAGGCAATCGAGTTGGTCTGACAGGATATCCCCCTGATGAAACCATGCTGGTTGCCATTGAGCATCATACCTGCTGCAGGCCCATCACAAATGTGCTCCTTGATAATCTTCTGAAAGAGCTTCCCCAGAATTGAAGTAAGACTAACAGACCTATAGTTGCCTGGGTCCTCCCTCTTCCCTTTTTTAAAGATGGGGACCACATTGGCCTTCTTCCAGTCGTCCAGCACCTGGCTGGAGTACCACAAGTGCTTGTAAAGCCGTGCCAGGGGCCCTGCGATAACCCCTGCCAATTCCCTCAACACCCTGGGGTGGAGAGCATCTGGACCTTCTGATTTGAACTCATCTAGCCCCACCACAAGTTCCCTAACTTGGTCCTCCCTGACCCGAGGCCTGGCAGAGTTTCTTTTGAGTCTGTCCTAAATCTTGGTAGGGGAGTTCCGGTCCCTGCACAAGAAAATGGAGGCAAAGAAATTGTTAAAGAGGTCTGCTTTCTCTTCTGGTGCAAGCACCAGATTGCCAACGATATGCTGCAGGGGCCCCACATTACCCGGTGCCTTCTATATACTCCCTATGTATTTAAAAAAGGATTTGTTGTTATCCTTGATCCTTGATGCTAGATCTGCCTTAGCTTTCCTAACAACCCCTCTACAGACATAAGCGGTGGAGGTATACTACTCTTTGGTGATGGCCCCTCCCTTCCACTGGGTGTACACCTCCTTGTTTGGCAATCAGGCATTCCTGAATGCCTTTGGTGAGGCAGGGGGGCTTTTGGGCACTCTTGCCCCCCTTTTTCCTTGTTGGGATTGTCACCCCTTGGGCTGTAAGTATCATCTCCTCAAGGAACAACCACTCATCTTGGGCACCCAGTTCCCTTACTCTCCAGGACCCCAGTGCCTCTCCCACTAATCTCCTCAGCTCATTGAAGTTGGCCCTCTTGAAGTCAAGGGCTACTGCCTTGCTGCAGGCCCTTGGCACCCTGCACTGGATGGTGAATTCCAGCAAGCGATGATCACTGTCACCCAGCTGGTCAATGACCTGGAGTCCTCTCATGAGGTCATCACCTGCGGCCAGGACCAGGGCCAGCAGGGCATTCCCCCTGGTGGGACTGTGCACCTCCTGGTTTAAGTGAAGGTCCTGTATTTCAGCAAGGAACCTTTGTGAGCAGTCAGACCTGGCTGATTGCTCCTCCCAGCAAATGTCCGGGTAATTTAGATCACCCATGACAACTACATCCCTTGCCTTAAGTGCCTCTGCAAGCTGACCCGAGAATTTGCAGTCCAGCTCTTCCCCTTGGTTGGGAGGTCTATAGTAGACCCCCACCATTAAGTCCCTTTCCCCATGACCCCCCAATAAATTGATTTATTTTCATTTGACCCTGTATGGACAAATATATGGACTTCAGAGGTGACAAGACAAAGTATTTATGAGATCATAAAGTGATATCCTGGATGCATCTTTTTAAAAAATGTGTGTTTGTGTGTGTCTGTCTGTGTTTGTTATATAAATTATTTCAAACTGAAGCCTAATTCTGTAGTATTGTGCTGCTAAATCTGATTCTGGAATAAAAATGAAATAGTATAAAAACTTTTACTTTAAATTCTTACTTGACATTCTGAACGTTCATGCTATTTACTGTAGGAAATCAGTTGGAGGAAATTTTAGTGATGTAACTGAAACCAAGGTACCTGAAGGATTTATCAGTAATGCTCAGAAATTAATGTTATATGCATATCCTTGTTTTTAAAATAAAGCTATTCTATTTTCTTCACAACCACTTGGGTGACCTAAACTTCCCAGACATTTGCTGGGAGGAGCAGACAGTCAGATCTGACTGCTCGCATAGGTTCCTGGTTGTATTACAGGACCTTCACCTTATCCAGGAAGTGCACAGCCCCATTAGGGGTAACGCCTTGCTGGACCTGGTCCTGGCCACAGGGGATGACCAGGTGAGGGGACTGCAGGTCCTTGACCATCTGGGCAATAGCGATCATCACCTGCTGGATTTCACCATCCAACGCAGAGCATCAAGGGCTCACACCAAGGCTAAAGCCCTTGACTTCAGAAGGACCAACTTCAATGAGCTTAGAAGACTAGTGGGAGAGGCACTGAGGGCCCAGAAGGTAGAGGAGATGGGACTTCATGAGGGATGGTCATACCTTAAGGGGGCGATCCTTCAAGCCCAAAGGATAACAGTCCCTGAGAGAAGCAAGGGGGGTAAGAGTGCTCAGAAACCCCCTCAGCTCAGCAAGGGCATTCAGAAATGCCTGAGGACTAAAAGGGGGGTGTACAACCAGTG
Source organism: Crocodylus siamensis (assembly GCF_052110815.1). Lineage (NCBI taxonomy): Eukaryota > Metazoa > Chordata > Crocodylia > Crocodylidae > Crocodylus > Crocodylus siamensis. The sequence goes on along the minus strand of NC_143401.1, from coordinate 46,254,386 downwards.
GAAGGGAGGAGCTATCACCAAGGAGAAGTACACTGCCTCTCGCCCCATCCTCATCAATAAATTAAGCGACTGTGGCATTGATGCCTTCACAGTTGGATGGGTAAAAAATTGGCTGATAGGGCACACCCAGAGAGTAGTAGTGGACAGGTCGTACTCAACCTGGCAAGATGTGAGCAGTGGGGTACTCCAGGGCTTAGTTCTCAGGCCCGCACTCTTTAACATCTTCATCACCAACCTGGACAAGGGGGTGGAAAGCACGCTGTCCAAGTTTGCTGATGACGCTAAGATGTGGGGCAAGATGGACATACTTGAAGGGAAAGAGAGGCTGTAACTAGATTTAGACAGACTACAAAAGTGGGCAGAGGAGAATAGGATGGGGTTCAATGTAGACAAATGCGGGGTGCTTCACCTTGGGAGAAAGAATCCACAGCATACATACAGGCTGGGGAGTTCCCTCTTGAAAGCACAGAGGTGCAACGGGATCTTGGAGTCATTATTCACTCTGAGGTCAACATGAGCCACCAATGCCAAACCGCAGTCAGCAAGACCAGCCATACCTTGTCATGCATCCAAAGATGCATCTCAAGCCGGTCCAGAGAGGTGATACTCCCCCTCTATGTGACTTTAGTCAGGCTGCAGTTGGAATACTGCATCCAGTACTGGGAGCTGAACTTCAAAAGGGATGTGGCCAGCCTTGAGAGGGTTCAGAGGAGGGTCACCTGCTTGGTGAGAGGGCAGCAGGATAGGCCCAATGAGGAGAGACTGAGGGACCTGAACCTGTTGAGCCTCAGCAAGAAGAGGCTGAGGTGGGACATGGTGGCTGCCCACAAACTCAGCAGGGAAGATAAACAGCAAATAGGTAGAGCCCTTTTCTCCCCAGCACCACCTGGGTGACGAGGAACAATGGTAATAAGCTGATGGAGAATAGGTTTAGGTTAGAGATCAGAAGGCAATATTTTACGCTTAGGGTGGCCAAAATCTGGAACCAGCTTCCCAGGGAAGTGGTCCTCGCCACTACCTTGGGCAAATTCAAGAGGAGGTTGGATGATCACCTGTCTGGAGTCTCGTGACCAGCATTCATTCCTGCCTGTGGCAGAGGGTCAGGCTAGATGCTCTGTTCAGGTCCCTCCTCACCCTAGCTACTATGAAACTACTATGAAACTTGGTTAAATGAGCTCAGAAATATTTCACTGGATTAGGGTCTTCATAATGTTCCAATGCTTTAAAACCATTTGGGTGACTTAAATTGTGTGGTTCTACTCTCCAAAAAACAAATGCTTCATCAAATCTACAATAGCTTCAGGGTCCAAACTTAGTACAAGAGTACTTAATCAGAAAATGAACATGCTGGCTTCCTCTGAGGAGCCAGAATTTTCTTTTCCCCCACAGATTTTGTGGGCATTCCCCAGATTTTGCAGAATCCACAAAATCCGCTGAATTGTGAATTTCGTAGGTCCCTTATTATGAAAGTGACTCTGGTTAAGCGTATGAAAATAAAGCTTTCAATTTTCATCTATGGTGGTTTTAAAGTAGACTTAATTCTATGAGTAAATTGCATATCACCTAAAAATGAAAATCACCTAAAAATTACTTTGTATGCTTTATCCTCCACAGAATGACATCACTCCATTACATGTTGCATCCAAGAGAGGAAATGCTAATATGGTCAAACTCCTGCTTGATCGAGGCGCTAAAATTGATGCCAAAACAAGGGTAAGATTAAATATGAATGATATTATTTACAGCTAATTCCTTTGGCATGTGGTTCTTTTGCTTACAGAACAGACTTCATTCACCTAGAAAGTTTCATAGAATGATTTTCACAATGTTTTTTCATGAAACCATTGTGACAGTTGTGCCTCCCTGGGACTGTCTATTTGTGGCCCCGCAACACCGATCAAGGGCCAACCGCCCGCCTTCTCACCTGCCATGCCTGTTGTTATTTGTTTGATTGAAAGATCTTAATCAAACGGGAGGCTGCCTATTTTCTGTCTCGGTGCCTTAGGCATTATCTGTGGCTCCTTTCCTCCCCTTATACCGCAGCCCAAGCCTCGCAGATGTATCTGGTGTTGTTCAGGTCTGTCCTACTCCCTGCAGTGCGCGGACATTCTCTGGCTTATCCCTCAGCCTGCACCCTCACCGGCACCCTCTAGCTTGTCTCAGAGCCTGCACCCCTACCAGTGCTCTCCAGCCTGTCCCGCACTGCCCATTTAGGGACTTCTCGCCCGTGCCAACACCAGGCTCCTCACTGCTCCCTTCAGTTGGGGCTTCTTGCTGCCCCCCCTTTGGCTCTGGGGCTCCTCACTGCCCCCTAACTCCGGGGATCCTCACTGCTCCCTAACTCCTTTTGCTTTGGGGCTCCTCACTGCCCCCAAACTCTGGGGCTGGGGCCCACGCACCCCAAACAATGCTGTGCCCTCTCCAGCGCCAGGAACCTCCATGCTACTGTGGCCTCCTCCAACCCCTAATAGCCTCACCCGGTCCTCCAGTGAAACAATAAACACAAAATGCAAAGCCCCCCGGGCTACAACATAAAAGCTAGACTGTTCTGGTCAAAAATACAAATCTCTCCCTACCAGAGAGAGAGAGCGCATCAACCCCCAGCAGGAACCAGGGGATGTTCCGACCGTCAGAGTTCTCCCTTTTGTTCTGGCTGAGTTCCTCCTCCCTCGGCCGCCAGAGGGGAACTGCCCTCCTGGCCTTCTGCCTGGGCTTAAGAAGGGCTAAGCTCCACCCCTTCCTGTCTCTAGGTTTCCCTGGTTGCTAGGGCAACCAGCACCTGCACAGTCCTGGTGAGTGGCAGCTGTGCTTCCCCCTTCCCGCCATTAGGGGTCTCTCCCGAGCCATTTCCACTCTCAGCCGCAGGGCACCTGAGAGCTCTGCGACAACCATATTTGAAACACATTGCATAATAAAGCTCAAACCTAACTTTTACTACAGGAAAGCAATACTATGTTATGTACAATATTTTATTAGGGGCTGCTTCAAACTGGGGCAGTTTCCTAGGCACTAGTGAAAACTAAAAGTCTAGCACTTGATTTAATTATTAAGATCTCTTCTATTTTGAACTCTGGAGAGGGAATGGTTCTCGCTCCCCTGTAACTGCAGTGGGTTGGTTCCTCAATGTGCTTGAAGGACTTGCAGTTCCTTCCTTTTGCCTGAAAAAATGTTTGGTGGAGGTTTTCTTCCACTGTCATAAGAATCTTTTTTTCTCTCGCCCTGGATCAAATGCATGGGTAAAATATGTTGGACTAACCCACCTGACATGTGGAGTCTCCCACTTAACTGTAGAATCATACAGCCCAGATACAAGTGGTGATGGAAGCATCTTATAGAGATGAGAGTGATTTAAATCCCTGTCCTATTCAGTGCTTAGCTACTTCATTGGGAGTAGCCCTGTCCTCCATCAAGGAGGATGCCTCTAGAGAACATCAACATATTTGGTTATATGCTGCTTGAACTGTGATGAAATATGATTTGTTAAACAGGTAAAAACTCATTAAAGTAGGATTTTTGATACTTTATTTCACTAGCAACAAAAATAATTTAAGAAAACAAGATGGATGCTGCTAGAATCTCTGCCCCAGTTCTGTAAATGGTTCCTGCCTGTGCACATGAAGATTTTGAGTAAATGGGAAGTGTTGCAATAGCTTTACTTGTCACACATTTTCTTGGTGAAACATTAATTTTTCATCATCCATTACCATATACTATTTTTTCTATAATTACTCAATAAAAATTGTAAACAGTAAAGATATTTGGCTAAAGAATGCCTTTTATGTAGTTTAGGTAGTTTTTCTTGTGTTCAAAAGTCTGAAATCTGATGCTAAATGTGTTTAGGCACATTCATGTTTTGATTGATTGTTCATATTCTGTCATATATTTAAACTCAGAATCACCTCTTCAGAAACAGGATCAATTAAGCATTTCTTCTTCTGTCAGTCTTACACAAGTTGTTTTTTTTTTCCTTCTCAACATACCTTTATCAAAAGGCTCCTGATTTCTGTGTAAAATGTTTCCATTTCTTTAAATGAATGAATATAAGTGAAGTAATATTTCTTCAATCATTGTAGCGTGTTTTGGCCAGTTTCCTTTTCACTGTATACTGCCAGAATCCTAGTTTGTTGCAAAGGTCTGGCACCTCTGTTTTATCTAATCTCTTTGCCAAGATCACATGAATTTTTTGCCATCCTTTGCTTATATGTAATGCCCAGCAAATTGGTTAACTGTATACATCTGTTACATTGATGGTGAGGTACCACACTGCAGCTTTTATGGGTGTGCAAAGCAGGCCCTACTCGATTCGGATTTGGATTCAGCCTGAATCAGGAACAGTGATTCGATTCATTGATTCAGATCACTGTCCCTGGTTTGATTCAGCCGAATCCGAATCTGAAGATTCGACGCTGATTTGGAGAATCAGTGATTCGGACACAGGCACAGCTTTAAAAGTTTTTTCTACATACCTTGAGGTTGCAGGCATGGCTCATGAACACTGTGATGTAGGGGTGCATGGAGTGTCCCACAGGAGTGTGTGTGTGTGGGGGGGGCCCTCCATGTGCTCAGTGGCGAATCTGGAAGTGGACCAGAAGTACTTCCGGTCCACTTCCGGGTCTGCCAGGGAGCGTGCTGGCCCCCCCCCCCCAACTTTCCCCTGGCTTGGCAATCAGTCGTAGGGGGACCCTGGGTGCCTCCCCCAGACCCAAGAGGCACCAGTTGCCAACTTTTTATGCTTAGGCCAGAGTGCTCCCAAGAACCATTCCCAGAAAGCACAGCCTGCTCTCTCTCTCCTAATTTCATCAAAAGCATGGGTTATCTATGGCCAAATACTACCACTGCATCACTGCACTTTTAAACTTAAGTTGGCAAGGTGCCCTTCATATATTCATTACTTTTCCTCACTTATAACAGCAGTATTTTTTTTAAATCTGTGATTGCTCTGAAACAGGAAGTTGTGGCGGGGGGTTGTGGGGGTTCTCCATCTGTTATCTATAGTTTTTGTCACTACTTTCTGTGTTTTATACTACCAACTTATTGTAAATTCCTTTCTGCATGTCTGCCAGTCCATCTCACTTACGTATTTGTATGGGTCCCCATCACTCAAATGTTTTAGTATCTTTCACTCTTTAATATATGTATTGATGATAAAGCACAGGATGATTTTATCTTGTTTACATATGTACTGTTACTTCTTGCCCCATATTATCTGGCTGTGACAACCAGTGGGACCTTTAATTTTGACAGGACATTAAGTTTGAAATTCTAATCATACCATGTATTTCCATGCTCAAAAATAATTACTGTATCTTTGCAGGACTGTGACCAGTAGTTCATGGTTAGTTTCAGTTTCAAGTTGCAGCCGTAGAAGAAATCATGAAACTTTGTAGTCACACGCATCTCTTTCTTGACATTGACATTCATTTTGTTTTTGTCACTATCACATCTCTAGCATATGTATTCTATCAGTCACTCGTTCCCATGATGCTGTAGCACTGCTGCTGTCAGCTTTTGAAATACATAGGGAAATACTTGATCTATTTCATGGGGTCAGAGTATTGAAGAACTGGTTTTGATGTCAGTACCTTAATCAGATCTTCATACTCTTTTGGGCTGTGCCATCCAGCCCATTCTGTATCATAATGAAATCATTTTTCATGTGAACTGTTTGAACTACACAACTGAGTATGCATTTATCAACATAGGTCAACATTCTTGTAGCATCTGAACTCCCTTTTTTTAACCTTCTAGTCCCTACAGGTGCCATATCACCTAAATCCTAACATCATTACATGCAATCCTCCCTATTATTGTTTTCTTGCATAAGTACAGACTTGCTATAACTTATGCTTGGCCGTGTTCAGTTTACGGTTATTAATGCTCTTTGCACACTAGTCCTTACAGTGTCCAGGACTTGCTATAATTATCCATGCTGTGAAAGTAATGCTGTCCCCAAATGAAGATAAAATTTTTGCTCTTTCTAAAATGCTGAGCACACTCTGAAAGGCACTTTCAAGAAGCAGTACCTGTCTATTGATACACTGAGCATATAAATCATATATTCTTCCTGTGTTCAGGGAGATTCTGCTAGTCTATTTCATGCTAAGGAATTTGACTTCTGAAATGTTGGCCAATATTATTATTTGTGGATAAGGGGGAATATTTTCTCATGATGATTATGTTTGATGTTGATGCACAGCTGTATGTTACAGTTCCTGATGAGTTCAGGGTTCTGTGTTCTGTGAATGACACTACTTTCTGTCATGTTTGACAGACATGTTTCCTCTAGTCTCTTTCTAAGACTTGGGGAACATGGTGCATTACATATGCAACAGGCTGTTCTTTGTTCCCCTGTAACTGTATTGTGTTCGATACTGGGATATAACCTTTTCCTATGAATTATACCTTCATCTGATGCAATTAGCGTGTTTGAAATTTGGTTCAGATTTCATATTTCAGTTGTTTTACAGACTCTATGGTATGCACCCTCTTGACTATACCCACATCCTCAAGCATGTAAGCCCTAATCTGATTGCTTTCCTGGTATAATAATTCTTTCTTGTTTTATTATTTTTCTTTTGTAGATCATTGACAGTTTACATTCATCCAGAACTGAAATATGTTCATTAGTGTAGGACCTATAGTTCACCTTTGGTTGTTTTTTTTTTTCATTATTATAGTTTCTTTAAACTATCACTTCTTACAGCCACTTGTGCTCCAGTGTTTACTTTCTATGTTGCTTGTAGGCCACTTGCGATTAATTTTCTTAGCCATACTTTTGAGTGGAATGTCTTTCTTTACTATGTCCATAAATGACTTGCCCTCTTCCTTTTAGGAATCCTAATATACTAGTTCTAATCCATGATTTTTCTGTTTTCTTTGCATAATTTGTGAAGTGACTGGACTTATTACAGTTTGTCAAATACTGGATGTTGTTGACTATGATGATTACAGTAATTTCTTCTGTGCTTCCTTTAAGCACCCTTGTTTACTGTTCTCTCTTCTCCTACATATGAGTCCATTCTTGTTCATAGACTTTCACATATCTTTTTAAATGTTGAACCAAATAACATTGGCTTTAATAGAAGCATCTTAATATTTTAGGTTCATAAGACAAAATTGGTTGTGATTTTCTTTACTGGTTCACTTTTTCTGGGTCCTTATCTGGGAACAATGTATTTTGAAGGTAATGCTTTTTTGTTTGTTTTGTTTCATTTTTTTAAAGAAACATGGAGATTCTCAAGGATTTTTATCCAAACTAACTTGTACCTTTCTGTTGTACAAATGGAGTGCTTCTGCAGCAGTTCTTTCTTGTTGTTTTTGCTTATCTTCTATTGTATTAGCCTTTTTGACTTCACATGTAGTTCAGGTGGCTGTTAAAATCTCTCCAGGTTTCCATAACTTTAAGACTATTGAGGTTTTATCTATTTCAGATATATAGGCTGTTTAGCAGCCATTTTAATTTGACTTTTTTTCTTGTATCACTTTCATTAAACATTTGGAAGCTGTTTGTTCTTTTCCATGATTTGCCAAAACTCCTATGCCTTCCCATTATAGTACTATGTTGTACTTCACTTATAACTAAGTCATATTTTAGCATAATATAGTTTTCTGGAATGAAAAGCGGATGTGATAGAAATAGGCAAAAGGAAAAGGTATGGAGTTTTTAGCTTCTGACCCTGAAGGAGCTGACAGATAAGATAAAGAATGAGAGGTAGATGAAGTTTGGGAACATTTCGACTTAACTACTGCAGTTTCCCTATTCCCTAGCAAGTCTCCACTATATTGATAGAATAAATAGTCATGATTTGCTTCAATTTTCTGTTTATGCCCGGCCACTTGTCTCTCATTGTTGCACTGTCCTGGTACCACCAGGACGCCATTTTCTGACAGTCAGGTGATGGAATCGTACAATTGCCAAGAAATAAAAAAAAATTATACTTAAATATTTGACAAAAATGAGAGAGGCTGGAGGAAGAAACAAAATAGAGGGAAATTTAGGAAAACATAAAAGGCAGAGAGGAAGAGAGAGATGAGAGGAATGTATTTTTCAGAAAAGATATAATATGAACTACCAGGCCCAGCAACAGCCAGCGAGCCCAGACCAATGGTCAAAAGGGAGAAACAGGTAAGTGATGGGGGACGGGGCATTGCTGAGACTAGGGGGTCAGTGGGCACAACCGTTGGAGGCCTCAAATGCCTCTACACGAATGCTCGAAGTATGGGGAAGAAGCAGGAGGAACTTGCCCTCCTCCTAGCTGTGACCAGCCCTGACATAGTGGGGATCACAGAAACGTGGTGGGACTCATCGCATGACTGGGCGGTGAGTGTCAAGGGCTATAGGCTATACAGGAGGGACAGGATAGGAAGAAAAGGTGGAGGAGTAGCACTCTACATCAAGGAGGAATATACTTCCTCGTTAATTAGCAAGGGGGTAGAGCGGGGGCACTCAGAGGTGCTCTGGGTTAGAGTAAAAGGCAGTCCAGGGGATAGAGACTTAACGGTGGGAGTCTACTATAGACCTCCCAACCAGGGAGAAGAGCTCGACCAGGAATTCTTAGGTCAGCTCGCAGAGGCAGTGAGGGCTAAGGATGTGGTCATCATGGGGGACCTGAACTTCCCAGACATCTGCTGGGAAGAGCAGTCAGCCAAGTCTGATCGCTCACGTCGGTTCTTAGCCAGAGTGCAGGACCTCCATCTAACCCAGGAGGTGCACAGCCCCACCAGGGGAGACGCCTTGTTGGACCTGGTGCTGGCCACGGGTGATGACCTGGTGAGGGGGCTGCGGGTGATGGGCCACCTGGGAGATAGTGATCATCGCTTGCTGGAATTCACCATCCAGCGTAAGGTGGCAAAGGGCTGCAGCAAGGCAACAGCCCTAGACTTTAGGAGGGCTGACTTCAACAAGCTAAGGAGGATCGTTGGGGAAGCGCTGAGGACCCAGAGGGGAAGGGAACCAGATGTCGAAGGTGAGTGGTTGCTCCTTAAGGAGACGATCCTCCATGCCCAAAGGGAGGTAATCCCAACAAGGGTCAAAGGGAGCAGGAGGGCACATAAACCCCCATGGCTCACTAGGAGCATCCGGGAATGTCTCCTTGCTAAAAGGGAGGCATACACCCAATGGAGGGATGGGGTCATCACCAAGAAGGACTATGTTACAGTCGCCCGAGGATGTAGGGGGGCAGTCAGGAAGGCCAAGGCAGAGATGGAGATAGGACTAGCTTCCCGGATTAAGGACAATAAGAAGTCCTTCTTCAAATACATAGGGGGTAAAAAGAGGGTCCCGGGTAATGTGGGGCCCCTGCAGGACACGATGGGCAACTTAGTCGTCACGCCAGATGACAAAGCTAACATATTTAATGATTTCTTTGCCTCTGTCTTCCTAAGTAGGGACCAGTTCAGCCACCTCCCTGCTGGGCCCCCCTCGGGCCCCGGGAGAGACACGCCTGGGCCAGGGGTTAGCGAGGAATTAGTTAGGGTACTTCTGGAGAGGCTGGACGTGTTCAAGTCTGCTGGTCCGGACGATCTTCACCCTAGGGTTCTACAGGAACTGGCCGAGGTCATTGCAGGATCCCGGCGCGGCTCTATGAGCACTCGTAGTGCTCTGGTGAGGTGCCGGAGGACTGGAAGAGGGCCAATGTGGTCCCTATCTTCAAAAAGGGAAAAAAAGAGGACCCGGGAAATTACAGGCCAGTTAGTCTTACCTCAATCCCGGGTAAGCTCTTTGAAAAAATTCTCCTGGCACACATCCAGGAGGGCCTTGCGGGGGAATGCATGCTCAGGGGAAACCAACATGGGTTCATCAGTGGCAGGTCTTGTCAGACCAACCTGGTGGCCTTTTACGATCAGGTCACCAAATCATTAGACGCAGGGGTTGCTGTGGATGTAGTCTTTCTGGACTTCCGGAAGGCTTTCGACACTGTCTCTCACCCTGTCCTCATCAAAAAGCTGGGAGACTGTGGTGTCGATGCCCACACAGTCAAATGGGTCGCCAACTGGTTGGAGGGCCGCACCCAGAGGGTGGTAGTGGATGGGTTCTTCTCGACCTGGAAGGACGTGGGCAGTGGGGTTCCGCAGGGCTCGGTCCTCGGGCCCGCACTGTTCAACATCTTCATCAGTGACTTGGATGAGGGGGTAGAAAGCACCCTGTTCAAGTTTGCTGATGACACTAAGATGTGGGGGGATGTGGGTGCACTAGAAGGGTGCAATAGGCTACAAGCTGACCTTGACAGGTTGCAACGGTGGGCGGATGAGAATAGGATGGGGTTTAACACTGATAAGTGCAAGGTGTTGCACATGGGGAGGAAGAACCGGCACCACACTTACAGGTTGGGGAACTCCCCTCTTGCCAGCACGGAGACGGAAAAGGATCTTGGAGTCGTCATTGACTCCACGATGAACATGGGCCGGCAGTGTGGGGAGGCAGTCAAGAAGGCCAACCGTACCCTGTCATGCATCCACAGATGCATCTCAAGCAGGTCCAGGGAGGTGATCCTCCCCCTCTATGCGGCACTGGTCAGGCCGCAGCTGGAGTACTGCGTCCAGTTCTGGGCGCCACACTTCAAGAGGGACGTGGACGATATGGAAAGAGTTCAGAGGAGGGCCACTCGTATGATCAGGGGTCAGCAGGGCAGGCCTTATGAGGAGAGGCTACGGGACCTGAACCTGTTTAGCCTCCACAAGAGAAGGTTAAGGGGGGACCTTGTGGCCTGCTACAAACTGGTCAGGGGGGATCAGCAGGTATTGGGGGAGTCCCTGTTCCCCCGTGCGCTCCCAGGAGTGACCAGGAATAACGGTCACAAGCTGGCGGAGGGTAAGTTTAGATTAGATATTAGGAGGCGCTACTTCACAGTCAGGACGGCTAGGGCCTGGAACCGGCTTCCAGGGGAAGTGGTGCAGGCTCCTAGCCTGGGGATTTTTAAAAGGAAGTTAGATGAGCACCTTGCTGGGGTCATCTGACCCCGGTGCTCTTTCCTGCCAAGGCAGGGGGTCGGACTAGATGATCTACCTAGGTCCCTTCCGACTCTAGCTACTATGAAACTATGAAACTATGCCTGCCCAGTTTTCCTATTGAAAACAGCATATATTACAAGAAAGCATTTCTGATGCCTTTTTTGATCTCTTTATTTTTTCCCAAACTCTACAGTTTTGTAACACTGCAGGCTCAGTGCAGCCCCAGCACAAAGACTTCAGATATTTCCTGTGACTGTGTATCCAGTATTTAAGGGTTGTGGGTTTGAATGGGAAAGGGCATCCAAAACTGTGGCAACTATCGCTTACAATATTACATGTATATGGTTCTGTTGTGGGATGTAGTAATTCTGGGGGTACTGGAGATACGTTGGCAGGTTTTGCATTTCTTGTCATGTTATGGTCTAGATCCATTCCATGTGTTTTGGTCTGTAGGAAATTTGCTCCTGGTGATGAGGTTAGCAAGGTTTGGTGCTCGTTTGAATTTACAAAACACTTATAAAAGCCTACAAACTTCACTTAATAAATCTACTGGATCTAAAAACTCATGGACTCAATATAAACTTTGGATCTATGACACACTATAACCTGCCTGACATCTGACTTCCCAGGTACCTCTCCACTTTAACCAGCTACATCCCCCTTCCCCCCTCCAACCCCAGCCTGTCTCTCACCTCCTGATGCTTCAATTTACTGTCTGGTTTTCTTGCCTGCAGCCAAGCCTCTGGCTTCTTTACTATTTATCCCATTCAGGAAGAGCACACACACCAACTGCAGATGCTTCCTTCACCTGATGAAGGGTTTTGAAACCCAAAAGGTTGCCAAGATATATTTCTCCAACTGTTCAGTTGGTCTAATAAAAGATACCACATCTACTCGAAGACGTTGCCTGCCTGTTCCTTATACCAACATGCCTAGAGTCAGAAACCCAGTTAACACATACAAGTGACATGAGTTTTGCTTTCAACAGTTTGATGTGTGCTTTCACAGAATCCCCTGCACCTGTCTGCTTGAGACCTGGCAGGCTCCATGCCCTCGAAAGGGGCTAGCATCCCTGCTGCTTTCACCCCCTCTGCCTTAACACACACACAGCATGAGTTTTGCTTTCAGTAGTTTGAGGTGAAGGTTCACAGAAACCTCTGCACCTATCTCCTTGAAATTTGGCAGGCTTCATGCCCACAGAAGGGGCTATCATCCCTTAGGTTTTCATCCAATTCTGCAAACAAATGATAAAGTTATAGGTTTCTTAGTGATTCCCCATTATAGTCTATGACTGAATCAGTGCTGAATCTTTCAGATCCAATTCGGTCAAATTAATTTGGGAGAGTGATCCGAATCACCAAATTGAATCACTTCTCCCCCGAATCAGCCGAATCTGAATAGAATACTGGCCGCTTTGCACAAGCCTAATAATTACAGCATGTCAGAGCAGCCTTCTTGCATGTTTATAGGCACTTCTAGATTTTAAGTGGAAATTAATGGAATGCCATAAAATCATCCCAGTTTTGAAAACTCAGGGGATTCAGATAGTATTTATACATGCAAACTTTGTTTTTATCTAAGATAAACCTCTAAGGGTGCATCTACACATGCAGGCACATGCACTTGCAGTAACTCAAATAGAATGGTTCAAATTTGAGCTGGGGCTTTTTGTCTCAGTGCACATGCCTGGGCATGCACTTTGGTGTGGGTCAAATTGTGTCACATTGGGCAAAATAACCCTGCTTGGCTCCTTTTTGATCTGCAGCCAGGAGGAGTTAGAGCTATAAAAAGCTTCCCTGTGCTGGCCCCAGCAATATAAAAACCTGCCCTAGCAAGCATCTCAGGGCTACTCACTCTCAGGAGCTTCTGGGCCCCAGCCAATTGGTATCTGGGGACACTAGCCCCTTGTGCCAGCTGGACTGCTGAAGCAGCATCCCAAATCCATTTTGTTTAAAAACCCCAAATCCATGTTCTTCACAATGGGAACAAAAGACCACTCCCCACACACACACACACACACACACACACACACACGCACACACACACAGGAAGAGAGAGAGAGAGATCAGTTGAGTAATGCTTTATTGATATATTTACAATGTTAAAGCAGTTTGGAAGCCTACCAGTATCATAATAAAATAAATTCTAAATATATATGTGTGTGTGTGTGTGTGTGTGTGTGTGTGTGTTGATGTGTACTCTTGGTTTTCTTCTCATATAATGGGCATGTGATGCGGGGATGTAGGGTTTGCAGGAGAGGGGAGGGAACAGGTGTGGGGGAAGGCAGGTGGGTGTGTGGGTGATTACGGATGTGGGGGGATGTGGGTGGGTGTGTGAGTAGGTGTGGGGTAATTGCAGGGGGACTGTGGGTGTAGGGGGAACTGGTGGGGGGGCTGCTCAGGAGCGGTGGGTCTTCTCACTCCCACAGGGTGCAGGCCCCCAACACAGCATATAGACTGCTCCCTCTGCAGGGTCCCAGTCACCCTGCAGGGCCACAACCTGTCCCCCCCACAGGGTCCCAACCACCCTGCAGGGCCACAGCCCCCCTGTGCAGGGCCCACAACTTACGCCCTACAGCAGCAGTGGAAGCGAGGCACTCAGAGCCTGCTGCTGCCAGCCCCCCATCATGTGGTGTAGCCTGAGCAGCTCAGAGCTGGTGCTGCCTGTGCTACTCATCAGGGACTGGCACCAGTCACTAGTATCACCTGGGGGTTGGCACCACTTGCAGGGACTGTGTGTTGCACCAAGCCGGGTCCCGCTAACGCTGGGGCCACTCACACCACCAGCCTGCACCAGTTCCATGGTGGCAGGATCTGGCTTGGCTCAGTACACTGTCCATGCACACTGTGCTGGGTGCTACCTCTGGCAGCGGTGCTGCTTGTCCCATAGTGCCTGCAGCTAGGAGGCATGCAGCAGGACCTGGCCCGGTGCGGCTTGCTAATTTGGCTTTGCACGAGAGAGGGAGGCACGGCTCTGGAAGGTGCAGCTCCTCTGCAAACTCACACTAGCTTCATGGCTTGGGCTGCAGCAGGTCAGGTCAGACCAGTGGGGTGCGTTTTCCATAAGGCTCAGGCCCCACCGACCAGATGTGGCCTGGGCTGTGCAGCTAGAATGCATTTACACAGGAGCCATGCCTCCCTGAGCCATGCCCCCTGCTCCAGTGCAAAGCCAGTCTAGCAAGCTACACTGGGCTGGGTTGGATCAGATCCCACTGTGTGCTGCCAGCTCTGCTGCAGCTGCCATGCACCACCAGCTCCACCAGGGCTCCTGTGTGCTGCTGGCTTTGCACTCCAGCTACTCACCACCATCTTCATTTGCTACCCCCTGGCCCTGCACAGGTTGATATGCCTCAGGCCCCACACAGCCCTAGGGATGGCTCTGGGGCTGCCACACAGTGCTGCCTACTCCCCCACCCAGCAGCCATGGTGCTGGCAGCAGCAGGCAAGCAGGGCTGTGGCTCTGCTGCAGGTATAGCGGACAGTGACACAGCGCTGTTTGACCCGGGCTCTGTAGATGCTAAATGAATCTGGCCTGGCCCGGCCCATCCAAGGACATGTACTAGTGGGCTGGGCCAGATCCATTCAGCATGTATGGAGCCCAGGTCAGACAGCACCACATGGCTGCTGGCTGTGACTGCAAGAGAGCCACAGCCATGCTGACTGCTGCCACCTGCACCATGGGAGCTGGGTACGGGGGCAGGTGTGTGGCAGCCCCTGCTCAAGCCCCTCCACAAACCCACCCACATATGGGATATCCCTCTATACCACTCCCCACACCTCCTGACATCCCCCTCCACTCCCAACCCCCACTGACATCCCCTGCCACTCCCCATAGCCCCCAACATTCCCCTCCACTCCTGCCACTCCCTGATATCACCCTGCCACTCCCCATAGCCTTAAACACCTCCTGGCATGCTCCTGCCACTTCTCATAGCCCCAGACAACCCCCTCCACTCCTGACACCCCCCAACATCCCCCTGCCACTCCTCACACCAATCCACACCCACCCATACCCGTAACTCCCTCCACCCCACATCCCTAACTTACCCTTGACAGGACCAGGGGCAACAGAAGCACCACAGAGATTCTCTGGCCAGAAACCAGAGCATCTCTCCTGGAGGACCAACTCCTGGGTTGCCTCCAGGCATAGTCCGGGACCATGCCTTGCCCTGCTATTCTGTGGAACACTTTTTTTGGACCCTTGGATATCCAGCAGTCTAATATCACCCCCAGGCTGCAAACTTGCAGCATGGGGAACATTTTTTTGTTTCTGCATTTGCCTCTTGCCACATCTCAAAGGGCTTTAAGACACTGTAAGATGCATGTGTGCACTGATATGGATGCGCCCTAAACGTTTTGAAGTCCATATATTATTACCCTACTTTGTCCTTAACTCAGTTGCTCATTTTATAGTTTGTTTTAAAGAATTTCCCATACTACATCTCTCCCTTTTTCATGTGAAATACAGCAGCTGCCTTATGATTTCTGTGCAGAATATTAGGATATATTCATCAGTATGTAAAGAGTAGTTGTGATTAGGGCTGTGCAAAATTTCTCCAGCTGTTTGATTTTGATGCTGTTTTGACTCGTTTTGAACTCAAAACAGCAAAATCAAAATGAAACAGATGGCTTTGAAACAGCCTCGAAACAAAACATGGGCAGTCGAAACGTTTCAATGTTTCGAGTTTCAAAGCTGAAGCTGGGCTTGCCTGCAGGGAAACAAAGTAAGGAGAGGGAGAGGGTAGAGCGGGGAAATCAGGGGAAGGACTGCTGTTATATTGACTGTGTAGCTGGACAGTGACTATCATCCTTCCCTGAGGTCCCTTTCAATCCCCATGCTCTGGGGGAGGGATAGAAAAACAGCATTGTTTAAACTGTCCTGGTTTCTGCCTTGGGGTCAGTTACTGAGCTGTTTTCCAGCAGCTCATCATCATCAGACAACAAGGGCTACCATTAATTTCCTACTCGCTAGCCAAGCAAGAGGGATTTCAGAGTACCTTTTTCTTTCTTATGGATGCTTTTATTTTATTATTATATTCATTGATTTATTTTTTTCAATTTTATAATTGGATAGGATATTACATTATAGAATTTAGTTTATATAGGAAGTGAAATACATTTATATTTTATTTCTATACATCTAAAGCTTGCAGCATACACACAGTATAGAATTTATATAGGAAGCAAGACATATTTATATTTGGTTTTATGTTTATTGTTTCTTTGCACCCACACACACATAATCAGATTTATATAGGAATGTGAATAAATGTATGTATTTGAAGATAAGCAAGACATGAAACACACCATGAAGCATGGTGGAAAGGCAAGTGGTGGCAAACCTTCAGGGAGGAGCGGAAGAGCGGGTAGAGGGTGCCAGTGCCACTGCATGTGCCTGAGCCTGCATCCCCTCCATGAGCACCAGCCATAACCCCCCACCACCACTACCATGAAAACAACAAGCAGCAGCACCAGCATGACAGTCTCCTTGACCCCCATTTCACTTCCCATACTGAATCTTCCAGTGCCAGAGGAAGAGCTGGAGCTGGAGCTGGATCTCAGTGCCCTAGCAAGGGAAATTCTGGGGAAGGAGGGGGAACCATCTGAGTTTGTGCTCCACACCCCTCAAGTTTCCCCTAGAGCCAGGTCTCCTTCTCCAGAAGGCACTTTGGAGAAGGTTGATGTAGAGGTGGAGGCAAGTGGCTCAGCTGAGTCCACTCCTCCTGTTGCTGTGCCTCTGTCTGCTGAGGAGGGGGAAAATGTAGCATCATCCACACATGCATCTGCACCCCAGAAGCAAGCACGTTGTGTGGTCTGGAATCATTTTGAGCTGGCAGATGATCCCACATACCCTATCTGCCTGCACTACCGAGCCAAAAATCAGCTAGGGCAAGGGAACAAAACACATGAGCACCACATCCCTGTGCATCTCTGCAGGCACCACCCCTTTGCCCTTGCTCCTCCTCAGCCTAGCATGCCCAAAAGGAAGTCCCCCTCTTGCTCCAAAGCTCCCGTCCACCCAAAGCAGAGGCAGGCCACCCTGGAACAGTGGGGGCAAAGTGAACAGAAAGCAGGACATGTTTCAAGGACTAGCAAGATCATCCAGAACATCGAAGAGATACTTGCTGTTGATAGCCAGCCCTTCTCCTTAGTTGAGCGGGCAGGGTTGAGGCAGCTCGTGGCATTCATGGCCGCATCCTACCACATGCAGGATGGAGGTGCCCTCCTTGTATGAGGCATGCAGGAAGTACTTGAGGGAGGAACTGCTCAAGGCAGGTCTGCAGGTTGCCTTACACTTTACCTTGGACATCTGAAGGAGCTGGGGTGGAGAACATGCCTACCTCTTCCTCACAGGGCACTGGTGTGACCATTTAGGCTGTTGGTGGGCTCTTCTTCCAGCCGAAGTGATGGATGAGTTCTACACGGCAACAGAGATCACGGGGCCAATGAACCGCTTGGTGCAGAGGTGGCTCATTGGGCAGGGCGAGCTACAATGAGTCCCCAACAATGGGGCCAGTATGGTCAAGGCAGTCCATGATACCAGCTTTGTTGGCATCCGCTGTTTGACATGCAAGTTGCACCTCATTGTCAGGGATGCCTTGGATGGGGACAGGGCTGCCGGTGACAGCACCGGCACCACCAGCAAGCTCATTTCAAAATGTAGGAAGATGGCAGCTACTTCCACCAGAGCATCAAGGGGGGGCAAGATGCTGCAGGACAAACAAACAGAGCTGAACATCCCACAACAGAAAATCATGCAGGATGTGGAGACTTGGTGGAACTCCATATACCTGGTGCTAGAAAAGCTGGTGGAGCAACAGAAGGCCATCCATGAGATGGCCTTGCTCAGGGAGACTGGGATCAGTGGCCCCTGAACAGAACTGAGTGAGATACCATCTGTCAGGTATTTGTGGTCTTCAATCTTTCCTCGAGGCCACCAAGACCCTCAGCGCTGCTGATGCCCACCTTAGCTAGGTATCCCTCTAGTGAGGGAAGCCAATGAAGAGCTTCCGGGGGATCAGTGTTCAGAGCTGGGGCAAACTGCTGTCACCAGATGTCCAGGCACTGGTGAGGCAGTTAAAGGAGGGCATCAGGAAATGGCTTGATCCCTTGTGGTCCAGTACGGTCCATATACTGGCTGCCATGTGTGACCCAAGGGTGAAGGACACTGTATGTGGCAGCCAAACACTGAATCAGTAGATGGAGGTGCTGGTGAAGAGAGTCAGGGAGACAGAAGGACAGAGGCAGGGGAAAGTGGAAGAGGGGGATCCACTGTCCTGTGCTAGCATACCATCCACCAGCCAGTGTCCTCCTCCACTACAGGTGCTGCCAATGTGGGTTAACAGAATGGCTTCCAGGGTGGGGTCCAAAGGCACCAGACCCCGCCATCAGGCAGGTAGTGCTCAGGCCTTGGTGGCTGCCTATTTCACTAAGGACGTGGAGCCACTGCTGTGCAATGACCTTGGCCTACTGGGCAAGCCGCAGTCAGATGTGGCAGGATCTAACCACGGTTGCCCGTGAACATCTGTCCTATCCACTGACCAGTGTTCCAAGTGAGAGGGTGTTCAGCTTTGCTGAGGATGTAGTGACATCCCACTGCACCTGCTTGGATCCTGGTTTGATGGAGCAGCTGGTGTTCCTCAAAGTGAATCTACCACTGCTGGGGTTCCTCAGGCTCCAGGTATAGATGGAGTGAGTGCCATCCTCCTCACTCCATCTGCACCTATTTCCTTTTTTCCTTTTTAAAAAGCTAGTTAATGCCCTGCTGTCAGAGCTGGAGGGGGCAGATCACCAACCAGCAGGGGAGGAACAAGTCGCTGTTAAGCTTCTATGCCAGGATGAACTTGGAGGTATGGGCTGGGGCTATGGGGAAGGAGAAAGCCCCAGGTCCCAGGCATGACCATTAAAACTGCACTCTGCCAGGATCAGGGAGGCCTGGTGGGACTGTTGGCAGTGCAGCAGCCCCAGGAAATGCCAGGACTGAGGATGCCTCTGGTGAAAGGCATGTAGGAGGCACCATAACCTCCAGCTACCATATACATGCCCACAGTCCTGGCTGGGGAAAGTCTAGCCCCCCCCGCATCTTTTACAGGCCTGTCACAGGCCAGCTGGGCACTGTGAGTATATAAATTTAGTTGCAGGCTGACTGAGTGCTGCAACTGTATCAGCCACTGGGCTGTTTGGTTCATGATCGAGGAGGTGGAGTTGGAGTGAAGCAAAGACAAGTTTCATTTATAACAGCAAATGAATTTTACTTATAACAGCAAAAAAATATAGTTTACACATATAACAGTTAATAAAAAGGTTAAGTTAATAAACAGACAACATAACAATAAAAGTTAAAATTGGCAGTGATAATAAAAACGGACAAATTAACAAAGAGTTCCCACTTGGTTAGCAACTTATTGATAGTCCCTCAGTGTCAGGTACATGTCAAGTTGATCCAGCGAAGTCAGTTGTCCCCTATCCATGCTGTCGGAGGAAATACCGGGGAAGATCTCTCAGTCAGGATCTGGTTCTCGCTCACACTGGGAGTAAGAGATCCAGGGGCATGGGACAGCAATGACCATTCTGTTCCATCCTTCCTACTGGTCACTTAACGTGCATGTTTTTTATATCCTGGTCTATGCTAATCCGCTGGCTTTAGAGCCACTCACAATCTTACCCTATGGGGTTAAAAGGTGTTAGAAATTATTATAATAGGTTACTGCCCGAGCTTGGATTTACCCAATAAGCAAATCATACCACATCACTTTGGGGTCTGAGATTAGCATTTTTCCTGCCCAAGTCCATCCTACTTAAAAAAAATTTAAGATGTGTTAATTATATCTTGTGGTTAGGTTTGTTAATCCTTCTGACCGTTAAGCAAAAATTTATTAAATCAGCTAAGTCTACAGTTTTGTTTTATTTTTTAGTTCTGCTTTTTAAAACTTATGTCAGTCTCATGATTGATACAAACAGTTATACTCCTGATGGGAAGTGTCTGCAGGAAACAGTTCCATAAGCTCTATTTTAGCCAATATTTATTATGTGCCTTTACCAGATACTCTCAAAAAGCAGATTCCCTTTTTTGCTATAAATTGCTCATTAACCCTTTTGGTTTTGGCCATCACACAGGCCTGAGGCTTGCTGGTTGTAGTAGAGTTGTGTTGTGAAGCTCCAGGTGAGCTCAGCTTAGCTGCCTGGGATGCCAGTTTTCGGGTTGAAAATCTCTTTGTTAGGCTGAGTAAGCACCTGCAGTTCATGTGTGTGCTGTTCCTGGATGGAAGGAATAGTAAAGAAGCCAGAGGCTGGCATGCAAGGCAGGCAAGAAAGCCAGTCAGTGAAAATGGAAATGGAGATGTCAGGGGGTGAGGGACAGGCTGGGGTGGGCAGGGAAGGGGGATGTAGCAGCACAGGTAAAAGTGGAGAGGTACCTGGGGAGTCAGATGTCCGGCAGGCTGTAGTGTGTCAGAATTCCAATGTCTGTATCGAGATCATGAGTTTCTATACCTAGGAGGCTGATGAAGTGAAGTTCATATCTTTCGTGGGGAGGATTCCTTCTGTGTCTGTTCACAATAATATTCCCCTAGGGCTGGAGACAGGATCTAGGATTTAGCTGAGAGTGTCTAAAACACATATGGAATATTTGCATGCATCTCTTGGATAGTTCAGTGTTAGTACTTAATGAGTACAAAGAGGTATATACTAGGTTCTGAAAACAAATCAGTGAACCTAGTTTCCTGGTCTAGTTAAATTGCGGTTAGTGGGGGCAAGGGCGAATCCTGAGGGGGCGTGGCAGCATGGTTTCACCTCTCTTGGGCTGTGCTGCATGTGTAGTCTGGGAATCTGGCTGGAGCCCCTGATTTCACACAGCTTTGAAGCCCAAGGAACGAAAGCTGCTGCCACCTTTTTGCCCCTGCTACTGAATTCAGCAGGGAGTGGGGAGGGAGGGGAATGGCAAACAGCTACAGCATTCACTGGGCTCCTGAGTCATGCAAAAGCAGGGGCTTCAGCCAGATCCCACCCCATACTGGTAAGCCCAGAGCTCACTGCTCATTCCACACTCCCACTATTGCCCCAGCAATAGGGATTGTGGCATAAGCAACCCTATGTGTCACCAGAGGATTCTGCTATGCAAAGAGAAACTTTAGCTGGTCATTTAGGCTAGTTACGTCTGTGTTGTCCTTCTGACAGACGCCAGAGAACTTGCAATTTCAAGTGGACTCCAGCTTTTGATGTGAGTGGCAATTTGGGAAGTAGATATTTATCCTTTACTTGTCCTGTATACTCCAAATTGGGTGGGATTGGAGCACTCCTTACTGCCTCATTGTTATCTGAGGACAAGTAAAAAACCTAGCAGGGTCCTACAGCGAAGCTACCATTGCACTGTCAGAGCAGTTATTTTTAAATGGGTGCCAGCCCTTCCATCCATCCAGCAGCAGAAAGAGCCATGTAAATCCCTGGGTGTCCCTTCTCACTGCCTCTTTGGCCATTTAACACCCAGCATGGAAGAGAAGGAAAAGGATGGATGAACCCCCTGCCCACTCTGCCTTCTCATACTCCTGGGTTATCCAGGAATAAGCAAAAGGAAGAGAATACAAGTGTCTCTCTACATACCAGGGAGATTCTTGCAGGTCTGTGAAAACAGGAGTCTACGTGCTGAGTTGGTGCTGGTAGAGAGGGCACTGGGTGGAGTGGAGTGGTGGGAGTGTGTGTTGGGAAGACTGGGCTCTAGGACCGGAATTGACACCAATCTGCCCCAGTGATCCAAGTACACACTGAAGCTGCAGTATGGTTAAAGTCACCTTCATGTTTATTTGTTTATTTTCAGCATTGAGTTTCTTAGGATTGTTCTTTTTTAAGAAGTGTAGAGAAGGAGAAGCAGCCACAGGGATTAAAATACTGTATCTAAGTGGAATTCTTCCTGTTCTCTAACTGGCATTGCTAGAACACCTTTCCAGGCTCTCTAGAGGTGTAGTTAATATAGATGATATGATTTATCATGCGACTTCATACTTAAAGAGTCCTTCATCTGGCGATTATTGCCATAATAATTTGTAATAGATTTCTAACTCACTTAATTACTGTGCAAGCACAGTATACTGTGTGAAATGTAAAATATTACATGTATTAGGTTGCAAACTCATCCTAATGGCTCAGGAAAACTTTCTGATAAATGCTGTATGCTACAGCCTTGTGCTGGATGCATAGCAGCCACTTTTAATTTCAACATCTCATTTTTCCATAAACCCTTAACTCTGAGTCACATACTAAATTACCAGCTTCAACGTTCTGTTTTTTCTCACTTGTTCTTTGCTTAACAATTAGAAATCTCTAATTCCAAGCTGAGTCCTTGAAGCCTTTTCAGCACAAAAAAGTCTTTAAAGCCACATTATCACTTTGCGACAAACGTGGGATTGCTGTTTACAGTGTGAGTCTTGACAGATGCTGATGATAGCTGTGTTAATACAGCAGGCCACCTGATAGGTCCACTTCTCCAAACAAGTATCTAAATTCCCTGGTAACATTTCAAGCTATATGTTAAATTTATGCTAACACATGGTCTAAATTATGCCCTGGCTGGTTCAGCCAGGCTGTCTGCTGCCTCCTCTGCCATAGAACTTCTTTCTACAAAGGGCAAAATTCCACAGAACCTTCTAAGGCATCATATTTTGGGGTTCACTTGAATGTTTTGTTGGGGTCTAAACACATTTTCAGTAAAATCACTAGAAAGAACAAGGTATGCACTTCAGTATGAATGAGCCAATATTTGCTGGCAGTATTTGTGGTGTTCACATCAGGTACTCAACATGTCCCATAGCATGCTTCTCTAGATATATGATGCCTTCTTTATTAGATATATCTCTTCTGTGTGACACAGATGGATTCTATCAAGCCCCATCCATAAAAAGGAAAGGCTTTCTGCACTTTTAACTTACGTCCCTTCCCATCCTAGAACAGGCCAGTTTCTCTCATTAGTGTCTAGTGAGTTAGGTGAGATAGCTAGGAGGAGGGCAAATACATTTGTTCTGCAGATTAAAACTAGTAGGGCAGCACTGCTGTCATAGCTGTACAGGTCATTGAGCAACAATGTCTTTGTTATTAAAGGTACATTCTACAGTTTGTACTTTGAGGCAGTGCTTTTGATGCTGTTGTACTATGCCTTTTGGCTTCCAGGATTATAAAGTAGTCAGCTATAAGGTTATGTTCATGCTGGTTAGCTGTAGATCTTCATTTTGGTAATATATTCACATACAACATATAGCTCGGTGACAGAACTTTGTATCGTCAGTAAAATGTGCTTTAGGTGCTTTTCAAAAATAAGCTGCCTATACAAGAGTAGTCTCTATAATTCACCAATGTAGCTGGGCTGACCCATATATTTCAGCTTTGTAAGGGTGATATTTACAGTGTTGGAATTAGTAGTAGCCCTATATAAATATTGAGAGATAAAGTCTTGGCTTCAGAAGGAAATAATAAGATATATACAGATACTGAAGAATAGAATAGTAAGAATCACTAACTCATAAAAAAATAACTTGCTTGCAGTATTGACACCATCCCTGCTCAGGTTCCGTTCCTCTTCCGTATTTCTGCTTGACTGATTATGCCCTGCTTTCCATGGATCTCATAGTTCTGTAATTCTGTTTGACTATATTTTCCAATGCAACAGTTCAATCAGAGTAAATATCTAAAGGCATAGACTGAAACAATGTTCCCTGTCTTGCCCTAAGAAGTTATCTGAGTACATTTTGTGCTTAAACTACTTAAGTAGCCTTTTAAAATTAGCTTGCTTATGCTTAAAGGATATAGTGATTGGCACTACATAAATACTTAAGGTAGATTGATCAAGTGAAAAGAGTGTAGGCAGTCTGGCCTAGTGGGCAGGCTGTCAAGTGATGACCATAGACAGGAGCTAAAGTTCAAGGTACCCAAACCAAGGGGGAATACCAGAAGCAGATCCCCAGTTATAGGCCAGTTCAAGGTTCTAGAATTGGAGGCCAAATTATTATATCCAGGGGCAGAATCCAAATCACAGGCTGATTCAGAGTTCTAGAGTAAGAGGGTGAGTTACCAAAGCCAAAGATAATTTCCAAGCTGCCAGAGTCCAGAAGCAAAGCTGAGCAGGGTCAAACATCAGAAAACCAAGAACACAGGATCCTGAGGGGCTTACAGAAAGTACTGTTGGCTGGGCTGCAGTCTGCTGCTACAGGTGGACTTAAATGGGGAGACTGTCTTCCCAGCAGCAGTCAAAAGGTCCTAACAGTGGCCAGCTAGTTTATTAGCTGGGGTAGGACTGCCAGTTAGAGCCTTTGGCAGATATGGCCAGCCCAAACTGGGCTGCCTATTAGAGCTTCTGACTGCATTTCATAGATTCATAGATTATAAGGTCAGAAGAGACCTTCAAAGATCATCAGGTCCAGCCCCCTGCACCAAGCAGGAAAGATAACTCTGGGTCAGATGACCCCAGCAAGGTTATTGTCTAGTGTGCTCTTGAAAATTTCCAGGGTAGGCGATTGCACCACCTCTGGAGGGAGCTTATTCCACAGTCTGGACACCCAGACTGTGAAGAAGTTTTTCCTAAAGTTGAGCCTGAATCAGTCTTCCAGGAGCTTGTGGCCATTACTCCTGGTTTTCCCCTTGGTTGCCCTGGTAAACTGTTCCTCACCTATCCCCTGATGTTCTCCTGTAGTATAGTGGTTAGCTACTACCAGCTCCCCTCTCAGCCTTCTTTTCTTCAGGCTGAAGAGTCCCAGATCCCTCACCCTTTCCTTGTATGGCTTGCCTTTTAAGACTCTGAGCATACAGGTGGCTCTTCTTTGGACTCTCTCAAGCTTGTCCACCTCCTTGTTAAAGTGTGGCACCCAGAACTGGACACAGTACTCCAGCTGCACTTTCACCAGTGCTGAGCAGAGCAGAAGAATCACCTGCTTGGCTTTGCTGGAGATGCATCAATTAATGCATGCCAAAGTATTATTTAAATTATATGTTGTTTAGTTCCTATTTACAGCTATCTAACTAGCTGGAAGGCAGAGCCAGAAGTGACAATTTTCACCTGATCAGCTACAGAAAGCTATCTGTGACCAAACACAAGTGTATGGTTGCAGACAGCTTCAAAAGTGGCCAGTTAGGTGAAAATCTGAACCCTCATTGCATGAGGGGTCAGATGAGGAAATTTCAAAACAGTGTCTTCTGTAACTTCTGTCTGCACTGCCTCGTAGCCTGTCACTGTTTTCAGAATGGGAGGGGGGACAGGGAGCAGAGTGAGTTCAGTCTGGGGGTTTTTCAGCCCCTGCTGGAGGGTGGAATGGGTTTGTTGGAGGCTCCCCCCCAGGCTCCAATACACCAGCAGTGAACTTCTGTTTGGTCCAGGGGATTGTTGTAACTCAGAATGCTTCCTGCAAAGTGTTCTCAGTTACAGTTGGAAGCTGCACCCAGAGTTAAGTGAGTTTCACTTTCCTTTCATTGAACTGTTTAGGATGGATTATATTTGTTTTCTACCACTGGCTGCTTGCGTTGTGTTTAGTGTTTTATACATAAAGCACTTATCTCATTCAAACTGTTGCCATGGAAGTTATGCAGTACTTCTGTATAGTATATTTAAGGTACATTATAAATATTTCTTTATAGCTGATAAAATTACAGTTTATGGCTATATGCTACCTCTTTCCCATAACTGTAACCATATATTACAGATCAGTACAACTTTATTTGGTACAGCTTTTTCTGTTTGAACTGTGTCTCTAAATGCTTTGCAGAATTCAGTAACAGAAAAAAAATAGCATATAGAAATTACAGAAAGTGTGATAAGGATGGCCTGGGCCAAATTCTGTTCCTCCTACATATGCAAATAGTTCCTTGCATCCTGTTCTAATTACAGTCTCATACACCGTTCTCTTAGGAGAAACCATGTGTGTACAGATGCTCAGGCTTTTTCTCCCAAAATAAAAATAGTCATTCCAGGCAAAAAATAACCTGGGAACAATCACAGTTAAATCACTTGCAAGAGAGTTTCTCGTAGGAGAATGAATGCCTGTACAACACAGGCTAACTATGGGTAGTCTGGGTTAGCCAATTAGGGCTGCCATATGCACTGCTGCCATCTGTTGCCAGGCAAACTGAAGGAGTCTTCAGAGTATAGTGTGGGCACAGGGTCCTTCCCTGGCTTCAGTGTCAGCACTGCAAGCTCTCCACTATTCAGGGCCTCAGTATTCGAATGTCTGTACACACAGCTCTGAGTAAGTTTTCCTACCATGAGACCAAACCTGGGATAATTCTCCCAGATCCTTTGAATGTGTTTATGTAGCTTAAGATCAATAACAAACATCCCCTGACATCATTGAGGGCCAGATCAGACCAGTCAGTTTAACCAGTACTTGCAGAAGTAAAGTAAGAGTTTGAACCAGTACTGTGGTAAAATTAAAGTAGTCTAACATATGGCCAAATAAAAAGCCAAATTATGGCCTGGACCTGTGTGTGCAAAGAATGAAGGGAGTTTAAGGTTTTTTGAGTCACAGTCTCTCCCTCCCAAACTGCTTCTTGCACTGAGCAATTGTAAGCTGATGATCTAGCCCAAAGGAGTAAACTGAGAAACATCAAGGTTTCAGGTGATCAGGAGTTAGCTTAGTAATGTTGAGATATTTACTACTTTATTCTGGTTAGAGTATGCTGTGAAATAGTTTGATGACATAATTTTATAAAACAATGATAATATGTTTTGGTCACTACAGTTTATATGTAGTTTTTAGGGAATATTTATTAGACAAATAGAACAAATAGTTCTTTCATTAACTGTATGAAAATATAATAGACGTTCTAAAATTAATTGTTTGTTTAGCTCCATCCTTTTCATGGAAAAATCTTCACTGGTATATTTAGTGCATAGTCAGTGTATTTACTGTGTTGCTACAACTTGTGCAATTTTTTCTTGGTTGTAACCAATTGGAGATTGAATATCGTTGAAAATATTTCTTCTTTCTTCTTTTCACTGAATCAGTGACTATTATTTGTAACAAGCATAATGCTATATGGCACTGAAAAATCATTTTGACATTACTCTGAATTGCTTAAGAGAGATATACAGTAGATTCCATCCTAGTGTTCAGCACATGAGACAGTTTATTTAAACATTGTAAACAAGGCACAAGTCAAAAAACAATCAAAACACCCTGTAATCTTAGATGATGTTATCATGTTATTTAAGAAATGTTTTCATATTAGAAATATAACTAGAAATGAACAAATTATGATAAAAACTGTCCTGTTAAAGGGTCAAAATTCAGACTCACTAGCCCAGTTGTATAACCTCAAGATACTTTTATATACTACCGTGGGCAGATCTAGGATTTCAGAAAAGGGGGGACAACAGATGTGGTTGGCATCACAGCTTGACATAGAGGAGCTGGGGGCCGGCACCGCTGGAGCTCCCAGGCCAGCATTGGACACCTCAAGAGTGAGTAGGTATCAGTTGCAGGAAAGAGGCACCTGCCTGCCACCTCTGTCCCCTGCTGAGCTCAGCACCCTGCACAGCCAATACTCATATCCCCTGACTGGAACAGGCCAGGAGCGGCCTCCCACTATATTATCAGTTCAAGATCAAAACAACTTTATTTGAAGGTCCACAAGTTTGTTAGATTATATAATTAAACAAACTTGTGCACCTTCAGATAAAGATGGTTATCAAGAATATTAAAAAGGAGAGAGGGTCATTGACATCTGTGGAGTGAAGAGATTAGTAGGAATCAGGTACATTGTAATGAACAGGGATCAGGGTTTTCTGTTTCTCACGGAAAAATGGAGTAAACTGTAGATTTTAACTGTTACTGGAGGCAAATGTGGATTTCTCATTTTACCAGACAAACCTGTGGATTTTTCAATTATGCAATGAGCTTCCTGCAGGCTGGCAGAGTTCCAGCCTGCAGGGAGCTGAGAGGGAGCAGGAGGAAGGCAGTGAAACAGGGGACACCACATACATTTACCTGCACATGGCCCGAGGCAGCCTGCAGAGCAGCTCCAGCAGGTAAATGGGGGGGAGGGGGAGAGGGAGATTGAGGCCACTGTAGGGGGGGAGAGAGGAAGTTGGGTGGACTTGGGGCTGAGCTGGGCGGTGCTTGGGTCTTAGGGCCCAGGGCCATGATGTGTGGCTGCAGGGCCCCAGTGGGGAGCAGGATGAGGCCGTCAGTGGCTTGTCCAGGGGAGGGGGAGGGCCGACTCCCTACTGCCACACACACTTGCGAGGTACAGGTGTTACACACTAATTGCCAATTGCTCAAAAAATGAGTGAGACCTTATAAGGTCAGCTGGAGCCTGGCACCGCTCAGCCCCAGCAGTCCCAGCTCCCAGACAGCACGCAGAGCCCTGCTGAGTCATGCTGCAGCTGTGCCCTGGCAGCACATGCCAGGTGGTGGTGGGGGCAATCCTTGCTGCCCCCTACTACCCCATGCTGTGCAGGGGGGCTCTGCCCACGAGCCCTCAGAGGCCCTGATTGCCTTTTTTTTTTTTTTTTTTTTTTAAGTGCCAGGAGGCTGGAGCCGGGCAGGGGATGGGGCCAGGCAGGACAGCCATGGCAGCTTCTCCCGCAGCTCCTCCTGCCCGGGGAAAGGCAGACACAGCCAGAGGAGCCTCGGGAGAACCTGCAGCCAACTAGCTGTACCTGCCTCTCCCCAGCCAATCCGAATCTCTGAATCTTTTCTGAATCAATTCAGAGGCTTTGGATTTAATTCAAACCTTTTAATGGTTCTCCTGATTTGATTCAGATTTGGAGATTTGGCCAGCGAATCAGGCCGAATCGCCTCCAAATCGAATCAGTAACCAAAGCTTTGCACAGCCCTAGGCTGCATCCATTTCACTTCCCATCCAGTTTGACAAAAAAGGGCTGTTTACAAGCAGGGTTCATATCAGCTGTGTAAGGTGTAGATCTTTTGTCATTTCCAGGGTCTTGTGGAAGAGTCATCAGTGGTTAACTGTATCATAGGATACTGTTAGGTCGACAAACGCAGCTCTGGTGATTTGGCCTCTTTCAAAACTGTCCTCAATATGTTGAGTTAGACTGAGCAGCAGGCTCACTGAATGAAAGTGCAGTTGTAGTTTGAATTACAGATTGATCATACCATTATAATCCTAGCTATATGTCTACTAGAGTTGAATATGCAATAAAAAAGATCAAATCGTTTTTACTTGAAAATATTGTTTCATTTGTGGAATAAATGATTCAAGCAATATTACCTGACCCGCTGCATACAGGACTCACATGCCCAAAAATTCTTCTATTTTTAAGTGCATGATATTTCACTATATCTGAAGTAAATGGATTACAATGTTTGTGTTTAATAGGATGGGCTGACCCCTCTCCACTGTGGAGCAAGAAGCGGCCATGAACAGGTCGTTGAAATGTTGCTTGATCGTGGTGCCCCTATTCTTTCAAAGACCAAGGTAACTAGTACGCTTTAACTATCTGCTAAATAATATTTGATCATTCTGTTTTCACAGTGCTGTATATTTTAGCTGGGTTAGGGGTTGGATACTAACTTCCTATCTTCATATTATCTACATAAACTAGCATAGGACTGTCCATCTCGTCCATGGGCCATGTGTGGCCTCTGAGAGGGGAGCCTGTGACCCACAATGGTGCAACCTGCATAGCGTGCACTCAGCCGCTTAGAAATGGGACAGTCCTGAACTGGTGCATGGAAGATCCTTTGTTCAAAGAGCAGTGTTGAATGTTGTTGTTCATGGATGCTAAGCAGAGGTGTTTTCATTTGTGAAGAGGATTATATGATGATGCAGTAGAAGTTAAATACTATTTCTACCAATTGGAATTTGGATGGATAGAAAATATTTGCTTGGAACGAAGGTATACAGATTACACTGAGGCTTTAACTTGTTACAGAAGTACCACAAGGCCAAAGTAGAGTTAAATGATAAAAATAAAGTAATGTCTCTCTACAGAGGAGCTCTCATTTTCTGAGTTGTTAGGCTGGTTACTAAATTTTTCCATTTCTTATCCCTATACTTGTTAAAATATGTGAAATTCATTGTTTTCCTTTCATGAGGCTCTTCATGGAAATTTCAAATCACAGTCATTAAGGTGGGCAGCCAACTTCAGGTATAAGGATTATCATTAAAATGAGCATTTGATGCTGTTCCCTACATAGTGTTATTTCAGATACCAGGGATAGCTCTGATGTATGTGTAGCAATTGAATTTCTAATGACACCACCATACTATGTATGCCTCCTTCCATTGAAGTTGATATGTATAGGTGGGAACACTGCTATAAAAATTTTCATTGTACCAGTACAGGTTTTTGGAGCCCCTTTCTTTGCAATCCTTTCTCTTCTTGTGCCATGCAGCAGCATTTCGCTAAAGTATTTCTTGTTTTCACGTGTTATTTTGTGTCTTTTTTTTCTCTATCCTGTCCTCTTATCATCTTTTGTCTTTCCTTTTTTCTCTCTCTCCCCTCTAGACCCCCTTCCTCCCACCCTCCCACTGGAATATTTAGCATGTAGTTTGGATATGGCACCATCTTTGGTCTGTCTCACGTCCCTGACATATCCTGTCATAGATAATGTGACATGAGCAAATGAGAATGAGCGAATGAGAAGATCTTCCCTTCATCTGTATACAGAATTGCCATTGACTCCCAAAGCTCTGAACTTGCAGCCCTGCACATGTGAGCTCCTCCTGCTGCTGCTGATATGTTGTGCAGCTGTTTGAGCAGGGTGTGAATACACATAGCCTTCACAGAGATACCTGGGCCAGGTACAGATACTTTTACTGGTATAAGTGATAGGAAACCAGTCTATACCCATAACAGAACAGAAGTTTGGCACACACAAACTGGTGTAAAATAGCAAAACCCAGTTAAAGATTTTTCCTCCCACCACTAAAGGGCAAATGTGTGTTCTGTAACAATCTAAACTTTGCAGCTTACAGAAAACCACATAACATAGATCAATTCCACCTCAGGCTTTTTGAATATCTGTACCCAAGCCTGGAGCACATTTATATGGAGAGAAGGCTATGCGCCTTTCTCTATAGAGTTACCTCCCTCAAACTAAATCATCTTCCCTGTCCAGATTTAATCTGCCCTGCCTTCCAATAGCTCTCCCCAGTCTTTGGTGGGTCTGTGATTAAATTCACATAAACAACTTTAGCCCTGTTGTTTTGTTTCTGTTAAAAATAGCATGGTCACAGTTTTCAGGAACTATCCCTTGTTTTTAGAATGTGCAGTACCGATATTAATTACCTTGAAACTTAACCACCTATTTGAATACTAGTTTATTCTTTAAGAGTTTTTTAACCTTTTTTTTCCTTTCCAATGTGTCCCTTCAAAGACATAGTCATTTTAAAGAATGAGATCTGCAAAACTTCCCCAAATGTTGTGGCCTCACCTAAAAAAAAATCTATCAGAAAAGTAAGAGTATGTGCTTCAGGATTTGAAATTGTAGAGCCACAAGCTACAGAACTGGCTTAAATAATGTAATACCAAACACTAAAATGCTATACAAGCCTTTCTTCAGGGGAGAGGGGATCAATACTAGATATTAAAAAATGAACATAAGAAAAGGGAAGTATTTCTTGTTCCATTCTCTCTCTGATTTGTTAATTTAGACTGTATTTGTGAGGTAAGCTGAGGCAGAATACCTTTGAATGATGTTAATGAATCTATTCATTTGGCACTGAACTGCAATATTGTTCTCTGGAAAAAAACACTTGGCTCAGTTTATAGATTCATAGATGCTAGGGTTGGAAGGGACCTCAATGGATCATCCGGTCTGACCCCTGCCTAGGCAGGAAAGAGTGCTGGGGTCAAATGACCCCAGCCAGATGCCTATCCAGCCTTCTCTTAAAGATCCCCAAGGTAGGAGGGAGCACCGCCTCCATTGGAAGCCCATTCCAAATTTGGCCACCCTTACCATGAAGAAATTTTTCCTGATATTTAGCCTAAATCTGCTCTCTGTCAGTTTGTGACTTTTGTTTCTTGTTACCCTAAGAGGCGCCCTGGTGAACAAATCATCTCCGATCCCTTGCAGCGTCTCCCTAATGAATTTGTAGGTGGCCACAAGATCACCTCTCAGCCTTCTGTTGTGGAGGCTGAGGAGGTACAGGTCCCTCAGTCTCTCCTCATTGGGCTTGTCCTGTAAGCCCCTAACTATACGAGTGGCCCTCGTCTGGACCCTCTCGAGTCTATCAATATCCTTCTCGAAGTACAGTACCCAAACCTAGACGCAGTACTCCAACTGCCATCTGACCAATGCCGCATTGAGCAGAAGTATCACCTGCTTGATTCTATTTGTCATGCATCTACTGATGCACGATAAAATGCTGTTAGCTTTGTCACACTGACAACTCATGTTCATCGTGGGAGTCCGCTATGACTCCAAGATTCCTTTCTACTTCTGTGCTTCTGAGAGGGTCACTTCCCAGCTAGTAGGTGTGCTGGATATTTCTGCACCCTAGGTGCAGCACTCTGCACTTGTCCTTATTGTACTGCATCCTATTGTGTACTGCCCACTTTTCTAACCTGTCCAGATCTGCCTGCAATCATTCCCTACCCTCCAGAGTGTGCACTTCAACCCACAATTCAGTATCATCCGCAAACTTGGACAGAATACACTTCACACCCACATCCAAGTCTCTGATGAAGATTTTGAAA
Source organism: Crocodylus siamensis (assembly GCF_052110815.1). Taxonomy (NCBI): domain Eukaryota; kingdom Metazoa; phylum Chordata; order Crocodylia; family Crocodylidae; genus Crocodylus; species Crocodylus siamensis. The sequence goes on along the minus strand of NC_143401.1, from coordinate 46,221,797 downwards.
AGTACAGATTCAAGGACCAAACACTGTGGGACCCCACGACCCACATCCTTCCAGGTCAATACCGACCCATTTACTACCACTCTCTGGGTGCGACCACTAAGCCAATTGGCCACCCACCGGACCGTGTAAACATCTGTCACAGTCTCAATTTTTTAATGAGAATGGGATGAGATACTGTATTGAAGGCCTTGCTAAAATCTAAGAAAACAACATCCACCTCTACTCCTGCGTCTAAGCATTTTGCAACCCTGTCATAAAATGAAACCAGATTGGTAGGGCATGATCTACCTGTTATGAAGCTATGCTGATTTCCCTGCTGCATTATTTTTCTGACTGGACTCCCACAAATATGATCCTTCATAATCTTTTCAAAGATCTTTCTAAGGATCGAGGTGACACTGACTAGTCTATAATTACTCAGATCCTCCTTCCTCCCCTTCTTCAGAATGGGGACCACATTGGCCCTTTTCCAGTCCTCCGCGACCTGACCCAAGCACCACGAGTGTTCAAACAACCGTGCCAGTGGTTCCGCTATGACACCAGCCAATTCCTTCAGTACTCTTGGATGCAGCTCATCCAGGCCTGCTGACTTGAACACATTCAATCCATCCAAATGACTCTGCACCAAGTCACCCTCAACAGTTGGTGGTCTGGTATCTCTCTGATGCCAGTCTAAGAGCCCATTAGGAGACTTATCTTGACCCCAGTTCAGGAACTCAGAGGCAAACATCTTATTGAATAGATCAGCCATGCCCACCCCCCGTCTGTCACTAATTGCTCCCCCTTTTCCCTCTTACTGAGATAGTTTCCCTCTGAGCCCAAAAGATCATTTCCTTTAGAAATGACCATCCTTCCTGGACTCCCATTTTGCCAATACTCTTATCCTGCAGTGCATCATTGATTAGACGCCTAAGCACACTGAAGTTAGCCTTCCTAAAGCCAAGCACTTCCACTCTACTAGTTATCTTACCCACCCTATGCCGTATGGTGAATAGTTCTCTTTTAATCAAGTCATAACTTCTTGAAGATAGATAAATCTTCAGAAAGAATGTTAACTTTTATACTTTTCAAGTGATAGAAAAAACTCTTTCACTATAAGAGAAAAGCCTGAAGGCTGATCTATAAATAAGTTCTTATTAACTCCTAGCACAGTGCTTAGTGTGGTGTTTGCATTTTCACATTGCCATATCCTTAGTTTTCTTCTTAGAGAAGGCAGAATGGCCTAATAGCCTGGGAACAAGGAATCTGCATTCTAGTCCTGAGTATTCTATGTTGGTGCTTGCAAACCTTACAGTATTGGTACTGCATGACACCTGTGGCACCCTTGAAAGGACCTCCACTCTTATTACAGTAGGGGGGCAACCTTTTTGGCAGGTGTGCTACAAATTAGCCCCGTATCCATTCCAAGTGCCACTCTGATCCCCTTCCCCTGCCTGAGCTGCTGTTCTGCTTTCTGCTCCCTGTTCTGTGCTCCCTGCCCAGTCTGCCTCTGTGTTTTTTGCATTCCTTGCTTGATCTGCTGCTCATCTTTCTGGTCCCTGTCATATCTGCCACAATACTGTCTGTCCCCACTCCGCTCTGCTGCATGCCCTTGCCGCAGGTAATTGGGCAAAGTTAATCATTTTTCTGTGCATCAGTGTCCATGTTTTTAAAAAAGGTGAATTTAATTCAACTGAACCTCTCCCCAGCATGAAACATGTTAACAGCTACAGAGGAAGCATAAAAATTGCTATGCAAGAGCGAAGTGTCTTCTTTGTTACTGGTTTTCAATACGATGCATCTTTGCCAGCCATCTCTTTGATGTGGAATTTGAGCTGGTCATCTACTACTTTTCTTCTCAAGCATCATATAACCATCCATATCTTGCTGTATTCCCATGGGTGTGAATAAAGTACATTTGGAGTCATTTAAAAAGAGGGGCGGGACTCTTCTCCAAGCCCTGCAGCAGCTGTTACATTCTAACAGTTAAGTGTACGGGAGCTGGGAGCAATACAAATGCAGGGAGAAATACAAATGAAGCACAAAACAGCTCCAACTTTAATACTGGTTCATCTAAGGTTCAAACTGGAGCAGTTTTGCTACATGTATATCACTCCCAAGTTGTACATCTGTAATTCTTAGAAAATAACATCTGTTGTCCACTCCTGATCAGCCGTTCCTGTTTTTAAAAAAAAAGTTCCATATGCACATTTGTCCATAGCTGGCCTGTGATCTTCCCTGATTTCTACTCAGCTACTTCACATTTTATGTTCCCAGTGGCAATCCAGTACATTGGTAACTCTCATCTAGAGCGGCATGGTGCCCTGCAGTGCTATGAGATCCTTTTAAGAGTGGCCAGAAGGCCATACTACTGTCACAGGAGGTTCAGATAGCTGCTCCATCTTGGGACCCCAAAATACTGCTTACAGACATTAATTATGTTTCACAACATGGATGCGGAAGGGGGAGTAATGTTCTGCCCTGTACTTTTATTTTACATGTGGGTGATACAGGCACAAAAATATTAAATGATTTGTCTAGAGTATCACATTTTATTGATAATCTAGCAAAACCAAGAATAAACCCCATTTTGGGTCCAGTGCTTTAACCAAAACACCAGTCTTCCATCATCCTTTACGTGTCCATTGCAAAATTTCTTTTCAGTCTGGCTCTGTGCCCTGGTCTTTTTGCTCCTAGTTATACTTTTCTGGTCTTCAAAAGATTTTCTCGAGTTTTCTGCTAACTTTCACATATTAGTATGCTCCTTGATGACCTCTGCTCCCTTCCTACTTTCCCTTAGGCTCTACTCCTCACATTTGTCTGCTGGATGTTTTGATCTTTTCCTGCCTCCTTCCCACACATTTCTACTTTAATACACAGTTCCTTCCCTTATAGCTACCCTTGAGACTCTGAATACCTTCCATGCCTTCCAAGTTGTCCCACTCACTTACGGGTTATACATGTGTGATGGATTCACTGTTATTGTTTACATTTCACTAAATATTTAACAGTGCACAATATTTAATGGTGCCTGCATCTTCTAGGTAATTCTCACTGTAATCAGAATGGCTTACAGGAATTTGTCACATCAGCGGTTCTCAAGCTGTTGTCTGGAGAGCATTGTTATTTAGTGCTAACTCTCCCCTTTGTTTTAAATTGCTAAATCACATTAAAAGACAACTAAAATGTATCAAATACTTTCCAAATATCAAGTAAATAACTGCAGCAGTTCCCACTGGAAATGGAAAGGGAGCTGATCTGCATCATTGTGTACAGGAAGAGTCATGCTCATGAGTCCTATGCTAAGATGTGATCCAGCTGAGACTGCTTTAGAATTATGTAATTCAGATGCCATGCTTTATTTCACCTTCTTTCATTCTTCTTTGCTGCTTTTTAACATGTATTTTATCATGCATTTGCTCCTTTTTTTGTAATTTTTGTCATTTCTCATATCATATGGCCTATTAGAAAAAAGGAGGCCTCTGTTTCAGAAAGGCTGAGAAATACAGCTACTGAGCATTTATATTGGTGTTTTGCTTATGTTACCCATGGTCACATAAGGGCACCACATCTGTGAGAAAGAGTTTAAATTTTTCTTGGCAGTAAGTCTGCAGTATTTTTAGATCTAAAAGCCATATTTCAGCCATCTGGATTACGTTATCACCAAGATAAAGCATTACTGTGATAGTAAGTGAAATGGAATCTGTTTTCATTAAGTATAAATAATTGAATAATTGAATATTAAAAATTTACAGAATGCTTTTGGCTTTAGAACGATGAAGCTAAATAACTGGCAGTTCAAAATGTAGTTTTTGGTACTGTATCTGGCTTAAGAAACCAATGTGCAGTTCTTCAAACAACATCAATTTGTACTTGTGTATTTTTTCTATGAAAAAGAATCAGTCACTGATAATTCTGTCTGAGAGAATAATTCATTTCTGTCATTGGTGTGTGTGTATGTATTTAATTTATTTTAATGTGACTAATGTTTCATAGATAAATTCATATTTGACAGATAGTTGCCTAAGTGTTATATGCAGTGCAAAAAACAATTTTCATATGCAGCTATTGTCTCCATAGAAATCTTTCCATTTGGCTCCATCCAAAATTCCTTACACAGGTTTTACTTTGTCCATGTTTCCTTTGTCCAAGCTTTTGGTTGTCTAGTAAGGGTGATGTTAATATAGTTATATAATTTAAATGGTATTTATATATGGGTATAACTTCTAGTATAGATGATCTAGTGTAAAAATGCTCCTGCTTGTTAGATTCATATGATTTAGGACACCCATATGCTAGTAAAAGCTCATACAAGCTGAGGGGGAAGGGACTAGCCATAGTTTTTGTTTTAAGCAGACTTCAGAATTTTCTCCAGTGCATTAGTTTCCATTTGATGTAGTGTGGGATTTCACATGACAATAGAGCTTGTAAAGCTGTGCTTCAAAGAAAGTTTTCAGTCACAAATGTTTTCATATATCTGTCTATTCAGTTAGTTTCTTTTTGTTTACAGAATGGTTTGTCTCCATTGCATATGGCAACACAAGGAGATCATTTAAACTGTGTTCAGCTTCTGATTCAGCACAACGTGCCTGTTGATGATGTCACTAATGACTATCTGACTGCACTGCATGTTGCCGCCCACTGTGGCCACTACAAAGTTGCCAAGGTTCTCTTGGACAAAAAGGCTAATCCTAATGCCAAAGCACTGGTGAGTACACAGAAGCTTACTATTCACAGCTAAACATTCTTTCAAAGTTGTAATGGCTAATATTTGAGTGTGTTTTCTGTTTCTTGAAAGTTAACAGGAACTGGCATTCAATGAGGGTAATACACTGTATTTGCATGGAGTCCACAAAAATAAAATGCCATTCTCATTTGTTGACATTCTTTGTGTTATCTGCATAAAGCTTTATTTATGTTCAGGGTGATGTATTGGGTTTCTGGTGTAAATAAGAGCCGTCCTTACGTTTTGATTATTTGTTGGGATTTAGGATAGACTGGGGGACTGACATCTTAACTGATACAGCAGTTAATTTGAAAGAGCTTCTGATTTTCTAGTGTTTGGCAAGAGGAATTGAATCTGCAGCCTTTATGAAATAAGAAAAAGTGGCATAGCAAATATCCACAGCATTCTATGACTTACTGACTGACATCTTTTTGATAACCTTTCTATATTTAAAAAAACAGCCAGCCAACTCAACACTACAACTGTTATTATGAGGAAAACCGCTGCCACAATGCCTGTGCTCTGTCCTGAAATATACTGATGGCTTACCATCTTAAAAAATCTGTCTTTATAAATGTATCTTTAACAGTCATCCCAAACATATTCAAATTCTTACATTAATTATATTTTGGTTTTATATGTTGTTATACCCACGTCAATGCTATGCAAGTATTGATTTTCTAAGTAAGTCATGAGTATAGAACTCCAAACCTGTGCAAAATTAGGGTGGGTTTGAGTTCTTTTTACAAATAGTTCCAATTCAAAAGCTTATTTTCTTTCAGCCACTCAGTTCTATCTGTTCCCTCATCTTACTATATGGGTTCCTTTTCTCTCCTTGGTAAGACAGTGTGTATTACTTAGTGTTGCCTTCAGAAATAACTGATGCCTCATTTCATGTTTCAGAACATTTGGAGCGGGCTTGAAAGAGAGTAGGGGTGTGTGAAGTGGGCAGGATTCAATTTGGATTCGGATTCGGCCCAATTTGGGGGACAGTGATTCAATTCGCTGATTTGATTCAGCTGAATCTGAATCTAAAGATTCAATGTTGATTTGGAGAATCAGCGATTTGGCCATAGATACAGCTTTATATATTTTTTCTATGTACCTCAAGGTACCAGGTGCAGCTTGTGAATGCTGAGATGGTGGGGTGGATGGAGTGTCTCACAGGGGCACGCAGTGCGCTCGGTGGTGGACCTGGAAGTGGAAGTGGACCAGAAGTTGACCCCCCCACTGCACTCCCCAGCTCAGCAATCAGCCACGAGGGGCACTCTGGGTACCCCCCAGACCTAACAGGCACCAGTCGCTGAGCCAGAGGGGTGGGGGGGTCCCCTGCACACTTTGTGGGGGACCTGGAAGTGGACCAGAAATTCTTCTGGTCCACTTCCAGGTCCACTGGCAAATGCATGAGGGACCCCACTAGTGCTCCCATGGGATAGTCCATCCTACCCACTATATCAGCATTCACGAGCTGTGCCTGGTACCTTGAGTTATGTAGAAAAACATATAAAGCTGTGTCTATGGCTGAATCATCGAATCTCTTCAAATCGAATCAGAGGCTTCCAGTTCAATTCAGAGAGATTAACGGGTCTCCTGATTTGATTTGGATTTGAAGATTTGGCTGCTGAATGGGGCCAAATCTCCTCTAAATTGAATCAGTGACCAAAGCTTTGCACAGCTCTAAAAGAAAGTATTCAATCACTGCTCTGCTTAGAAAGCTTACATGTCATTATTTCTTAACTCACTTGCATAAAGTTGAATTCTTAACATAAAGAATGAGATGGGAGTAAAGCGGGCTTTAATAGCACCTCCTGTGTTCCATGTCTAGCCCCTAGTATAATTTTAGCAATCACTAAACTGTTGTGCTACATTCTAACAATTTCCTGAAGACATGACCTGACTAAAAGTAGGTAGAATCCAGTGTACTCTGTCCAAGCCTTTCCCTACTTGGATGTTCCTAACATGCCCAATATCCTAGAAAACAAGGGAAAACATTAAAGTTACTTGAGTAATTCACTAACTAAGGAGCCTCCTTCCATTAAGGTATTCTTCAACAGACAGTTCTGTCTGTCTTCATTTCTGTCCATTTTGCAGTAATTTAGTCTAGTCTTAGCCTGGTCATTATGCTATGCTGGGGGGTTGAATTACAATGTTTACCCTAAACTGGAGCAGACAGTCTCACTGACCTCATGCTATGAAGTATCTAGTGTTCTTTATTAGTCAGTAATGTAGCTAATTTTGATCTGATCTGCAGTTCAGTTATGTCAGCTGTTTTTAAAACTACTCTGTGATATGTATTCAGACTGGCATCAATGTTCAAGAGAATATTGTAAACAATGCTGCATCATTCTTGGATGGTCTGGACATCTTGCTTTCTTGCTTCAGCTGAGTTCTTATTATTTCCCCACCAACAAGGTGCCAGCTTTAAATGTGCACAATGCTACAAGTACAACTATTTTTCCTTAAAAATATATTTGCATATTATTATCACATGACAAACAAATCTTATTAATATTAAGTGGCACAAAATTTGTGAGGGGCAAAAATGTCAATAAATAACCCTAAGAAATAGAATTGTGCAACTACCTAAGTTTCTGGTTCACTGATGGTTATGAAAAATTAAAAACAAAACAAAACACAACGAATATTTGGGGTTAGCCCAAAATGACTTTTTAAAATAGTGTAGGAAAATTAGAAATGAAAAGAAAATGGGTAGAATGAGCTTTTTAAAACATTTGATGAAATGAAAGAAAGTTTCAAAACAAAAAAATGCTCTTAATGGGAAAAACAAAATGTTTCATTTTGAAAATGTCAAAATGAAACATTCCAAATTTTCTAGGTATTTCTGCCTTTGTTTTTTTGTCTTAACATGAGCAATTCAGCCAAACTGAAACAAGTTTTTGTATGTTCTGGTATTGCTGAAAAACATTTCAGCTTCAGAAAAACCCATGTACTATACTGTAGTAATGCCAAAGGTGGTGCCTGAAAGTGCATCTTTTCTCATTAACAGAATGGCTTCACACCTCTTCATATTGCCTGCAAGAAAAACAGAATTAAAGTTATGGAGCTTCTCCTGAAACATGGTGCATCTATCCAAGCTGTGACTGAGGTAAGGCATTGTTTGCACATGCTGCTTTGTTCCTAGCACAAATACAACACCATTCAACTATACAATGTATGGACATTGGTTGAGGAACATACATTATTACTATTTTAAATGATTTTTAACAAAATGCAAGTGGTTTAACAAATACTGAAATTAGAAAGTAACTTGCTATTGCATATCAGAACATCTACAAAGACAATGGATTTCAGCACCCAGGAATTATATTTAATCAAACATACGGGGCAAATAAAAAAAAATAAATCTCTGCATTTGTATCTGCAGTTTTAAACTTATGGGATAAAACTGGCAAATATGCAGCAGGCCAGCACAAGGTGTGTGTTTCACTAAAGTCCGGTTTTGAAAGGTTATTTAATTTATTAATTTATTGTAATCCAGTCACAGTAATTTGTCATGACAAATCAGATAGAGAGCCTATTATTGTGCTGTTACTTGGTCCTGTATATGATTGTGCAATAAAATTATGGGCACAAATTTGGAAGCTGACTGAGACCAGTTGAAAATTTGTTTCTTACATGTTTGCAAAAGCTCGACCAATTAGGAATAAAGGTCACTTATACAAAGGTAATAAGTCAAGTTAGAAAAGGATTAGCTGTTCCATTGATTAAATTAAACAAGATATAATTGGGAACAGTTTACCTCTCAAATCTTTGAAGTGTGGATTTATTTATTTCAAGTTTTCAGATAATTGAGTGGCTAATTACAGCATCTTACTTCACTGACAAGGTGATAATTGGAGAGCTTTTTCTACATGAGGACATGGTGGTTTGCAAAGGAACAGACATCTGATCCTGTCTTAGACTGAACTCCTGGGTCCAGAAGATTCCCCATGCTTGAACAAAGGACGTACTCACAGTTGTTCTCACCCTTGCAAAGCTTTATTTAAGGATACTTGCAGAGGTAGGCGATAGAACAGAGCAGAGAGGACGGTCACCTCACATCGGCCTTAGGCAGCAGCCGCTACCCTGCATGGTTCCCCTGGCCCCAAAGTGTTCCGATCCCGGGGATGCAATAGCCTGTGCCAGGGCTCCGCGCAAGTCAGAACTCTTGCCAGAGTGAAGGAACCCATAGCAACCCAAGAATATACAGCTTATATAGTCTGAAGCAAAAAACATTATCTCAAGCTAGGAAAATGGTGATGAGTCGTGATCTGACGCACCTGGTGTTTGCCGCATTCCACTGTATCACAACATTCTGCTATCTAGGTTCACGGCTCGGTCACGCTCACAGAGCAGCAGGCTATGTGCCACTTCACCATCCTCCTATGGAATCAGCATGCAAAACTTTTGCTATTAGCACAGTGTGCAAAACTCTTACTCTTAGTAAAGCTCTTTCTATTACAGATCCCATTAAAGGAATCTGTTCTAGTTATGACCTCCACACCATGGGAGTTATGATCCAGTCTGCAGGTTCTAGCTTTAAGCTCCTTAAGCATGTAAGTGAGAGACACACGGTGAAAATTATGTATTGAGATGCTGTGTTTGTGCTCCCTATTTATAGTTTCATCACTATGGAAATAGGTAGCTCATCCAACTCTTATCCACATAGTGCAAAGGAGTAAAAATAATTTAAAAGAATGAGCAAGAATTGCTCAACAAATTTGGCAGCACCAGTGTTTTGCCTTCCACTTGTGTGATGGGTCATCAGTATATTACAATGAGCTGCCAAGATGAAGTTAGAAATAGCACATTTAAGAATCACTACATCTGTAGTCAAAATAAAGGTGACAGTCTCTCACCTGGCTGCCAGTAAATTATCCAGACACTCACACTGTTCTTCCCCAAAGAAATCTGAAGAGAACCAAGTTCCACTGTTTTAGGGTTTTCAGGGGTAGGATAATTGAAAAAGTTAGTCCCAATTGTGGTTTGACATTTGTCACCCTTACTGTACAGCTAACTACCTATTACTGTAAATTTTTTTATATAGATCCTATACCTTTCACAGTAGGTTTTGTAATTCCAACTCACTGTTCTGGTGGAATGGCATCATGGAGACCATTCCCCAAATCAAGGGATCTCTACCTCTTATACCTTCTTTGTCCCTTGCAGCAACACCCCCCTAAAAACCCATTGGGCCTCTGGCTGACTTCCACTTCAGCTGTGTAGCCACAGCTGTGAAGGGGACTTGGAGCGTGTTAATCTACTTGGAGAAATATTAACTATTGATTGGATTTCTGATGCAAATTCCCTAGGGTCAGTGCAGGGTGAGTACCCTGGTGAATGGTTGCTCCCCTTTCTATAACTATATATCCTGTGGACAGTCAACACTATGGAGTTCCAGTGATACAGCACCATCCTAGGAAAGGACGGACTACTCTGCACATGTAATACTCTTCATCCTCCACTCAGCTAAGATGCAGTGATTTGAACTCCCCTCCTGTCATAGAGGCAATGGGATGAAGTTGATCTACGTGATAAATAAGCATTATCCTTAATCCAGGAAATTAACGGCAACATTTGGGAAGAAAGGCTCCACTCACCTTTTAGATGCCTTTTTAGCAAAAATTGTGTCTTCCTATCAGAAATTATTCTATTCATTTTTATTTTCTGGTCCAAAATCGGTCTGTGATGAATTTTTTGTTTACCTTCTTTAAAGATGAGACCATTTATCATAGCAGCAGATGTTTAAGTGGAAGAAACATTTTGGCTTTCTAAGTAATCTTTATATTTGAAGTATTGCTGACATTCAAAATGTTTGTTATTAATACCCACCAACCATAACCACATATCAGTTTCCAGTTCTGCATGTACTTACTTTTAAGTATGCAAATGTTTTCACTTAAAGCTCAGAATCTGTGTAAGTCATGGCTGACCATGGGCCACATACAGCCCACTAGGAGTTAACTTTTGGCCCTCACCTGGGCACCACTTCTCACATTGCTGCTGCTACCACTGCTACCAGGGTCTCTGAGTTTTCCTTCCTCCTTCATCTTCCACTTCCTGCCCCTGTCCCTGGAGGCAGGATGGTGGGACCCACAGCCTGTGGACAATCAGAAGTTGGACAACCTGGGTGTAAGCCTTTAAAAGATGAGGTGAGGAGATTGAGGCAAATTTATTTTAAACAAGTCTGTTTTTCCTTTAAGATAGCAGTATTAAAAAAAGATCGTGTAAAATTAGATGGTTAATTTTGTCTGTCTGTTTTTAGTCGGGTCTAACTCCAATCCATGTTGCTGCCTTCATGGGACATGTAAATATTGTATCACAATTAATGCATCATGGTGCATCACCCAACACTACCAATGTGGTAAGCAACAGTTTTATTTTCAGAAATATGTGAGTGAGAATATCTGGTAATGACATTTATTAAGGGACCTCTATAGAGCTCCTCTGTAGCTACCTCTGTAGAGCTCCTATTAAAAATAGTGGAAATTTCCATGCATCACTTGAGATGAAAAAAAAAATTCTGCTGTAGTTTTATTGTAAAATGTTTCTGTTTATTTTCCTGTATGCCAAGATACAGAGTTAGAACTCGCTCAGAGCTTGTTGTGTATCATTGGAGATGTGCACATCTCTGAGTATTTCATCCGTAGTACACTGATGTCTTGCCACTTCAAGCCAGTTTTGTTGTTGCCAACAGATTGCAGCAGATTGTCAGGACATATTGCATGTGTCCACGCTACCATAAAAGTGCACTTCTACTGAATGTGCACTGCATGTTCCAAGGCTCACACTGAGTTTGTGAGAATAAAGCTGCTGTTAGATGTATGTTTAATAAACTGAAATTGAGGACAAAGAGCAAAAAGTATAAAGATGTCAAAGCTTTTTAACAATTTGCATTAAAGTCTCCCTTTAACATTCTGATATAGACACAGTTAAAAGAAAGTATTGTATTAAAGGTTTGTTGTATACATCTTGTTAAATTATATGTGCAGGCAAGGCCGTTTAGAGAATTGAGAGAGAGATGGTTTTAAAAGGCCCTATGAAGTACAAAAATCTAAAAAGCAATTTCCCTTTTGAAATTGTTCTTGTTTATTTGGAGATGTATCTTTTGTTAAACCAATGAAGAATTGGATTTATATACCTAATGGGGTGGGGGTAGAGGGAGAGTTCCTCTTCACTCATCCAAATGACATAGAGCATAACAGCAGGGAAGCCAAGAAAAGTCTGACATCTGATTGCACAAAACTTGAAATTATTTTAAATGTTCAGCCAACTGACTGGTCATTTAATATGACATCATTTTAATACTACAAATACCCTATAAGTGAGCAAGATTTTCTTCTCTTCTCAACAAAATGAAATAGCACAAATGTACAACTATATTGGGAAAATGTTGCTGGAATTAATCACTGTACAAGACAGATCTAGAGGTCAGATATTGATTTGCTTCCACATTCTGTTCACAAACAGATCCTAAAATATTCCTCCGTGCCTGGTTTTAAACTGGGTCACAATTTCTTTTGTAGTCATAAAACATCCTTTTTGTTTGTTTGTTTGAATCTTTAACAATATTTTGCTTTCACATATTAGAGAGGAGAAACAGCACTACATATGGCTGCCAGAGCTGGCCAAACAGAAGTTGTTCGATACCTAATACAAAATGGAGCTCAGGTAGAAGCTAAAGCTAAGGTAAGATGTGCACACATAGCACAGCCAGGGAGCGAAATGATCTCCCACCTACCCCAGGGGAGGGAATGAGGAAATGAAACCAGGTGCTGATCTTTATACTGGGGTAATGGCAATTTTTTTGTTCCCTGCATAGTACCAATAAATACATTAAAACATATTTTCAAAGAATATTTCACAAAAAACTCACAGTGTTGGCATCTCAAGGGTACCTTGAAATTAGATACAGCAGTCTTGTGGAAAGGATAGAAGTGGGAGCTGGAGTGTCACTGTTCCAACACATAAAAATGTCATTGGTACCATCAGAGGATTAGCAGTTTACCTGTAGGGATTTTTCAGAATTCAGGAGAACTCGTTTAGAGGTGGGTAGATGAATCTGGATGTCCCAACTGGAGTAAGATAGCTATCACAAAGGAAGGGAGAATTAAGATGCCTTCACAGAATGTTGAGATGTTGTTGATGCATCCTTAGTACAGCCAGTGGCAGCCTCCGAAGTAGGACAAGCCCAGGTAATGTAAAGATATATGACTCAAGATTTTAGTAAAAAAAAATCTGGGAAATGCAAGAATTCAGAATAACAGTATATAATAGCACAGCATTATAAGTGTAAAAGTAAAAGTTAGGGGTGGCTGATAAAACTGAACCCTTGTAAGAGAGAGAGGGAGACAAAGGGACTTGCATAGATTTTTATGGGATGAAAGTGAAGGCACAGCTACATTTACTCTCACTGATACTGGCCTTGCTGCCAGAGTGCTTTGAATAAAGTTTGTGTAACTTGAATGTTTAAAACAAATGCCAATACAGAATTTACAGAAACTAATACAGAAAAAGGGAGAAAATAGCTATGAGGCTCTTGGCATGAGGTTACAAATTTCCTAAATATTTTCTTATATGAAAACAAACTTTAAGACTTAACACAGCAGCTTCCTAGAACTTTATCCAGTGGGATTTCTGTGCTGAATGAGCCATTACAATCGTAATAAAAATGTGGATTTCCAGGTCTCATAATTCTATTGTGAGAGCCCTTAAAAATTTTATAGATATAAAACTTCTTTCCAGTTTCTGGGGAATATTCAAAGCATTGCTTATTGCTAAATAAACATAAAAATGGTAATTTAATGCACAGGACTAGGAAATCAAACGTCAAGGTGCTTGCTTCAGTCCAACTCCTGTTGGTATGATTAGGGATTGTGGGGGGCCATAGACCATGTTAAGATCTTAGGGCCAGATAAAAATGCACTGTAGGTTCGATGAGACCCTTAATGCAATATGTGCTGCACTGCACCATGCCAGCATATCCAAAGAGACCTTATTCTTTTTGATCATGCTCCAGATTTGAAACAGTATATGCAGCATCAGCAAAGGACCTTTGGGAACTCCATACTTTAATCCAGGATGCTCAACTCATCTGGCCCTGGGAACCGGATGAGTGACATGAGGCTGGGTTATGGACCAGATCTGGCGTGCAGAGCTATGTCATCTGGCCTGCAGGTCTGGAATTTAGCAGGGGTGTTATTTGCAATGGTTCTTGGAGCTGCGGCAGCTGCTGTTCCTCTCATCCGATTTCTGTTCCCTCAGGCTGGATGCCACAGCTCTGCCACAACAGTTAATGCTGCCACTGTACACCAGGTTGCCAAATTTCCTGATCCGGGAGAGCCCCTTTAGGCTAGATGATAGAGCCCCATGGGCCAGGTCCAGACTGTGGATCTTGGTCACCACTTCTTTAGTCATGTGACAAATTAAAAATTAGTATGGAGTATTTTATAATTTCAGCCTTGGTAGAATTCATGTTGCTTTACAATTACAATAATAGCACCTCAGCAGATATTTTCCCACAAAATCTGAACTTTATTTTTCTTATTAAGACTGTCTTCTTCATATTTAGGATGACCAAACACCACTACACATTTCTGCCAGACTGGGAAAAGCTGATATAGTGCAGCAATTATTACAACAAGGAGCATCTCCAAATGCAACTACAACTTCTGGTTATACTCCCCTCCATTTGTCTGCTCGAGAGGGGCATGAAGATGTAGCATTAGTTCTTTTGGATCATGGTGCATCTTTAGCTATAATTACCAAGGTAAGGGAGAGGTGTTAAGCCATGTTAGTCTGAAGTCTTTTAGCTTGTAATGAAGTTGGTTGTTGCCTATGAAAGCTCATACCTCTCTGAGCCAGTTAGTCTCTAATGTGCCACCCTTCCCTACCTTCTGGCAAGATACAGGAGTTGTAGAAATGAAATCTGAAATGCTTACAAAGTATTCCAAATAAATTAAATGATCCAGGGATCGTGCATGCTTCTAAAAAAGTAGGAATTAACTACAGTCTGATACCTAGGTGAATATATAGCTTTGTGTTTTCACTTCTGAGCTGGATTTATAATATGGCCTACTGATAAAAACTTATTGATTGTTTTGGACTGCGAGCAGTTGCATCACATGACTTGACATAATGTAACAGCTATGGAAGCTGGTCACCGTGTGCTTGTGCAAAGATTGAAAGAGTATTAACTTCTGAAGAGCTGCATGTGGCTTTGGAGCCTCAGGTTGGCCACCTCTGGTCTAGACTGTTCCTTGCAAAGAACTTCCAAGCCCATGGCAGCTGGAATCAGGGGCTACCTGCCTCTGTTGTGGTTCACAAATAGAGAAGGGAAGAAAACAAGAGATACTGTCATAAGCAGATATGCTGGTTTTCTGTGTTTAAAAATCACAAATTCTCTGATTAAAAATTGTAAATTCTTTGATTAAAACCCAAAAATCCATGATTAAAATTAAAGGCTCCCCACAGCCCTCCTCCACCCCGGTACTGCTGGTGCCCCTCACTCCCTCCCACAGCCTCCTCAGCCCTCATGATGCCCCTCACTCCCCACAACAGCCCCCCAGCCCTACATACCCAGGCACAGACATGCAGACACAGATGAATGCACAGACACTGACATTCATCCCAGCAGGTAAGTGTGTGTGGGGGGAAGGGGTAGGGCAGGGCGGGGGAAAGGGAAGGTGCTGGGGGGGGCGCAGATCAAAAAGTGGAGGGAGAGCATGTCTCTGTGCTTGCTTCCAGGAGCAAGGGCGGGGGATGGGTGCCCCTCTGCAGGCTGTACACACAGCGGGGGGCCTTGCACACAATTGTTACCACTGCAACTCTGCCATGGCGCCCCATGCTGCCTTCCTGCAGCTGGCTGCACAGCTTTGCGAGCAAGTGGTGCAGAGCACAGCAGTGGCAGTGTGGTGGTGGCCACCACGTGTGGGCCATACACATGCCACCTGGCTGGCTGCCTGGGGAGAGGGAGGGAGGGGGCGGTTGCATGCAGCAACTGCCACTGCACTGTCACTTGTGCCCCGCAGCTGGCCACATGGCTCCACAGTGGTGTGGAGTGGTGGCTGTGGTAGTTGCATGCCGGCTGGGGGGCAGGGAGGGGCTCACATGTGGTGGCTGCCACTGCTGCTGCTCATCTGTGGACCTGTGCTTGCCCAAAGGTGGCTGTCGTGTGAAAGGCCCCTGTCCTCAGGCGCAGCTATGAAGACAAGTGGCGGTGGTGGTGCGAGGTGGTGGCAGCTGCCGTATGCGAAACCTCCCCACCCCCACTGGCTGGCATGCAGCCACCACCACCACCATCCTGCACCATTGCTGCCGCTTGTCTAAGGAGGCGTGCCTGCAGATGGGGGGGCTTGCAAGCAGTGACCACAGCCACCACCACACCGCCGCTGCTACCCCATGACCGGCTGCATTGCTATGCGGGCATGGCTCTACAGGCAAGCAGCAGCAGTGGTGGCTGCTGTGTGAGAGTCCCCTTGGCCCCCCCGGCCAGCACGCAGCCACCACAGCCACCACCCCTCGCCACTGGGGGAACATAGCCTCATGAATTTTCCGCTGGTCCCCCCGGTGAGTTTAATTTTCTGCTAAAAGGGGAAATCTGCATTTTCTCCAATAAAAACAGGGAATCCGTGGTTTTCTCCATTTTTCCATTGGAAACTGAAAACCTGGATCCCTGGTCTTAAGCTAGAGCCCCTTGTGTGACTGAAGCTTTCAGATGTCCTGGGAAAGAAATGTTCATCACCTCAATGTAAATAATTTTTTCTTACAGAAAGGATTTACTCCTCTTCATGTGGCTTCAAAATATGGCAAAATTGAAGTAGCCAACCTTCTGCTTCAGAAAAACGCATCTCCGGATGCTGCTGGAAAGGTAGGATAGACAAAACCAGTGCCTACTGGCATAGTAAATGTCCACTTACACATGATAGAAAACTGTCTGTCACACAAGCGCCTGCTAATATTTTGAACTAGTTTTGGATTTGACTTGATACACTTCTATAAAAAAGTGTCATCAATCTTATGGCAAAGGATTTTGTCATCATTAAGGGCAAAGTTTCACTTCCTTTTTGAGACCACACAGGGAAATAAGTTGCAATAAAAGAAAACCCTGAATCCTAGCTCAGACCACTCACATTCCTTCCAGAGCACAAGGAACATAAGGTGCCAGGACTCTTCCCTCTGCTCCCACCTTCCATTACCATCACCCCTCTCCTTGTCAGCTCCTGGGCTGGTGGGCAGAGAAAGAAAGGATCCAAGGCTTCACAGGCCAACAGAACTTAATCTAGCCCAAAAAGGAAGTGGAAGTGGATGAGTAGTGGATTACTTATGCCATACAGTAAAAGAGGAGTAGTACAGGAGATTTACAGTTTCCTGTGTGTCTTGCTCTGGGACAGTGCAAATATGTAGATTTTCTTCTGCTTACTCCAGACAAAGTTACAATTTTATCCTCAATAAGTGCGTGAGGTGGGTGTTCATAGATAAGTTTTCATTTGTTCTGATGCTTCTTGTTTCAGAAGTTAATCGAGAATTTGAATATATGAATGAATAGTATCACTGTGTTCTCAACTTATCTGCTTTAACCCAACTTTCCACGCTCTTGAATTTCACTGGAGCTTGTTTATAACAAGGCTTGTTTGTTCTGTGTGTGTTTTAGAGTGGTTTAACTCCACTGCATGTAGCTGCACACTATGATAATCAGAAAGTGGCACTTCTGCTTTTGGACCAGGGAGCTTCACCTCATGCTTCTGCAAAGGTACAAGTACTGATCAATACAAGGGAACAGCACGCTTGCATTTTATATATATGTTCCTTATATGTCTGCTCAGCCTTTATTCAGTTTATCTTCCAGTTGCAATGTACCCTAGCAATCCCATTTATCTGTCTGGCATAAGGCTCTGTAAGCCGGTAGAATGACTCAGTAGGGCAGAAAAGAACTTAATTGATCTTTTCCGCAAAGAGACAGGATTCATAACAAGAAAGTAAAATGAGTCAGCATAGTCTAGAAAAACTCATGGGCTGGGTTTCAATCCATGGAATACGGGGTCCTGCTTTTCTTATACTTTTTTTTTATTTCTTCCTTTTAACATCTATACCAAGGAGAAACAGAAGGGAACTCCTTGATCAGCAGAGACCAAGCACTGCACTTTGTCAGTTTGCTTTTAAGAAAAAAGTTAGTGTGATCTGTCAGGGTAACTTCCATAGTTGTTAAAATTTTTCATAAGTACTTCCGTAGAACTGGATTATTGAGAAATACAAAAATATAGCCATGGTCCTGAATGGACTGCAATCTACTAGAGATGCATAGTGTAAGAATCCAGGTAAGAAAAGACATAGAGATCAACATGGGAATGAATTAACCTTAAAATAATGACTGATGAATACAAAACTTAAGAGGAAGACCTGTGAGATGTTCCAAAGCCTTAAATCCTTGTGAGTCTCCCCTGACATCATGTGGCTTCAGTGACAGTAGGATAATGCAGTGTTCTTCATTTGACATTTATTACCAATGTAGCAGTGTCAATAAATAAAATAGGGGTGACGCAGGCTTATGTTTTATGTAACAGATACAGTATAAATACCTCATTCCAAATGTGATGGGCACAGTCCTAAACATTCTTCTAAAAAGCAAACATTGAAAATATAGCACAAGAGTTTATGGAAAAGGTGGGTTATACACAGACAAAAACCCCTCTCTTTATTATCTTTCTTTACAACATGAACAAATGTAGACATGATGAAAAAAATCTTGCTTCATGTATAAAGAGAAGGCATCTCTCAGAGCAGGGGCAGGCAAAGTCTGGCCCATTGGCCAGATCTGGCTGGCAGTGAATGCCATTTCCCAGTAGCCCCTGCCTGCATGGCTGAGGTTGGTTTCCAAGGTGACCCCAGCAGCAGCCATGCTGTGATAGCGTGAAGTTGAGGTGTCCATGGAGACCGGCCCCAGCAGTGCTGCAGACAGTGGTGATGCCAGCCTCTTCCTGGTGGGGAGGTAAATGGGGGGCTGTGCTGCAGGCAGGAGTGGGATGGATTCAGCAGCCACTGCCTGTGCAGGCAGGCAGCGCTGCTGGGAGAGGTGCTTATGGGGAATTTTGGGGTTGGCTATAGCTCCCCCAAACCCTCCCTCCCCCCCGGTGCTGCCCCTGCTGGCAGGGCATGTGGCAGGGTGCAAAGCTGCTCCAGAGCCTGGCTGAGATTTTGCAGTGGTGACCATATGGTCCAGAACTGGGGCAGAGCCCCAAGCAAGGGCATGCAGGCTACAGATCATGCCTCTGCTCCATCTCTGGACCACGCAGTCACTTCTGCAGGATCCCAGCCAGGCTCCAAAACAGCTGTGCACCCTGCCACACACCCTGCCAGCACTCCTGGAGCCAGTCTCCACAGAAACCCTTGCCTTGTGCTATCACAGGGTTGCTGCTGGGGTCCCCATGGAAACTGACCCTAGCCACACAGGCAGGGGCTGCTGGGAAATGGAGTCTGCCTGCCAGCCAGATCTGCTATTTTGCCCACCCCACATCTCAGAGGGAAATGTAGTCCATTATAAATCATAGGCCGCATCCTACATATTGCAGTGCAGAAATGAAATTACACAGAAAGCCAGAAGCAATAGCAAAGCCTCAAATCAATAATGTCTTTCGTAATGTTCCGACAAAGTGCCCCAGGAAATAAACTTCGACGATCTCTTTTCTTTTACTCTTCTCTTTTTACCTAGGATGTACTGAAAGAAATGATCAGCAAGGAAGTGTGGCCCTCCCATGGGGGAAAGGACTGTGACTGCACCCAAAGCTAAAGGCTTTTTAAGCCTAAACCAAAATGATAAAATTACAGCATAAAATAAGCAGAATCATGTTTTAGGTCACCACATCCACCTATCTGTAACCAAACAGATTAGCAGCTGCCACTTTGGGGTTTTGGTGCCAGCTGTGATCCTTCTTAAAACAAAACATTTGTTAGTATTTTACAGCAAGTGAACCACAGCAGTGCACTGAGTTGAGAAACAATACTCAATGCAATTAATAGCAGCATGCCTACTGCTTTAGGCAGCATTCTGTGCAGTCAACTGATAGATGATGCGATCATGGCTAATGAATTTCCACCCTTTTGTACATAAATGTGTAATGTCACATATATATATATCATCAATAGCACTGCAGTCAGCTTTTCCGACAGTTGTCTTATTCCTGCTAAGAGTGATTTTTAATTGGCCTGTCACACTGGTGTTGCAGTGTTTCCATAAAAACCTGATCAAAAAAAAAATATGGGAGATGTTCAGTAGTAGTCCCAGACCCCTAATATATACAAAAATGGGGATAGATGGTTATGGCTGATGTTTCTGTATCTGACTGTACTAACTATTCTTTGTACAAAGTTGTTTTTGGTAGTAGATTATTTTAGTTGATTACCCATTTTACAGTGCCTCTATTTCTCTTCAGCAGTTTACAATTGTTCTCTTTTTTCTTCCATCCTTAAACTCATCCCTTTTTTACCTTTTCTCTGACATGCAGAATAACAACACACTTTTTCTCCAACCATTTTCCTTAAATCTATATTCACTGTGGTCCTTATGATAAGGATTGACATGCAGATTGAGAATAAACTCATCTTCAGTTTTTCAGTATCATCTCTGCTTTATTTTCACAATCTAGAACTTCCTGCATCACTGGGTAACACCCATCTATTTTGCTGAAAAATATTTGAAATAACATTGGCATTTTATAAAATATAAAAAAGCCCGGTTTCACAACCTTTCCCTTTAAATGTAAAGACTCAGCTGTTTATGCTGTTACTAGACACATGCATACAGTTGTCCAGTTGTTCAGTTTTAATGCTCAAATATGACTTGTATAATAAGGTACTATCTTTTCAAAATGCAAATAGAATTGCTAGTTTCTGTACTTCTTCTCCCTCACGTCCCCCACCTTTATATTTTGTGCCAGATGATTGGCAGTCAGGGATTCATTGCAGATGGCTAGGCATATATATGCACTTTTGAGCATATTCTCAACTATGCTTAGGAAGTTCAGTTTTATATTATATTGCATGTCTATCAGAAGGACTGCAATCTGCACCAGTTCATTATTCTGATTTCCGGGCACAAAAATAGTCTATTCATTCCTTTAGTACTGACTGATACTAAAGCACTGAGGTTAGGGCAAGATTTTTTTTTAAATGTACAGCAATTTTTTACTGCAGGGTTAAGAACACTGAGTTGAGTACTGATTCCAAGATTTGCGTTCAATTCATCCACTGTCTCAGCTAAACCAGTGTCTGACACATTGGAAAAACCTTATCAAAACAGTATTTCTAACCTATGTTCTACTATTTAATCCTTTCTGTAGTAAGTGCCAAATCACATTTGAGACTAGCTTATTCCGAAGTATGTTTAAACAAAGTCTAAATGCACACTCACAGGCACGTGCGCACACACACAGAGCTAAATTCTTCAGACTCCACCCTCGCTGAACATGCACCAGGCAGAGACTAAGTGGGATCTTCCCTGCAACTGTAGTTTGAGGTTGGTTGCTTTGGGATTGAGAACCAAGACTAGGAACAAGAATATTTTCTTTCCTGTGCCCCACTTAAATCTAGGATGAAGACTGAAACTGCCTAATTTTACAGAAAAAAAATCAGGAACCAGACAGTGTGTGAGTGTGTGTATGTGTGTGGTGGGGGGAGAGGGTAGATTATGACAAGAGCTCAAGTATAGGACAGTACTAAAGACTGCAGTGGTGGGAAGAGAAACTGGAATTGGGGTTGAGGGAGGCTGGGACTGGCTGATTAAGGAGATTACTATTCAGAGTTATGGAAATAGGGAACTGTGGGCACCTATACATGTGCAGAAAGGCTGCTCTGACACACTGTACTTACAGTGCGTCAGAGCAGGCTCGACTGAGTCTGCTGGAGGGTGGCAATTACCGTGTGTCATGTGTATCAGGATCCCTGCACTGAAAAATGTCAGTGGGGGTGCTTTAACTAAAGTTTGTCCAATGAGCTTTAGTTAAAGTGCCCCCGCCACCATTTTTTAGAACGGGGATGCTGATACACATGATGCTTCGGACACTTAAATTAGAGTAGCTATCAGAGCTGCTCTAATTAAGGCATCCGCTTCCCCCCGCACACACACTCCTAGAGCAGATGTATAAATGCCCAAAGAGCCAGTAGATGGGGGGAAGAAGCCTGAGACTGGATGAATAGCTGTGAGAGGGAAGTGGAGTGACTGTGCAAACAGATTTGAGGAGGATCTGGAAGAGAGGCAGGAAGAGAAGCTTGGAGAGGGTGTTGAGGAGAAGGTAGAAGAGGGGGTTGAGGCTGGGAATAATGGAAAAGCAGGATTGCGCTAGGGAGTCTTGAGGTGTGAGGCTAGGCCTAGAATGAAAAGTGGAGCCTGCATGAGAAAATAGGACTGGAATAAAGAGACCAGGATACAGAATAGCAATACAACAGAGACACGTTGGAGAGGATGGGGTAAAAATAATTCAGGTGGAAAAACCAGACAGAAGGAGCTATAGCCACAAACATACTGTGCTTCAGAATCCCAAATAGAAATAGTAGAATCTCACTATTTTTCTCCTATCACCACTGTCTCTGACAAAGCGCAATATCATGTCCACTTCCAGTGACAGGTCACAGAAAGATAAGAACCTACTACTGCTTTCACTTTTCTGTAGGTTGAGTGACAGATGTAGTGCAGTAGAGCTCAAGGTTTCAACTGATGTCACCTAGTTTGGTTTTTAATTTTGTTCTTCTGTAAACTGAGGAAGTTACAGACAAAATTACTATATAAAATAACATTTTAAGGTTCATGTCTTGGAATATTCATTCCAATATTTATTCCATTATCTGGTTGCATAATGAAGAAAAATATTATTTGTAGGTCTCTTGCTTCACTTAACACAGAAGTTAGAAAGTGGGTTGTGAATGAACTGTGGGACTACAGGAAGGGAAAGGATGGTTCCATAGCACAGGCAGCCCTGGAAGACAGAATTCTGTCCTGGCTTTGGATATAGAGGATACTTTTGACCTTGATCTGTGTTTCTCTCAGTTAACATGGAGATCATAAGCCCTTCCTTTACTTGCAGGGATGTAGTGAAAGTGCATTCATTAATGTATGGGAAGCACTTAGCTACTATAGTTATAAGCACAACAGAAAGGACAATGAAGAAATTAATAATCCTGTCTTCAAACTTTTAGGGTTTATATAGTTTGCAGTAAATAGAGTCTAGGGCCACACATTACACAACAAGGAGAAAGAAAACAAAATATTGGATAGTTGTTCATTAAGAAAGAATTTCCTGTTCTGAGGAAGGAGTCTGTGGAACAACAATAAATGATCATGTAATTAAAGATTGGATGATAATGCTTGAGCACAGGCAACCCTGATTCTATCATTTTCCTGCTTCTGAGTGCTTGTACTTTTAATATATTCTTTTAACATAATTTTTGGGTAGAATATATCACGTATGGCAGCATTATATTTTAGAGGTTTTCAGACCTCAGGACCCATGTAAGACCTGGAAGGAACCATTCTTACTTGCACAGAATAATTCAGGCAGATTTTTGTGCCATGCAGAGTCTGACTTTACAGAAGCTTCATGTGAGCATTGTAGTCCATCACCTACATTTAGATGTAGGATCTGAACATTAATATTATAGAACTTCCTGTATTTCGAATTAATGCAAATTATTCTGACTTCAGGATTGATAATAATTAAGTATTAGTATCACTATATACGCCTTTGTTATTCCTTACTCCTGTCTGCATCACAGCACAGCAGGTCTAAATGCCTACCTAATACTGTTCAGCTGTCCCTCTGGCCATTTCCCTACCTAGCCCTACTTTTCCTCCCTCCTGTGTAAAATAGCAAATTCCTTTCCAAAGGAGATGTAACTGGCAGCCACAAAAGGACACTGAATTAGTCGTCATGGATAGGCAGTATAATGCCTCCCAGAACAGCTTAAAATCTGAAAAGGTAATAGGAGTTTAAAGCGATCTTGGTCTGAGTTTTCATCTCAGCACCACTGAACAAGTAGAAGACTGGGGTTCAGCAGGGTCTGGAAGGTAGGACTCCTGTTTTCACACATCATGGATAGCTTTCACCTGTGAGAATATTAAATGAGTTCTACTCCTTTAACCTCAATCTCACATGTATGAGTTCTCATGCATGCACACAGACACAGACGTACACACATGCACGCACAAATACACTCCCTTATAATTCTAAAGATTAATATGCTATTTCCAAAAGACTGACAGGATTGGATGCAGTAACTATCAATCACAAAGACACTTTCATGGACCCAGAGGGACAGACTTCCATCTTCAGCTCCCTCTGTGCAAAAATGAGGTTTATTCCTTACCTATGGGGACTTTTTACCACCTTGTACGATCTACACTTTTCCCAGAGCCTGACGAAGGGACTTTGATCCCAAAAGCTTGCAGAAAAGGACAGTTTTCTTGCCATTTTCCAGTTGGTCTAATAAAAAGTATCATTTTGGAACCAAGAGTTCTAGTTTTTTGTATGTCTCTTTGTCTCAGACCAACACGGCTGCAAACAAAGTACACCCCTGTAACAATCAATCTTCATTCAAAGACTGGTCATGCCCCTGACCAGTGTTTTCATCTCTGTATTTGATCCATTATTCTAAGTGTATCTTGTTGATTTATGCACATTGATTTAATGAATGCCGAAATGAACCAGACAACAGATGTTCTGCCAAATTCTCTCCCTTCTTTTGGCACTTAAAATCATTCTGTATCCTTGACCATGCATTTAGATTGCGATGTTCATCCTGGAATTACCTGAATGGATGAATTAGAAGCAGGAAAAGAATGAAATGATCAGGACAAAACAATAATTTCATGTTGAACCATTCTTTGAGATTTTTTTGGATAGGGTATCTAAAACTGTCTTAACAACAAGATGAGAGGAATATTTTTAGTGAAGTATATGTTACGAGACTGATCCTAGTTTGCATATATACTTTTTTGATTCACACCAGGAAAAGCAAAAAACCTCCCTAAACCCTAGCAGTGGTTTTAAGTTAGAAGATATGATCCCATATCTCCACCCACTTTGTTATGGAGATTAAATGTATCTGGATGTTTAAGGAAAAGTAGCAAATACCTATGAAATATTTTAAGTCACTGTAGACTTTATTGTACTATATCAGATGTAAAACTGTATCAGTATCAAAAGATATGATAAAAGTTATATCTGCATGATTCCATAGCAAAACCAATATAACTTTAACCCTGCTTCATTTGGGGTCAAAGGGTAAGTAGTTCAGCTAATTTGTATCATTATAGGCTTATGCAGATGTACCAAGTTGCATCATAACAGCTGTTGCGAGTTCCCCCTCCCCTTTTAAAGTAGCTAAAAAATATGTTTGTCCATACCCTTAATGTTCATCACTCTCATTCAGTGTCATTCAGACTTCCCAGAATTCTCTTATTTTAATGCAAAACTTTAAAAAAGGCTACTTATTAAAGCTCTAAAGTAACCCTTTTTAGTATGGTCCTAAGTTAAGCTCAGTCATGCAAGGCTAAACTTTTAGAACTGATTATTTAGCATTGTAAAATCACATAGATACAGAAAGGTAATGATCACTGTATTTCACAGATGAGCCTGTAATCAAATGTTTTGTGTTGACAGAATGGTTACACTCCACTGCATATAGCTGCCAAGAAAAACCAGATGGATATAGCAACAACATTGCTTGAGTATGGCGCTGACGCTAATGCTGTAACCAGACAGGGTATTGCTCCTGTTCATCTTGCAGCCCAGGAGGGCCATGTGGACATGGTGTCATTACTCCTTACTAGAAATGCTAATATGAACCTTAGCAACAAGGTAATTTTTCTTTCTTTTCTGCTGAAGGTAAAAGTGTAGAGCCATAATAACAAGGGGGCCTGGAAAGGGAATTTTACCTTTTTATTCTATAAATTTCAAAAAGCAGAGCAGCTTTTTGAATCAATACCATCATTACTTCTAGCAGAGAGAACAGAGCAGAGCAAGTACCATATCACATCAGACCAGTTGTCCATTTTTTCTTGTATCCAGTCTTTGACAAAGGCCAATACCAGACGCTTCAGATTACTACATAAATCCTCCTCTTCCCTTTTTCACAAAAGACAGTTTTGCATAACATGCCCCTGGGGAAATTTCTTCTTGACTCCAGGTGGTTAGTGAGGTTTGCTTGTTATAGTTATGCACTCTATACACATGCCTGCCCATTAAGCATCTAACCTTGTAAAGAAAAACTGATTTATTATTGAATAATAGCAATATGGTTGTCTGAGATTTTGTAAATTAATGAAAGTGACATGAATTGCCCTGGGGTGCAACTTTAAACCCCAGGTTTACTGATATTTATTAGGGCTATGTGAAGCTTCAGGTGCTGATTTGATTTGGAGGAGATTCAGCTTAATTCAGTGGCCAAATCTCCAAATCCAAATTGAATTGAGAAACCAATAAAAAGTTTCAAATCAATTCAAAGCCTCAAAATTGGTTTGGAAAAGCCTCGGAGAAAGATTTGGAGATTCAGGGAGCTGGACCTAGGCTCCATGCTGGTAATTGGAGGGGAGGGGGACTGGAGGAGGGGGGGACCATGGGGTGACCCCCACCAGGCCCCAACCCCTGCCTGATCCTCTAGCCCCCCTAAACACCCCCTGATCCCCACCCTCACTCCCAGCACCATCAAGAGTGATCCCCACTGCCCCACACTGCGTGGGTGGGGGCTCTGCCAAATTCGGACCAATTGATTTGGGGCAGTGATTTGAATCACTGAATTGAATCAGTGTCCCCTGAATTGGATGAATCTGAATCCAAAGCGAATACAGGCCTAATATTTATCCTGGGAAACAGAAAGGGAATTTAACTGTAATATTAGACTTAACTGATTTGGCTCAAATCGGTTTATGCAATGTCTGTCCCAGAGCCCTTCCTGGTTTAAGTTAAATCAGAGCCATCTAGCATTCCAGTTGCTTTGCAACTCTGGGCAGGGCTCTGCTCTCTGCTCCAGCCCAGCTCAGCCCAGCCCAGCAGGGATGGCCCCTCCCTTCTGCTCCCTGGCTGCAGCTCCGGCAGAGACTGCAGGTACACCAGGGTCTGCCTGGCTTCCTCCTGCTCCCCCCAACACCACTCCCTGCTCAAGCAGGGATTCCCTCCTCCCCTCTGCCTTACACAACTCTCAGCATTAGCTAGCATACCACATGCTGGCTGTGGTCTGTGCTGTGGGAGACAGCACAAAGGCAGACAGGACAGTGTCAGCTTAGGGGCTTTTGAAGCTAATCAACAGGTAGCTGGCAACATCCCTTCATTTCTTCCTTGGAAAAAGTTGTTTGAACTAATGAGAGAGGCTGTTTTTTTGTTGATGCATTGATAAATGCTAACAACTCCCTAAGCAGAAGCCAGGCAGATGCCTGCAGAGACTGCTGAGCTCCAGCAAGGCAGCAGAGGGGAGGGGCCAGCCCTGATATGGAGCAGAGAGCCTCGCCCAGCCAGAGATCATTCCAGGATGCCTGGGGAGTCTGATTTATCTTAGACCAGCAAGGGGTCTGGGACAGACATTGCATAAACCCTGTTTGAGCCAAATCAGTTAAGTCTGATACTACATTCAACCAGGTTTGTCTCAAACCAGTTTCAGCCATTTTCAAACTGGTTTGTGTGCACTGAACATCTGTTCTGTTACAGGTTTAAACCAGTTTCTGATCACTTAAATCGGTTTATGTGTAATGTCTGTCTCTAGCCATGATGACCTACAACCATCCTGAACAGTGGAAAAGTAAGAGATTCAGCTAAGAGAGGGAAGCGATTTAAAGGTCTTTGTGCCTGAAAGGAATGGAGGAGAACATGCACTGAGAAAACATTATCAAGGAGGAAAAAGAGCTCCTTTCTTTGGGGAGTTAGCCTGTTTGCTCTTCCTAGATGTACTCCCTCAGAATAGTCTTAAAACGATTTACGTGCAATGTCTGTCCCTAGCCTATATGGTTACAAGATTATAAGGTTGTTAAAGCAAGGACTTCAGTTTTCACAGGACAAGAAGACTTAAGGATAAAATCAAAGAATTACCTGCACCCTCCCCAAGAAATTAAAATGAGGTTTTTAGGAATCTGTAGCTTTGATTGCTTCTCCTTGCTAAGGGGAACATTTCCAACCCCAGTGTTGTTCAAATAGAACAATTATGGAAAAATTGTAAATGGGAGAATTTAAATTTGTGTGCATGTTTCCTCTAGAAAATAGCAGAATTGTAAACAAGTTGATCTCATTCGTATCCAGGGAGCAAAATAAGAACAAAAAAAAAAATAATCCTGAGTTTTTTGGTTGAAAATAGTAAAATATAATATGCTGACTTAATGTAATGTAACAAAAAGAAAGTTTTCTTGTATAAATGGTTAACTTGCTGTGTATTTTCTGGGTATAAATTTTAGTGTTTTTTATATCAACAAACAACCAGTAAACACATGAGAGAGACATAAATTCTACCCTCAGTTACAGGATTCATTAAATTAGTAGGACTTCTTAAGTCTTACTCAGGGTAGAATCTGGCTTATAATATTATTGCGAGATGATCACTTGTTGCACCTAATTTGCAGAGTGGATTGACACCGCTTCACCTGGCTGCTCAAGAGGACCGAGTAAACGTAGCAGAGGTTCTTGTTAACCAAGGGGCTGTTATTGATGCACAGACAAAGGTATGATTAACCACACTACTATATAAATACACTTATATTAAAAATGCAGCGAATACACATGGTATTACCTAAAGGAAATGTTTAAAATCTATAGGTTTGACTCATTGTTACTTCAGTTTTACACTTGTATAGATCCAGTGAACTAATAAGCATACAACAGCACGAAATCCACCAATATTCAGTTGGTGTATTGGGGCTGTTCAACTTGCAGAAAAGGTGATTAAGAAGGAACATGATAGCAGTCTTCAAATATTTGAAGGGCTGCCACAAAAATAGAACACATTTTCCCCCACTTGACAGAGTAGGATGTATATCAACAGCATGAAATTGCAGCAAAGTAGGTTTAGTTTGGATAAAAGGAAAGCTTCTTCACTGTTAAAACAGTGAGGTAGTGCAATAGGCTGCCTTGGAAAGTTGTGGAAACTCCTTCCTTAGAGATTTTCAGGAGTGTGGATAAGTGGTGGTTAGGGATGATCTAGGAGTAGCAATACCCAGAGAGTGCTGTGAAGAGCGACAGCTGGGAGCCCAGGAGCCTGCCATTCACAGATCGCTAGGCATTGGCGATGCACATGGTGTTCACGCGGGTGCACGTGCACCCCCTGAGCTTGGTGGTGCACCCCCTGCAAAAAGCGCTGCCAGTGCCGCCTACGGGCAGTCACTGTTTGGCATCCACCTCCTCCTTGCCACTGACAGCATCAGTGGCATATGCAGGCAGTCCCTGATCACCACTGGCCACCATTGACACTGCCAGCATCATCTGCAGGTACTTGCTGATCGCTGGTCAGTGCTACTTCGATTCAGAGCCAATTTGGAGTTTGGCTATGGGGAATAAATTAGATATCTATAACTTTGTTGTTTTTTGGCTGATTCAGATGAAACTTGCAGGGATGGTAGCCTCTGCTGAGATCATGGAGCCAGCCAAGTTTCAAGGTGATAGTTGCTGGGATTTCTGGGAAACTGCACCTCAAAGTCCTGAAAGCAAAACTAATGTCACGTGTATGTTAAGCAACAGGGTGGTAAAAACTGCAGGGATGGTAGCCCCTGCTGAGGCCATAAAACTTGTCAAGTTTCAAGGAGATAGGTATAGGCGTTTCTGGGAAACTGCACCTCAACTCAGGGGGGTTGCACTCCATGTCAAAGAGCAACTCACATCATCGAGGATTAGCTTCAGGTTAGAGGAGGGTTGGGCAGAGACACTGTGGGTCAAACTACAAGGGGGACATGGTGAAAGGGACCTTACAGTGGGTGTCTACTACAGACCACCCAACCAGGGGGAAGAGCTGGACCGGGACTTCTCTGGTCAGCTTATGGAGGCGGTTAGGTCAAGGGGTGTCATTGTCATGGGTGACCTAAACTACCCAGACATTTGCTGGGAGGAGCAGACAGCCAGGTCTGACTGCTCACATAGGCCCGGTTGTATGAGCATTCATGGTCATCTGGCCAGGTGTGGGGGATTGAAAACTAGGTAAAGCCTCACCTCAGTCCTCGGGAAGATTGTGGAGAAAAACATCAAGGAGCACATCTGTGGGGGACTAGCAGGGGAGATCATGCTCAGGGGCAACCAGCATGGGTTCATCAAGGCAGGTCCTGCCTGACTAACCTGATTGACTTTTATGACCAGGTAACTAAATCCTTGGATGATGGTGTCACCATGGATGTAGTCTTTCTAGACTTTAAGAAGGCCTTTGACAGTCTCTCACCCCATTCTCATTAATAAATTAAGCGACTGTGGCATTGATGTGTGCACAGTTGGACGGGTAAAAAACTGGCTGATGAGGTGCATGCAGAGAGTAGTGGTGGATGGGATGTACTGAACCTGGTGAGAAGTGAGCAGTTGGGTCCCCCAGGGCTCAGTCCTCAGGCCCGCACTGTTTAACATCTTCATCAGCGACCTGGACGAGGGGGTTGAAAGCACATTGTCCAAGTTTGCTGATGACACTAAGATGTGAGGCAAGGTGGGTACACTTGAAGGGAGAGAGAGGCTGCAACTAGATTTAGACAGACTACAAAAGTGGGCAGATGAGAATAGGATGGGGTTCAATGTAAAGAAATGCAGGATGCTGCACCTTAGGAGAAGGAACCCACAGCATACATACAGGCTGGGGAGTTTCCCTCTTGAAAGCACAGAGGCGGAAAGGGATCTTGGAGTCATTATTGATTCCAGGATGAACATGAGTGTCCAATGCCAAACTGCAGCCAGCAAGGCCAACCATACCTTGTCATGCATCCAAAGATGCATCTCAAGCCGGTCCAGAGAGGTGATACTTCCCCTCTATGTGACTTTGGTCAGGCCACAATTGGAGTACTGCATCCAGTACTGGGCACCACACTTTAAAAAGGATGTGGCCAGCCTGGAGAGGGTTCAGAGGAAGGCCACCCGTTTGGTGAGAGGGCAGCAGGACAGACCCTACGAGGAGAGACTGAGGGACCTAAACCTGTTTAGCCTCGGCAAGAGGAGACTGAGGTGGGACATGGTGGCTGCCTACAAACTCATCAGGGGAGGTCATCAGCAAATAGGAAGAGGCCTATTCTTCCCAGCACCACCTGGGGTAACAAGGAACAGTGGTAATAAGCTGATGGAGAATAGGTTTAGTTTAGAGATCAGGAGGCAATATTTTACAGTTAGAGTGGCTAGAATCTGGAACCAACTTCCCAGGGAAGTGGTCCTCGCCCCTACCTTAGGTAAATTCAGAAACAGGTTAGATAATCACCTGTCTGGGATCTTGTGAACCCAGCATTCATTCCCACCCGTGGCAGAGGGTCAGGCTAGATGATCTGTTCAGGTCCCTCCTGACCCTAGCTACTATGAAACTATGAGTTCCACCAAGTCTCCATATCCTGCATGATTTTCTGTTGCGGGATGCTCAGCTCTGCCTGTTTCTCTCGCAGCATCCTGCCCCGCTTGATGCTGTGGTGGAAGTAGTCCACCACCTTCCTGCATTTCAAAATCATCTGGCTTGTAACAGTAGTGGTGGCGGTGCCATCAACGGGGGCCCTGTCCCCCTCCAAGGCATCCCTCACTATGAGGTGCAGCCTGTGTGCCACACTGCGGGTGCCAACAAAGTTGGCATCACAGATAGCCTTCACCATATTGGCCCCATTGTCAGTGATCCTGGAGCCACCCCTGCACCACGCAGTTCATTGGCCCCCATGATCTCCCTTGCTGTGTGGGACTCATACAGCACCTTAGCTTGGAGGAGAGCCCACCGACGGCATGACTGATTCCACCTGTGCCCTGTGAGGGAGAGGTAGGTGTGATCGCCACCCCTGCTGCTGCAGATGTCAGAGGTAAAGAGCAAGGCTACCTGTGGCCTTGCCTTGTGCAGCTCCTCCCTCAAGTGCTCCCTGAATGCCTCATACAGGGAGGGCATTACTGTCCTGCTAAAGGTGGTGCATGTGGGCACTTTGTAAGATGGGGCCAGAAGCACTATGAGCCACCTGAACCCTGGCCCCTCAAGTAGGGAGAAGGGCTGGCTGTCCAGAGCAAGCATCTCCCCAGTGGTCTGGGTGATCTCACTCGCCTATGCAACTCACCCCCATCTGCTGCAGCTTTCCCCCGCTGGTCCAGGGTGTCCTGCTCTGCTCTGGGGAGAAGGGGACTTTGGAGTGAGCAAGGGACTGCCCTTTTGGCAGTAGTGCCAGGCTGAGCAGCAAGAAGAGCAAGGGGGTGCTGCCTCCTGAGATGCATTGCCATGGTGGAAAAGTGTTTCACGTCCTAGCCTCGGCTGATGTGCCTTCGGCAGGGCTGGCAGATAGCAAACCTGGGATCATCTGCCAGCTCAAAATGCTCCCATACTATGCTACTCACCCGCTTCTGGGTTGAGGGTGAGGATGGTGCCTTTTGCCACTCCTCAGCAGGCTGAGGCACAACAGCAGGAGCAACTGCCTCAGTTGAGCCACTTGCCTCCACAACCTCAACCTCCCTGACGTACCGCTTTCCGGAGGAAACCTGGGTTCTAGGGGAACTTTGAGGCATGTGGAGAACAAACTCTGATTCCCCTTTAGTCCCCAGAATTGCTTGAGCCAGGGCACTCAGCACCCCTGGGTCCAGCTTCAGCTCCTCCTCTGGCAGTGGGAGGCTCATGCTGAGAGATGATATTGGGGTGGAGGAGACAAGTGATTTCACTGCTAGTGCCTATTTCTGGACTGAGGGGAGGTGGTGCAGGTGCAGGGATGTCAGGTGCAGGGACTATTCCCACCTTCTGGGTTCCACTGGCAGCAGAAGTGTTAATGCTGCTTGGAAAGAAAATGCAGCTCTAGCTCTCCCCCTACCCCCTCTCCCTCCCCTGCCTGAAGACCTGGCACCTGCCTTTCCAGCACTCTTCATATTAATCTTTCCTGAGCTGCAAAAGGTGTGTGTGTCACTCCTTTTGTGTTGTGTGTTTTCTTCTTTTGCATTGCAGGCGTGCACTGAACCCTGGTTTGATTGTTTAAGTCACTAATAAGTATGAAGGCCTATGTAAAAAATGTGTGCTGTCTATCTTCTTCTTCTCTGCTGGGATACGTTTATTTTTTATGAATCCTGAATGTGGAGTGTAACTCTGTGGTGTGCTTTATTCCCCCTGTATTGTGTGTGTGCATTGGACTCTGCTTTGATTATTAATAACTATATATGGTGTCTTCTTCTGTGATGTTCTATTAATATGAATGTGTGACTACTACTGTACTTCTTGTTCTTCTTCTGTGTTGTAATGTGTACCTAAAATGATATCTCTCCTTCTAAGACCCTGAGTTTTGTGTTAGTCTCAATCTGAATCTGACTTTTGTGTTGTCTTCAGTCTCTATGTAAACTAACTATAATAATATTAATAATGAATAACTACTATATATAATCTGACTCTCTTCTTCTATGAATATCCTTCTTTTATGTGTGCATAAGTGTGTGTGTGAAATCTGTGTGCCTCCCTGCACAGTGATGGATCACGCTGGCAGGGAAAACACTGAACTTTCTATTTTCAAAGTTTGCAACAAAAAAAAGAGAGCAAATATAAATTGAAAGAAATTAATTGGATAGTTTTAAGTAAAGTGATTCTAAGGTAAGATCAGCTAAATCCTATCCAATCCTTTCTAACAAAAAAAAGGAGCAGGCACGTTGCAACTGCTGACTGAAACAAGCCAGGCAGCATAGCACCTTTCTGACCCTGTTCTTGAGACAGAACCAGCTCAGGAAAAGCAGAGCAAGCCTGCACACAGAGGCTTTTGCTGTTTCTATGTCCCTCCCTCCAGACACTGTAGTTGAAAAGGCAGTCAGAGAGAAATCATGCTCACTGGCCACCTAGACATGTCAGTCTTTCCCCCCCTCCTCCCTCTTCCCCCCACTCCCCCTCCCTCTTCCAAGTTTCTTTTTCTCCATACAGACAGACTTCCAAATCTCCGAATCACAGAATCTTTTCCAAATCTTTTCCGAATTGATTCAGAAGCTCCGAATCGATCCAGAAAGCCAAAAGCAGCTAGCAATTCAATTCGGATATGCAGATTCAGCCTCCAAATCATCTGAATCTTTTCCGAATCCAAATCACAATCCGAAGCTTCGTACAGCCCTAGTGTTTAGTTTTTTTCCACGCTCTGGGCTTTGCTGGTTAGCTCTGGGGATGGGAAGGAACTCTTTCCCCTTCTCTTGCTGCAGGTGTAGGATTTGTTGTTTTTTTTCTTCTTTCCTCAATAAGCGTTGCGTGTTGGCTGTAGCCAAGGCTAAGGATTTTGGTGAGGATGTTTCAGTGCTCCTTCAAGAGATAAAATCTGGGGGTTCCTGGTTAGATGTTGTGGTCCTACTGCCTAGGGTCATCTCAGATCAAACTGATCATCATATTAGCGGGCAGTAAGGAATTTTACTCTGCAATCCAAATGTCAGGTCTGTGGGGGAGTTTTGCCTTCCTCTGTAGTTGGGGGCATGACCCTCTTCCTAAGATCCCCTCAAATATTAAACAGCCCCTGCTGTGGCACAACATTGACAGTGTCCTTGTGCCCTTGCTTTACCTACATCAGGTTGAGGTTTTCTTGGTGCCTTTGGGCTACATGTCTTGTAGTTTTTGTGACACAGCTGTTTGTATAGTTTTAGGAATATGTTACACATGCACTTGTATGGGATAGTTTGTGTAAGGCTATTCCTGTTTTGAACAAGGTATTGGACTAGATGACCTCCTGAGGTCACTATCCTTTCTAGCTCTACTTTTCAATGATTCTATGAAATAACACAGAGATTAATCAGTCCATATCAATAAATTATTAGAAAATATACTTTCGAAGATGTAGAACTATATATTTAATACTTCCCAGATTTTTCTTCCATAGCAAGGACAATTTGTATATTTATTTTTGAAATCTTGTCTCATGTTTGGCTCACTTGTGATTTTAATTGCATTTTACTGTTGTGTTTCTTTGATTGAAGGAATTGGGCAGCTAGTAGGATTTGAATTGTGTTTCTTATTTAAGAAAACTTGCATAAATGCTGGAGCTCTGTCCTTTCTTTCAGCATGTGGTGGTGCATGCCCTGAACTCCCAGTAGTGTTTTTGGTTGTGTGCTGCACGTACTCAGTTCTACAGTATCCAGCTGACATCTGAAAAAATAGCAAAAGGGTAAAGTGTCTTTGGTTATCACCATGAAAGTACTTCTTGGGGAGGTTTGTTTTAAGCAACATAAACAAATAAATATAAATTATGTACTCCTGATTATTAAGCCATTAGCAATGATTTACTCCTAATTATGAGATTTTATAGCAAGTAAAAGATGGTTAATAGTGCATACCATAACTCCTCTTTGCCATGAGCTAGGTATACTAAACAATGTATCCATCCATAAATAATTCTTCTTTCTTGCCAAAACTGGTACATAAAGACCACTCTGTACTGCTGGAGGATGATTCAGCCTTCATGTTTGCACACTTCTGATTTTCTTAGACGCTTCCCTTTGCCAAATTATAGAGTGGTAGGATTTTTAATGATACAGACAATTGTATTCTAGGAAACAGAGTCAGCATTATCAAACTAATTGTGTCCAACATACAAAATTCAAACTTAAACTGAATCCTAATAAAGGAAACAACCCCTACATTGGGCCCTACATTGCTGTCCTCTACTACCACAAATCTGAGTGGGAACTTTATGTGGAGCTCTAGGGCATGTTGGCCTAATTTATCCTTATGTTTATGTCTTTAATATAAAGTTCAAAGGCCTTAATTTTCTTGAAGTGTGGTACTTGATTCAATATTTAAACTCCTGAATAAAAGTGGTCTTCCAGAAGTGCTGCTCATTTATTTTGGAAAAACCTAGACCTGAAGAAGTACACTCTGTGCCCAGAACCTTTTCTAACATCTTTCCCAACTATATGCTTGGCACCAAAAAAGTTCTACCCTCTTGTATATTTCCTGGACCACCATAGCTCTTAACTCCACTCCAACCCTATGAAAAAATCTGTCCATACTCAGCCCTTCTTTCAGACCACTTTTACTTTGGAAGCTAAATATAGTTTCAGGTGCCAAATTTAGGAAACTAAGCTTAAGATTATGGCCTTTGTGTATAAATATTTTATGCTAGATAACAGCCAGAAAGGTGCTTAGATGAGGATTATACATTTCCTGAAAGAACATGTTTTCTATCTAGTCAAATTTTTGGTAGTATAGTAAAGCATGTAGCACTTACTGTGCTTAAGCTTTCTTGAAAATTTTGGTCCAAGTTTCTCAATACAGAAACAGAAGAAGAGCTGCATTTCTACCTTGTTTAGGAAGATGGATCAAGAAACCGCCACAACAGGCACATCTCCAGTACAGCATTGTGAGCTAAACCCACAACTGAATCCAAAGTATTTTAACTGTACATGTCTTTACACACAGATGCTTTATAGTGCTGACAGCATAATCATCAACATCACTACTTTAAATAGTGGCTTTCATATTAGAAATGCTTTAAGTCACCTAATTTTCAGAGTAGCTTTATTGAGCAGATATGTATATTACGCTTGGGTTGTAGCTGCTGATTATATTGGCACTAGTGCCTTAATTTTGAAGACAGAATGGAGCAAGTTTCTGTCATAACAGAACCCACGTTGTCATGGGGCGGGGTCCCAGGAGCGGCCGTGATCTCTCCTGGCACCCCCTACCATGCGAAGTGGGTGTCCATGCACCTTCATTCTCGCCCGCCACGTCTTTGATGCCAAAAAGTATTAAGGGAGGCTACCTTTTACCCCCTTGAGCATGGTGCCCCTTGGCGTACTCCTGCCGGTACCCTGTCTACTGACGATTCTGTGTACTCCTGCCACAGGACTATGCATGGCTCCTACCACCCCTTATACCACGCCCCAAGCCTCTCAGTTGTACCGGACATTGTTGAGTCTATTGTCTTCTCTTAGCGGCCCTCTCCAGGGCCTCTCCCCGTACGCTCACCCCCTCCGGGGCTTCTACCCGTACGCTCGCCCTCTCCGCGGCTTCTATTCCTATATGCCCTCCCTGGGGCCTTGCCCGCACTCACGCCCGCAATCGGGGCTCAGGTGACCGTAGCCATGCCTGAGCCCCAGACTCCCTTCTCAGGTCCTACACCCAACTGGGGCTTCCCACAATTGGGCTCAGGCAGCCTCAGCCTTACCTGGCCCCAGACCCCCTTTTCTGGGTCTTGCGCCCCACTGGGGCTTCCCACCTGCGCCCACACTGGGATCCTCCCGATGCTGCCCACACTGGGGCTGGGTTCGAGACACCCCACAACGCAGCACCACTCTCCAGTGCCAGGAACCCCCCCACTACTGGGGAGCTCCCATGAGGCCTCCTCCACCCCTACAGCCTCACCCAGTCCTCCTGTGTAACAACAAACAAAACCATCCACCGCTCGGCCCCAACTCAAGCTCAAGCCTCCTGGCCCAAAACATAAACCCTAAGCCCTCTGGCTAATCATCATTTCCATCCCTGCCAGGGGCTCCTCGCCTAGTATCCTCGCCCACAAGCTGCTCAGGCCATCAGGCTCCTCACCTCGGCCTGCTCCCACAGAGCTCCATCTTCTGCAGCTGCCAGAGGGGAACTGCCTCCTTGGCCTCAGCCTAGGCTGTTTATATAGGCCAGGCCCTGCCCCCTTCTGGTCAGCTGACCCCTGTGGTTGCCCCGGCAACCCACACCTGTCCTTCTTTAGGAGCAGGCACTTCAGTGCCCTGCGACACACATGCTATACACAAGACCAGAATAGCAGTTGTAGCAGCTCTGGGTTGCTAATCTTTGTGAGGCTAATCCTGCTTACGAAACCAACCTATTAACTTATGTTAAACAAAAGCAAAACTCTGGTTTGAGTTGTGGAACATTCTGTAGGTGCTTAAGGCAATGAAGTGATGCATTGTACACAGCAATGCCAGAAGGACAGACTACATCAGGTGCCTGAGCTGTGGTACCCTTGTGGGGGTGGGGAGGTGAAGGGAGTACACCACCCCAGCATCTGGTCCCACCCTGTGGTCCAACCTTCCTGCTGGCTCCTTCTGGCCCCACCTCACTTCCAGTCTCTCACCTGCCACAACTTTGTGTTACCTTGCTTGTTGGGAGAGGTATGCCTGTCCCTGGGGCCAGAGGTAACCTCGCTGGTTGTCTTGCCTGTCCAGCTAGGCCAGCCCCCCACCTGGGGCCTGCGCTGTCCCCCAAGTGCATCCCCTTTAAGAGAGTGTTCCTGCAGACTTCTGAGCACCTGTGGGAACTTCAGCTGGACAGCCTTGGTTTACTGTCTGAGACTGCAGCTCCCAGGTAAGGGCCCTGCCTCAGTAGCAGTCTCTCCTGGAGTTCTAGTTTCACCCCATCAGTCTTAGCTCTTCTGGCTTGGGGCTAGCTTCTTTTGCAGGGGAGTGCCACCCATGTCCATGGCCTCCTTCACCTCTGTAGCCACAAGCCAGTTCTTTGTTATAAAGTGCAAAATGGAACATTAACACAAGCCAGCTACTTCACAAAATAGTTTTCCTTAGGGTAAATTTTGCCCACAGGCTCTACCGCCCTTGTAGCCATCTCACCCCAGCTCCCCTGGGTGGGTGGGTGGTGGTTTGCTTGCCTGCCTGCTTCCAGGAGCCCATCTGTCCTGCCACATTCAGGGCCACCCCTGGCATAGTCAGAGACTGGGCTTATATTTCCATGCCCAACCTCCTTCTAGCTATGTGACTGAATCTTCCGCACCCAGGAACCAGGTACAGTTAATTACCTTATTAGCTGTCTGGCCTTTTTAGTCCTTGGCTCAGTCCATATGGACCACTACTTCTTGCTGCTCTTCCTGGCCCCAGCTTTCCTACCCTCTCAGGCTTTCCTAGTAACAGAGGAAGGTGTTCCCTGTTACACAGTAAAATTCCTATTTGTCTCTGGTACAAGGGTTCTGAATCTGTCTGTCTGGAAATAGGATGAGGCAATACAGGAACACACCTGACACAAGCCTGTTAAGCCTTAGTCGTTAAAGGAAGAATGCCTGAACCAGCACCTTCTTTATGGCTGGAAGCCTGGAATTAATCAAAATTGTTTGGGTTCTTCATTTATTGAAACACTATAGCATTCACATAGCATTCTGCCAAGAGCATGCCTGCCACATGGGGTGAGCATCCAAAATAAGTTATATATGTTTGTTTTTTTAAAAGAAAGAAATGTCTATCATGAGCTTGTGGTAAATAAGGTGCATAGTTTACAAATGTCTGACCTGGTCTGTGCCAGGTGACTGAAAAGCAATGGTGTGTGACCTGGTTACTACTTCCACCATTTCTTTTGCTTTGTCCTTTTCAGTATGGATTTCACCTGATTCTGGATCTTTCTGTAACCTCAAGTAGCTCACAATGTTACAGCCAGTACAAACCTACTGTCTTGATTTGGTTTAAGGCAGGGGCTGGCAACCTGTGGTCCGTGGTCTGGATCCAGCCTGCAAAACAATTGGACTCATCCTACAAACAGGGGTCTTCGGCAGTGTTTGCTTGGGGGTGGAGGTGCTGCAGAAACAGGTGCTCTCCACGTGCTTCTGTAGAGAGAAATGGCATCAGCAGCCAGGTCCTAGCACTCATGCACATCTAACCTGGCTGGGGTCATTCTGGCCCACAGCTGGAAAAGGTTGCTTATGGCTGATTTTAGGAAAGAAGTAAACTCCATCTTTGCACCTAAAACAAGTTTGTGTTACAAATAATAAGTCTACATATTTCTCAAGCTCATATGATCTAAAAGTAGGAAGCAGTTTAAGAAGTTCACTCTCAAGGGGATCTTAGTTTCCATTCAGTAGCTACTTTAGCAAGGAGCTGAAATTCTTAACCTGAAGTACTGAAAATGATCCTACGCTGTAAATAATGTCAGCCAGCTAGAGTGAATGTTTGGCATCACCTTTGCTTAACTAAATCTTTACTTCTTTTGCCTCTGACTGTCCAATACATGTTCAAAGTATTAGTAAGTCTCTAGGGATCTACACAATGGATATATTTATTCATAAGCTTCTTGTTACATTAGCACAACTAGTAAATTAAAATGTTGTTGCAAATGTACTCCTGGGGTGGGGGGCACCCCCTAATTGAAGTGAAAATACCATATGCTACCTAAGGTGGGGACTCATTGCCCAAAAGAAATCTCAGTAAACTATATGCTCTTTCTTCATGTTATCCATGTGTTTGAGCAAGTGAATTGCTGTTTAGAGTAGCATTTTACACACTAGGCAATTATAAATCATGAATACTGAAGGTTAGTAATGATGCTTCAAACTGCTTGCCTTTCTTTCTTTCATGTTGATTATCATTCCCCACTGCAGGGGAGCTATCTTCTTAAGAGAAACTCCCATGTACTTTGCTTCCAGAATTTTATTTGAGTGGCATGTGTCAGGTGTACATCCACTAGGTTCTTGATTGTTGCATTAAAGGGAACCATGCACGTTCACTTGCCAAGCTCTGGGTAGACAGCCAGATTCAAGTCATCGGAGGACGTCACTCTCCCATGCCGGAAAACCACTCACAGCTGCCCTGTGCCGTGTACTTTAATATGGAGTACAGCTTTTGGAGAAACTGCTGTCTTAAACTCTAAGATTAGGTACAGACATTTAAAAAGCCTGAGGCAGAATCGCTCTAAGTTAGGTGGTTTTCTGTAAGCCGCATAGTTTAGATCTGTAACAAAACACACATTCACCCTTGGAGGGCGGTGAGAGGGGGCAATCTTAGACCAGGTTCTGCCATTTATAAACCAGTCTGTGTGTGCCAAATGTCTGTTCTGTTTCAAGTATAGACCAGTTTTGTTTGCTGAACTTCTGTCCTATTATGAGTATAGACCAGTTTCTGATCACTTATACTGCTATGAATCAAATGTTTGTACCTGGCCTATATTTGTAATGAAAGACCTAATGAGCCCTGAATTACTATGGTGAAAAAACCCCCACAATGTTGAAATAACTAATCTACTGTTGTCCTCAGGTCTTAATCAGTTATGGTTTAGATTATGAACTTGTAAAACTGAGTAACCCTACTACTAGTGTCAGTAGAGGGAGAATACTTAATAAAGGTACCATATTTCCAGTTTCATAAAAGAGGACACCTGTCGGGGGCAGAGAGGTAATACGATTGTGGGGGCGAGGGGAGGAAGTGAAATGCCTGTGCCCTGCCCCTCATTCCTCATTCTCAAGCCACAGCCCCCAGCTCTGCTGTTGCCCCTCACTCCCAACTCACAGTACCTCACCCCCCAGACCACATTGATGCCCCTTGCTCCCAAACTGCAGCCCCTGCACCCATCCCTGCTGATACCCTTCACTCCCAAACTACAGCCCCGCCAGCCCTGTTGGTGCCTCACTCCTGACCTGCAGTCCCTTGTCCCCCCAACCCTGCCAATGCCCTTCACTCCTGACTCACAGCCTCTGCCTGCCCCCTGCCTGACCAGTGCCCCTCACTCCCAACCCACAGCCCTCTGCCCCCCCAGCCCTGCTTCCCACCCAGCTCCCTGATGCCCCCCAAAACCCCCTCCACCCCCTTCCCCCACCGGAGGGGGAGGCACCTCCCCAGTCTCCCCACTCTTTGCAGCCCCGTAACTGGCACCCACCTCCCTCACACACCAATCCACAGAGACACAAAGACACATACACACACAGATACACACACACACCCAACAGTCCCCAGACCTGGCCCTCCAACCCCTGCCCTCACAGGTTTACTGTCTGCAGATGCCAGCGATACACACAGAGCACATGATGCCCCTGCCTCCAATTGCCCTCCCCCACTACCCCCAGCCACAAGCAGCTCCTTGTTAGGATAAGCCAGGAAGTACTGGAAAAGCTTTGATGCAGAGCAGAGGCAGAATAAAATCCCAGACATTTGTTGATATTTTTAAAAAACACACAAATGGAGATGAAAGGACTCAAAAAGAGGACCTGACTGGGAAAACCCAGGTGTATGGTAACCCTACTTAATATCTTAGTATGCAGATCCACCATTAAACTATTGTGTTTGTCCTGCTCAGAATATTCTATATCATTTTTATAAAACTTACACAGCACTTCACAAACATCAAGTCCCTGCTACAGTTATTACTGGAGCATTTATTATTTATGCATGTGTGCCCCCCAACTTAGACCCGTACTCACATAAATAAAGAGTCAAAAGGAAAGGGGGACTGGGCTGAAAGATATCTTCTGATTCAAAGGTGCAGGAAGGAAAAATAATATTTTTAATATTTAGAACTAGTGCTGGAAATCTCTGACATATTACATAGGATATTAGACTATATAACTTAATTTGTTCTTGCCTTAATTTTTTTTAAATCTATGAGCATTTTCAGAAATACTCTTAAAGCTAAATGATCACATGTGCAACCATAAATATCAATGATTTCCCCCCTACCACGTTGCTTTTTTTACTGTATTTTGGAGGAAAATGTGAAAAAGAGAAACAGCCACCAGTTTTGTAGACTGCATGTTGACAGTGCTCTGGGGTCCCTCTTCTGGTTCTGCAGAAGCAGTCTGAGGCTAATCTCGGCTATGCTGACCTCATTCAGTGCTGTTGTGAATAAATAAACGTGGTTTGGTGCAAGGAAGTGGTATCAGTTGAAAACTGGGTTATTTGTTTTGTTTTTTAAGCCTGCCCATGTTTACATGTTAGCCATTTGACCAATAGGGGGAAAGTATTTAATAAAGTGAAAAAGATAATACAAATGGTAGAGTGCTAAGAAAGCCACATGTTTTCAGAACAAGGGCTGTTTTAATGGTAGTCACAATTAAATAATCAAATGTGTTTCTTTAGGCTTATTTTGCACCCCCATTTCAGTCTTGCTTTCCTTTCTCTTCCTTCTGCCTCTGAGTCTTTTGCAAAGTATTGCACCTGTATAATTCATGGCTACCAATATACATCAAGATTTTATAGACTCACCATAGAGCAAGATTGTGGTGAGGGGAACCAGGCCTTTGTCTCCCAACTTGATTCTCATTCTTCCCAGATGTTTCAGATGCCACAAATTGAGTGGGGAATGCAACTCACTTTTCAGAAGGGGCAGCAGAGGATTCCCACAGCAAAAACAGCAGTTTTTGTATTGTCCAGTAGAAGCAGTTTTTCTTCCCTATATACGTTAGGTCTTGATTCAGCATACTGTTTAGGTTTGTGCCTGGTTTTAAGCACATGTATGACTAACATAAGGACAAGGACCTTAATTACAGAGCTTGGGGCTTGACCATTTTTTCTTTAGTACTGAAAGCTGTACTGATTAAATGGAGTATGATTTTGCTGTCTTAGAATGGCATCAGTGCTGAACATAAACAAAAGGTGCTGACCCTTTTGAACTGTGCTTTTTTAGGTCAAGACAGAGGTCAGGAAATGTGACAAAACTTGCACAACACTGCATGTAAATTACACCTCTTCTGTGGCTATATAAAAGAATTAATTAATTTTCACAAAAAGGAAAAAAAAAGTTTTACTTGTAATTTTAGCAAGTAATTTTAGAAGGGAAAAAAGAAAATTTAAATAGTGGGATGATGGCAAGGAGTTAGTTTTCATGTAAAATACTCAGTCACAATTACCTTCCATGTATATTCGTTGAACGGTCTTTATTAGGGCTGTGCAAAATTTTGGCAGCCAATTCATTTCGGAGGTGTCTCAGCCTGTTTTGATGGAAAATGGAAGGCTCCAAAACATCTCCAAAACTAAACAAAACCATCCAAAATGTTTCAGATGTTTTGAAGGTTTCAGAATGCTTGCAAGGAAACAGAACCTCAAAGAGGGAGGGGGAAGAGAGGGTGGGACAGACTGCTCTGATTGACATCTGTTGCTGGCTAATGTCGGCAATCTGACCCGGAGGCCCCTTCCAGTCCCAGTGCTCGGTGGGAGGGACGGCAATCTGCTCTCATCTCACACGCAGATCTGGGGGCCTCCGCCCCCTGGGAGGAGTCTGGCACAGCCCTGAAGCCCTCCCGGGGGGGGGACCCCAGATCTGTGTACGGGATGACAGCAGGCTGCTGCTGCCAGCTGGAGCCAGCAGCAGCACCCAGGTTTGCTCCATGCACCCCGCACCAAGCGCTGGGAAGACTGGTGCTGCCACTGGGCCCAGTCGCTAGCGGCAGCATGCTGTCATCCCGCGTACAGATCCAGGGGCCCACACCCCCCCGCAGAAAGAGCCTGGCACAGCCGCACAGCCCCCAGATGATATCATCACTATCCCTCTGAAATGCCGAATCTGAATGCCGAAATGAAACATAGTCGTTTTGTACAGCCCTAGTATCTATCTCTTATCTGAATTTTTAGGTGTGTGGTTGATCATCAATCAACTACTTGCTTGGAAATTTCTGTTTTGCAACTAAATAACAAGACTTTGAAAGATAGTTTATGTTGTTAGGTCCCAGCTTAGCAGATCTCTTAATTGTGCCCCCAGAGTTAAACATGTACTGATGTGCTTTGCTGAATCAAAGTACAATCCTGAGCAGTATCTAGACAAACCAAAGAGATCAGTGATAGTCTGTTCATTTCTGAGCTTTCACTGTATCTTCAATATCTGACATAAGCAGAAAAAAATCCAGAGCAGCTTAAGAGTCAGCATGAAATGAGAGATGCAATATTTCAAGCTGTTCAGCAGTACAGTTATCACCAAGGCAAATGGAGTCTACTGAAGCTGTAGACATTCATGTTGTATAAGACTTTTC
Source organism: Crocodylus siamensis (assembly GCF_052110815.1). Taxonomy (NCBI): domain Eukaryota; kingdom Metazoa; phylum Chordata; order Crocodylia; family Crocodylidae; genus Crocodylus; species Crocodylus siamensis. The sequence goes on along the minus strand of NC_143401.1, from coordinate 46,177,332 downwards.
ATGTAGTTTCACTAAAAATTAAGAGCTGGAGGAAGAAGGGAATACTGTTTCTACACTATATTAATGTAGAACTGAAGAACCCAATATTTCAGGGTTTATTTTTGGCATTTATTCCTGATGTTTTGTTAATAACTTTTCAGAAGCAACTCTCTATATTGTTGTCCATTCTTACATTGACTTCCATAAAGTGATGAGAGTAAGAGCCAGATTAAAAAAACTTTAAATAAATTTACTTCTCAGTCTGAGGAAATGTATGCCAGTAAGTATGTCTATGACATCTATGAAATACTGGTTTAACTCCAAACTCTGCATTCAGCCAGTGCTATAGTAAAAAAAAAAAAAATACCCCAAACAAACAAAAATAAGCTAACAAATTTTTTTTAGAAATTATTAACAAAACAAGTTTTAAAAAAATCAAGTTTACTCATCAACAGTCTGTTGGCATAATTCAGAAATGTTAACGGGATATCCTTCTATAATAAGCCAAGAAGTATGTGTAACTTTTATGAATTGGAAGCAATTTGGTATTTATTTTTGCATTGTACCTGGAAAGCTAAGGATGTGTTCTTTGTCATTTGGGATTAAGAATGCATTTTAGCAATTACTTTTTATTTTATGCTTTGATCCAATAAGTTAACAGCAAATGTTGCTCACTGTTCCCATGGAAGCCTATTTCTAATGAAAGAAAACTTTGCTATAAAATGTCTGGTATATTCATTTGCCTTCTGTGTTATGTTATAACATCCCTTCTTTGCTGGCTACATTGCACGGTGCATAATAAAACATGACACAACATGACTGCAAAGGACTGACGATTTAAGACAAAACCTTCCAGGCTACCTAGTAGTCTAGTGGCAGCAATGTGCTGCCACACACAAATCAGAGTTCAAACTCAGAGCTCGGAATTTTGCTTCTAGGCTAGCAGGTACTAAGATTGCCACCAAGGCTGAACCCCAGAGGGAAGAGATGGATTGCCTCTCTGTGGTCGCTCTGCAGTGAACCCATCTCCCTTCCCCCACCTGTAAAAGAAGCACTAGAAGGGCTTGTATTAATTCCTTATTTCTGGGCTTCAAAGCAAGTGAACTGTGATGCAGTGAACACTAAAAAGGTAATAAGTGGGTAATATTTGGGCCAGGTACAGACATTACACTATTACTGGTGTAAGTGATCAGAAGCCAGTCTATACCTGTAACAGAACAGAGGTTCAGTGCACATAGACTTGTTTAAAAATGGCAGAATCTAGTCTAAGATTTGTCCTTCCAACAAAGAGCGAATGTGTGTTCTGTTCACACCAATCTAAACTGTACCACTTAGACAAAACCATGTAACTTGGATCGATTTTGCCTCAGCTTTTTGAATACCTATACTTACCCTTGGAGTTCCGATATTTACCTATTCTCCCCTCTTTCATATTATACATGCTTCAGCTAGGCAAAAAAGTAAAGCACTGAGAACTAGTACTGTACCTGGTCTCTAATTTAAATGGTGGACTTAGTTAGGAGCAATAAAAGAGCCAGGGAGGAGTAAGCAGTGTAGATAATTACTCTTATGGCTGCTTACAAAGGTGCAATAAATAGGTCAGGTGAATATCTTTTAAAATCTTGGCATTTACTGCTTGCTGTAGATAAATTTACAGCAGCACTTGTTTTATTTTCCATTCTAAACATAGGAGTAGTATGACACAAGCGCATTCCACAGTTCAATAAAGATAAAGATTTTAACAGCTACCTATTGTTGTTATGTGCTGGGGAGAAGAAAGCTGACATAAACCTTCACACATGAGTTCAAAGAGAGGTGGTATACAGAGCTGTTGGGATGTGGTCCCTGACCTTCCCCAGAATTGTGTGTCTTGGGCCTGGTAAGGACAGTTGTTGGTGAGTAGCCCTCAGCTCTGGATCTAACCACTTTGGCAGATCCTGAGTTTGGTGACCCTGGGATGAGGAACAGTGTAAGCTTCTTCCTTAGGCTAAGCTGGGTGGGGGGTTGCATTCCTTTGAGTTCATATTTTGATAGTTTATTTGTGTTTTAGTCTATACTGTCTTTTGATGTACACAGGGATAGGGGACAGGGCAGTGCATTTAATGAATTGTTATTAATAAGTAGTTTGTTACAGCTTTTCTCCTAAAAATGCTTCCAATCCCAGGGAGCCAAGGCTGGGATCTGAACTTTGCCCTGCTGTTCAACCATCATCCTTGGCTTTTCCAGTAGGCTATGAGGCTAGTTCTGTAGTAATAATTTAGAGAAGTGAGTACTAACACTGACCATTGATGGGGCTATTATCTTTAATGCACAATGATAAAAGTTCTGAACCAGGCAATACTCCTGCTTCTCAAACTGTATCTGACTGTATGTGTGGAGGCATGTAAAATATGGCCCAAAGTTCATTGAGATCCAAGTGAAAGATTCCCACTGATTTCAGTGAGATTCAGTAGAAAGATTCATGTTTTGCAAGAATTAAATGTCTTGTGAAAACTACCAGTTTCTTTACTTGTTGCATGAAGTTTAATTGTCTGAAGTAAAAACGTACTGATAAATACAGTATATTTCATGGTAAATATTACATCTAGTATCTCTGACCCATGTTCTAATATATAGCCATTAGCTGATATTATATGAAATGTGCATATTACGAATTAGATATAAATTTATGTGAACAAAACTACACTGAGCTCTTCAAATTTGTATTCTTCTTCTTCTTAAGAGGCATTACCCAGTGGTCTGAACACAAGATCAGGAATACACCTGAATCCCAGCCCTGACGCTAGCATTGCTTTCCTGATGTCTTTGAACAAGTTATTTAACTACTTTGCTTGGATTTACCCATTTGTAAAATAAAGATAACAGTCCTTTCCTGGTTAGCAATGTCATTCAGAGGGCAGCTGGGTCAATGTTTGCAGACTCTAAAAAAAGAAAAAGAAAAGAAAAGAACTGTTATATTTAGGTGCTCCTATTCTGAACTCTCCTTCTGGCTGCTCCAACTTGAATAGAATTAAGAAAGTGTGTTTGTTAAAGAAGAAGAGACAATGTTGTCTTGATACAAGCAGATAAGGTAGAAAGAGAAAATTGTTTTAGGAAGGATTATCTAATCATTTCTATCACTCAGAGGATCTCAAAGAAATGCAAACCATTCCAGAGCAATGATCTAGGTTCTCATTTAAGTAGAATACAGAAAAGGAATAAAAGGTGGAAGGAAGCAGTTTTGGTGCTCTTTGCATGGTTGAATTAGATGGTATTTCTCACTTCATTAATTTAAAGAATCTGTAAAAGTTTTTAACATGTCATTTCAATTTTTTGAAAATCTGTGTATCTTTTTTAAGATGAGCAAAAGGAAGCTGTGCCCAGAAATGACAGGATAAAATTTAAGGTCTTTCAAAAGCCCATACCTGCTAACGATATGATTGATACTCAGACCCTGACTATCAAGCACTAACGACTGTTCAACTTGTCCCCTGCAATTCTATTATATTTTAGATATTATTAAAGATTTTTCCCAGCATGCATTGGGTGTCTCTTTTCTATAGTCATGAATAACACAACACATGCACTATCAGTCTCTACTGATTGTGGAAAAAAATGTTCCACATCTTCACAGGGAAGCAAATAGTTCCAGCCCTATTACAAATTAACCAAATACATACATTTTATGTAAGTACAAAATAAACACACCCATCATTTTAGTAAACTTTACTTTAGGAAAATTATCATCACTGTTTGTTTTTATTGTCATGCCTACAGCAATGATTCTCAACGAGATGCCTACCATAAAATCCATTTAAGGATGCCATACAATATTACAACTGTTAGGTGTATAAATACGTACATTTGATTTATAAGATAAACTTGGAGATTTTGAATAAGAATTCACAATGTCCATAACTTTCTGACCTGCAGTGGACTTTCTGAGTTCTTTGGAAAAGAAGAATTGCTCTATTATTTTTCCATAGCCAAAAATTAAATGAAAGGTAAGAGCTGGCATTTTCCCAGGGTGCCTTGAGTCTAAAGAAGTGTTGAGAGCCACTGGCCTGGAGGCTCCAATTAAGAATAATATATCCATTGTATTAAGTACAAACATGTAATACAAAGATAGTCCAAGTACCCAAAATCTTACAATCCTAATGAATATGAACAGAATGTCTCTTAAATCAGCAATAAATATGCTAGGTGCTGCAATAATGCAAAGTAATTTCCCATCATATATTCCTTTTCAATGGGAAAGGGGAAAGGAGAATTTTGCAGACAGGCTACATACGAAAAAGAGGTCTGAGCACTAACCTGTTAAGTACGATATTCCATATGGCCAAATTTAAAAAAACAGACAAACAACAACAACAAGATTTTTCTGTTTTGTGTTCATTTTATTATCAGAAAATTCACAGAATTAATTTCCTAATTGCTTATATGAATTTATGTCTCCTTTTTACAAATCATTGCAGATGGGATACACTCCACTACATGTTGGCTGCCACTATGGGAACATAAAGATTGTTAATTTCCTTCTGCAACATTTTGCTAAAGTTAATGCCAAAACGAAGGTGAGGTTGTCTTTCTTGTCTTCACTTTATTTTGTAAACATTACCAGTCCTTTGAACACTGTAAACTCTTCTGTTTTTTCCATCCTTGACAGAATGGATATACACCCCTACACCAGGCAGCTCAACAGGGACACACCCATATCATTAATGTCTTACTCCAGCATGGTGCTTCGCCCAATGAACTCACTGTGGTAAGAGGCAAGAAAAAATGTATCGTTGGCAGCTTATTTCTTAGCATGTTAATATTTTCCCTTCCATAAAAAATGCAGTGCCACTACTCTATTCCCAGCAATAGAAAAATAGAAAATTGCACAAAAATGGCAGTAGATTAATACAGCACTGTTTTCAGGTATGGTATGATGCTCCATATCATATTTTCATAAATTTTCCTGAAATAGGAAATAGCTGAAATGTATTCATGAAAGAATATGGTCCTTGGGTAGTTCTTTTTGCCATCACTGTAAATCAGCTGTTGGCAGCTTACAGTCTGCATGCTATGTCCAGCCCAAAACTTTAGCAGTGTTGGGTGATGGAAGGCTTTGACCATCCTGAAGCCAGGGAACTGGGGCTTTGGTTATGCCAGGTTGCAGCCAGTCAAAAATACCAGTGATGGAGTCTAGCTCCTACCACCTGCCCACCTTGAACTCAAGCTAGGTCATTCTGGGCCAGTACTGGAATAAGTCTGTTAACCACTGTAAATTGTTAAACTCCCAATTATACATGTCCTTCTGTTTAAAACCTTTTTATTCATTGAATTATAAACATTTTCTTTGACTTTTGTTACACATCTTTATCAAGCTTATTTTTGTTTCTATAGTCAAGCATTGCTCATACTAATCCAGTCATATAAATGTTTAACTTCTTAGAATGGGAACACTGCCCTTGCCATTGCTAAACGGCTTGGCTACATTTCAGTTGTTGACACGCTGAAGGTGGTGACTGAAGAGACTATGACTACGATTGTAAGTATAGTACATTTCAATATTGAATTTAAAGATCTTTCTTAATCCAAATTCCACAAACATATGGAATTCAGCTTTGTTTAGGGAAACATCTGAGATTGAGATTACTAACTTGATTTCTATGGGTCACCTTACATACTTTCAGAGGTACAGTTGTATCAAGTCAAATATGAAAAAGTAAAATGTAATGAAAAGTATGAAAAAATAGCATTAAAATTCAGAGATTACCAACCAAACTGCAAGTAGACACTGTAAATAACTAGAGCCTTAATACTATTCTGCCTATCCTAATCCTACTGGAAGATCAAGGTACAGGTGAACTAACTTTCCCTGTTATTTCCTAGGAAAAAACTTTTGTTTTTGTAAACATATGGGAAGCCATCTTAGAATCCCTTTTGTCTAGTGGCTGAAAACCTCCAGTGAAGTATGCTGTGCTTTCATTTGATAATGATTTCAGAAAAGGAGAATAACAGACTCCAAAGAATTGCAAGCAAGTGACTGTGGGATACAAGTTGAAGGGTAAAAGGAATCCAGGAGTTAGTTTTTCCTTAAAGAAACAATGTAGGGAAAGGATTGGAAATATTGTCAGAGACCTGCTTAACTAAAGAATGAGTTCTTCAATATTTAAAACCTAAAAAAGGTTTTAAATATGTAAAATCTGAGAAAACCTGAAAACGTGTCAATGTTACTAAGGATAAGTAGAATAGTATTGTTTGAATGTATAGGGGTAAAACTGGAAAGGCCAAAGTTGATATATAGACATCAAGAGGCAAAAAAGTAAAAAATAACAGTCTAGAGATATATTAGAAGTAAGGTAATGATCAACAGAAGTGTAAGGCCATTACTGAAAAGGTAGGGGAAGGTAATCAAATAGACAATATGGAGAAAGCTCAATTGTTTAATGCTTTTTACTTCAGGAAAAAAGGTCACTTGTCAGATGACTAGCACAATTGTCATCAGGCCCAGGGAGTAGGCACTCAGTTGAGAGCAAGGGGAAAAAAAGTTAGGAATGACTTAGATAAAGCAGATGTTTTGAGATGAGCAGAACCTGATGAGCAGGGATCCTCGTCTTCTGTTTCCCATGGAAAAAATAGAGAAAACCATGGATTTCCCCTTTTTATCAGAGAAAATGTGGATTTCTCCTTTTACCAGAAAAACCCACAGATTCCCTGCTTTTGCAAAGAGTGCTGCAGGATGGTTGAGCTCCAACCTGCAAGAGCTGTTTGCAAGCAGGGCAGGAACCCCCTAGTGTTGCCAGGAGGGGAAGGGAGAGGGGGAAGGGCAGGGCCCGAAGCTCACAGTCAGCCACAGCTCTGCTCAGCTCAGCTCAGCTTCACTCTTCGCTCCTGGAGCCTGAGGTTAGTGGGGCTGGTAGGGGGTTGGGGGCCCCTCTGGCAGGGCTGGGGAGTTGTGGGTCATGGCTGGTGGGGCAGCAGCAGGGCTGGGGGAGCAGGAGCTGGCCCCACCCTCACCCAAGCAGGCAGAGCAGTGGGAGAGCTGGCTCCATGCTGCTTCTGCTGCAGCTGTCTGCTGTCAGGAGCAGGGAGCTGAAGACTTAGGTCCCTGGCCCCATAGCCCTGGCAACTGGGGGCTCCCTCCAGAGACTGTGGGTAGAGGCAAGAGGCATGAATAGGGCAGAGTGCTGTTGTGGAGTCAGTGAGGGGCACCAGCAGGTTAGGAGGGTTTTGGAGGCAAGTGATGGGCTCCAACAGAGCTGGGGGGCTGTTGGAGGGTGAGTGAGGGGCACCAGCAGGGTTAGGGGGCCTGAAGAGGCTTTTAATTTTAAAAATGGATTTTGGGGGGTTTATCAGAGAATTTGCTATTTTTTGTCAGAGAAGTTGTAATTTTTTTATTAGAGAAAACCAGGATTCTTGCTGATGAGATTCATCCCTGAGTACTCAAGAAATTGGCTGAAGTATCTGCAAAGCCATTGGCTCTTATCTTTGAGAGTTCCTTGTATCACCTAGTAGATAAGATGATAAATAAGAGCTTGGATAGATTTGTCAAGAGGAATTCATATAGAAGGCAGGGTAAATTTGCATTTATGGGCCAGGTATGCTCAACTCACAGCCTGCAAACTAGAACTAGCCCTGGCACCACGTTATGAGACTCATGGTGCTCTTCGTGGATCCGTTGGGAACCCTGTGGGCTGTGGCCCTGCAGAATGGCATAGGGCATGCAGAATGGCATAGGGTGCAATCCTGGCAAGTGAGGGTGTTGTAGGGCCCAATCCCAGCAAGCAGTTTGATTTAGCCCATGGACCATCCCCATAATACTCATCTGGACTGGTATCCAAAAGGTTGAGTACCCCGTTATAGATTAACCAAAGTTTTGTGTGTGTGGCACAAGCTTCCTGGGCTGAAGCTTACTTCATCAGATGTTGTGAAAGAAGGTGCTGTGAAAGGAGTTCTACATAAGGAGAGAGAAATTAAAATACAAAAGGCAGAAGGGAGGGAGGAAGTCAGGTGGAGGAAGCAATGCTGAAAGAGGCAAACAAGCAAACAATAAACCCCTAGGAACAAAGAAGTCACAAAAGGTAACCTGGGCTAAGTACAGATAGTCAAAAAGCCTGAGATGGAATTATCCAATCTATGCAAGTTTCTCTAAACTGCCTAGAGTAGACTATTAACAAACAGAACTCACATTCACTCTTTCATTGACCAAGGCAGGCAGTTGCCTGCTCTGGCCAAGGCCAGAAGGTGGGGATGCTCCTGCACATCTCCCACCTCTGCTGGGCAGTGAATGCCCTAGCTGCATGCTCTTGCCAGCCTTGGGGGATGGGTGGGGAGAAAACGGACCCCCATCTGGGCCTCCAAGCTGGGGTCTGTACGGCGGGAAGCCCGTGGGGCAGGGGCTTTCCCTCCATGCATCTTGGCTTTATGAATGCCCCAATCCTGTCCCCCTCTCCAGCCACCCCCTAAGAGGCAGAGCCTGGGTTGCAGTGTTCACTACCTGGAGACCCAGGCGGTGGGGGGGGAAATTCTCCCCCTCAGAGGCTTCCCCGCCCCCCACCCCGACCTTCCACTGTGCAGACCCTGGCTGGAAGTGGGGTGGGAGCGAGGGCTGGGGCTGGAGCAGGAGTCTGTTCCCTCCCTTACCACCTGGCTTGGCTGGAGCAGAGGAGCTGGGGTACAGGCAAGCCTGTCCTGCAACAAAAGGTTAGCAGACCACCACAATACATCCTAGGATGCCAAGGGACAATACATCCTAGGATGCCAACCTAACTTGTGTTGGGAGAGGATCTGGAACAAAAGTTCTATAGACTGGTCTAACCTAAAGTGATTCTATTTGATATTACATCCACCCAGGTCTATCTTTATCTGGATTCCATCATTTTGAAACCATTGGTTTCCGTTCACTTCAGGCATTTGTAGATGTGCTCTGGGAGGTGGGGGAGAGGGGAGGATGCTTTAATTAGAGTGGCTCTGTGGGCTGCTTTAATTAATTATCTCCACACTGAAAAATGGCAGTGGGGGTGCTTTAATTAAAGCTCGTTGAACCAGCTTTAGTTTAAAGTGCCCCTGCCGCCATTTTTCAGTGCAGGGATCCTGATACACATGATGCTGGAGTCTGCTGGAGTACAGTAATTATCATGCTCCAGCAGACTCAATGAATTGTAATTACAATGCATCAGAGCAGCCTCTCTGCATTTGTATAGGCACCCTTATACTGGTTTGTGTGTAATTTCTGTCCCTAGCCCCAGGTAATGGGATAAGAATCTGTAGCCCCTGTTTAAACCATATTTATCAGAATCCAGTCTATGGATGATTTCTTGTTCATCAGTTTCCTGTTCAAATCATATTTTAAATGTTTGCTGACATCCTTAGGTCAGCAACAGTGTATCCAGAGAGGTTAGCAACAGTGTATCCAGAGAGGTTAAAGCAGGCCTATATGTTTTTCTAAAGCTGATATTAGATAAGTGTTCATTCATTCTTTGGGATAGGGATGTAGACAGCAGAAGAGTTATGACATAGAGCTTGGCTATAGATGATGGATCTGGGTGTATATAGGATGAAACCCGGTAGGGTGAAGGTAGCTGTGGCAGTCATTTTGTTTTTGCTACAGTGTGGTGATGATGTGGCCATTGCAAGCCTTCAATGTAATAGCTAAGAAATAAATTTGCTAGGTGGAATATTCCAGAATTAGTTTGATGGAAGGATAGAAGTTGTTAAAGTTTTGGTGAAATTTCTCTCGAGATTCTTTCCCATGTGTTCATACAATGAAGATGTCATCTATGTACCCCAGGTAAATTACAGGGATGGGAAAATAGCTGCAGAGGAAATAGACTTCAGGGTCTGTTCTCATTAAGAAACCAGGGGACTGTGGTGTCGACACCCACACAGTCAATTGTGGTGGTGGATGGGTCATTTTCAGCCTGGAAGGACGTGGGCAGTGGGGTTCCACAGAGCTCCATCCTCAGGCCCGCACTGTTCAACATCTTCATCAGTGACTTGGACGAGGGGGTAAAAAGCACCCTGTTCAAATTTGCTGATGACACTAAGATGTGGGGGGGATGTGGGCACTCTAGAAGGGAGCAATAGGCTACAATCGGACCTAGACAGGTTACAAGGGTGGGCGGATGAGAACAGGATGGGAGTCAACACAGACAAGTGCAAAGTGATGCACCTGGGGAGGAACAACTGGCTCCATACCTACAGGTATGTCAGTACAGAGGCAGAAAAGGATCTTGGAGTCATCACTGACTCCAAGATGAACATGGGCCGGCAGTGTGGGGATGCAGTCAGGAAGGCCAACCATACCTTGTCATACATCCACAGATGCATCTCAAGCAGGTCCAGGGAGGTGTTCCTCCCCCTCTGTGTGGCACTGGTCAAGCCGCAGCAGGAGTACTACATCCAGTTCTGGGCACTGCACTTCAAGAGGGATGTGGACAACATGGAGAGGGTCCAGAGGAGGGTCGCTCGCATGATCAGGGGGCAGCAGGGCAGGCCCTATGAGGAGAGGCTCAGGAACCTGAACCTGTTCAGCCTCCACAAGAGAAGGCTGAGGGGGGATCTAGTGGCCTGTTACAAACTGGTCAGGGGGGACCAGCAGGCACTGAGGAAGTCCCTCTTCTCCCGAGCACTCCCAGGAGTGACCAGGAATAACGGTCACAAGCTGGCAGAGGGTAGATTTAGGTTAGATATCAGGAGGTGCTACTTCACGGTCAGGGCGGCTAGGGTCTGGAACCAACTTCCAAGAGAAGTGGTGCTGGCTCCTACCCTGGGGGTTTTTAAGAGGAGGTTAGATGAACACCCTGCTGGGGTCGTTTGAACCCAGTAATCTTTCCTGCCATGGCAGGGGGTCGGACTAGATGATCTACTCAGGTCCCTTCCGACCCTAGAAACTATGAAACCATTAAACTATAAATACGTTGGCATAGTAGAGGGGCATATGTGTGCCTGTGGCAGTACCATTTGCTTATAAATATAGGGAGTTCTCAAACCTGAAATAATTGTGGTTGGAAAGTTGTTTCTCCATTTCCATAACAACAGGGTACCCCCACCATCCCTCTAATTCATGCCTAACCACTTATCACTAGTTGGAAGTCCTGAAAATAATGGATGTGATGTGCCTCAGTTTTAGTAAGGCTTTGATATTTTTGAAAGGAGTTAGAATTCTCTTGTTACATTCTCCTAAATAAGAAGAGGAAAGATGATTTAAACAAAGCCACTATATGATGGTGCTTAAGGATTGGATAATTAAAGCTGAGGAGTACTCATCAACAACTCAGTGTCAAACTCGGCACATCTACATTTGCCTATTAATGCACAGCAGTTGCTTTGGAGCTTATTGCTGCACATGCACCCAGGATCTCAGCATGTTGAGCTGGGTCAGACTAGTCCTGGCTGATCAGGGGCCTCAGGGATCAGCCTACCACCCTGGGGCTGCTCCTCCAGGCTCAACAAGCTGTGGAGGGGCTGGCTGGGGCACAAAGGTACTTCAGTGCAAGGCTAACTGGCAGGCAGCCCCTACACTGAAGCACCCTCATGCCCTAACTAGCTGGAGCAGTGTCTACATGTGTGCTGCTACAGAGTTTTTCACTCCACAACAGGAGAGTACTATCCTGCTGCAAGTACTATCTTGCTGCAGAGGAAGTTAATTTACTTCAGCTTAATAGGGGAGCTTATATAGATGGCAAGACATTTACTGCACAGCTAATTAGTATTCTATGCAGTAAACATCTCATGTAGATAAACCGATTGAGTGATGATATCAAGCAGGGTCCACCGAGGGTCTGTCCTGAGCCAGCTGTTCCAAATTTCCATTATTAGCTTGGAAGATAGAATTGAGTGTACACTTACTAAATGTGAGGATGATGCTGCACTGGGTGGATTAGCAGACACTTTAGAGGACAAGATTAAGATTCAAAATGACAATGACAAATAGAGAAATGATCTGAAGTAAGTTGCTTGAAATTAAATTAAAACAAGAATAAAAACTGCTTTTAGGAAAGAACAATAAAATGCATACATAATAAACTAGGGACTTAAACAGGGTAAGCTGCAGCATTCCTGAAAAAGATCTGGGAGTAATATTAGATCACAAACTCAATATGAGTCCATAATACAATATTGTCATAAGAAATGCTAAGAACATAATGGAAGGACACGAGTGTCGTATGTAAGGGTAAAAACATGTAAGATTTCTTTTGGGACAAAGCCTCTGGGATCCAACAGAGATAAAAGCATATTATTCAACTTCAGAGTAAAAACACATCATAGCTGAGGCAGTTCTGACTGATCTAAGTCAAAAGCAGCAGAGCACTTTTCATATGTAGCTTGTTCCTGGAATGAATGGTTATTAACTCAAATTAGCAACAATTATTTCAAGAAAAAGTACTATCTCAGGGTACAAACAGATGCAGTGTTTTGAAACAGTTCTAATTTGATCCAAGTCAAAACCTGTAGCAAAAGAAGAGGTTCATGGCCCTTTACGCATATAGTTTGTCTCTGGAATGAATGACAGTTAATTTAGCCATGATTGTCCCAAGAAAAAAGCATTATTTTGGATACTTAACAGGTATTTAGAGTCAGACAGTGGGTTTGTAGGTCTGTAGGATGCCAGATTTAGAGACTGTGTCCCAGAAATTATCCAACACTGCCTAGTATGTTGGGGCCAACATTGATCTGTCTTCTCCAGAAGACAAAAAAAACTTGGAGAGGAAAGTGTTGTTATTGTGTGAAGTAGTTATTCTACCCCTGTTGTTATAGAAATATAGTTATTCTACTGTGGTGCAGTTTGTGATGTGGGAAGCATGTGAATTATCATGCTTGCTAGTCCAAGACTGATTTCAAACTAAAACCATTTGAAGCTCCAAAAACCTCACTATTTTCCTTCTTTTAAATTAAAACTACTGTTAATAGTAAATCAAAGAAAGACGTGCATACATGCCATTGATATTTAGGCCTGTTGTAGATAGAAAACAGGTTGTGTATACTCATCCAAAATGTCCTTGTCATCAGTTTACCCAAGTATTGGTTGCTATGTGGAAGAAACCCAAGCCAGACTTAATGTCAGCATTTTTTCCTGTCAGTTCCTTGGCTTCATTGTATGTTTCAGTAACTTGTATAAAATTTAACTTGTCCCTTCAAAAATATGGCAAAATAAATTTCAGAAGAAAGAATACCAATAAATATGCCAGAAAATAATCTGGTTCCTAAATCTTTTGGACCACCTTTTAACCCTTTACTAGAAATTATTTATCTCTAATAAGACTCCAAAATAGTATATCAGAGATAAATTAAGCTTTACTGAGTAATGGACACCTAAAAAAATGTTTCAGGAAGCTAAGCAGCCAAAACAGAACCATGTAATTTGAAGCTTAAATACTATAGAGATCGAGCCAAGGAAAAAAAAAAACTCGTTTTGCTCGGAAATCCAAAGAGGCTGGCTTAGATTTAGCTGTTAGAGTTACTGAATTAATTTGATTCATGTTACATTCCTGGATTCACATCGAAAGGTAGATAACTTTAATATGCTCTGGGACAGGCTGGAGATCAACTGGCTAAGCAGCAGCACTGCAGAAAAGGACCTGTGGGTTACAGTAAGCTGAATATGAGCCAACAGTGTACTCTTGTTGGGAAGGCAGTTAATGGTATAGTGGGCTGTGTTATTGGGAGCATTGCCGGCAGATTGAGGGAAGTGATTCTTCCTCTCTTCAGCACTGGTGAGACCATATCTGGAGTGCTGCGTCTAGTTTTGGGCCCCCCAATACAAATTAGAGAGTCCAGCAGAGGGCAGCAAGAATAGTTAGGGGGCTGCGGCACGTGACTTCTGAGGAGAGCTTGAGGAAACTGGGCTTATTGGCTGCGTCCAGATAAGTGCAGTCATGCAGTATTTGGTGAGGCAGACACATCTGCGGCACCACATACCACACATTCCATTGTTCTCTGTGCTGCAAGGAAGTAGCATGCAAGGTTTTTTTGACCCCTGAATATCCAGGCATCAGAAAAAATCCACCATAAAAAAAGCAGAGTATTGCTCGTGGTGGTGTGCATCACCCAAAGCCAGAGCTAGGCTACACACTGGCCAGACTACATACTGCACTGGCCAGGCTTTGTGCAGGAGGAGTAATGTGGGTACATCCCCAGGAGGCCCCCAGGACTCCAAGTAAGGCTGCTGGGGCCAGTCCAGTGCTGGCCCCAGCCTCCCCAACTCCACCCAGGGCAGCTTGCCATGTGCCAGAGTGCACATGGCACAGGCATTCTCCAGAGACAACTAGCAGCAGCGCAAGATGTGGTGCTGCTAGTTGTCCCTGGGGAACCAAACATCCATGCACGTCTGGACATGGCCATTTAGTCTGGAGAAATGAAGATGGAGAGGGGGATTTAATACCAGCATTCAACTACCTGAAGGGTGGTTCCAGAGAGGATGGAGCTGAACTGTTCTCAGCAGTGGCAGATGATGGAACAATGGCCTCAAGTTGCAGCAAAGGAAGTTTAGGTTAGATATTAGGAAAAACTTTCTCATGAGGAAGGTAGTAAGGCACTGGAACAGGTTACCCTGAAAGGTGGTGAAAGCTCTGTCCTTGGAGGTTTTTAAGCTCTGGCTAGACAAAGCCTTGGCTGTGGTGATATAGTTAGAGACCGTTCTGCTTTCAGCAGAGGGTTGGACTAAATGACCTCCTAAGGTCCTTTGCAACCCTAATTGTCTATGATAATATGTGCTGTGGATTGAAAAGAATGAAGTTGCAATAAATCACCTTGTGTGTAAGACCATAAGAAATGTTAGGCACAGAAAGGATTGTACAGCCTCAAACACTTTTCCTTAGCTTTAGACAGAAGCCTAAATAATAATGTTAATTAAAATTAAGACATGTAGGTGATGTCACCTATATTGTGTAATGCGAATTGTAAATTCCTGCAGCCAGCTCTTATTTATTCTCCATGTGCCTAAGTGGCAGATATATAGGTGCATAAGAGCACCTTTGTGCATGTACCGTACTTTGGGATTCTGTTTCCAACTCCGTGACATGAAATTGCTCGGTTGCTGCAAAAGGGAGAGGAGCTGTCCTTGCTGGAAAAGGAGAGGAGAGGAGTGCCTTTCAGCTTTTCAGCCCAATAGCCTTGTGTAGGGCTGTAAAACTTCTCTGTGGTTAGGGGCCACAGGCCACATATTGCACAGGCCACATACCCCCTGGACTGCATGGTGTGTAGGCTGTGTGTCATACCACATGCTCCCACCACCACTGCACCATGTGGCGGACATTGCCCTCTGCCCCACCCTGCTGCAGCATACCAGTGCCCCTGCACCCTGGACACCGCACTGCACAACGTAGGCTCCACTCCTTACACTTCGCTGGCATCCCCGCACAGGGTCCTTTGCCCCTCTGAGCTGCCCAGCTGTACCCTCTCATGAGCTGTGCTGCTCTGCTCTGTCCCAGGGGTGGGGGCAGAAAGCAGAAGCCAGATGAGGGAGAGGAAGCTTGGAGACTGTCAGTAGCAGTCACTGAAGCAGTGGGGAGAAGTAGTGCCTGAACTGAGATTCTGGAGGCCATAGGCGGTATGCATCACCAGTTGGACAGCCCTGGCCTACTGAAAGGGTACTTGCTCAGGGAGAAGGAGACCCAGATTACAGACCTTCCTCACCTAAAGGTGGTTCAAATCTGTATCTACTGCTTCTGTGGGCCAGGCCTAAAAGCACTACATACTACTCTCATTAAAGTTGGGCAACTGCATCTTGCATTTACTGTTCATTGGATAAAATAGATAAACAGCACTGGGAGTGTTTGTGCTCCTTTGGTAGCAGGGTTCTCTCCCTTCACTGAGCCACAAACCCTCTGGCCTGTTCTGTTCCTCCAGGTTCTGCATATCTGCATGTCAGTAGTTATTCCAAAGCAAAATGAGTGTAAGGCCTTTTAGTAACATCAATGGTGTTATCATCACACAGGAATTACTCGGTTTATCAAATGATACCAGCAGCCACGAAAGACATGAAGTGCCACAGAATTATTTATGAGGCAAGACAGAAATTAAATATTTAAAAATAGAGGCGGAAATAAGAGCTTAGAAGTATTTTTACTGCCTAGAACTTTTTTAATGATTTGTGATTTGCTTTTGAGAACCGAGAAATAATGATGGTAGGATAGAAGGTAATGTAAATGAGGTTCCATCTTTGAATTCACTGATGGTCATGGTTTGAATATCAAATCTGGTATAGCTTTTTTCATGGGACCCCAAATAATATTGCTTCTCAATTCCTTTTTTTTTTTTTAAACACAAAATTTTGCACTGTCGTTAGGGTTTCAAAATACTGTTTTTTAAGAAGTAATTAAGGCTTTAGGAATCTTGTTTCATATTAATAACCTAAATGAAGACTACAGGCATGTTGCTACTTGTGAATTTTCTTATGTTGCTCCTTAGAGCTGAATCAGTGTGAATGACAGGAGTAAACATCAATCAGATGAGTGCATTCTGTCCAAATGCTTCTGATGAGATCCATAACTTTAATATGATTATTGAGTTGAGAAAAATGATGTCAGACATCAGTTAAAAATATTATAGAAATAAATTCAATCTCAAATCCCAAAATATTTCCACTGCAGGTACATAGAAGGTTCCCTCAGCAGGAAAGGTCTTGCTAGTTTAGCTCTAGATTGTGAAACTCCTTCTCATTTTAAAGTCAGTGAAACCAGTCAGAGAAAGGTACTACTTCAGGCTCCATTCTTTTTTAATTTTAGTCTTCTATTCCATTTGTGCATTTAGGGGTGGTACCTTAAAAAAATAAGGTACTACCATCATTTCTTGAGACTTCAGAACAATTTACTCAAGTGCTTGAATATACATTGCTATAATATGGTTCAGAGTTTGTTTTTTTAATTTTAAGGACCTGTATTTTGATACATAATTCTATGGAGCTATCCTTAGAAATTAAAATAAGAAGATATATTCTGCTAATTTGAGGTCATACAGCCCATCTTACACTTTAAATGTTTATATAACAATAAATTGAAGTGTTTCTGATACAAATATCAGGACTCTGAAATAATATTATTTTCTTTAACAGACTGTCACAGAAAAGCATAAAATGAATGTACCAGAAACTATGAATGAAGTCCTTGATATGTCTGATGATGAAGGTATATAAAAAAGTAAAATTTTATCTACTTTAAGTCTACTTGCTGTAACATCAATTGTTATTAAATTCATTTTTTGCTTATTGAATGATCACTGTTGCAAAATGTTTTATTAGCTATGGCACTA
Organism: Crocodylus siamensis; assembly: GCF_052110815.1. Lineage (NCBI taxonomy): Eukaryota > Metazoa > Chordata > Crocodylia > Crocodylidae > Crocodylus > Crocodylus siamensis. The sequence goes on along the minus strand of NC_143401.1, from coordinate 46,160,133 downwards.
AATTGTTTTGTTGACATACGGATATTCAACTTTTTATTTATTTTATTTATTTAAATCAGCAGTTCGTAAAGCCAATGTCCCTGAAATTCTCAGTGATGGTGAATATATATCAGATGTTGAAGAAGGTATTTGTGCATTTTTGTATTGCAGTGGAGTTTAACCTCATTTTTTAAAATGTCCTTTGTGTAGAAATTAACTCTTTTTAAACTAACTTTAACCATTACTACCCTGCTAGCAACAATTTGTGCATTATACTAAGTGTGCTTTCAAAAATTCTCTGACTTCTGATAACACTTTAATTTTTGTCATAACTTTTGCTTTACTCTTAAGTAATGACTAATTTTCTGGGATATTCTCTCTGCTGCAGTTTCTATTATAAAGAGAGAGAGAAATAGTTTCTCTATTTAAATTTTAAAAGGTACATATTAGACAGACATATTGAAATACTTGGGAAGATGGCTGACAATGTGAGATAACTGTTAGGATTTTTTAACATCTCTGTTGTAAAATGAGTATTGGGACTATTGATTTTAAATTGATAGTAAGTGCCTGATATGAAAAGAGCTGCTAGAGTAAAAAAAAAATCATCATTTAGTGTAACGCCACAGAAGTTTACACTTTTATTGCAATATGAGGATGATGTGCTATCATGACTAACATGTGTTAGGGTGTTACAGAGTGCACAGAGAGTGAACATATCTGTTAGTACTGAATTAGACTGTGAAGTGCTGTGCAATAATAAAGGGACTCCATTTGGATTGCAAGAATTTGGGTCTTTATTAGAAGAGCCATGTGCTTGGGTGCTGCTGCTTGCAACTATGAAGTGCAGTGTGTGCTCAGAGCCGTTGTGAAATTCTCTAAGCAGTTGAGATTCCTGGTGTCACCCTCTAAATCGTCCTCACTACAAGTTGTGTTCCAACCTACACGTATTTGCAGGTTGTTACAACATTAAAGCCAGGCGTGGGCAATTATTTGGGCTGGAGGGCAACTCAGGGAGTTTTGGGACACTTAGGTCACCTTTCCTCCCTGGCCTACAACAGCTCACCAAAACTCTTTAAGTGGTAGATTACTAGACTGGTTCAGGGGCGCTGGATGAAGCAGGAGGGTGGGGTCTTCATGGAAACCAACCCAGAAACCCTGTGGGCAGGTCGCATTCAGCTGAGCAGATGGAATGAGGCTGCAGGCATGCAGGGCGAATGCCCAGGTCAGAGTTGAGATCTGGTCCCCATATGGCCCCACACTCACCTCCCCAAAATCCTGGCCATGGCCCCACTTACCCTCCCACTCCTGGACACTGCTCTCCAACTGCCCATGGTCCCATCCCATCCTCTTGGCTGCAGGGGCCCTGGGCCTGTCTCCATGGAAACCCCACTTGCCCACACTGTCTGGTGCCTCCAGTGGTGGGTACAGTGGACAGACAGGCTGAGTTGCCCAGGGCTGGTGGCACTGCCCCTGCTGGTGGTTGTGGGGCAGATAGGCCTGCAGTGCCTGGGGTCTGACAGGAGCAGGAACACTGGCAGCAGCAGCTGGATGGAGCCGCTGCTGGAAGCTGAGTCCAGCCACTGCATTGCCCCAGCCCCACTGTGCAACTGGGGATGGCAGGACTGGTTGCATGCACCACAGCCTGGGATGCCCCCTGTACCTGGGCCACGTGGGGCTGAGGGACCTGCCACAGGTGAGATAAAATCCCTTGGCAGGCTGATCCAGCCCTTAGGCCATATTTTGCCTACTCTTCTTTAAGCTCAGCCCTATATAAAAGGAGATACACAACTGTGCCACCTCAAGAAGAAGCTGCAGTTCACACAAGGTCCAATTAATGAGTCTGTGTATAGTAAATTCTGTATGGGGACAGAAATAAGGCCCCATACATTTTCAGTACCATCTATGTAAGGATTTTGAGCTACTTGCTGCAGCCATTACTGCAATGATGGCCTATTCAAGGCTCTTCCATGATCCTGAGATACTCAGAAAATCCTTGCTGACCACTTTCCCTGTTAACTCCCCCCCACCCCCCACCTCCCCGCAAAGCTTTACAAATGCAACAGTGCAAAGACCCTTGCTTTCTCTGTCTTGATGAAATTCATCATCATGATGAAAACAATGTAACAGGTTTTTGTTGTTTTCCATTGTGTTCCTTTTAGCTTGCACCAGAGCTATAATTTCTTTCTGTGTACCAGTTACTGAGGCATTAGTTGCAATTTTCCTTAGTCTTTCTATTTAGTCTGTCTTCTGATTTCATGCTTCTCAAGAAGTTCATTTTTAAATTTCCAAATTTCCTTTATAGTATTTTAAAAATTTGAAAAAAGAAGCCCTTTTAGCAAAATGTTAAAATCTTTGTTAAAATGCAAAAACTATGTTAAATTTTTGGTTCATGGTGGGGGGGGCAGGCTTTTTTTTAATTCAGAAATTTTCAGCATGTTTGTTCCATTATTATATCTCCACATAGTTAATATTCTTATAATCTACTTATATTTTTTAAAAAACTCTCCTAGGTTGTCATTTTCTAATTGTACTTTTCATAGCATAGAACAAAATGATTATAGCTGGCCTGAATACTAATTTATTACAGTGTTCATTAATGTAACAAAAAATAATAGTATATTTGCTAGTGTAGAATAAAAACTCATTTGTCTAAAAAGCCAGATGAGAAACATTTAAGTATGGACTGGCAATCACAGAATTTATTATTTAAGGAATTGCAGTAATGTGTTGCAGCATCTATAGATTCAGTACTAGTCTTATAGTTCTATGAAAGATAGATAAATTCACTAAATTATATTTAAAAGACAGTTTTAAAATGTTAAATAATATTATGAATGCTTCAAATAGTAGAATCATAGAAAAGTAGGTCTAGAAGGGACCTCCAAAGGTCATCTAGTCTAGTCCCCTGCCTATGCCAAGATCATCCCTATCCAAACCATCCTATACAAATCCATTGTTCAAACTCTTAGCAGAAGTACATGGTCAACACTGACAACTGCAAGACTAACACCTTAACCTGCCACAGGTAAAACAGGGGGACCACAGTGGACAATGTTCTGCTATGAAGGTTGTTAAAATATGCTCAAAAGATCTAAGGAAGAGGGATACAACCCCTGCTACAGAGGAAAGCAAGGGGAAGAGGGTACACGGTCTGTATCAGCCTAACCAGGACCCTGGTGATTGGTCCAATCCTGAGTGAAGGAGTAAGACTCTCTAGCCATGAACCTCTTGGTTTAAGTCCCAGCAGAAGCACTGGAACATCCCTGTCAAACAGCAGGCAGGCAAAGAAAAAAAAATCTTCCTAGTCCTGGGAAGCAACCAGTAAAGCCCAGAACCATGGGAAATCCCCATACAAGAACATAAAGCATCCCCTAGATCATCCCCGACCAATGCTTATCTAGCATCTTCTTAAACACCTCCAGTGATGAAGATTCCGCAACTTCTTGGCAGTCTGTTCCACTGCCTTACTGTTCTAACTATGAAGAAGTTTTTTTTTCCTGATATCCAATCTAAACTTACTTTTCTGCAACTGCAGGCCATCAATCTGTATCCTGGTCTCTGCAGCAAAGGATAAAAGGTGTTATCTTTCTTATTTTGTAGCACCCCTTCAAGTATTTGAAGACTGCTATCATATACCTTGTCAAGTGCCCTTTACAAAAACTAGCAATCAGGACTCGTGGTAAAGGTGATATCTTTTATTAGACCAATTAGTTTTTTGAAAAAAAATCTTTAACTGCAAGCTTCCAGGCACAAACACCCTTCATCGGACATTGGAGAAAACATTGTAAAAGTTCTCCTGGGTAGAAATGAAAGTTCATATTTCATAGAAGAGTTAAAGGTGTGATAAAATCTCCTGTTTGGAAAAGTTCATTTTATATGCAGATTAGGCTCAGAGAAAAGTTGGAATAATCTGTTTACCTCAAAGTAGTTTGGTGGTAGGCAGAAGGTAGTCATATTTCCTCTTTACACAAACTAAACATGCCTATTTCCTTCAGCCAAGTATGACTTGCTTTCCAACCCCTTTGTCATTTTTGTTATCCACCTCTGGACCCTCTATATTTGCTCCATTTCCTTTTTAAGATGTGAAGCCCCAGACTCTACACGGTACTCTAGATGAGGCCTAACCAGTGCTGAGTAAAGACTCATTATCACCTCCTGTGTCTTGCCTCTAGTGCTTCTATTGATGCATCCCAAAACCATAGTTGCCTTTTGTGCAGCTGCATCACACTGCAGACTTATATTGAGTCTATGATCTACCAGGGCTCCCAGATCCTTCTCCATAATGTTGCCAATCAACAAGTTGTCACCCATCTTGTATTTGTTTCTGATTATTCTTCCCAATGTGTGGCACATTGCATTTATCAGCATTAAACTCCAACCTCTTAGATCCAGCTCAGCTTTCCAGCTTGTCAAGATCCTTCCAAATTGTACTCCTGTCTTCCAATATATTCACAATCCTTCCCAGTGACATGCCATCTTCAAATTTGCTCAAGAAGCTCTCTATTCCAGCACCCAAATTATGCTCCTGCCATTTTCACATGGATCCATTTATAATTACACTTTTTCTTGTGGCTATTCATCCAGTTGTCTCCCTACCTTATAGTAGTTTTGTTCAGCCCACATTTCTCCTTATTTGTGAGAATGTCATAATGGACTTTGTCAAAAGCCTTGTGAAGTCCATATACGTTATATCCACTGCATTTCCTTCATCCATCCAAGTAGTTACTTTGTCAAAGAAGGACATTACGTTTGTTTGGCACAATTTGTTCTTAGGAAATCCATGCCAGCTGCTTGTGATCTGCTTTTTCTCCTCCGGATGCTTACAAATAGATTTCCATATGATATACTCCAGTAACTCCCAGTAAATAGATTATGAAACTGGATACAGGCAGCAATGTATTGGTTTAGAATAACCCAAAACATGTCATTTTTAGACCTTACCTCCATAAGTAGGAACTTTGGGCCAGATTTAGATTGCCTCAAGAATTGAGATTCCCCATCTTCCCAGAAGCAGGTTTCTTCTTGCTTGTTCACTCTGAGTCCCACAACACTGGCATATTTGTTCTTTCAGGAGGCCTAGCTTCCATAGGAGGAATGGTGAGGGCCAACTTACCCTGTTCTTTAGCCCCATATAACCTATAAAACACTTGGTCACAGGAGCCCATGAGCAGTGCCACTCCTTTCCCCTCAGCCACTGTGTGACACAAAGGGGCAAGGTTGGGCATGGTATGAGACAAGTTCTGCCCAGCTGCCCACCACTTCTCTGGACACCACAGGAAGCTGCCTTGCTGGGAGGCATGGGGCTGTGCTCCATTGGTCTGTCCTTCCTCAAAGTGCTGAGAAACAGCTGGTTACACACGTGCATGGAGAGTGCAAGGCAGCCAAAGCCCATGCCACTTGCCCCAATTCCCCTGTGTGTTCCACAGCTGCCCACAACAGCAGTGGTTTAGCCAGGACATGGGGCTCAGACCTTCAACTTGATCTGCAGCCTCCTCTGGGCATTAGGTGAAGTGTGCCTGGAAGGGCCAGGAGGGGCAGGGGTCTGGAAAGGACTACAGCTGAGAGAAGGGGTGGGGGAAGAAGCAAGGTGACCTGGACAAAGCCAGACTTTCTGACCTTGGATATGGTGGCTCTTGGCCAAATGCATATACTGCCTGCCTGCCCAGAGTGCTGGTGGACTTCCTGTTCACCCAGAGGCCTGTTTTTACTGCCTCTACAATTCGCCACCCTAAGCAGCCACCTATGCTATGCTGACCTTATATAGAACTCAAGTCCCTCACTTCCCAGGGTGAATGCTGTAGCTACTAAGCTACTGAGCAAAAGATAAACACCATCACCACTGCTGTTGCTTTCTGAATCCCCTATCTTCAAAAACTAAGTGCATAATGATCTCAGAAGTGTGACTTGTCATTGTGAATCTCAAGAGAAAGGAGATGTGTAATGGATAGTTTGAAGCTTTAGCATTTCCCACTGGCTACTTTTAAGTGTACTTTTTAAGGCATTTATCTCCCTCCGTTTTATGCATAGAGCACTCGGAATATATGTTACTTGAATCCTGCTGTCTGTATTCAAATAGTAATGATGCTTCATTCCAAAGTGAAATCTATGATTAATAAAGGATATTAGGCCAAAGTCTCTTTTTCTCCCCCAACCCCTTATTAAATTACAGACTCCATAGGAAAGGAGCTGCCTTGTCCTATGAAGCAGGTCATTAGCACTTTGCAAATAATAGTGATGGATTCTGAGACCCTTCTCCCATAAGTTTTCAGTGCTTTACAGAGATGTAGATACCGAATACTCATTCAGGTTAATAGAGGTCAGTACATTAAAGCTTATAAAGTAGTCTGATAGCTATTTGACCTGGAAATGCCAGGTCAAATAATGGCTATTTTAAAACAGTGCAGATGACACAATTGATAAATGTACAAGGTCCATCCCAGGGAGGTCTTTTCAAAATTGACAAGATTAAAGCCGTGCAAGCAGCACAAATAAGAATGCAGGTAGAGGCATAGAAGGGAAGGTCCAGGCCCTGGACAGCAATTCCTCATAGGGCTCCAATTTTTGCACTCCTGCAAAGGTGGTACATGGGACTGCTGCATCGATGGCCTGCCCTCAGTTCCACTAGTGGGTGTAGATGTATGTATGTAATGTTTGAAGCATTCCCAAATGCCATGGAGTGGGAATTGGTTCACAATTATATGAAGTGCTGTGACTTTGCCAGGGAGAACCCAGCACAGCATGCCTCGCAATGGGTAAAGGGAGGCAAGCATGCATGGTCTGAGTGTTACTTGGAGTGTTTTCACCTTTCTACTTTCCCTTATCTTAAAAAAAGGATTCAGTAAATTTTAGTTGCTTAAAGTCTGCCATGTGTGTGCCTGACTTGGTGGGGACAGAGTGCTTGGACTCACACTTTTTGATTCCTTGTGGCTGGGGGCATGTTCAGGGGTTATGGTTACACAGGAAGTAAGAACAACTAGTTATTAAATAGCTATTAGCAAAATAGCCATGCAAGGGAGCTCATTGATAAAAAGAGCGAACAAAAACGGACAGTGGAGTCCTCACTGCTTACAAGGTGAATCAGATACAGCATTGGGGTGGGTGAAGAGTGATGCAGTGTAGGATGCTTGAAGGACCAACCAGACCCATGTCACAGAACATTTGGTGTCCATACATAACACTGAACAAGTTCAAAATTGTAGTTGATGTTCCGGTACCCTTCTGAACTGTTCCATGTAGATTTAAACCAGTTTAACAGTCTTGTATGTTTGTCTGCTTTAGGTTTAAACCACATTTGGACCATTCTAAGTGTTATTTGTGGCCACACCCTAAGTAGCCCTAATCCAAGCACTCTCTAACATAGTAAAGATTGGGATCAGAAGCCAAACTGCATCCCACATTTTCTCCTCTCCTTCCTCCCCTTCCAGTGGGAGGGAGAAAGGGAGAGCAGCAAGCTCTCAGGGAACCCTGCTGAAACCTTGCTACTGCCACCCTGGCTACTGCCACCCTGGCTATTGCTACTGTGCTGACAGCAGCAGTGACACTGTGGGCACCAGAACCTGAATTTCTGCTACTGCTATCAGGGCCCTGGCAAGAATTGATGCTCCAGCTGTGGCAGCAGTGTTACCAACAGTCATAGTGGTGAGGAGAGAATTCTGCTTGCCCCTGCAACCCCTCAGGCCGTAGAAGGCTGTCTTTGACAGTGGCTGCTTTTCAGCAACTGCCATCTGATCATTGATAGACCACCCCCTTCCCTGGCAGGCAAGAGGGTAGGCTGTCAGTAACTGGACTCCCCTGGTGGTGTAGACCAAGATGCAGGTTCCCATTACTGCCTGTCTGGAGAGCTCACCTTTGAGACAACACTGTAGTTCTGTACCTCATAGAAGACTGGGTATGTAGACAAATGTATGCCCCTCATCCCAGTTCAAATTCCCAGTTACCGTGGACCAGTAGCACAGTTCCTTAGGTGGTTTTTTCGACCATCATCTAATAGAACCTGACGGTTTTTCTACAAATCTCACCACAAAATATTACCTCATGTTGAAGAATTAAACAGGCATCATATAGATGCATCTGGGAAAAACTTGCCAGTCATACATTGAGAGGAAAATAGTGATATTTTTCCTATTATGTCTGAATGTAAACCATCTTAGCTCAATGGGATGTTCAGGGTATAGCTTGAAATTGTGCAGGATATTGTTCTTAATCTAGTTCTGGGTCATTGGACTTAACTACTCTCAGGTTTTCATGCACCTATTTTATCTTGTCATCAGAAAGATTGTCACAGGATTGAAGGATCGAAATTTGTCTTCTAAATATTAGTCTATGTCAACAGTATGGTACTGTAAGGACTACATAATAGTCACTGTTCAAGTTTGAAAATGAGGCTCAAATTGAAACCCTGGATCTGGGCACCTTGGCTTTAAGAAGAGCTCAGATCCAGATCTAAGTGTTGTGATTAAACTCGTATTTCTATAGTAGTTGTATGCTCATTACAAGGAAAATTAATTATCAGATTTGGATCTGAACACTTTTCATTGGGCCCATTCCCGTTCTCATGTCCTTCCTCAGTGTTAGCTAGCTCAACATGTAGCTGGGGGTAACTTTTTACTTGCCATTCATGCTGATTTTGCCAGAGCCTGAAAACAGAGTTCTGTCAGGGAAAGCATGTGCAAATGTGGGAAAAAATTAGCCAAAATTGGTGAAGGCTCTGGAACATGCTCTATAACACCATTTCTCAACATGGGGCCCCTGCAAGACATGCTAGGAAATCTGGTTGTCACACCAGATGACAAAGCTAACCTATTTAATGACTTCTTCATCTCCATTTTCCTGAGCAGTGACCAGATCAGCCCCCGCACCGGGCCCCCCTCAAGCCCCAGGGGAGGCGCACCTAGGCCAAGGGTCAGAGAGGATCTAGTCAGAGAACTTCTGGAGAGACTGGATGTATTTAAATCAGCTGGTCCTGATGATCTCCACCCCAGAGGTCTGAGAGAATTAGCTGAGGTCATTGCGGGACCTTTGGCACAGCTTTACAAGCACTCGTGGTGCTCTGGTGTGGTGCCAGAGGACTGTAAGAGGGCCAGCGTGGTTCCCATCTACAAAAAAGGGAGGAAGGAGGACCCAGGAAACTATAAGCCAGTTAGTCTTACCTCGATCCTGGGTAAGCTTTTTGAGAGAATTATCCTGCCACATGTCCACAAGTGGACAGCAGGGGAGGTTATGCATAGGGGCAACCAACACGGGTTCATCAGAGGCAGGTCCTATCAGGCCAACCTGGTGGCCTTCTGTGACCAGGTCACCAAATCCCTGCATGCAGGTCGCACAGTGGATATGTTCAAATTTGCTGATGACACTAAGATGTGGGGGGATGTGGGCATGCTGGAAGGGAGGAATAGGCTGCAATCGGACCTAGACAGGTTACAGGGGTGGGCGGATGAGAATAGGATGGGTTTCAACACTGACAAATGCAAGGTGATGCACCTGGAAAGGAGGAACCAGCAGCACACCTACAGTCTGGGGAACTCCCTTCTCTTCAGTGCAGAGGCAGAAAAGGATCTTGGAGTCATCACTGATGTCAAGATGAACATGGGCCGGCAGTGTGGAGATGCAGTCAGGAAGGCCAACCATACCTTGTCATACATCCACAGATGCATCTCAAGCAGGTCCAGGGAGGCGTTCCTCCCCCTCTGTGTGGCACTGGTCAAGCCGCAGCTGGAGTACTACATCCAGTTCTGGGCGCTGCACTTCAAGAGGGATGTGGACAACATGGAGAGGGTCCAGAGGAGGGTCACTCGCATGATCAGGGGGCAGCAGGGCAGGCCCTATGAGGAGAGGCTCAGGAACCTGAACCTGTTCAGCCTCCACAAGAGAAGGCTGAGGGGGGATCTAGTGGCCTGTTACAAACTAGTCAGAGGAGACCAGCAGGCACTGGGGGAGTCCCTGTTCCTCTGAGCACCACCAGGAGTGACAAGAAATAAGTCATAAGCTGGCAGAGGGTAGATCAGACTAGACATCAGGAGGCGCTACTCCACTGTCAGGGCGGTGAGGATCTGGAACCAACTTCCAAGGGAAGTGGTGCTGGCTCCTACCTTGGGGGTCTTTAAGACAAGGCTAGACAAACACCTTGCTGGGGTCATTTGACAAACACCTTTGCTGGGGTCCCTTCTGACCCTACAAACTATGAAACTATGAAATTTATGGGTCATGACCCAAAAGTGGATCACAAGAATGTATGAAAGGGTCATGGACAGACTTTAAAAATGGATTCTTTTTTAAAGGAGAAAAATGCAGAAAACTCTAGCTTTTCCCTTTCAGGCTAGCAGAACTCCAACCTGTGAGGGGTTGTTTGGGGGCCCCCATGCCCCACCTACCCCCTCTACCCCACACATGGGTGGGGTGGGGTGGGGTGGGCTGGGGCCTGAGGTTGGGGGGCAGCAGGTTGGGAGTGAGGGGCACTAGATCGGGACTAGCCATTGATGTTTACAAATGGGTCCTGGTACAAACAAGGTTGAGAACCACCGCTCTATAAAACACTAATTTTTGGTCAAGTTCCAGGCTTGGCCACCAAACTCTTTCACATTTTATTTTTACCTGCCATCTGTCTCCCTGCCACTTTCCTAGTAGCAGGAATGTGGATTCAGTTGGGGGAAGCTCAAAGCTCTCCCTCCATGTTGCATTTTCCTTCCAGTGACTCCTGTGTTGCGCTCTGTCCTGGGTGTGTTTGAAGCATAGGAGAAGAGATTAAAATCCCAGTCCCTGAAATGCTGGCACAGAGCATTTCATTCTTTTCACTCTGCTGCAAAAGCAGGCAGGGGAGAACTACAAAGAAGTTCAACATAGTGGAATCCGGGGGTGGAGCAGAGCAGAGAGTCAGCACAGCCGTGCAGGGGGAGTGGGGGGAGAAGTGGGGGAGGGCACAAAGACAAAGAATTTTCTACCTGACCCAAAGATTGAGTTATGTACACAACCCTCTCCCACTGCCTGTGGCGCTATAGCTCAAAAGTAGTATTCTCCCTCCCCTCTCTTGACTTGGGGTGATAATTTTGTGGGTGTTGGTGGTGACAAATCTAACAGCTCTTTGGCAGCCAAGGCAGCCATACCCTCAGTCACCACTGCTTACTTTCCTCTATCTCCAGCTGTAGCTGACAGACAGTCTGTGGCTGTTTCACCAAAAACTTCTGCTTTAGCAAAGAAGGTAGAATTTCCTGCAGACACACATGTCTACTACAGAGCTCAAGGGCAACTCCCTTTTTATGCACTCTTCACCTGAAGATGACCATAAAGAAACGTTGTCATTTCTGCTGAAAAAAATCACAGCCAGCTCAGTGACACTCCCTAACCAAACCAACATTTTAATGTTTCTTTCTCTACTAGTCTTGTATCTGTAGCAAATGAGCCAGTCTATTATTCATTAATACAAATTCTGCAGGAATCTCCTACTGATTATGTACTGTGCAGAGGTCTGTTTCCCATGAATTTAAGCAGTCCCGATGTTACATGTTTAGCCTGTGAGCTTTGGTATCAAATTACAGAAAAACTACACCCGAGCAGTACCCCTATTTACATACAAATAACTCAAGCGCTTGCATTTATGTCACCATTCAAGAGGCTTGCCAAAGAAGTTTTTAATCCAACCAGAAGAAGCTTTAAAAGGATGTCTACAGAGTGATTAAAAAGGATCTTAACTTCAAAAAGCAGTTGTCATTATTTTTCATTTTGTTTCATATTTGAAAAGAACTTTGATCTGAGTTCAGAGGACAAAGATGCACATGCCTTAAAATACATATGAAGAGATCAAGATGTTAAGAAGATCTCAGTTGTTGTGTGGAAAGTGAATATGACCCACAGGGATTAGTTTGCTTGTGCTGGTTTGGAGATTATCTCTAAATCACTGCTTAAGGACTAATAGGAATTCTTGGAAACACCAGGAAAAAAATTCTTATACACCAGAGTGGTGAAAATGGCTTTCCAAAACAGTAAGACTTTTTTTTAAGTTGAACCTAGTATGAAATGTTTCTGTTTCTGACGTTTTATGCTCTATAGTATATTACAAACATCTTAACCTTTAAATTGTTACTTAAAATAATCTCTGTTCCTGCCTTGCAGGAGAAAGTTGATCTGTTTATTTTGCTGTTTGTAAAGCTGAAAGGGTATTTTTAGAATTGATTGGTAGTTTAAAAACAGAGTTCCTCTGTGGTTTCCTGAGTGAAGTGAATGGAAATTCTAAACTCGAGTGAATGAAGGAATTGGAAAAATGTAGCTGAGATTTCTGAATCAATCAGTTTTTGAGAATGTACTGTCTGAACTCATTTCTCTGTTGTGCAACCTCTACGGGCTCAAAATTGCTTCAAGAAGAAAAATGATAGAGTTTGAACTTATAAATGTAATAAGCTTAGCTACAATGCTCTGTACTACCCTGCATTGTACAGGAGACAGGAAAGAAATCCTAAAACCACAACAGGCATATTTTTGACCTGCTCTGTCACTTTGTGGAATGTAGTCTTTGGTAAACTGTAGTGGTGTGCTGATGCAGTTAGTGAAAGTGACTCCACCCTTTTATCCTAAAATGTTTTCTTTTTAAACACTAACTTCTGTTACTTTATCTGTTCCTTTTTAGGATTTTTTTTTTTTTTTTTTACAAACTTCTAGTTTAATTTCAACAACAATAGGTAAATGTGAACTAATAGCTAGCAGGATAGTAGTTAGTAGTCACTGAGATGCATTTTTTATTTCAGATTCTTACTAACAATAAATAGTTTAGACAAATGCTCTGCTCTAATTTATGTTGAAATTAGTAGTCATGTCTTCCCTCCCCTCCCCTCCCCCACAACAATTACAGGAATGAAGACTCTTGATAAAATTCTTGCTTTAACTTAAGAAAATAATCAGCCAGGAAATTTACCACAGTAAAAAAATCTAGTACTAATTCACACTTGTAAAAATGCTGCTGCATATTAAAAGACAAGGTGGGCCTCATCTTCCATTCAAGTCTCCTCTGAAGTATGCTGCCCTCTCCCAGGTAGTTTGCAAACAGACAACTAAGAGCAGCTATTTTTAGAAAGAACACCTGCCTTTCATTTGCCTTTTTGTCTTCCCTGTAAGGAAAAGAAAAAAATATTAAACAATATTCAGCACATAAGAGCTACTCAGGTTGGTCAAATAATTGGGCTAACTTCATCCCTTAAATAGCTCTTAAATTAATTAATTTATGTTACAATGTGGGCAGTGGGGAAAAATTTGGCCCTTATATCAAGCCCTGAAATTTTTTTTCAGGTTCATTGGGATGGTAGTTAATTGACATTCTAATATGGAAAAAAGCCTCCGGGCCTGTGAGGTGATTGATTACTTACTTGCTGGCAACCAGTGGAAGGGCATTGAATTACTAAGCACATGAACATTTATGAAACGTGTAGCTTCTGTTTTCAGCTTGCTTTTATACTGACAGGTGAAGATGCAATGACAGGTGACACAGACAAATATCTTGGACCTCAGGATCTAAAAGAGTTGGGAGATGATTCCCTGCCTGCTGAAGGATACATGGGCTTTAGCCTAGGAGCCCGCTCTGCCAGGTATTGTATTTGATGTTTCTTATGTTTATACTTCATCACAAATATGATGATGCATATCCAATGCACTTTTTCACATGCTGCCAAAATTTATTCTACAATGAAATGGACACTGTATATATCAGCATCCAGATAATCCTCTATTTCTCAACTATATTTCCATGGCTATTTCATTTCCTATTATTTATTCATGTTGGCTTCATTGTGGCAACAATACAGAAAATTATTCATTTTTTCTGGTATCTGCTTATACTCTGGAAATTTTAGAAGTGCTTCTTTGCTAACAGTTGGCAGTTTATATAAAACATCTGCCTAAAAATTAATAAAGAAAAAGCAAGTTACTTTCAGCTATTAACTGTCATACTGACACGCCATTTAAATATTTCTTACTCTGCCCAGTATATCAAACGAAATGTAAAAGCAGTGTTAGTTTGACTAACACCAGAAACTCTGAATGATATTTATTTATTTCACTATTTTGCTGCATTTGTGTCTTTAAAAGTGCAAATTAGGAATCAAATTTCCCAGCAAACTCCCATTTGTTTTAATAATAAATCCTGTAAAACAACAATTTTCTAACCCTTGTATTGCTAAAATGAATCTATTACATGGTTTAATTTAAAAAGGAACAAACAGATTTTTCATTAAGGAAAATAGGTCAAATTGTAACATTTAATATATAACTGAACACTGCTGATCTCAACTCTTTTGCTTCTAGCTCAGTTGTTTAGATTTTGGAAAACCCTTGCTAAAGATTATTGTATTTTACAGTGCTTGACACAAACAAGATAGTATGATAGGATATTACTTCCACAGTTGTGGATTAGCAGTGTGTTTGCTGACAGTCGAATTTATTCCGAAGCTAATAATTAAACCTCAGAAGCCAGAACCCTGAGGACTTTTTCCTATTGTTTAATGATCTGTTGTAAAAAGTTATTTCATTGTCTGAGAGCGAATGGCACCTCCCATAAGGTAAAACTTGCGTATTTATTCTTCGGTTTTGTTTGTTGAGGCTGCAGTAGGTTTTGAAGCTTGCACTCTAAATTTGCTCTTTAGTAATGCTTTCTATTCTTTCATTTTGCTTATAATTCTCAGGTAATTTAATGAATATTCCTATTGTATTACCGCTAAAGGAGACTCTAAAGTATTCTTAAAAATAGCTTATCTATTAGTTGATAAAATATATTACTGGTACATCTTTGCTAGGTTAGCTAGCAGAGCTAATATTCTCAGTTACTAAGTATCAGTTACATTGTGAACAGAGCACATCCCTGTATTGTAGGTTCAGTATGTGGTACATATTGGATAACAAGAAGGGGGAAAAAGAGAATGCAGAGCTTGTACAAAATTCTACTCTAGGATCTTCCTGACAAATTTCCAGTTTTTCTGCTCTCACTTTATATGTATAAATCTCATTGGAATGAATAGGAGAGCAGATTATCAAGAGTGAAAATACATACATACATCAGAGAGTGGAATTTTACCTTTTTTCCTTGAGAGAATTCTAAAGCTCCCATTATTTTGTTTTTAATAACACTGTTGCTATTTGTTGCTGTGTAACTCATTTTTACATCATAAAGTCTGTGTTATGCTCAGAGGAGACCGATTTAATGGCTTTCAGGCAAGTATTGCATTCAAGCAAAAAGCACAGTGATCCTATTTTTGATTCTGAGTGTAACATTAAGAAATTAATACATTAAATACATAAATCATCCAGCCATAGCATTTTGCTTTTCTGTGTCTGATTCTTTGCTTTCTGTTTCTCCCATTTCTTTTCCCCTATAAATTTCTTTAAAATAGTCCCAAGGTCAGGTAAGAAGGCATGGCCCCATTGTTCCATTTCTCTGCTATTGCCATTGCTCATTTTCATTTTATTCAGCATTGTGAAGTGGTGTGCTTTATTGCATTCAGTATTAGAACATACTATTTTATTTTATTGCAACATAACTATTCCCTGGTTTCTTTACACCCTTTATTATTTAGAAGTTTAATTAACATATACTTATAGTAAGTAATGTTACAGCTCTGCTTCCATTAAAATCTAAAGGACCCAGTGTTAAGAGAAAATTAATGGATATAGTAGGCAGCTTAGAAAAGTTGCACAAGGTGCATGAAATAAGTTGTAGGTTTTACAATGGAAAAAATTACTAGTTTAAAAGCACATTTATTTTGTGTTCATTTGAATTTTTTTCTGTTTTTTGCTACATAGCAAGCATGTCTAAACATGTAGCATGGTTTCTAACACATACTATATGCATCTTCCAGGGTTAAATGTAACATGCACATTCAGTTTTTTATTATTCACAATATATTCAGAATTATAATTCTGAATTTTCAAACTGTGCAACAAACAAAGGATAACATAAGTGTAAATCAGGCACCTTTATGAATTGGTCTGTGCTTATAATTAATAGAAAAATGAATAACTGGGATTTCATAATGAAAGTGAAAGCAGCTCAGCCACAAAAAGCAAAGGAAAAAAACCTCAGAAAATGTACACCGATTTCATAGTTGGTAGGGTCGGAAGGGACGTGAGCAGATCATCAAGTCCAACCCTCTGCTGTGGCAGGAAAGAATACTGGGGTCAAATAACTCTGGCCAGATGTTTATCCAGCCTCCTTTTAAACCCCCCCCAGGGTAGTAGCCAGCACCACTTCTCTTGGAAGTTGGTTCCAGATCCTAGCCACCCTGACTGTGAAGTAGCACCTCCTGGTATCTAGCCTGAATCTACCATCGGCTAGCTTGTGACTGTTATTCCTGGTCACTCCTGGCAGTGCTCGGGGGAACAGGGACTTCCCCAGTGCCTGCTGATCCCCTCTGACTAGTTCGTAACAGGCCACCAGATCCCCCCTCAGCCTTCTCTTGTGGAGGCTGAACAGGTTCAGGTCCCATAGCCTCTCCTCGTAGGGCCTGCCCTGCTGCACCCTGATCATATGAGTGGCCTGCCTCTGGACCTTTTCCATGTTGTCCACATCCCTCTTGAAGTGCGGTGCCCAGAACTGGACGCAGTACTCCAGCTGCAGCCTGACCAGTGCCGCATGGAGGGGGAGGATCACCTCCTTGGACCTGCTTGAGATGCATCTGTGGATGCATAACAAGGTATGGTTGGCCTTCCTGACTGCATCCCCACACTGTCAGCCCATGTTCATTTTGGCCTCAATAATGACTTCAGGATCTTTCTCTTCCTCTGCACTGACAAGAAGGGAGTTCCCCAGACTGTAGGTATGCTGCTGGTTCTTCCTCCTCAGGTGCAGTACCCTGCACTTGTTAGTGTTGAAACCCATCCTGTTCTCATCTGCCCACCCCTGTAACTTGTCTAGGTTTGATTACAGCCTCCTCCTTTCTAGCATGCCCACTTCTCCCCACATCTTAGTGTCATCAGCAAATTTGAACAGGGTGCGTTTTACCCCTTTGTCCAAGTTGCTGATGAAGACGTTGAACAGTGCGGGCCCGAGGACTGAGCCCTGTGGAACCGCACTGCCCACATCACTCCAGGTTGAATAAGACCTGTCCACCACCACTCTCTGGGTGTGGCCCTCCAGCCAGTTAATGACCCATCTGACTGTGTAGGCATTGACACTACAGTTTCCTAGTTTTATAATGAGAATGGGGTGAGAGACCATGTCGAAGGCCTTCCTAAAGTCCAGAAAGACGATATCCACCATGCCACCTGCATGCAGGGATTTGGTGACCTGGTCATAGAAGGCCACCAGGTTGGTCTGACAGGACCTGCCTCTAATGAACCCATGTTGGTTGCCCCTAAGCATGGTCTCCCCTGCTGGCCCCTCGTGGACACTGAAGTGGTAGGTAGAATAAGTATCTCCTGCAAAATAGTCAACAGACATTTCCTGAAATTAAAAAAAAAAAAAAATTAAACTCCAGCTGTACAACTTGAGCAATATAGGCAGAACCTGCAATCACACACAGCCCTGCTGAAGTCAAGGGGTCCATCCACAGAGACCCAATTGCAGGATCAGGCCTAAGAGCATTTTAGATATTTTTCAGACTTAATTTAAATGATTGAGTATATTTTTGCATAGGTTTAGAACCAAAGACTACAGCAAAAATCATACATTGTGATAAATATTATAGATAAGTGAAAAATATATCGTTTGGTTTTTTTGGGGTGGAGGGGGACTTACAGTCTTTATTTCAGCTTCATAGATTTTATGTATTTTATCACCCTTTGCTATGCCCTGGAAGTTGCATGTATTAATCTTTATTTTTTGTTCATCTCATTATCATCCATGCTGTATGGTAAATTGTAAATACAACAGCCTCCGCTCCTTCAGTTCGGATAGGTCTTACACTCTGAACCGAAGCTCTTATGCACGGGACAGCATGATGATTGAAGAGTTGCTGGTGCCATCAAAGGATCAGGTATGTGGTATCTATCTTGTTTTTTTTATATAGGCTGGCATTCTTCAGCAAAAAGCATAACAGCACATCAGTTAAGACATCTTGCTATTGCTGCAGAGGTATGAGTTTAAGCCTTGCTCTGGACTTGAACCAAAGGCTACTAAGTTGCTCCAGTTATAAAAGAGAACCTGGTCATTTTGGCTGAGAAGTCAAAGGCAGGTGGTTATGCTATTGACTGCACCATACCCATATGAACATATGCTGTTTGCAACAGGACCTGGAGTGCCTTAACTGCACTATCATGCTGAGCCAAATGTTCTTAGCTGAATCTTTAACCTTAACACTTTACAGTGCTTTCACAATACTTCCTAAAACTTCCACTGTTCCCTCCATTTCCCATGGGGGAAGGAAAGGAACTGAAACTAAGGACTGGAACACTTTTGCCATCAGTGAGTTTCATCTTGCAAGATGCTGAGCACTCAGTGGGATCACAGTGGTGTTTAACAATAAATACTCCTTAAATGGTTACTGGATTAAGGTCAGCATACTCAGCACTTTACAGGATTGAAACCTAAATTCATGTAAATTCTAGCAACTTTTTCTATAGTAATAATATCAAGCAGCTGGGGGCTGCATACCCTGTGTGTCATACCAGTGACCACATGCTGCACAACCCACACAAGAGTAGGCCCCTGCACAACATGTCATGTGCATACCCTTGCTGTTGCATGCCTTCCTCCCCGCTGCTGCAGCACTTGCCCACAAGGACTCAGACTCACTCTGTGCCTTCTGTGCCACATTGACCCACTCCCTGGGGTTGGGGTAGGGCACAGGGCACAGAAGCTGGAGGAGGGAAGGGGAGCTCAGTTTCCAGCTACTTCTGTAGCTGAGCAATAGGGGGAGCAGTGTCTGAATAGGAACTGGGGGCTGCAACATAACCCGTCATAAGCTGCATGCAGCCTGTGGGCTGGCAGTTAAAGAACCCAGACATAAGCCATGGTCTAGATTTGGCCATTTTGTACATTTGTAAGACTTCAGTTGTTTTGTTTCACATAAGCCCAGTTGGCCTTGTAGTTATAAAGCTATTCTCACTAACTGGTTTACATAGTTTAAACATTTGTACAATTACTAATACACCTGAAGTTGAATCTAGAATTGGTTACAGTGTGGGAAAATAATAGAAGGTAATACTGGTCATAGGTGCATGCTATATGCTTTATTTTATGAGTTCCCTACATTGACTCTCTTTAAATTATTTTAATCCAGCTAAATTTCTCAGCTGGCACTACAACAGAAAAGCCATAATCCTGTTCAGAAATTAAATAGAAATTCATATAAGAACATGGGTGGAAAAGAAGAACTTTGATGTAGTGTAGTTTATACCCCAGAAAAGGGGCTTAAATAACACTATAATAATACCTAGACCTTTTGGTTCTCCTTTTATACAGTTATGTATATCACCTATATAGAGTGTATTTTAATATATAAGGTCATAGAAATGAATGGGGAAAAGTATTGATGCACGGGGTTTTTGGAATGTTGGTAACATATATTCATTAGGGGTGTGCAAAGTGGTGCTATTTGATTCAGATTAGTGATTCAGTTCGTTGATTCAGATCACTGTCCCTGATTCAATTCGGCCGAATCTAAATCTGAAGATTCAATGCTGATTCAGAGAATCAGCGATTCAGGCATAGACACAGCTTTAAAAGTTTTTTTCTACATATCTTGAGGTAGCAGGCTCAGTTCATGATTGCTGCAATGCTGGGGTGCATGGAGCATCCCACAGGAATGCAGGGGGCCCTCCACGTGCTCAGTGGCAAGCCTGGAAGCGGACCAGAAGTACTTCCATTCCACTTCTGGGTCTACTAGGGAGCACACTGAGGGCTCCTCCCTCCCGCATCCCGCTCAACTATCAGCCATAGGGGGACCCCGGGTGCCCCCCCAGACCCAGGAGGTAGCATTCACCAAGCCAGTGAGGTGTAGGAGTCCCCTCGTGCACTTCCTGGTGGACCCAGAAGTGGACTGAGCATGCTGGGGAGTGCTTCTGGCCCATTTCTGTGTCTGCTGCTGAGCATGCTGGGGAGCCCCCTGTGATTCTGTGGAACATTTCATGCACCCCAGCATCACAGCATTCACAAGCACCTGATACCTAGAGGTATGTAGATAAAACAGTTAAAGCTGTCTCTATGTCCAAATCTTTCTGAATCTCTCCAAATTGATATAGAGGGTTCCAATTCGATTTGGAGAGATTAAAGGGTCCTCTGATTCAATTCAGATTCGGAGGTTTGGAGATTTGGCCACCAAATTGGGCTGGATCTCTGCCAAATTGAATCAGGGAACGAAGTTTCAAACAACCCTAATATTCATACCATATTTTATTGCCCATGGGTAAAAAGGTTTTAAACCAAAATTTGGGACATTTGAAGGTACTAACTGTAATGGAAATCACATGTAATCTAATTAGTAAAGTAACTAAACATATGTGTTTGTTGGTATCTAGTGAAATGTGGTACTTATTGATAGTATTTGTTTGAAATAGGAAGTTAAGGATTATTTCTGGTTACTGTGTAGCAATAATATACTGTATTAAAGTTGCTTTAAACTCAAAGTAAAACATGCTACTATAGGTGTTCACCCCATGAAGTAGGTCACTGCATTTGGTTAAATACTGGCAGGCCTCCAAGCCTTTGTAGACTTTCACAGAAGTTACCAGTGGGTGCAGAGATCTGTGTGTATGGCTCTTCACAAGATTTAGGCCTAAATGGTAGTGATAATTTCTTTGTTTTGAGCCTTGCTGCAGTTAAAACTGAGGTATGTGGCAGCAATTAAACAGCAAAAATTTTATATTAGATCAGTGGTGTTCATGGATCCCTGCTACCTAGAGGTCAGTAGAAAAAAGAGCTACCTAGAGGTACATAGAAAAAAGATTTAAAGCTGTCTCTATGCTAGATCTCTACACGTACAAATACGTGTCCAGCTGAGACCTGGCTGAAAATATAGTAATAAAAGTTATTTTAATCTCAACCTGCTATAGAATCCTTATGCCTTAACCCTTATTATATCCAGAAAGGATCCAAAGTGTGATCATTACCGTAAATATGAAAAGAATATGAATCACTTGCTTCAGTTACAGATGTCCATCCCAGGTAGTCAGACTGATAGATGAGTAAAACCTTGAAACCAGTTAAACCAAATAGTAGCAAACCAGCAACCTGTCTATATATGAAAGAAGCCAGGACAACTAAATCAAAAGTTCTCACCTTAGCACCAGACCGGGCCTGAAATACAAAGCCATACTCTGAGTCTCCACAAACCTCAAATCTGCCCAAACATGTTAAAATATATGAGTTTAAATCAACACATTTGGACTAGTTAGGGCAAAAAGGGAGAAATACAGAAATCACAGGACCCTTCTAGAGAATGCCTTAGCACAGTAGATCTTTCCTACGTGTCATCTGATCTCTGCTGCAGTAGAAGAAAATAAGGAAAATATGGAATTTCTGATATACCAGTCCTAAGCCACAAAGGCCTTTATAATTCCAGAATGTGTGTGTCTGCATGTTACAGGGGTATAGATTGTAGCCATGTAGGTATAAAGACACAGGCAGACAAGGTTATTTGGGTGAATCTGATAGTTTTTATTAGACCAACTTAAATAGTTGGAAAACAATTTTTAAGCAAGCTTTCCGGTTCAAAAACCCTTCGTCAGGCTAAGGAAGTTTCAGCAGTTGGTGTGTGCTTTTCCTGGATAGAATAAAAAGTCCATTTCCTACCTGTGTGCAAGTGTATCATTTTCTGGATATGTTACAGTGATACTGTAGCCATGATAGTCCAGTAGTTAGGAGAAAGGCAAGGATTTCTTAGGATGATACATTTTATTTGGGCCAACTGCTCAGTCAGGATAGAATTAGGTGCATCTACATGTAGGCGGGGCTGGAGGAGGGTGGGGCTGGGCAGAAAATGGATTGGGGGTTCAGGGGGCTGGCAGAGGGAGGGGCTGGGCAGGGAAGTGATCGGGGGGGATCTGGTGGCGGGAGGCGCCAGGCAGGGAAGTGATCGGGGGATGGGGGGGTCGCTGATGTGGGGAGGGGCCAGGCAGAAAAGTGATCAGGGGAGCTTGGGGAGCAGGCAGGGGGTGCAGTCGGGGAGGGGGACTGGGGGAGTGGGTGGGGCCAGTGGGGGTCTCTCCATGATCCCCTCCCCCTTCCTCTAGCCCCCCTCCCCCTTACTTACAGGCACTGGAGCCCTGGTGCTGAACACATGGCCTGGCCTGCTGCGCACTTCAGTGCCAGGGCAAGGGGCCAACCACAAAGACGCTCTGGCAGCCAGAGCATCTCCTTGGAGGACCCAGCCTCTGGTTTCCCCGCTTTTTTAAACGTCAATTTTTTTAGACCACCTGGATATCCAGAGGTCTGATTTTCTCCCCACACTGCAGGGAACATTTTTTCTTTCCTGCACATGCCTCTTACCCTGTCTTAAAGGGGTTTGAGATGGGGTAAGAGGCACGTGCACACTTGTCTGGATGTGCCCTATGTGTACTAAGCTGTTTTCTTGGCACAGGGTGATAGTACACCCTGAATCTTTTAGTAGTATTTATATCATTTGAATACCTCACAATGAAAATATGGTCATATAGGATTTGATGACTTAAACAGTGGGATTAATTTTGAGGAAGGAAAGAAAGAAGGAATTTATTGCCAAGGTGCTCTTCACCATCATAAGGTAAAACCACTGTGCACAGAATGTTTGGAAATGTACTATTAGACACTAAAATAAACTTTTCACTGAAAAGGGTTTTGTTTTGATTTCTACTCAGACCTTACGAAAAGGATACATTTTCTTTGTAATTCACTAACATGTCAGGGAACCAGCCCTTGACATATTTGCAGCTGGAAGTCTGTCAGTATTAGTTTAGTATGGTTTTCCTTGCCTATATTTATATTTAAATTATGTAATTTAACTACAATACAAAAGAGCCAGCAAAAGCACCTGGGGGTAATAATAGACCACAGTATGAATATGAGCTGGCAGTGTGACACTGTTGGCAGAAGGGCAAATAATACTCTGGCATGCATCAATCAATGCATCTCCAGCAAAACCAAGGATGTGATTCTTCCTTTCTACTCAGCATTAGTGAGACCCCCAACTGGAGTACTGCATCCAGTTCTGGGCACTGCGCTTTAACAAAGACATAGTAAAACTTGAGAGTCTAGAGAAGGGCCACCTGTATGTTTAGAGACTTGCACAGCAAGCCATACGAAGAAAGGCTGAGGGACCTGGGACTCTTCAGCTTGAAAAAGAGAAGGTTGACAAGAGACTTGGTAGCAGCTTACCACTACATCAGGGGTTTACATCTAGGGCTCAGTGAACAACTGTTCATGAGGGCACCCATGGGGAAAACCTGGAGTAATGGCCACAACCTCCTGGAAAACTGTTTTGGGCTCAACATTAGGAAAACATCTTCACAGTTAGGGTGGTGTCCAGACTGTGGAATAAGCTCCCTCTAGAGGTGGTGCAATCACCTACCCTGGAAATCTTCAAGAGCAGACTGGACAGTCACCTTGCTGAGGTCATCTGACCCCCGTTATCTTTCCTGCTTGGTGCAGGGGGCTGGACCCAATGATCTTCCAAGGTCCCTTCCAGCCTTACAACCTATGAATCTATCAATAACTGTACCAGGTTAGCACAATATTTAAGAGAGTGAGTAGGAACAGCTAGCACTCCAGAAATAGTTTTCAAGCTAGTGCAGAAGGTCTGTAAGGTGAACTCCATATCACACCACAAAGACTGTGAAAGTCCATGAAATCCCAGCTCCTGCCAAACCCCAAAGCTTATTCTGAATAAACCCTGCAGGCCCTATCCCTGCATGGATTCCTAAGGAATTTTCTGTCTAAACATTTTGTAGTGCCCATCACCATGGTATTTAATTACAAGGTAAGTGGAAACAATTCTGTTTAATTTAATCTTGAACTTGTGCATATATAATATTGGACCTCAATTTAGGACCAAGTTACAATGGAGCAAAACCAGAAAAGAAGGAAATTTTGTAGAGTTGATTTTAACTTGTCTTTAAGAATTATGTGTTTCTGAGAAAATAATTGATGGCAGAAGATCAGTAGGACTGTGCCAAGTGAAAATATACTTTCATTTAAAATAGTACAGTTGAGAGGTACTTACTAGGCACAAATGTTTGATTTTTTTATGTTGACTCTTAAATTTTTGTTTATCTTTTTTTAAAGCACCTGTCATTCCCAAGGGAATTTGATTCTGATTCACTCAGACATTATAGCTGGGCTGCAGACACCTTGGACAATGTAAACCTTGTCTCAAGTCCCATCCATTCTGGGTAGGTCACATTTTCTTTGTCATTAAATGTGAAACTGTACTGTTAACTGGAAATTATAACCTACAGCAATCAGTAATATGGAGTCTAGTCCTGTTCCAGTTGAACCCAGGCAACTCTCCAGATTTTGCACTAGGTAAAACTCAAATTGACTTCAATGAGAGCACATAATAGGATTTGTGAAGCTAAATTCCTACATATCATACTGGAAACGGACCTCCATATTTAAGTTTCTGAGTGCTAATAAAAGCTGGTTTCCCATAGAGCTTTTTATAGTAAGCCTGTTTTACTTTTGCTTGTGTTTTGATTTTTAAATGTTTTAAGATTATTTCAATTGCATTACATGAAATTATATTAAATATAAAATTAAAGATATGATGCTATGCTTACTGTCTCTTTTTTTCCATAAAAATGGGGCCCAGTTAGATAATATGTTATTTGCATCTCTGAAATTCCTCCCCATTCTTCCCCCAAATTAGTGTTTTGACATGAATTATACCATTCATTTACCCATAAAGCATCACTTTTACACCAGTGTCTGGATAGTATAAATGATTAAGTTAAATTCCTAGAGGAACAGTGTTTGTGAGATATGTTGAAGCTTACCCTAACATATAAATCATAGGGAAAAATTAACAAGAAAAGGAAACAAAATTTCATATTCTATCTTTTTCATTTTATGGCAAGCTCCATTAATTACAATGTAATGGGTGCAGTTAAAATAAAAAACATAAGCAGAGTTAAGACTAAGGCCTATGCCTTTGTCTCTATGCTTCTGTGCCCCAGTCACACAAGTCACATAAACATGTGTATCTACTATGGGGGTCCAGGAAAGGTGGTCCTTCCTCAAGGAGGCTATCCTTGGGGCGCAGCAGGACACAATTCCACTGCGCAGGAAGGCGGGAGAAGGGTCCAAGAAACCTTCATGGCTGAGTGCGGATATCCAGGCTGGCCTGAGGGCAAAGAAAAAAGTGGACTGGAAGTGGAAGCAGGGGGCAGGGACAAAGGAGGAGTAGACTTCCCTGACCCGAGCTTGTAGGGATTTGGTAAGGGAAGCTAAAGCAGCACTGGAGCTTAGGTTAGCTTCCGGAATTAAGGATAACAAAAAATCTGTTGTTCTGTTATTAAGGATAACAAAAAGTCCTTCAAGTATATAAGTAGCAAGAAGAAGTCTCAGGGTAACATTGGACCCCTAGGGGGCAGGGAAGGGCAGTTGGTGACGGACACACGAGAGAAGGCAGAACTCTTTAACAAGTTCTTTGCCTCTGTGTTCCTGCCTGCTGACAATGGGGTGCTCTTGGGTGATAGTGTAGAAAGGCCCAGGAAGGATGCGAGTCCCCCGACTGTTAGTTCAGACCTAGTTAAGGATTACCTGGAGGGCTTAGAGGTATCCAAGTCAGCGGGCCTGGATGACCTTCATCCGCGGGTGCTGAGGGAAATCACTGATGTCGTTGTGGAGCCATTGGCATGGCTGTTTGAGGACTCCTGGTGCTTAGGCCAAGTCCCTGAGGACTGGAAAAGGGCCAACGTGGTCCCTATTTTCAAGAAGGGGAGGAAGGAAGAGCTTGGCAACTACGGACCAGTCAGCCTCACTTCTATCCTGAGGAAGGTCTTTGAAAAAATTATCAAGGGCCACATTTGTGAGAGCCCTGCAGGGGAAGTGAGGTTGAGGGGTAACCAACACGGGTTTGTGCCAGGCCGATCCTGCCTGACTAACCTGGTCTCTTTCTATGACCAGATAACAAAAAGCTTAGCTGTGAAGGAGGAAGTCAATGTCATCTTCTTGGACTTCCAGAAGGCCTTCGACACAGTGTCCCACCCAATTCTGGTGGGCAAGCTGAGGGACTGTGGCACTGATGAATGCACAGTCACAAGGGTGGCAAACTGGCTCCAGGGATGCACCCAGAGGTGGATGGGTTGATGTCAACCTGGAAGGTGTGGGCAGTGGAGTCCCCCATGGCTTGGTCCTTGGGCCGGTGCTGTTCAACATCTTCATTAGCGACCTGGATGAGGGTGTGGAGAGCACCCTGTTGAAGTTTGCTGATGATACCAAGCTGTGGGGTAAAGTGAATACACCAGCAGGCAGGGACTGCATCCAGGCAGACCTGGATCGGTTAGAGAAGTGGACGGATCTGAACAGGATGCGGTTCAAGAAGAACAAGTGCAGAGTGCTGCACCTGGGGAGAGGGAACCAGCATTATGGTTACAGGTTAGGGGCTGACCCTCTTGGCAGCACAGAGGCAGAGAGGGATCTTGGAGTCAGGATTGACTCCAGGATGAATATGAGTCGCCAATGAGATGAAGCAATAGGCAGAGCCAACCGTACCCTGTCATGCATCAACAGGGGCATCACCGACAGGTCCAGAGAGGTCTTGCTCCCCCTCTATGCGGCACTGGTTAGGCCGCAGCTGGAGTACTGTGTCCAGTTCTGGGTGCTGCACTTCAAAAGAGATGTGGAGAACCCGGAGAGGGTCCAGAGGAGGGCCACTCATATGGTTGGGGGCCTCCGTGGCCAGCCCTCTGAGAAAAGGCTGAGGAACCTGAATCTCTTCAGTCTTCACAGGAGGAGACTGAGGGGGATCTTGTGGCTGCCTACAACCTTATTAGGGGCCACCAGCAGGGACTCGGGGAAAGTCTGTTCACCAGGGCCCCCCTTGGAGTCACTAGGAACAATGGCCACAAGCTGAGGGAGGATAGGTTTAGGTTAGATATGAGGAAGAACTACTTCACTGTAAGGGTGGCCAGAGCCTGGAATAGGCTTCCCAGAGAGGTGGTGCTCTTGCTTTCCCTGGAAATCTTCAAGAGGAGACTGGAGGCACCTGGCTGGGGTCTTATGACCCCTCCCACCCCCAGTGCTCCTTCCTGCCCATGGCAAGGGGTCGAACTCGATGATCTGTCTAGGTCCCTTCCGACTCTATGATTCTATAATTCTATGTGCTTAAACAAAGTATAAATATAAAAAGTAGGTAAGAACTTACAGTTGGATTCTGAAGCCCTGATCTAGCAAAGCACCTGGTTAACATGTGGCTAACATAAATACAAAGTAGGAAGAGATTAAGACCAAAAGTCTACCCACTATCATAGAATCATAGGGCTAGAATGAACCTAATCTTGTCCAGTCCTTTACCCTAACACAGAATCTGTATACCTAGACTATCGACAAATAGTTGTCTAACCTGCTTTTAAAAACTTGTTGTGAAAGAGATTTCACACCCTTCCTACATAGCCTTTTCCAGCCTCCATTGCCTAAATCATTTTGTTGTTAATTATACTGATTTGTTTCCTGCCCCATGTCTAATTGACATAAAAAATAAATGATCACTGCTCTTCTTTCAGCAACTTCATATATATCGAAAGACTATTACCACATTACCTTTAATCCTCCCTTCTACAAATTTTTCTCTTTCCTTATACGTCAGGTATTTCCAACATCTTCTCAATTCTTGTTGCTCTCGTCTGAACTCTCCATATATTTTCTCCAAACTGTCCCCATCTTTCTTGAAATGTGATGGCAGGACATAATACCCCAAGTGAGGTCATATCAGTGCTGAGTAAAGCAGAAAAATTACCTTTCTTGTCTTACATACAATGCTCCTGTTAATACATCCTAGAATAAATTTGACATCTTTGCAACAGCATCATATTACAGACTCTTGTTGTAGTATTGTATGATCTACAATAACCCCTGATTCTTTTGAGCAGTTCTACAACCATATCAGTTATTCCATAGTTGATATTGTATATTTAATTTCTCTTTCTGAAAGGTCCTTGGCGCTTGCCCTTATTGAATTTAATTTTATTTCAGATAATTTCTCCGCTTTACCAAGATCATCTTGCATTTGATCCTGTTAGCCAAAGTGCTTTCGAACCCTCCCAGTCTGGTCTTACAAATAACTCGTATAATTGTACTCTATTTGCATCAGTCAAGTCATTATGGAAAGAGTTGAGCAAAACCTGGCCAAGGACAGCCCTCTGTAGGATGTCACTTGTAATAAATTTCCAGATGGACAGCAGATGATTGATAAATACTTTTTATGTGTGTGGCTTTTTAATTGGTTGTGTCCTCGCCTGATGGTGATTTCATTTGGGCCGTAGTTTACTGATGGGAATATTTGGGACAGTATCAAAAGTCTTACTGAAGTCAAGATTACTAAAAAGTCTTATTAAAGTCACATCTACTTCCTTTGTGTCCTGCATCATAGTTACCAGATCAAAGAAGTCAGTTAGATGGCTTTGCAGGATTTGTCAGACAAATCTGTGTTAGCTATCAAGGTTCCCTCTAAGGTGCGTGCTTGTGTGGCTGTGCACAACTAAAAGTCTGGCCGCGCACAGCCTTTTCAAGGCCGTGCACTGGGAGAGGAGCTGAAGGTAAGCTCCTAGGTGAGGTGGGGGCAGGAGCCTGGTGCAGGCTCTGCTGGCTCTGGGGAAGTGCTTCGCTCCCCTGCTTTGCCTCGGGGAGCAAGGAGGCACGTGGCACCAGGGCAGGGAGTGGAGCACTTCCCCAGAGCTTCTGGAGCCTGTGCCAGCCCCCCACCCCAGCCTCTATCCCTGCCTTGCCACACCTTGGGGAGTAGGTGACACTCCTTTGTTCCCTGCCCTGTGCTATGTGCCTCCTCACTCCCTGAGGAAATGCGGGGCAGCGGAGCAGTGTCCTGGAGCCAGCGAAGCCTCACTTGGGGCAGGAAGTGGCTGCTCTGTGAGGAGTAGCAAGGCAGGGATGGAGGCTGCTGCAAGGGGCTGGCAGCCCCCCAGATGTGGGGAAAGTGCTCCAGCCCCCGGCTCCAGCATCTGGCGCCCAGCCTCTCGGCTCCAGCCTCTGACCCCTGGCCTCTCAACTCCAGCCTCTGGGCCCAGGCCCCAGTCCTCAGCCCCCTTCAGTAAGTGTCCCATGCCGGACTGAGGCAGCGCACTCATGGACGGCTACTCCTTAGAAGGAATGTTGTTGGTTATATTTCATCATATTATCTTTCAGATGTTTATATGTTGATTAATAATTTGTTCCAGAACCTTTTTGTCCTGCTACATTGCTTGCCCCAAAGATGTATGGGTTCTTAAAGTACCTGCCTTTTGGATGCTAATCCACCTCCTCATTGTAATAAGGCTGTATATTGCACATGGGTATTGCTCCTATTCGTTTTCCCTTTTATTTTCCAGGCATTCAAGAAATTTTTCCTTGCCTTTTCCTGAATTTCAGAACTGGTATATAAATTCTTGGTATATAAGACAATACCTTTGTCCCCATCTCTTTCCTTCCTAATGAAGCTATTCTGTCCCAATAATCCACTCCTTTGACTTGTCCCACCAAGTCTCTCTGATGCCATTTTGTATTGGTAGTCCATCTGAAATTATCTTCTATCAGTTACCTTTGAAATCATGGATAATTTTGCATACCAATATCAATGGCATTCTTCACATACTTAGCACTCCTCTTAAGTCATAGAATGCTGTTCTGAAACTTTTACCTACAGTATATTGTCCAAATATAGCTGTCAAATTAGGGAAAAACAGTCATCTTAAGTTTGGTTATCACTTTTTCTCAGTTACACACACTCAGAAGAGATATAAATTTTACACAATGTTTCTACTTGACTGAAAAAGTATTCAAGGAGTTGAAGATCTAGCCCCATATCAGTGAATCTGAGGATAGGAGGGAATTTTGGCATTATGTTAGAATCTTCAAACCTTTCTTCTTTTAAGCCAGAATTGTTTTTTGTGAGTTTAAATGTTTTTTCTGCTAGTGTATGCTTTGAATTTTGTACTTAGTGAGTACTATATTACCCTGGAATTCACCAAGAAATCACAAATCTGTGCAGTAGTAGAGCACAAATTTGGTAAACTCTCCAGGTTCTTTTGCCTTAAGCTTTTTAGGGCTAGGGACAGACATTCAAAAAGCCTGAATTGATTCAATCTTTGGAGGTCAGTCTAGTCTGACTAGGCTGAATTAGTTTCTAACCCAGACAGACATCCCAGAAATGCAAAGACATTCCTGAAATGGTTCAGGCTAGAAGCCAGGGGGGCACTAGAGCAGCCCTCCCTTTACTTCCACGGGGCAGAGCTGAGGTGGGTGTGGCCAGGCCATGACAGGATGCTCTGATTATTCCTCCCTCTTTTGAGCTGCCCAGCAGGGAATGTTTATCACACCTAACTATTTATTAACTCATTAAGAAAACAAAGTCTCTCTCCATTAACTAATGGACCTTTTCTTAAATTGCTCTTCCAAAGAAGGACGTTAAATACCTGTTAATTACCTCCAAAATGCAGGTCTGCCTCTGTCCTCTCTCACAGCCCAGACTTCAGCCAGCACATGGTCTGCTAGCTAATGCTGAGGTTTCTGTGTAAGGCAGAGGGGAGTGGGGAATAATCCCTACTTAGCATGGAGAAGCCAGACAGATGCTTTGTGCCTGAAAGTCTGTGCCGAGCTCCAGCCAGGGAGCAAAGGAGAGGGGCCAGCCCTGCTGTGGAGCCGAGAGCCCTGCCCAGCCCAGAGAGCATGCCGAGATGCTGGGGTGTCTGGGTTATCTTAAGCCAGCAAGGGGTCTGGGTCAGACACTGCATGAACGATATCAGTTAAGTCTGATACTACATTCAGCCAAGCTTATCTCAAACTGGTTTATGTGCACTGAACATCTGTTCTGTTACAAGTTTAAACCAGTTTCTGATCACTTAATCCAGTTTATGTGTAATATCTGTCCCTAGCCCAGATGTAATGCTTCACACATGCCTTATTAAATTTCATTTTTCTGTTTCATGTTGCACTTTTTCATCCTTTTGCTTCCTTAGCACAATGAAAGTGAGTTCAATAATGTAATAAGAAGCTCAGAAATTTGGATTGTAGATTTTTAAATGTACCATGTGTCAGGTTAAGCATAATATACTCTTGTCTGTCTAGACCAGGGATCAACAACTTAGGGCCTGAAGACTGCATCCAGCCTGCAAAGAGATCCAGTCTGGCACGGGGAATCAGTGGCATGGAGCTACGCCATGCTGTGTTCCCTCTGTTGCATGGTGGTTTGTGCACTTGTCTTGCTGCAGAGGGACTGGGAATCAGCAGCAAGAATCAGTAAAGACAGCTGGCCACTCGGGGGAGCGGGGCAGAGATATCTAGGCCACAGCCACAACTGGGTTGCAGACTCCAGCCTATACTGACTAAGGTTGCCAAACCCTGCTCTTGACTGTTAAAAGCTTGGTTCCAAGAGCAGTTTTATTAATGTCATATAAGGAAGTTACATCCTTTTAAGATTCCCAGCTATATCACTCTTTCTATGTAGTCATGGGAAAATTTAACAGCTGCATAAAAGCACAATAGCTGATTTTCCAACATACATAATGAAGCAAGGTTTTTGCCATTTTGTCAAAGAATTTGCAACTTGATTTTTGTTTTTTCTTTAAGGTATGTTGTGGTCTTTTTTTGGCTCTACTTGTACTCATCCAATTTGCATTGGTACTAATGGAAGTTACTGAGACATTATTTAAAAGTAACTGTGCATTTAGAAATGTTTCCCCGCCCACTTCCCACACAATGTACAGCATATCTCCAAACAAGTGGTATATAAAACAAAAGCTAAAAAATGTTTAAATTTGCTCCCTGAATGTGTTGCTTTCATTATTTTTCTGATTGCTACATTTCCTTTGCTTATTGACATTTTCTGTTGCTTGCTTCTAATTATCTTATATTAATTTTTCCCTTTTGCTTTCTAAATTATTTTACAGCTATTCCTCTCCACTTCCCCAGTATGATTCAAGGTGATAACTATGTCCTTTCTGTGAATCCTCATTTTGTTTTCTTTATGTTAACTCTTTTTCCACAGTCAAACTGTGTAGATGTTTGTAGTACATCCACATCTATCCTCATCCCTTTCTGTAATTAAAGTAGAACGTTTGTTGTTTAGCTTTTAGATTTGTGTTTTAGAGATCATACTGTAGCTTCTATTATTAGCCAGGCATTAATTTACGTAAACATCAGCTACTAATCCTTTTGATAGAAACTGTGCATGAAGTATTGTTTGAAAATATCCACATTATGTTTTTAAAATGGGAAGTTGCTCCTTTGAAAATGAAATGAGTAAATAACAAATGTGTTGTTGGTAATAATGATATTTTCTTGTATTTGATAATGTTTTTAAAGATCAGTCTCTGTTTAAGAGGATGTCCAGAAAACTGACTGCCAAGAAGCAAAGGAAATTAGCCTGTGCTGAGCTCTGTGCTACTGTGGCTAGTTTTCTTTTGGTACCTAAGGTAGCTCACTTAAAGCTAGTTCAGGATTCCCTATACAGTACTACAGACTACAGACTGCAGTGTAGACACAAGACTTAAGGCTAAATTCTTAAAGATCATTAGGCATTTGACTCCATCAGTTAAAACTAAAATGGTTTGAAGTATTGACCTTTAAAAATACCTTTAAAATATGGCTACTGATATTTTAGTATTTGCTCATATTCTGTACTCTTTCTGGCTGCCTGGGATTGTCACTTATTCCCTGTTTAGGTGTAGCATATTAGTCCGGTGAATAACACCTTAACATTACTTTTTGTGTAGGACCATTTATATAAATTAGTTTTTTCATTATGTTGGTTACAAGCTGATTTAAAATACTCAGACACAAAGGACAGTTTCCCACCTGTAGTGCAGTGTAGAACAATGTTATCTGTAGAAGATGTGAAGCAATCAAGCCAAGGACTATCCTCACTAAAACTCATTGATAAAGATCCTTAGCCACAGAATAGTTTCTGCAGCTTTCTCTATGGAATATACACCAAGCATACCTCTCCATAGTTATAGATGAACAGGACACATTACCTATGTTCTACTTGCCTATCTTTTTCTCATATATGTATATTTTGTCTGATTTGGCCCTATGTTCGTAGCTGGTCCATAACATGGAAACTTAGGAAAACACAGCAAAGCTGTAAGGAGTCCATACAGTACCCTTGTTTAATATTTTATTTTGCTTTGTAAATGTTAACATACCCCTTGAAACCTTTTCACAGCGAGTCAGCAACTGGCTTGCTGCCTGTCTGCTTTGAAGAGCCTACCATTGACATTTCCCTGGTAGGCTCAGTGAAATCCTATCTACCATAAAAAGCAGTTATAGGAAAGAAAAGTAGCATAAACATTATGAAAGATAAATAATGTTCTATAACCAAAGGAAGGAGAAAAGCAAATTTCAACATCTGTTAGCAAAAAGATACTCTCTTATTGACTTTAAATCATAAATTCAGCTAAGTTCATAGCCAATAAATTTCCTAGTCTATAGTCTAGAGTTCTAGTTTAGTTGTAATTTTTCTTCAATAGCATTAAATATGGGAGGTACAAAAAGAATAAAGACCAATTTAAAGACGAGATATAGAATCTTATTTATGTGATTGTAATAATCAAATACTAGAGAATCAAAAAATAGAAATGTATTAACAGATACTAAAATTTATTTTTGTGCATTCAAGTATACAGATTTTGGTAAAAGAGTTCCTTACCTAAATACAGTAGAAGTATAAGATAAGTGGTTAATATTAAGGATTATTTTAATAGTTTAAAATTTTAATTATTATTCCTATATTCTAATAAATTATTATCCCAGTATTATAAGATTTTTGGAGGAATTTTTAATGACCTGCAGATCTAATATTTGGTCAAGTATTCTTCTGAGAACTGTGACCTCCCAGTGAACTTATGGAAAGATCTTCCATGAATTATTTGCCAAGGTGCTCCATAACTTGTTACTATTATTTATGATATTTTGCCAGTAATCAAAATAAAATATCAGTATGGTATGAATATTGTCACTTTTAGCTCCTGATGAACTGTGTGGGCTTTTCCAGGGTAATACAGAAGGTTCTACCTTTATGTGGACTAAATTTGTGACTCTTCTTCTTAGGAAAAAGGTAAACTATAAAACTGAATGGATTCTTCTGTTAAGCATCAGCAGGGCACGCAGGATGCAGGGGCAGCAATGACTTCAGTTTGCTGCCAAGATCTCAATTGCAGTTGCAATTGCAATTGCATGGATGCTGCTTTTTTCACCCCCTCCTCCAAGTTGGCACCTGGGGCAGTTGCTCTGTTCACCTGGCCCTAGTTATGCCACTGTTAAGGATTAAGATACTTAAATGTAGGAACTACTGGCAGTAGCATAGACAAGATGGGAGCTATGTAATGGAATTAACAGCTACTCCATTTTTTGCAGGTCATTCACCAGGAATAAATAAGAGATTTTTGTGCAACTATTTTATTTCTAAGCCGTAAACCAAACACTTAAATCCATTTTGCCTATTCTATTTGAAAACAAAGAGGTAACCAAAAATCGCAATACGTTTATGTTGCATTATGTTTTAGCGCTTATGGTATGGAGACTTAGGATGGTATTTCAGAGTCAGTGAGTAAAAACACAAGTTCTATTCATTTCTAATGTAAAATCAGTAATCAAATCCTTTAGATAACATTGAATGCCCATTGGCTACTGTGAGATTAGCTTCTTTTTTTTTTACTATTGTTTTATCATCTTTGTCAAGGGTACCTAGATTTTTAGGCAGATGTGTTTTTTGAATTTGCGGTAGACTATAATTTATTAAACTGTATATTTAATTAGAGTTCCCTTTTAAATATAACATACAGTTTTAAAATGATGTTATTGCAAACTAGTTTTCTTTTAATTATTAAAAAAGATACAGAAACTGGGAAAAACTCTTTAGAAATCCAAGACACTGGGGGGAAAGGTCATAATATTCCTTCTAGGTTAATTTGTTTTCTCACAGCCATCCATATTGATATGATGTGGTAAAATAAATGATTTAAGTAGGGTTAAGTCTACAGGAAACGACATGTTTAATATTCTGATTCATGCATATTTACCAAAACCATGTAATAATTATGCTCATCATATGCGGCATTTATTCTGTAAGCTTGTTAAGCCTCCTTGAAAATGGATATATGATATCCTTTAGAAGGAATGAGATCCAGATATTAAAACATGAAGGTGTGTTTTCTTTATAGTATGGAAAACTGGTTCTTTTGTGCATGTAGAATTCATTATTTTACATTATAGAACATAGCATAACATTTTTAAGTTCACTAAAAGACACTAATAACTTAAATATGCTTACTCTTTAACCTTAAATATTCAGTAGTACATGGATTTTTCACAATCATTTTACTAGACCAATAGGATTTTTTTGTTTGTTTATTATTTAAAATTTAAGTATAAATTTAAGGAAGAAACCTGGTAAAAATTACCTTCAGAATTTAGCTGGAAGAGAGTGTGTTTTTTGCTTTAAGGATAGTGTTACTTGTTGCTTTCTTCATAATTGTTGATTTCACTTCACTTTCTACTGAGTTAAATGACGCTTTCTTGATTTTTTTTGACCATTTTAATGACAATCTCCTTTTCTCTACAGTTTTCTGGTTAGTTTTATGGTTGATGCACGTGGGGGTTCAATGAGGGGTAGTCGCCATCATGGAATGAGAATTATTATTCCACCGCGCAAATGTACAGCACCCACCCGCATCACCTGTCGATTGGTAAAGAGACATAAACTGGCCAGCCCACCACCAATGGTTGAAGGAGAAGGATTAGCCAGTAGACTAGTAGAAATGGGGCCTGCAGGTGCCCAGTTTTTAGGGTGAGTTATTCTATGAATTTCATTGTTGATATTCATGTTACATCTTTCATTTTCTTTACCTTGAGGATCTGAGTAGCTACTTATTGGATCTACTTAACTTGATCTTTTAAGGTAGGCCTCCAATTCTTACACTGCAGATGAGACTTGATCCTACTGTTCATAACCAGGAAACGTGCTCTTTGACTTGGATGAAATTTTGCTGTTGTGATGATGGAAGCATTAGGCCAAAAGTAAAAGGCCAAATTTTGCCCTTGGCTTATCATAAATAACACCCTTTGAAGTCAAATGTAGTCATGTCAGTGTGTGTGTGTGTGTATAAATATATCTCCAAGGACAGGATTTGGCCCTCAGGCTGAATAGAAGTCCTGACGAATATCACTCATAAGGAAGTTTGCTGAAATCATCCACCAGTTTCCAAATGTAGGGCTGTGTTTTCCACTTGACATGTGTATGACTCCTGCCTATTTTAATGGAAGATGCCCACCAATGTGATTTTAGAGCACTTAATATAGAGCATCATTTCCTACAAATGCTAGGATCTGACTTTTTTAAAGTTTAAATTAAGGGAAACAATCCACTATGATGTGGTATTTTTTTAATTATAAATTTTGTTCATTACCATTAAATGGCACCCTGGTAAAAACTGCTGATTCTGTCAGGAATGACAGCTTGTTCCTAATATCCCCTTCTTGTTTCTCTTCCTGCTGCATGGATGTTATTCAGTAAACTGCATCTTCCTACCAATCCTCCCCCTCTAAATGAGGGTGAGAGCTTGGTTAGCCGAATCCTGCAGCTTGGGCCTCAAGGAACAAAATTTATTGGGTAGGATATTTACAGAAAAGATACAGAATGTCTCCAAGTTTTTGTTTGTTTCCAAGTTTTGTCATTCCCATAATCTTTTTCAGTTTCCTTAAGCTTTCAGTTGATTTATGTCACTGAAAGAATATCATAGTGGCTTAACTTACTACAGCTCTGCTACTGTAACTATCTTGTGCTTCTAGGCATGTGAAATTCACTGCAAGCATTCTGTTTTCATAACTTCTGTGCTTTCGTAATTTTTTAAATTTCAAGTGTTTCAACTGCATCAATTACATTTTAATATAGAGTGACAGTCGTTTAATTTCAACTTTTGTGGTAGAGAAGGTATTTACAGGCTCTGACGTGATCAACTTCAGGAATAGCATTGTCGTATGTAGTTTTACATAGTGTCCCTATGTGTAACAATGGGCTGGGCTGGAAAAATAAATCACTAAATAAATAATATTTAATAACTGTGGAGAAATCTTAACCATTTAAGCTGCAGTAGACATGAGTAAAATTAAATATCAAACATAAAATTTGGTGCATTTTGAAAAACATAAAATACTCAAAGAGGTTGCAATATTTATCCAGAAAGTGGCAGTAAATGTTCTCATCTTTTGAGTTTCCTGTGAAACTTTCTTACGAAATTTAGTTTCTTAAGTTTTTTTAAAATACTAGAGTTAGAGTTCTGTGTTCAATACCTGTTTAATACCTTCTCACTGACTACTATTAATCTTCATGTACAAAATTGTGTGGTTCCTAAATATTTACAGAGACAGTATCTGATACATTAACCTGCAAAGATTGTATTAAAATGTTAGTTTTGGTAAGATTGTATTTTTTAACTTGAGATATGCACATGAAAATAACCAACTTAGGCAACAATGTTTTGAATTTTTTGTATACTCCCACCATACATTGTGGGATATACCATCTGTATCACCAGTCAAAAGACTAAGATGAGAATAACAGAATTCTAGAATTTATACAGCTTCTAAAGAGATTTATTAAATATTCTCCCTTTTACTGTTTTTATGAAAATTAGCATTGTCTAATTCCAGTTGCCTTGGTTTTTAGTGTAAACAGGTTCATTTAAAAATATTTTGTATATTAACAAGGGCTGCTTCTGTGACTTACATAATAAAATGACTGATTGATGGTTGCACAGTCCTTTATATTATTATTTTTCCCATCTTCTGATGTTACCTTTAACTGAGCTGCTGTATAGAGGTGACATTCTAATTTACAACCTCTGTAGGAAAATAATGATACTGTCTATTTAAATGTCTTAAAGCTGCATAATCCATAATTATTTACCTATTTAATGGTTTCGGTCAATTTGCTTTAGCACATTTTAGAATGCTTATCTTGTCTGTAAGATGTTCAGTAAAAATATTGTCTTGTTGAGTAGTGACACTTGAAAAGAACAGCAGTTTCTTTTGATTATTCAGTTATCATTTAATTACTTGCTTGAAGTCCTATGTATAAGATGTACTGTCAGGTCATTCAGTTGTATTGTTTTATTCTCCTACCCTTAAAAACAGCTTTAAAATAGCTACTACCAATGTATTTATGCTGTTGTTTAAACTGAAAGAAAACAATTTTGAGAGCATTTAACCATTTCCTAGCAGTTTTTATGACACAGCTGTTACAAACTTGCATTCATGTATGAGAACCAGAAACTGAAATTGGCTGGTAGCAAACCATCTAGTTTATTAGCCTGAATGTAC
Organism: Crocodylus siamensis; assembly: GCF_052110815.1. Classification (NCBI taxonomy): domain Eukaryota; kingdom Metazoa; phylum Chordata; order Crocodylia; family Crocodylidae; genus Crocodylus; species Crocodylus siamensis. The sequence continues at coordinate 46,121,741 of NC_143401.1, read as the reverse complement.
AGAGAATGCAAAGGAACTGGTGAATAATTTACTGGATTTTTCAAATTTTAAGAAACAGTAATATTAGGATTTGGAAAAAATTTTCCCCTTCATTTTTCTCTGTGAATATGTTAGAGCCAGCCCTACAGCATGTGTATGTAACACACACACACACACACACACACACCCATGTGCCTCTCTGAATTTGACTGATTGTCCCTTTAAATGCTGCTGGCCAAATCCTTCCTTTGATTATGTCCATGCCATTTAAAAGTCAATAGAGGTATGTGTGCTCTTTTGTCTCAGGATAAAGAAATATGGATGCTTATTCATCTTAATTTCAATCCACTTTCCATGTAAGCAGCTGTTTCAAAACTCTTGCTCAAGTGATCAGATTATTAAACTACATGTCAATGTATTTAAATTTAAATTGTAAAGGATTGTGCAGCTTTGGCCGTTTTGAAATCATTTTTACCATAAAGTTTCTTTTTATTATAAAATGCATATAGTTTTATTGAGGATTTAATCTGTATAAAACCAGCATTAGTGTAGAACTATATAATTAAAAGTAATATAAATTCCTTGTTTGTTTAGCCCTGTTATAGTGGAAATTCCACATTTTGGATCAATGCGAGGAAAGGAAAGAGAATTAATTGTCCTTCGAAGTGAAAATGGTGAAACATGGAAGGAGCACCAGTATGACAGCAAACATGAAGATTTAAATGAAATACTTAATGGCATGGATGAAGGTAAACACTATATCAAAGCTTTAACAATTTTTTTCTGCACAATTGTGACAAGGTAGAAAACAGGTTAATATAAAAATAGGATCTTTACTATTTGTCTTGTGGAAAGCACATGGGGAAAACATGCTGGAGTAAGGTAATTGCCAGGATTAATTCTTCAGTGTTAGTGTTAACACCTTTAGGCATAGCAGTAAGCTTTATTTGGAAGTCATGCTGAGTTTACATGGTTATGCTGCCTAGTGACTTAAGGGGCAGTAACATATTGAAGTGCATATTTCAAAAGACCATTCTACATGCATCAAAGAATACTTTTATTGTTTAGAACCAAATTAAGGTAATCCAGACAAAAAGACACACAAATAGGAGCTGTATTTATCACATCTAGATTTTGAGCCCACAAGAGTCCTCTACTGGTAAGGGAACAACAGGGGTAAGGGAGGCTTCCAGAGCAGCTGGTGTGAAGTAATCCATTAAAGAGTCCCTCAGAACTTTTAATTTGGGGTGTCTGCTACTTCAAACAAATGTCACCAGTTTTGGTTGCATTCAAGTTACATTTTTCAGTTTATTCCTCAAAATCATGAGGACTAAAACTTATTTTTGAAAGGTATTTCAGATCTTTTATGTCATTGTATGATGCCTACTTTCATTGTCTTATAGCCATATAGCCAGGCTCACTGCAACAGGGATGCCAAAGGCTCTCAACAGATTTTCTGTTCTTCCAACTCAGTTTGGGATATGTTCATGTGGTAGTAGTTTTGGATACGCATTCAGGAACTGCCAGTGATGTTGGATCTCTAGCATAGGTCAAAACTGGTTAATATTTGGAAGTGAAACGTCAGTCTTAATTTTTCAGAGGAGGAGGCATCTTAAAGCATTTTAATGTATTTTCGAAGACAGTGAGGTTTTCAACTATGAATTTCATATTACAAAATATTTTGAAGTGTTTTTTGATGGTGTTCTATGGGCCTATTCTGTCACATCTGACCATGACTGAAATATCTCAGAATCTGGGTTCTGATTGTGTCATGGTATTTTTTATAGAAAAATCACAGTCTGATTTGGGTACAGTTGTAATGAAAGAATGTTTACACCCATGAGTACCAGAGGGACTGTTTACACCCAAATGACCAGAATGTACAGTGCAGCAGCCAGAGTAACCTAGATGAAACCAGCTTTAATACAAGTAGAACCCAGATACTTCTCAGGGTTCGCCTCCTAGCTCTGCTGCAAATATGAGAGTTTGTGAACTAGCCAGGAAATGTATAGCCCCAGTAAATAACTGCACAGGATTGCAGAGGTGCTCCGTTCTTTTGCTACAACTTTTATTTCAAGGGGTGCCCTTCAAGGGGTGCCCAGTTGGAATGCAGATGTGTGCTGCAGCCAGGGGAGTTTAGGGGATGCCCTCATTGTAGTAAAAACAGCAATGAACAGCAGAGTGGCAACCCATTGTGAACTAAGCAGGTTTCAAATCACCTGGACACAAATGATCAAGGTTCTGCTTGGCCATTTGCATTCTACAGTACAGCCATGTCTTAGAGTAGGTGAATCTAAGTAATAAATAAAATAAAGAGCAGGGAGAAAAGTAGGACAGTGTTGTGGTTGGTTTCCTGGTTGTTTTGAGGTATAGCACAGATTAGCATTTTGATTGGTTTTGTTTTTTTTTTGGACCTTAGAAATGGGGAATGGAAGAATGAGCTTGTTCTATGAAAGAACATAGAGTGTAGAAGCATATGAAAATGAATAGCAGCAGCAAAAATCCATTTGTTAGGGAGAAGTTTTATTGAGAAGGTTTATTTTCAAATAAATGTAACAGTAGCTAAGAGGTACCTGGGAAAGAAAACTTAAAATTAGTGTTGATGGGTTTGGAAACACAAAGTTCAATAGATTTCATAATAGGAAAGTAACTGAAGCAGATAAATAATCAGTGCAGTCCAGTACTATACCACAAATGTATGAAATGAATTGGGATTGAATAAATACAGGTCCCAGTGTAAAATCTCTCCCTAGCTGAAAAATTATGTAATATATAATTATTCTTCATTTGGCAGAAGCTTGTTTGAATTGGGCTCCTCTATTACCTGTATTTAGTGGCCAATCTAGAGAAAATTCATTGATCAGCAACTTCCTTAGCATTTCTTACAATTGCCCAATTTCTATTAACTTAATTTGGCATTTTGGGTGCACAGCAGAGGCAGATCCAAAGGGGTTCAGTACCACAGTCACACCCCGCTTTGGACCACAACACAGGAGCTGCAGCCAGAGACTTTTTTTTTGAGTCCGTGGAATGGGTCAGAGTCTCCCTCCCCACCTTTTCTCCATGCTCAGTGTCACCTCCCCTCTCATTCCCTTCCTCCCCCCTGCTAAACTCTCTGGGCAGGCGGAGCTCCACAGCCACTCCTGCCCTGTTCCAGCTGAGCTGCACAGGGAGTTGGACTCAGTGGATGCATCCAGAAGGAGTTTGAGACGCTGCAAGAGGCATGTGCAGGAACAAGAAAATGGGGGCAAAATTAGACCCCTGGATATCCAGGGGTCAAAAAAGCCCTCAGTGAAAAAAAGGGGGGCAGAGCATGGTCCAGGACCATGCCCTGAGGTGACCAGAGACTGGGTCCTCCACAGAGATGGCCCTATGGTTCACCCCTGCCCTGGTGCTGAAGCAGGCCTGCCTGCCCCCCAAAACTGCCAATCCCTGCCCCATCTAGCCCCACCCCGACCCCCCCTGAGGCCCCCCTGATCACTGACCCCCCCCACCCCAACATCCCAGCAATTAAAAAACAAAACAAAAAACACTTGCACCCACTGGCAGGAGCAGCTGCCAGTGGGGTCACTGGGCCCCCCACCCACCCACAGGGCAGGGCCGGGTGACAGCCCCAGCAGCCTGAGCCTGGGCCCTGAGCTCTGCCAGGAGGTCCCAGAGTCCCTGCTCCTGCGATGAGAAGAGGCTTTTTTTTTTTTTAATGCCAGAGGTTGGGGGGGTAGTCACTGGGGGGGTCTGGGGATACAAGCGGGGGGGCCAGGCATGGCAGCCATTGGGAGGCCTGGGGGAGCAGGCAGGGGGTACGGCTGGGTGGGGTAGCTGTCAGGGTGTTACAAGAGCTGACAGAGGATGGGGCCAGACAGTGCAGCAATCTGGGGGCTGGGGGAGCAAGTGGGGATGGGGCATGTGGGCCCTGCAGGGGGGTGGTAGCCCCTAAGGCAGCTATAGGCCCCTGTGGAGGGGGCTGTAGCCCCTGTGTGGGGCAGCAAAACATAGGTATTTAGAATTAATTTCATTATGATGATAGAGACACTGGTAGGCTTCCAAATTGCCTTAACACAGTAAATATATCAATAAAAAATTGCCCAACTGATCTCTGTCTCTCTGTGTCTCACTCTCTCTCTTATATAGTGTTTTTTCTTTGTTTTAATTGTGGAGAAATGGATTTTGGGGTATTTTACAGAGTGACTTTGGGATTTTTTTGTCAGGGATTTTTTAGTTTTCAAACAGGGAACACCAGAATTCCTTCTACAGAGGCTAGTGGCAGGACCCTGCCTGCTCAGAGCTAGCACCTTAGACCTAACTGGCATCCCAGCCAATTGGGGTCAGGAGAATATGTTTTGATAGCTCAAAGCAGGCCACCACACCCAGAACATCTTCCCGGTGATAGCTGCCCAGATGGCCAGGCAGGGGGCAAACATGGCAGTACTGCCACACAAAGGCCAGCTTTGCAGCCACAGTCCACTGGTAGCTGGCCCAGAGGGGCAGATGCCTCTACTGAATGTGCAGTCCCCATCCAGGTCTGGCAGATGTTTTGCTGCCCTGTAGGGTCAAGCCAGCTCTCAGGATCTCAATATTGTGCTGTTAGACAGGAGGGTGTGACACCGTTGCACATATACAAACACACAAATCAATTAGGTGCATACACATGCACACTACCAACTCAGGCACATACACATCCAAACCAGCCCAGGCACATACATACCTACCACCAATTCAAGCACATACACTATACACCCCAAAAGTTAGACAAAAATCAATTGTCCATATATGCACACTCAGTACACATACACAGATCACTAATTCGTACATCATGCATACAATGACGTGTGTGTGTTTTTATTTATTTGTGTGTGTGTGTGTGTGTGTGTGTACACATATAACCCACCTACACATACACACAGGTAAGTTCCTAGCTTGGATGGTATGTTATGTGTGCTTGGGGTACCTGGGATACTTGGGGGGAAAGTTAAGATGAGAGAGTTAAAGTGTGGGGAGTAAAAGTTGCCAGAACCGGGATTCGGTGGACTAGAGAGAAGCTGGCTGAGGAACTGAGGCTTGGGGTTTACTTAAGATCAAGTGGCCCCAGGTTACTCAAGGTCAGTGGTGCGAGGGGAAAAAGCCCAATGGCAAGGAGAAGACAGCCAGGAAAGAGAGAGAGACAGAAACCTGGGTGCTTGAGGCTGGAAACTGAGGCAGACAGCTGAGATATTATGGGGGAGGGGGACAGATAAGTGGTGGCAAGGAGGAGACAGCCAGGAAAGAAACTGAGGCAGAAACATGGGAGCTCAGGGGCTAAGACAGTGGCACAAAAACAGGGGTTTTGCAGGCAGAGAGGAGCTCAGGACAGATGTTGGAGGCAGCGGTGAGCCAGAAGCAGGAGAGGGAGAAATGAGACAGAAGTTAGAGGGGTGAGGCGAAGAGATTGGAGCAGGGCCAGACTGTAATAAAACCCAACTCAGGGGTCCAAATAACAGTTTTATTAAACAGACAACACACTACACAGCCTCATGAAGTTATTGGTTCACACACACACACACACACACACACACAACCACACACACACAAGCACTCACAATGGCAGCAGGAGAAAGAGACTCGGTGGAAGAGTCGGAGTCCAGGTAGGGAAAAGAAACAGAGTCCAAGTCCTTGGTTGAAGAGGGGATGGGGGTGATAGCTACCTATGCAGGCTGGAAAGGGGTCTTTGTCCAGTAGGTGTTGTCCAGAGGGAAGTCGCCGGCAGGGCCTCTAGGTGGATAGGTCCAGATGGAGAAGGTGTCCTAAAGAGTCAGTCTTCACTACCCCTTTTTATGGCTACCTGTGATCTCCTATGGGGAGGGCCTGCCCAGGCTATGTCAGTCCTGTTCCAGAGGGTTCCAGGTGTTCTTACTGAGCATGTGCAGCCTTGAGGTGGTTTGCCTCATCTTTTGTTTCTTGAATGCTGAGGGTGGTTCCAATGGCTGTGTTGTTGGTCCTGGTATTGGTGTTTGATGGTTTGGTCATTCAGGGGGAGCTATTTTTAGACTTACTGCCATTGTCTCTCAAGCACTTGCATTCACCCCCATTCATTCAGGAACCAAGTTACATAGGAGGGGTAGGTGTGAGTCATAGGTTAGGGGACACAAGTTGGAGGGTTGACATTACAGGATGGAAACTTGACATGACTTATGCTAACTTACATATGTAGGCCTAAAACAGTAATCACACAATATAAAAGCAGTAAAAAAAATTAATACAAACATAGTAATTATCATTTATAAAACAATGGATAGCTATATCAAAATAGCAGAGCACTTATTTGCAAAGAAGGGAGAGAAAAATAAAACCAACTACTTTAAAATAAATTTTAAAGCTTATCCTACATCTTAGCTTACTTATACTTATCTATAGGGAATAGAGAGGGAGAGAAAAAGGTCAGAAATGGTTGGGAAAGAGAAGGGAATACATTTTAACATTTTAAAAAAGAAAAACCAGGGGTTTTGCTATAGCTTCAGGTCATAGCCAGGCAGCAGCCCCCACTACCAGACTGCTGCAGTGGGTAAAGAGTGCAGGGAACTCTCAGGGCTGCTTCAGCAGTTCAGCTGGCACAAGGGGTAGTGTCCCTAGGTACCAATTGGCTGGTCCCCAGAAGCTCCTGACAGTGAGTAACCCTGAGCTACTTGACAGGGCAGCTTTTTGTACTGCTGAGGCCAGGACAGGGCAGCATTTTATATTGCTGGGGACAGCACAGGTGTTGGCCTCAAGCTCTAGCTTCCCCTGGCTGAAGATCCAGGAGGAGCCAGGCAGGGTTATTTTGCCCCAAGTGGCACAGTTTCTCTCACACCAAAGTGCATGTCTGGGCACCTGTGCTGAGGCAAAAAGCCCCGGCTCAAATTTGCACTTCTTCTATTTGAGCTCCTGCAAGTGCACATGCCTGCATGTATGGACGTGCCCAGTGAGTGCAGTGTCAACAGTAAGTACATTTCCCCTCCTTGCCTAGTCTCAATGGGTATTCCCCACCAGCCCATGGCATGGGGGGGACACCTGCCTACACCTGCTGCTGTTGTCACTGTCTATAGATGAGCCTGGCTTCCTTCTCAACCTAAGCTGGAGCAGAGCAGGAGCAGCTGTGCAGCTACCCTGCCCCTGTGTCAGCCAGGGGGTAATGGCAGGCAGCAGAAGGGTGAAATAGGAGAGGAGGGGATGTGCTGCTGAAAACAGAAGGGAAGGGAGAGGGAGCTGAGGGTTGGGGTAGGGATAGGGGAGCTGATGGCCAGAGATCAGCTGATCACGGCCCCCATACCTCTTTTTACAAAATCCTGGATCTGCCAACGATGCACAAAGATAGTAAAACTGGGCATAAAATACAGTTCTAAAATGTTCTAAATTGTGACCCCCTAGAATGCCTATAACATCTCAACATGTGTTAAAACTACATACAATCAAAAATCTCTGTGAACGTTGGGATTTACAGGCAAGTTCTTTAGCTACCAAAACAAACTGCTCCTATTAAAGTCAAAGGAAATCTTTCTTAGCTGTCAGAGGTTGCAGGTCTCTCACTTCTTCTGGGTGCCAGGTTCTTGAGGTTAGCATATAGATATATGGCTAGCATATTATTGGGAAAGTGGTAGATTCAGGGTTATTCCCTCATAGGAAAGATATTTGTGACCTCAAATGCCAAGCCACAGACATATCAGACAGTCAACTTTCAGACTTAGGAAAAAGATGTTCCCAAAGCCTGGATTTGCTGCTGCTGTTTCTTCATGGCTAGTAATCAGCATCTAGGTACCTGTGGATGTGTGGGGACATTGCTCCAATGCACTGTAATTACAGCGCATTGGAGCAGACTTAATTAATGGAGTCTGGTGGAGTTTGCACTCTCCAGCAGCCTCTGCATCTAATGTATTCAGCATCCCCGTACTTCAAAATGGTGGCACTTCAAAATGGGGGCACTTTAGCTCAAGTTCTTTCAATGAGCTTCAGTAAAGCGCCCCTGCTGCCATTTTGAAGCAGAGGACACTGAATACACAAGACACTGCAGGCACTTTAATTAAAGCAGCTCTCCAAGCTGTTCTAATTAAAGCACCCCCCCAACCCATACACCCCCTTCCATGAAACACATGTAAAGGTGCCCTCATCTTTCAGAAAGAAGATAGAGATAATTAGCTGTATGAGTGTCAAGTCAGGGAAGAGTGGCACCTTAAACACTAACTGGTTCAGAGAAGCATAAGCTTGTGTAAGTGACAACCTACATTCTCAAATGCTAAGTACATGGTTTGAGAATGACTTGCTGTAGTTAAAAGATCTCTCATCAGCAATGTAAAAATTTCCCACCACTACTGCTACTGCTACTGCTGTCAATGTCAGTAGCTGACCCCAACTTTCCACACAGCCCTGGCTGGAGCAGGGCAGGAGCAGCTATGGACTATATAGTTCCATAGTTTCTAGGGTCAGAAGGGACCTAAGTAGATCATCTAGTCTGACCCCCTGCCATGGCAGGAAAGAGTACTGGGGTCAAACGACCCCAGCAAGGTGTACATCTAGCCTCCTCTTAAACGCCCCCAGGGTAGCAGCCAGCACCACTTCTCTTGGAAGCAGATTCCAGATCCTAACCGCCCTGACCGTGAAGTAGTACCTCCTGATATCTAGCCTAAATCTACCCTCTGCCAGCTTGTGACCATTATTCCTGGTCACTCCTGGTAGTGCTCGGGGGAACAGAGACTTCCCCAGTGTCTGCTGGTCCCCCCTGACTAGTTTGTAACAGGCCTCAGCCTTCTCTTTTGGAGGCTGAACAGGTTCAGGTCCCGTAGCCTCTCCTCATAAAGCCTGCCCTGCTGCCCCCTGATCATGCGAGTGGCCCTCCTCTGGACCCTCTCCATGTTGTCCACATCCCTCCTGAAGTGCGGCACCCAGAACTGGGTGCAGTACTCCAGCTGTGGCCTGAACAGTGCCGGATAGAGGGGGAGGATCACCTCCTTGGATCTGTTCGAGATGCATCCGTGGATGCATGACAAGGTGCGGTTGGCCTTCCTGACTGCTTCCTCACACTGCCAGCCCATGTTCATCTTGGAGTCATTGATGACCCCAAGATCCTTTTCCGCCTCTGTGCTGACAAGAGGGGAGTTCCCTAACCTGTAGGTATGGTGCCGGTTGTTCCTCCCCAGGTGCATCACTTTGCACTTGTCTGTGTTGAATCCCATCCTGTTCTCATCCACCCACCCTTGTAGCCTGTCTAGGTCCAATTGTAGCCTATTGCTCCCTTCTAGAGTGCCCACATCCCCCCCACATCTTAGTGTCTTCAGCAAATTTGAACAGGGTGCTATTTACCCCCTCGTCCAAGTCACTGATGAAGATGTTGAACAGTGCGGGCCCGAGGACCGACCCCTGCAGAACTCCACTGCCCACATCCCTCCAGGTTGAAAATGACCCATCCACTAGCACTCTCTGAGTGCGGCCCTCCAGCCAGTTGGTAACCCAATTGACTGTGTGGGTGTCGACACCACAGCCCCCCAGTTTCTTAACGAGAACGGGGCGAGAGACAGTGTCGAAGGCCTTCCGAAAGTCCAGGAAGACTATGTCCACTCCTTCTCCTGCATCTAAGGATTTGGTGATCTGATCATAGAAGGCCACCAGGTTGGTCTGACAGGACCTGCCACTAATGAACCCGTGTTGGTTGCCCCTAAGCATGACCTCCCCTGCTGGCCCCTCGTTGATATGCGCCAGAATAATTTTCTCAAAAAGCTTGCCCAGGTTCAAGGTAAGACTAACTGGCCTGTAGTTTCCCGGGTCCTCCTTCTTCCCCTTTTTTAAAGATGGGAACCACAGTGGCCTTCTTCCAGTCCTCTGGCACCACACCAGAGCACCACAAGTGCTCGTAAAGCCATGCCAGGGCTCCTGCAGTGACCTCAGCCAATTCCCTTAGTACTCTAGGGTGGAGATCGTCCAGCCCAGCTGACTTGAATACATCCAGTCCCTCCAGAAGTTCCCTAACTAGTTTCTCACTAACCCTTGGCCTAGGTGTGCCTCCCTGGGGCCTGAGGGGGGCCCAGTGGGGACATGACTGTTCTGGTCCCTGCTTAGGAAAATGGAGGCAAAGAAATCATTATATATGTTGGCTTTGTCGTCTGGTGTAATGATCAAATTTCCTAACGTGTCCTGCAGGTGCCCCACATTACCCGGAACCTTCTTTTTGCCCCCTATGTATTTAAAAAAGGACTTCTTGTTGTCCTTAATCTGGGAAGCTAGTCCCAGTTCCATCTCTGCCTTGGCCTTCCTGACTGCCCCCCTGCATCCCCGAGCAACTGCAGTATAGTCATCCCTGGTGATGGACCCTCCTTTCCGTTGGGTATACATCTCCCTTTTAGCTAGGAGACATTCCTGGATGCTTTTGGTGACCCATGGGGGCTTGTGTGCCCTCCTGCTCCCTTTGATCTGCATTGGGATTACCTTCCTTTGGGGTTGGAGGATCGTCTCCTTAAGGAGCAACCACTCTCCTTGGACACTTGGCTCCCCTCTCCTCCAGGACCTGAGTGCTTCCCCGACTATTCTCCTTAGCTCATTGAAGTCCGCCTTCCTGAAATCTAGGGCTGCTGCCTTGTTGCAGGCCTTTGCCACCTTGCGCTGGATGGTGAATCCCAGCAGGCGATGATCACGGTCTCGTAGCTTTGTATTATGAGCTAGTACACAAAATAATGGAAGATATCACCAACAAAAATCATTGCTTCTCAGATCTGAATTATAACTGTCAAAGGTGTGTTCATTTATGTTAGCATTCACTGGTTTAAAGCAGCCAAATTAGAAACAGATATGAAACATAACCCTATATCAATTCTGTGGATCTTCAAATAAGTTTGGAGTTGAGTCCAAACATTGACTGTGAGTTCATTTCTGCTCAAACTGGAAAGTAAATGATCAAGACATTATTGCCAGTAAAATGATTTGGCATCCCCATAAAGTCTGTTTGCCTTTGCAAAGACGTTTGTTATAAAACCATCTCAGGAAATAGGTAATGCCCTCTACAATTGTACATTATTCTATTTATATTACAAACCACTGGACAGTTTTGTGTTACCTATCTCCCATTCGTTAGATTTGTTTGTTCCTAGCTGTGTAGTACAGAGTTATAAATTGTATTATACACCTCACTCTGTAATATGCTATCTTTTTAAAGAGGTAATTTGGTTATCCCCAGTTTCTTATTTATTTTTACTTTGCTGTAAAGCTGGTCAGTACTGATAGAAATGAAAACATTTTTCTTCATTATTTCTCCACTGGCTAATGCTGAGAATGTAAATAAATGTGCCTAATTATTTACTGGAAGCAGCACCATATACTGGAGAAACTAGATGCCAGGTTCAAAATAATATAAAAACAATGTATAACATGATAACAACTGCAATTATTAAATATAGGCTTGAAAGAACGCGCGCGCGCGCACACACACGGTTATTTTTCATTTCATAGAGGGACAGAAAAATTAATAAAAGAGGGCAGAGATAATTTTTATGCCATCATTGCTACTTTCAGTTAATCTGTCTACTAGAGGTCACAGTGTAAGCAGACAGTAAATGTTAAGCTTTCAGCAAGACTGCTTTTTTGCAGATGCAGATGTAGTGAACAAAGTGACTAGGAAACTATTATTCACCAAGTCCAGAATACTAGAACTAGTAGGAGACAGGTTTAAAACTAACAAGCGAGAGTACTTTTTTACATATACATAGTTAACTTGTGGAACTCAATGCCACTGGAGGTTGTAGAGTCAGATACCATAACCAGATTCAAAAAGAGACAAGACAAATTCATGGATGACTAGATCTATTAATAGCTATTCAACAAAAAAGTCGGTGATGTTTCCTGTGGTATCTCTATACCAATGACAGCAGATGCCAAAGAGGCTAATAAACAGAGGATAGATTACTGTAAATATACTCAGTTCAGTTCTGTCCCTCTATAGCATCCAATCCTGTCACTATTGCAAAGAGAGTACTAGGCTAGATGAACCATTAGTCTGACCTAGTATAGCACTTATTATGTTCTTAATATTCACACTGACTTTTCTCAGAATGGTGCAAACAAATAACTAAAAGAGTCATATGCTGTATACTTGGAAAAAATCTTGATCAGGAGATGCTGCATTTCTGCAGATACTCATACCTACACTGACAACAATACCACTTTGGTCAAGTAGTTAGTTCAGAAATCTAAAAGACAGGATTAAAGATTTTGCTCCCAGTTTTTCTACAGACTTCGTGTTTGACTAAAGGGAAGTCATTTAATACTATGCTCTTCCTATTTGTACAATGTTCTTTTTTTTGTACAATATGCTTTTTTGTACTTATATGTTTTTAAGTTCTTTCATAGTTTCATAGTAGCTAGAGTCGGAAGGGACCTAGGTAGATCATCTAGTCCGACCCCCTGCCTTAGCAGGAAAGAGCACCAGGGTCAGATGACCCCGGCAAGGTGCTCATCTAACTTCCTTTTAAAAATCCCCAGGCTAGGAGCCTGCACCACTTCCCCTGGAAGCTGGTTCCAGGCCCTAGCCGCCCTGACTGTGAAGTAGCGCCTCCTAATATCTAATCTAAACTTACCCTCCGCCAGTTTGTGACCGTTATTCCTGGTCACTCCTGGCAGCGCACGGGGGAACAGGGACTCCCCCAATACCTGCTGATCCCCCCTGACCAGTTTGTAGCAGGCCACAAGGTCCCCCCTTAACCTTCTCTTGTGGAGGCTAAACAGGTTCAGGTCCCGTAGCCTCTCCTCATAAGGCCTGCCCTGCTGACCCCTGATCATACGAGTGGCCCTCCTCTGAACTCTTTCCATATCATCCACGTCCCTCTTGAAGTGTGGCGCCCAGAACTGGACGCAGTACTCCAGCTGCGGCCTGACCAGTGCCGCATAGAGGGGGAGGATCACCTCCCTGGACCTGCTCGAGATGCATCTGTGGATGCATGACAGGGTACGGTTGGCCTTCTTGACTGCCTCCCCACACTGCCGGCCCATGTTCATCGTGGAGTCAATGACGACTCCAAGATCCTTTTCCGTCTCCGTGCTGGCAAGAGGGGAGTTCCCCAACCTGTAAGTGTGGTGCCGGTTCTTCCTCCCCATGTGCAACACCTTGCACTTATCAGTGCTAAACCCCATCCTTTTCTCATCCGCCCACCGTTGCAACCTGTCAAGGTCAGCTTGTAGCCTATTGCACCCTTCTAGTGCACCCACATCCCCCCACATCTTAGTGTCATCAGCAGACTTGAACAGGGTGCTTTCTACCCCGTCATCCAAGTCACTGATGAAGATGTTGAACAGTGCGGGCCCGAGGACTGAGCCCTGCGGAACCCCACTGCCCACATCCTTCCAGGTCGAGAAGAACCCATCCACTACCACCCTCTGGGTGCGGCCCTCCAATCAGTTGGCGACCCATTTGACCGTGTGGGCATCGACACCACAGTCTCCTGTTTAAATGAAAAGCACTCCATAGATGTAATTAATGAAGGAAAATAATAGTGATTTTTAGATCTACATTAATGTTATAAATACAAACATGCAACTTGTGTGACTACAGTATATTTAGGGAATATGATTCCTCCTAGAACTAGTCTTCCCTGCCTCATGAAATTGCTCATCCTAGCGCTGCATTTTTTAAGTATGGGAATAAAAAGTGGTTTAGGATTGTTCATCTCTTACTGTATGAAAGAAAGAAGTGGTTTAGTGTTGTTCACCCTTTTTTTTGTTGTTCTTCTGGAGGGCACTGCAGCTTTGACAGGCCTCCTGGGTCCAGTCCAAAGCCTAATCACCCTACTTACACTGCAGCTCCTCTGCAATGTTTGTCTGTCATTCTTCCATCCATCTTTGTCCAGTATTTGGCATTGATTTTGATTTTCTGAGGGCAAAATGAATAATTTCTGATACAGGGGAATGGATGTGATTTTGCTGTCAGGGTGACAGTCCGTGGTTAACTTGTGGATCCAGACTGTCTCCCCATCTTGTATAAGTCATTGCTCTCAGTGACAACAGACAGATTACCTGTTTCATTAGTGAGCTCTATGTTATCATTTCTCAGTTAGTATTAATAGGAGCTGATATAGTGACAAGACAGTATCCTTGCCTATTAGCCTTACATATTCTAAGGCTAGGGACAGCCATTCAAAAAGCCTGAGCCTGAATTCTTTCAGTCTTTGCAGGTTAGTCTAACCTGCCTAGGCTGAACTAGTTTGTAACCAGACAGACTTCCTCTCTGGACTGACAAAATTCAGGCAAGCTGGGGGGTGCTAGAGCAGCACAGCAATGAGATAAGGTGGGACATGGCCAAGCCCCAGAAGGACCTCTGATTAAGGAGGTCTGTCTGCACCGTCTCAGACTTTTCCGCACTTGCTGCTCCCTCATTCTTTATACTGCCTGCAGCAAACTGACAGGTGAAGAAGCCAGCAGGGGGCTGATAACAGTGTTTATCACCCAATCAGCAAACCAATAGCCTCTCTCCATTACTTCAAACTCTTCTTAAATGGCTTAACACCTGACCTGTTGATTACCTCCAAAAAACCCTAAGCGGTCACTGTTCTGCCTGTGTGTCCCACTGAAAATGGAGACATACACACGTCTGCAGTAGCTAGCATACCACATGCCTAGGGTCCGTGGGGCTGGGGTCTGTCCTGTGGAGATGGGAGGGAGGGAGGGATTTCCTGCTTGAGCAGTGAGGGGGGAGTGGGGATAGTGCAGGGGCAAGCCAGACAGGCCCTGCTGTTCCTGCAGCCTCAGCCAGAGCTCCAGCCAGGGAGCAGAGGGGAGGGGCCATCCCTGCTGTGGAGCAGAGAGCCCCGCCCAGCCCAGAGAGCATGCTGCAGGTGTCTGGTTTATCTTAATCCAGCAAGGGGTCTGGGACAGACATTGCATATACCAGTTTGAGCCAAATCAGTTAAGTCTGATATTACTTTCAACCAGGTTTCTCTCAAACCAGTTTCAGCCATTTTCAAACTGGTTTATGTGCACTGAATGTCTGTTCTGCTACAGGTTTAAACCAGTTTCTGATCACTTAAACCGTTTTATGTGTAATGTCTGTCCCTAGCCCGTAGCAACACAGTATGAGTAAGAGCTTTAGAAAGGAGGACCTTCCTTTTGCAGCATCAGAATTGAAGTTATTTTTGGAATTATAATTGCTTTTAAATGTGCAGAAAAGAAGCACGTCATCATTATAAACTAAAGGATTTTTACCTTTCATTTACTAGCTGTATAACATTTTTATTGTACCTTAAACATGCCGCTGTCTCAGGACTGAATATTTTCTCTCTTGCAACTCCCTCCTATATAGTTTTTGCTAGAAATCCATATTTAGGTAAGAAAAAGAAGCATTTTACTTAGTAATGTATTTTTGTTTCAATATGATGGAACATTATAACTCTGCAAGCATCAAGGATTTATTTCATCAGCATTATACATACACACACATATACATTAGGGGTGTGAAAGGTTAAATGATTAATCATTTAACTGATGAGTGCAGTGACAACTGGTTAGCTTACCAGTTATCCTTTAGCTCAGAGTGGGCACAGTGCTCATTCACAGATGCTCCCTCCCTCCCAGTGCAGAGCTTCACATGGGCTGTGTTGTCTGTCTGGGCTTGCCTCCTACTCCCCTCCTTCCAGTCAAACAGCCCCAGGAGCCTGAAGCAGCTCCCAGCAGCAGCTGTGTCCGAGCTGCTGTGTTATTGAGTAATCATTTAACCAATATAATTAAATGAGGTTAAACTATTATTTTTAACAATATTTACATCCCTAATATACATATGTGTGTGTATGTATACTGCACTATATATGATAAATCTTTTGATACAGAACTGTGGCCCCAAACAGTGCTTTGCAGCCTTAAAATCTAAAAGTGGTCAGCTAAGGATTCGTCGGATTTTCTGTTTGGCATAGAGGCATATTGGGTAAGTAGCCAGAGTCTCTTGAAGTTCAGTGATCCCTGGCTGCTGCAGTAGCCTCTGAAATTGTTCTAGGGATTGTGGGAATGCAAAGTTGGCTCACACACATCCTACAGCATACAGCAGTAAAAATGTGAATTAGATTGTTGTTATACAGAAGTTCAAAAATGTGTTATTTATTAGTTAGGTGGCCAGTTCAGAAATAAAAACACCTTTTCTTTTTCTTTCCATTATATTAATGGTGTGAGCCTTGGGTTGGTGAGAAACAGGGACTCATTTTAGCTAGAAGTCTATCATCTGTGTACTGCAAAGTAGCTATATGAGCTGATGAAGTTCTTCATTGTAAACTGGAGGTGATAATTAGCAGTACCCTGTCACAAATTTTAGAATGAGCTTAGGATATAATGAGTTCTGTGACAACTTTAGGGATATCCCAAATAAGTTACAGTCTCAGGGTGAAGTTACACATCACTCTTAGACCCTGCTAAATATGTAGCATGTTAAGTGGTGTTAAAGCTTGAATGTGCTATGAACAGTCACATGTTGAAGATTCTTGTCTGTTTCTTGTCTGCACAGCTCCAACTTGCCACTAGAGGGCTGTGGAGCAGAAGCATGACTAGGAGCCAGGACATCTGGGCTCTGTTGCTCAATTTATCTCCATGGAGCAGACTGAAGTTACCCTAACATGAGTTAGATACAGGCAACCCCCGCTTAACACTGTTTCACTTAGTGCTATTTTGCTATAATGCTCATTTTAAATTGATACCTGATTTCCCTTAGCACTTAGTGAGTTTCATTATAATGCTTGCGGTTGCCATCTTCATAGTTTCATAGTTTCTGGGGTCAGAAGGGACCTGAGCAGATCATCTAGTCTGACCCCCTGCCATGGCAGGAAAGAATACTGGGGTCAAACGACCCCAGCAAGATGTTCATCTAACCTCCTCTTAAACACCCCCAGGGTAGGAGCCTGCACCACTTGGGTCATTAAAAACAATTGCAATTGCCATCTTGGGTCGTCAAATACTTTGTTTTACTTAACGCTCGTTTCGTTTAACGCTGGGTTTTTCAGGAACCAATTAAGAGCGCTAAGTGGGGATTGCCTGTAGTATGGTCCAGAGTTAACACTTGCCTAAAGTGGCATAAATTTAAGATGCTCAGAGGATGCTTAGTATGTGTTAATGAGCTTTAACATGTAAATGTTTGTGTTTTAAGTGCCCTTCGTAAGGTCTAATATAATGTGTAACTTTACCCTTAGGTCCTGTAGCTGCTGACATTGTTAATGTGACTTTGGGTCAGAATTAGAAGTTAAACCATTGGAAATTAGGCTAGCATTGTGGACTGGACCTAGACTGTTCTTAGTGGTGGCAGATGACAGAACAAGAAGCAATGGTCTCAAGTTGCAGCGAGGGAAATTTAGGTTAGATATTAGGAAAAATATTCTCACTAGAAGGGTAGTAAAGCATTGGACCACGTTACACAGAGAGGTTGTAGAATCTCCATTCTTGGAAGTTTTTAAAACCTGTCTACACAAAACCTTAGCTGGGATGATTATAATCGGGGGTGGTCCTGCTTTGAGCTGGGGTTGGACTAGATGACCTCCTGAGGTCCCTTCCAAACTTACTTTTCTGTGATTCAATAACTTGCCTATGATGCTACAGGATATTACTTAATCACACAATAATCACAATCACTAATTAAGTACAAGGTAATCGCAACTATTTTTCTTCTATTTTAAAGCCTTTTTGGGCATTTAAGTCTGGCATTACATTCAGCTTTTCCATGACTGAAAATAAAATTCTGCTCTTGTAAATAGATATATTCAATACTTGCAAATAAATGATACATGAATATTTTTAAACATTTTTTTCTTACAGAGCTGGATAGTGCTGAGGAACTGGAAAAGAAGCGTATCTGCAGAATCATAACAAAGGATTTTCCTCAGTACTTCGCAGTGGTTTCACGAATTAAGCAAGAAAGTAACCAGATTGGTCCTGAGGGAGGTGTCTTGAGTAGCACAACAGTGCCACAAGTCCAAGCTTCCTTCCCTGAGGGAGCTCTAACCAAAAGAATCCGAGTGGGCCTCCAGGTAACAAAATGTACCAGCCATTGTTATTTTAATTTTCAGAATGTTCTGCAATTGAAGTCTCCAGAGTGTGAGGTAAAAGTAAATTATAAGGCTATGCCAGATAGCTCTCAGCTGGAAAAGGCAGTGGTCACTAGAATCGAGCCTGAGCCCAGGGACAGGAAGAAAGAAACAGCTCAACTACCTTTCTCATGTTGTTCTCTACTTTCCTCTCACTCACTGCCTGTAATGAGAGCTGTTCTTCTGCCCCTCTCATTCACTGCCTGTATACTGCTCAGCTAAGTCCAGGAGAAGCATCAGTCTCTCTTAGGAAATGTCTAAACATCGTATGGATGGAGAAAAAAGCAAAGGCTCAGGGCAGTACCAGTCATCACCTCTTCCTGCCGTTAGACCACCAGTTCTGCACCCCAGCCAGGAGCTCTGTCAGTGCATGTGAACTATATAAAGAAGCTGCAGAAGCCCTGAAGATGCTGGAGAAGCAGATGGTGCACATGGCACAATGGTTCTACACCCTTCCAGCTTCCACTGTAAGGGGATGTTTGAGAGTAGGAGCCTGAATGGCTTTCAGAGCTGCTATAATTAAAATGCCCTCACCCCTGGAGCATGTGTAAAAATGTCCTAAAACACTAAAAGGAGAAAAAAATAATATATTTCCCCTTTTGAAAAGATTCTGCTTGTCTAAAAAACAGTTTTTTTTCCTTTTATAACTTGAAATATTTTCTCTCTCCTCATAGGCACAACCAGTTCCAGATGAGATTGTCAAAAAAACCCTTGGAAACAAAGCAACTTTCAGTCCCATTGTCACTGTGGAACCAAGAAGAAGAAAATTTCATAAGCCAATAACCATGACAATTCCTGTGCCACCTCCATCAGGAGAAGGTGTAACCAATGGGTATAAAGGAGACACCACTCCAAGCCTTCGACTTTTATGTAGCATTACAGGTTAGAGCAGAATATACTCCTTGCAAGAGTTTCCTTAGTAGTAATGCTTCCATTGTTTTACATACAGTAGGTGATGAGACAAAGCTCAGTGAAGTCAATGAAAAGATTCCATTTCATTCTGTGGTTTGAATCTAGCCATATACCAGGGGTCAGCAACCCCTGGCTCGTATGCCAGAGCATGGCACATGGCGACATTTTTTGGCATGCCAGCCCTCAGGGCAGATGGTGGGGGGTCTGAACTTTCTTGTGGCAGTGCAGCCTCAGCCACTTCCCCACCCCAAGGCGTGCATGCACCCACCACCAGCAATGAGCTGGGCCAGGGCCCTGTGCAGCTTCTTGCAGCCTCCCGGTTGCCTGCCACAGGTGGCCTGGGCTCTGGGCAGGCCCCTGCTGCCCAACACGGAGTGCTAGCAGCTTGTAGCAGGGGGTGAAAAGGCTGCAAGCAGCTGCACCAGGGTCTGTGGAGCCCCAGCCTGGCTCGTTGACAGTGACAGGTGCCCCCACATAGGGAGTTTTGGTGAGTTGTTGTAACGGGAGTGGGAAGGGGGTGGGCTACTGACCCAGCCTGCAACAACTCATCAAAACTCCCTATGTGGCCCCTGGGCCCAAATAAGCCCACTCCTGCTTTATAGCAACAACCGTTTAATAACCCTTTATTAAATGGTCAATAGGAAGAAGTGTAATTTTGATAACTGTTTTTGGGGGTGGATGGCAATAAAATGCAGTCTTTATTAATATTACTGAGAGTTTTGCTATTGACCCAGCTGAGCCACGGTACCACGTATGATGATTACTTGGCTGCATTTGGATCATTTTCTATAAGATAAGTAAGGTATTACTGAGATGTATGAGAGGATTTGTATCTGGCTCTTCATTTTATGTGTGCTGCAAAGCAATTCAGGATGAAGACATCTTTTTGTAGTGTGTGAAAATGGATGGATGCTTGTGGTATATGTTTCGTCTTACATGTGACTTATTTTCTTAGGAGGTACTTCACCTGCACAATGGGAGGATATTACAGGAACCACTCCACTGACATTTATAAATGATTGCGTCTCTTTCACAACTAACGTTTCAGCCAGGTATAGTAATAGAAAATACCAAACAGACACAATGAATAGCTTCCTCAAATTAAAACTGTTAAGATTTTGTGTTCAGCTTTCCATGATTCTTAAAATATGGCAGATATAGGGATTATGGGCCAGATCCTTAGAGAAAACTGGAATAGCTCCATTGAATTTATTGAAACACTGTTGATTTACAACAGCTGTAACATCTTTCCAAAAAGGTGTTTTGTTAGGACATAGTCTTACACAGCTCAACATTCCATCATCCGGAAATGCCATAGTTCAAGTTGCAAATAAAGTCTTTCTTCGTACGCATCAGGATACAGTCTTTACTGATAGTTGCACACGCTGTTGCACTACTAGAAACTGTTTTCCTGAAAAAAATCACAAAATACAGAGTTGTTATTCTGAATTCTCCTTCATATCTCCTCCACATTTTTCATTATGCTACTGTGATTAGCTTCATGCGGAGACCAATCCTAGAAAACTGCAACTAAAAGGCAAATATTTCTTAAAGTTTCAAGCAACTGACCTCAGGAAATTAGACTGCAAATGCTACTTAACTATAATAAATAATGTTTCTGTGCACCCTTTCTTTTTGTGACAGTACAGGATATGCCTTGGAAAATTTCTCAGGCCAGCTATTGTAGAGTGGTTGCAAGTCTCAAACATATATATCACAATGGTTCACAAGTTCCTGAACCACAAAGCTGCCTTTAACTTTTGCCTTCAGTTCAGTCAAATACAAACAGGAGACTCTAAACCAAATTTATATATCATTGTTTCGCCTGGAGAGTTACTACATTCTTTTACTGTCTCTGCATCTCTCCAGTCCTCCTGGATAGAGTTTTTGTCTCTTCTCCATTAAAGAAAGGTGTAATTACTTGCTGCTGGTTAGTTAATGAGGCTCATTTGTCATGATTAAATTAGCTTTAACAAGGAATCCAGCTGCTTAGAGCTGATGAATTCCTACCTAGGCCTGGTCAGACTGAGGTTTTAGAATTTAGAGAGATAGTTAGCCACTTTAGTCTGAAGTCAGACAGAAGGCAGGGTAGATTTGTACCTTTTAGTCTAACTAAATCTGAGATGTACACTTACAAAAGCATAGTCTTTTGTAAGTGGAGGGCTTCAGGGGTGATGTGTAGGGGGTGCATGCGGGTGCACGTGCACCCCCTACAAAAAGGCACCACTGACACTGTTGGCAGTGCCTTTGAGCGGTCACTGCTTGCCACCCCACCGCCAACACCGCTGATGGCATCTCCCCACCACTGACAGCACCAGTGACATCTGCAGGAGCTTCTGCCTACCGCTGCTGCCCTCCCGCTACCACCACTACACTCCTGCTGCCACTGTGCCCCTCCCCCTGCCACCGGGGGTACGCATCATTCATGGAGGGCTTACTTTATTACATGCTTTGAAGGGATTTTTTTGGTAATGTAATGTAACTATTAATCTTACTGTTCCTGGGAATAATAGTTGGAGTCATAGTCCATTTCCAAAAGCTTGATTATGTCCTTGCCTCTAGTTCAGATATATGGGTTTCCCCCATATGGTGCAAGGTGCCATATGGGCTCGGGCCTCCAGATCTACACGTGGGATGACAGCAAGCTGCTGTGGCCTGCAAGTGATATGAGTTTTGCTCTGAACAGTTTGAGGTGCAGTTTTCCAGAACCCCTACACCTATCTCCTTGAAACTTGGTAGACTTCATGCCCTCGGAAGGGGCTACCATCTCTGCACTTTTTTTATCTGGATCAGGCAAGAAATGACAAAGTTATAGGCATTTTCACAATTCCCCAATATAGTTTATGGGTGTAATGTTGAAACATGTCGAAACAGCAAAACAGTTGCAACAATGAAACAGAACAGTGCTTTGAAATTAAATGAAATGATGAAATGAAACACTTCAAAATGGTGAAACAGAAATCAAAATGAAATGGTGCCCTAGAAAGCATGAATAGAGCTCCCATTTTTTTGTGAGAATTTTTTTCCCAGAGAAATTCTCATTTCAATAATAATAATGAAATTTGCAACAAACAAAAAAAATACTGTTTTCCAGGAGGAAAATCCAGTAACCATTTTTAGTAATAAAAATAAATTCTGTTTGGGGATAAACTTTGATTTTGCAGCTTTCATTTAAAAATGCGGATGTCAACAATGATTTTCATCCCCACAAAAGAAGCTATTTTTGACTAAAGTCATGTTTTGTCAAAATTATTGTGACAAACCTACATTTTGACTTTCAAAAATCAGCAGCAACAAAAAAAGAATTTAACTAAATCTTCACAAAAGTTCCATTAAAAATGCTCATGCTGGTAAAGAGGATCTACCATGTATTTATTTTGGAATACAGCACATTCATGATAATAAAATGCTTCACTGATAGATTTAAATGTAAAAAAGATACAGAGCTACTGAGCCAAAGACATAAATCATAGCAAAGCATTGAATAAACTACAGATTAATTATTTAGTAGTCTGCTGATATTCTAATTGTTACCATGTTCCTAAGCTTAATCAGAGAAATTGACAGTGTAATATAGAGTCTGTATGGAAGTGTCTTATCTCTTTGAGCAATTTAGACTTGTGAGATTTTGCTTCATCTTTCCATCTCTCTCCCAGTTTGGCCAATACTGTATTTTGGTGAATACTGATTGAACTCAGAGTAGTTAAATGCAAGCCATGGGAGCAAGATTGAATTTACCTAGTTTTTAGCCACAAAATACAAACCATCTCTTCAAGCTTGTACTTAAGAGTGCTAAGAATGAATATTTACAGGAGACACCCACATAAAGGACTAAAGATGCAGATGCTACCATCCCAGGCACCCTCTGAGGGCACATCTACATGTGCTATTAATGCACAGCAATAAACTCCACTGCATTTGCACTTTCTTCTGGGACCACAGCACGTTGAGCCGGGTCAGAGCAGCCCTTGCTGGCAGAAGGCCCAGGGGTCAGCCTGCCCGCTCAGAGGTGCTTTGACCCAACTCAGTGTGTTGCAGGAGGCCTGGCTGGGGCACGTAGGTGCTCCAGTGCAGGGCTAGCTGATGGGCAGTCCCCAAACTGCAGCACCCTTGTGCCCCAGCCAGCCCCATCAGTGTCTACACATGCGTTGCTGTGCAGTAATGAACTCTGCTGCAGGATAATACTTGTATTTACAAGTACTAACCTGTGGCAGAATTAATTTGTTTGCTGCAGTCTAATAGACTGTGTAGACTTTGATTTTATTGCAGAGCTAATTAGGCAGCTCCACAATATACATATCATGTAGATGTGCCCTAAGAGATCTATAGCTCCAATAACATTGCAAGAGCTCCCATTATTGCCACCGAGAAATGTTCAGTCACTATATGAATCCAGAATGGCAGAAGAACATGGATTTCATTACAGGGATTGCTCTACCCCATGAAAATATGTCCCCATTTTGCTCCATTAGTATTAGTGCAGTTCTTTACTGCTGGAGCAGAGCTTCTGTTTAAAATTGTGGCCTCTGTTTTGTGAAATAAAATCTTTTTATAATGACAGTTGATTTAATGGTTTGTCTTTTCCTATTCAGATTTTGGCTTGCAGATTGTCATCAAGTACTAGAAACTGTGGGGCTGGCCACACAGCTTTATAGGGAATTAATATGTGTTCCTTATATGGCCAAGTTTGTGATATTTGCCAAAATGAATGACCCAGTGGAATCCAACTTGCGATGCTTCTGCATGACTGATGATAAAGTAGACAAAACTTTGGAGCAACAAGAGAATTTTGAAGAAGTTGCAAGAAGCAAAGATATTGAGGTATATTTCTAACTCATACAGACTTTCAGAGGTATAACAGGGCATTTCAATGCCTGGGGCAGTTGCAACACATGGGGCATCTCCAACTGCTGTGGTATCTGTGGTGGTTGTGGACGTGGCTGTGTTTTGTGCCTTCTCACAAAGGGAGCACTTGAGGCTGCTGCCCTGGTCACCCTCTTCCCCCCTTCAGTTAAACTGCTAAAGATTCTTCTTTGGTGTGTGTGAGTAGCTTATGTTCGGGTTCCAGTCTGTAAGATGGGCAGATTGCCAGGATCCCACAAATAGGATCCACAACCACTGTACAAGGCTGTATGTAGAAACTGTTTGGAACCAGACGAATCCAAGAAAAAAGAGATTTCTATATCAGAGTCCCTTGACCTGACACTAAGGAGTAGGTTGCTAGGGAGTCAGGAAATGTTTCTGTGGAGCAGCTCTGCTCACCCATCCCAATTTGGTGGGTTGGATTTACCTCCTCTTTGTCTAAAAGCATCTCCAACCTTGAGTTGAGTTTCTCAGGTTGGTCTTGGAAATGGAAGGCTTTTGCAGCAAAAAGTAATACGACTAATGGTAAGATACAGTATCTATAGTAAAAGTTGTACTGTAAAGTTGAAGCTGTATTTTAAGCATTGTTTTATCTGCAGTTGAAGATGCAATTTTACTCAGAATTTTTAAAAATTAATTTTAATGAATCTACAGTATTTATGATGTCATTTAATGCTATTGCAAAATTAAGTCAGTGTTGAACATAGCGTAGTTGATGAGTTTCTATCTGATTAAACAGCTGCGAAGTGGTTGGTAATAGTGACATGAGCTGTATCACACAAGAATCATTTTGCTGACTTTTAACTTTCTCTTTTGTTGTTTCAACAGGTTCTGGAAGGAAAACCCATTTATGTTGACTGTTATGGAAATCTAGCCCCTTTGACAAAAGGAGGGCAGCAGCTTGTTTTTAATTTTTATGCTTTCAAGGAAAACAGACTGCCATTCTCTATCAAGGTAAAAGTAAATCCACCAGACCAATTAGGCTGAGAAAAATTTTTTTCTAATGTAACAATAGTAGTTCTATCTAATATGAATAATCTGCCTCGGGTAGATGGCCAGGGAGAGAGTCTACTGATGATTTTTTTGAAGTTACAAGAGGGAGTCAGTATCAGAGTATGTGTTCACAGCCCTTTGACAGAATCCTACTCTGGTACTCTTTATTCACACTGTGTTTAGTCTCAAGTGGCAGATCACTCCAGTGAGCAAAGAGATTACACATCCAGTATCTTATGTTTGGATGTGTAGTAGGGTTGTGCAAAATTTTGGCAGCCGTTTAATTACGGAGATGTTTTGGCACCCAAAACACTGAATCGGAAATGAAACAGAAGGCTCCAAAACATGTCCGAAATTAGACAAAATCTTCCAAAATGTTTCGGATTTTCGAAACATTCGAAAGAGGCGGGCTTGTGTGGAAACAGAAACTCAGAATTGGGAGGGGGAAGAAAGAGGGGAAAGGACAGCTCTGATTGACATCTGTAGCTGATCACTGTCTGTGATCTGGGGCCAGTGGCAGCACCAGTGTTCCCAGAACTTGGTGCGGGGTGCACAGAGCAGAATCAGGTGCTGCCGCTGGCCGCAGCCCTGCACACGGGGTGACAGCATGCTGCTGGAAAAGGTTATGAGTTTTTTTGCTTTGCACAGTTTGAGGTGCAGTTTTACAAAACCCACTACACCTATCTCCTTGAAGCTTGGTATGCTTCATGCTCTCAGAAGGGGCTACCATTCCCGCTATTTTCATCCAAATCAGGCAATAAATGACAAAGTTATAGACATTTTAGTGATTCCCCATTATAGCCTAAGGCCGAAACACTGAATAAGCGTCAAAACTCCAAAACAGATTTGGCCGATTTGAAACAGGACAGTGATCTGAAACACCGAAATGAATCACTGTCCCTCTGTAATGCCAAATCTGAAACCAAAATGAAATATAGCTGTTTTTCACAGCCCTAGTGTGCAGTTGATCTTACCCTACCAACATGAGCATGCACATACATATGTTACATATATGTAAACAACCAATTCACACAATAACACCGCACCAATTTGAGCATGCAAATGAAAGTATGATCCTTTTTGTGAGTGCAAGTAATCACATGTGGAAAGCTGGACAGAGAGAAATTCAGGTTATTCACAGGAATATTACTTTTTGGAATGATGTAACTCAGGTTGGTGTTTTCTTAGAGGCTTGTTTTTAATCAAACCAAAAATCTTAAAATGGCCTAATATTTAGGCTGTGATTATAATTGTCTTCTCCAGAAAGATCTTCTAGTTGAGTCCTGGCTCAGTTCCTTTAGCCGTCATTTGGTTTCATATTAGGTGACTTTTCATGAAAAGGAACATTGTGTGTGACTGTACAACCACCTCTTCCAGCTGTCTGATCTACTTTGATGGGATTCTCCATGAACTCACCCCCTCTGTATTGGAAAAGGAGTCAAGCACAGAGAGTGTTCAAATACTCTGGTTCAGAAATCCAGAGTATATTAAATGTACAAATAAATATTTCAAGTATTTCTGGGTCAACTAGTACAATACCTTTTTTTAGATTAGAGACACCAGCCAAGAACCTTGTGGTCGTTTATCATTTTTGAAAGAACCAAAGACTACAAGAGGACTGCCACAAACAGCTGTTTGCAACTTGAATATAACACTACCAGCACACAAAAAGGTATTTCTTCCAGGACTGTAGTGTTTAGTTGTTGTTTTCTTTTTTATTTAACTTTTTTTTCTATTAATAATGAAACCCTGTGAAATGAAAATGCTTTGTGATATGATTAAGGCTTTTGAATTTATGCTTCATTAGTTTTTGTATGTAATATACTTTTAAGTCTCTTGTTACTGTGGTGTCAAGTTCCTCTGATTTTATGATGGATCATCTGTTTATAGCTCATGTGTCAGCTTATAGTTCATAGATTTTTATGGTTTCCATAATATCATGTGTTGATTTGCATTGGATGTAAGATGTTTATTTCTTTTATGTTGACATTTTGGGTTTGCTTTGCCTTATAAATCGGCTTGCATTTTGTGTTCCCAACTTGGTCCTTTTCATATCCTGATATTCTTTTCCCTGCTGTCCATTATAATATTCCTTGTCTCTGCAATGCATCTTGGGACCAAAAGGAAACAGAGTCAGATCAAGATGATGAGGTAATATAAACACTGTCTTCTGTTCTTATTTTCTCCAGAAGTAGTGCAGAAAAATAAATATATTCTAGAAGAGCACTACAATAACTTTTAATGATAACATTGAATAATAGCACTGACAAGTAAAATATACTCCATATGTCTGATGTTTCTGTTGTCAAGAATTACAAGTGAAGGCATGTGAAGTAGGATTATATGCTATAAAATTACATGTGTGTGTTAGTTTTCTGAATATTATCTAATTTTATACTAAGAGCATGATGTAATTAACAAGATACAAGTTAAGTTATTCCCTGCTGGAGGTAAAATCAATAGTTACAACAGGGAAGAATTTGGGTACATATGTTAATAACTTTCATTCTTTCCTTAATCTGTATTTCTGGAGATAGGTGAACAAGGCATTTACACAATGACACATTATATTTTTATTCCTCAAAATAACCCCAACTTTTTGAAAAAGTGAAATAACTAGGAGTAACAGCTAATTATTTTATTTGCATCTATTTTCAAATAAACTCTAGATATCCATAGCTTAAAAATCTATACTTTACTAAATACATTAACAAAAAATATGTGAATATACATTTTATAAGTATAAAAAGGATAGAATGAGTTTTAAAAGTGACAATAGAAAAAAATAATTTAAAAAACCCTTCAGAAACATTTTAACTATAAACAGATTTCCTCTCATTTCAAACTGCTGATAGTGTTAGCCATCTACTGACTAGAATCACATGAAAGAATCCCTACATTTTAAAAAATAACTATATCAATTGGTTTTCACATGACTTGGTGATTAATTTTATCGTTATCTCAATAGTTCCCCTTTCCAAAAAAAGGAGCAGGCAGGAGACCTGATTTCTCTGAAGACCTTTTAAATTAATAAATAGAGAAGCAAAAATGCCACACTAGCTACTATGCCATTGGAAACAGTAACTTCTGATGCAATTTAGTAATTTAGCAATTGTATTCTGCTTTCTAATATGCACTTCTGCATTTTATGCCTATTAAAATAACCCCCGTTCATGCCCTTTTTTTGTCCTGAATGTACTCACTTTAAAGCAAATGTACATTGTGGTGTATGTGCTTTCAAGACAAATAAATTTGGGGGAGAGAGATTTTTTCAACCTAAGTTATACTCTTACTAATGTTTTGTGTCCATATCTGTAGTCTTTTGTCTGGATACTTCTGTTTGTAGCTAAGCTGTCTTATTTTATAGGGGGGGGAAATCATATTATTAAGTAATATGAAAGAGAGAATTCAAAAATAGGGAATGTTATAATTTTGATGTAATATGTGGCTAGATTGTGACTTCAGACACTGCCCTAAGATGAGTGTGGTGTGTAAACTGTACTATTACAATATATACCTGAGAGGCAGGGTGCCACATTAGCATCCCTCTGAACATCTTTGCATTTCCTGCTTTTGCTCTAGAGGGATAGCAATTTAATGCAGGTTTATACCACCAGCAAAGTACCAGCCTTTCATGCAGCAATGGTGTAAATGGGAATGGAGCCAGTCTTTGCTCATTATCCAACCCCCTGCTCTAGAGAAAGGTGATCACATATCCTTGCTTATTCCTGTGTGCCGTTATGAAGCTGCAAGGTTGTATCCCAGTTCCATTTTATGGCTGTGAAGTCCAAGAGCTAGCTCAAAGTATGCAGATTTTATTTTCAACCTGATCAAGCTGGTAACAATGTTTCTGAAGGTACCAAATAGAAGTGTGTTTTGTTACAGACAGAGAAAGCAGACCGGCGTCAGAACTTTGTCTCTCTTGCTTTACGTAAGCGCTACAGCTATCTGACTGAGCCTGGAATGAGTGAGTTACTATTGCAAACCTACTAATCACAAGCACAACTATGATAAGAAGAGACATTTTTTCTATAAACGTATTTTGGTGTCATTTGAAAAAAATCAATAGAAAAATTAACTACAGCAAAACCCTCAATGGTCTCCTCTGTGTTGACAGAAAACTGACTGGCAAGCAGTTGCTCTCTCTAAACCAAAAGTAATCGAAAAAGCCATATAACTCCTTGGATATAGCAAGGGGAACAGAACTGCAAGTTGCAAACTACGGTCCAAAATACACTGTTCCTCCTTTCTTTATGAGGCTAATTAAATAAATTATCTGTTTTGTAAATGATGCACTAAAAATAACGATGTGCACAGACCATTCAAATATATTTTAAAATGTTTGAATTTCTAGCTAAAGTTAATTTAAACTCTCTCATTTTATTTCTTTATCTTTTCTTTTACAGTGTTTCATTATTTCCCATTGCCCCATCATTTTCTTCTCTTCTGCTCACTTCGCTTTGACATGATCTTAGGTCTAGCCCTGTTTCCCCTTTTAAATACACTATATTTTCCCAAGCTCAAGCCTTAATTAATATCCCTCCTTTCCCTTGTCAGAATTTGGCCTTTTGTCCTTCTTCACAGTCTTTTCCTCCTCTTCTCAGAGGATCATCACAGTCACCATCTCCCAATTGGCATTTTGATATAATTTCATAAAATCTATTGACAAATATAATTTGCTCTGCTAATTTCCAGTGGGTGGATGCTGAGTAATGATCTCATGAGCTCTTTGGCTTCTTTGGGTTGGAGATGTTCCAGCCTATACTGTATTTCTCAAACCCTGAAGAAAACCTGGAGCATATGAGATGTAAGACCTCACCCATCCATAAGGAAACTACTAAACCAGCTGGGACCTCACAGGAGGCTCTGAGATATTATCCAAAAATTTGGGGAATGAAATGAGCCAGTTTTGGGTAAGGTATTAATTAAGAGTTTGAAGGATGGATATTTTTTTCACTTGGTTTCTGAAGATTAATTTAGAAACAAAGTGTTTATATTATTTCACCAATGATTCTTCATGTCTCAATTACAAAAAAGTGAAAAAACCGTAAATGAAGTGGAAAGCCAAGAATGAAAGAAAGATTGAATAAGGTATAAGAGCCTCTGCTCATAATTTTGATGCACCAGCTTCTACAGATTTGCAGAATGGTAGATGATTGTGCCCCCAAACATTTGACTCAGATACGTTTTCTTTGTAGTCTGGAAAAGAAAAGCTGTTTTTCTTTACTTTTATCCTTCCATCGTCACCTTCAAAGAAGGGTGTTTGAACTCAAAAATCAAGACTAGCCAGCAGACAGAAAACTTCAGAATTGTATAATGAGTAACCAAAGAAGGTAAAACAGTTTGTCAGAAGCTGATACTCAAGATTGTCCCCAGAGTGGATAAGAAATAATGCTCTAGTAATAAGCTGCCTATGATATATGTTCCTACCACCCATTCTAGTTGAACTAATTGGAAGTACTTGGAGCTTTGCAGCAGTGATGTGGACTTGCAAGTAGATGGGGTATTTTGATACTGGCTTTTTGTTCTTCTTTTTTGCTCCTTACTCTACTCTGCAATGACATGTGGAGCATCACTTTCTCCTTCCTTACCTCCTCCCCTGGTTGCTAGAAAAAGAGGAGATTAAATCTGGACCTGGAACTGTTTTCCTTGAAGTTGGTGATTTAACTCACTGCTGATTTAAGGAGCAACACATTTTAGACTTTTTCCTTCCCACTGCTGCTGGAGTCCATGGGGCAATAGCAAGTAAGAGCATAGAGGAGAGCATGGATAAAAAGAACATTTTGCTGTACCCAGTACAGGTATATCAGGCAGAATAGGGAGCATTCCTGTGAATTGTAAGATGTTCTCCAGTCTTTCTGTTGACTTCAAGCAGAACCTAGATTAGAATATCACTGTTTGGCAGGCTTGCATTTCCTCACCCACCATTTTCTTTCACCAGTACCAAGTGAGGAAGTGCACGAATAATACTTAGCAGGCAATCAAAAAGTAGTGAATAACCATATACCCTAGTGAAGCCTGAGGCTAAAGGGCAAGTGCTTCTTGTACCCAGAATGTGTATGCATAAAAATAACTGCACAGCCTAAAATACATGCTGTAGACTCTTGGAATAATTGATATACTTCCTTTTCTTTAAAAAGGGAGTAAAACTGTTTATTTCTAGGTGATCCAAGTATCTCAATTTCTTTGGTTGGTAGTCAACTGACTGCTTCCTTCATCCTATCCTTTTTCTCAAGTGCTGTGTGAAATACAGGCAAGACATTTTACTATACCTAAATATATAAATTAATGGAAAGATGAGGAAGGAGAAATTACCATTGGATTTATTGCCTCACTAAATTGTAGTGCTGGGACTGGTACATTTCAGCACACCAAGAGCCTGTTACAGCAATATAAACTCTAGAACAAATTGGTTTTATTTCATTAGTGCATTTTAGTATTTTTGGACTTGAGACTACATGAACTTTTGGTGAACCTTAGCAACTGCTCCTAATAAATCACTCTCCTAGTCTAGTTTATTTAATGAAGTTTTTCAATGGGGGGGGTGTTCAAACTGTATTTTTTTAAATGCTTTGTAAGCAGTATGCATCCAATGACTGTCTTTTGGAATACAGTCTGTGCCAGTAGTATTCAATATTCAAGAACTCTTTAACCTAATTGTTCTATTGCCATGATGGGCTCAGAACACTTTCTGCTTACAAGATATGAGCCTTTGATGTACTAAACGTCTTTTTTTTAGAGAAGTTTGTGTGATACAAGTTTAGGATTTGAATGTAAGTCTTACTTGGCTTTATAATGAATTTTGTCTGATTGTAAGACAGACGAAACAGGTTTGATAAATTATCAGTATAACATCAAACAAAGGCTTGCTGAACAAGTAGTTTGGATATTGTAGCTCCATTTCTAACTTGGTGCCTCCAAGTTGTTTTCCTCTCTATGAAAGAACTATCTGAATGTTATTGCTGTGACAGAGGGTGTAGATGCTGTAATGTTATTCCCAGAAATACTGCCTTCTGGACTGGCTACCTCCAGCCAGTGACTTGAAAATATAGTTGTCAGCAATGATTTGGTTAGGAAAACCTGTGAATAAGTTGTGCATTTGGCAGATGCTAATGGTCAATAGGTTCATCCTTGCCAAATCATCTCTGTTCTTTCAGTGTTTTTCTAATATTACCTTTTGAGAAATGTAAAGCTGAACAGGTCTTTCTCTAAGCTGATACAGAAATCTCAAAAGGTATCAAGACACACTACATCTTGTAGAAAAAGTGTACTCTTCTTTTAAATGCCTCTTTTGAAAAGATTTTGTAAGGTTTATATATTGTGCATAATACAGCATAGAAAATGTGTCCTTCCATGTGCTTGATTTGACATGATATACTCTGCATGGATAAAGTGTTTTAGTTGCTTTGCTTGCTCACGTTTATCATAAATCATATTCTCCATTTTTCTTGTGTGATAAATGCTTCTTATAATCATTTCATGTAAAGTTTTGGTTTAGTTTTACTAAATGAAAGGAATATCGCATGAAAAAACAAATGCAAAAGGTTCCTTTTTATTTTTTAAATTTCAACTCAGAAAAGTTCTTGCTCTTATTGGCTTTGTGAGCGTGAAGCATATACGAATTGTGCATGGGAGATAAAGATTTGAATTTATTCTAGTTGCTTCACAGTTTGCACATCAATTGCCTGTCACTTAAAGGTATTTTAGGTTCTGCATGAAATAGTTTGAGTGGTTTTCAAAAACAATTTTAGCTATTTAATGTCATTCTGCACAAATTTACGTTGTTTTATATAGGTGCACTATATGAACAGAACAATAGAACAACAGAAATTCCTAAAAGGATAATTGTAGTAGTTGTACAAAGCAAAGACATACCTATACAGGCAAAATGAAGTCACATTAATATTCCAAAAATAGCACATCAGAAAGTCAATGGGAAGTAAGAGAAGAATTTTTTGTTGTGGTTATTTTTTTTTTTATCATTATGCATTCCTTCTTTATGTCTGTTTTCCATTGTTTGCGGACTTGGTTGCTATATGCATTCTATTCTTTCATTTCATGTTGCTTTTTATTTTGGCTCATTCCTATTCTTTCTTTTTCAATTGTTTCTTTTACGTACTCCATTCTAATTCATACAAACAATTGTACTTGCTTTTTGTAATATTACAACGTTTACTGACCAATTTTCTTCTCTGGTCTCTCTGTTTTTCAATCATTTTTGTTGATTTTATGTTTGATTTTGATTTAAAAATTTAAGAAACAGTTGAACGGAGTTCAGGAGCAACAAGAACTCTACCCGCTACTTATTCATACAAGCCATTCTTTTCAACAAGACCATATCAGTCATGGACAGCAGCTCCAATTACAGTGCCTGGGCAACCCAAATCAGGCTTCACTTCCCTATCAAGCTCTTCCTCTAACACTCCTACAGCTTCCCCATTAAAATCAATATGGTCTGTTTCTTCTGCTTCTCCAATAAAATCCACATTAGGAGCTTCTACTACTTCTTCAGTTAAATCTGTTAGCGATGTAGCATCTCCAATTAGATCCTTTCGGACAATTTCTTCACCAATAAAAACTGTTGTATCACAACCTCCATATAATATCCAAGTTTCTTCTGGTTCTTTCATCAGAGCTCCCACAGTAACAGAAGCCACTAATTTAAAAGGGCTGGCATCCACTTCAACATTTCCCTCTCGGACATCTCCAGTGACTACAGCAGGGTCTCTTTTGGAGAGATCATCCATTACCATGACGCCTCCAGCATCCCCCAAATCAAACATTAACATGTATTCTTCAAGTTTGCCATTTAAATCAATCATCACATCAGCATCACCACTTTTATCTTCTCTAAAATCAGTGGTATCTCCTGCTAAGTCAGCAGTTGATGCTGTTTCATCACCTAAAGTCATGATGACTTCATCTCTCTCATCACCTGTGAAACATGTAGCTGGTCATGCAGATGTAGCATTGGTTAATGGATCTGCGCCACCTCTGAAATACCCTTCCTCTGCCAATTTAATAACAGGATCCAAAGCCACAGCCACATTTCAAGACAAGATCTCTGCAACTACACATTCTGCAAGTTGTGCTGCCATTGCAGTTGCTGACACAGTTGAGAGAGTGTTTTCAAGTACTACTACAATGTCATTTTCTCCAGTCAGGTCATTTGTGTCTTCAGCACCATCAGCTTTTCAATCGATAAGAGCTACTTCTGCAGGTGCACTATACACATCCCTTGGATCAATATCTGCAACTACCTCTTCAGTAACTTCATCAACAATAACAGTGCCAGTATATTCTGTAGTCAATGTTTTGTCAGAACCAGCATTAAAGAAGCTTCCAGAGTCATCTTCACTTACAAAATCAGCAGCTGCATTATTGTCACCTATTAAAACATTGACTACAGAGGCACATACACAGCCCCACTTTAGCAGAACTTCATCTCCAATAAAATCTTCCTTATTTTTAGCACCCTCTGCTCTTAAGTTGTCCACACCATCTTCTTTATCCTCTAGTCAGGAGATATTGAAAGATGTTGCTGAAATGAAGGAGGACTTAATAAGGATGACTGCAATATTGCAGACAGATGTAACAGAGGACAAGCCATTCCAACCTGAACTAATTAAAGAGGGTAGAATTGATGATGAAGAGCCTTTTAAAATTGTTGAGAAAGTAAAGGAGGACTTAGTAAAAGTTAGTGAGATACTGAAAAAAGATGTGTGTTTAGAAAACAAAGGGTCATCCAAAGTATCAAAAAGTGATCAAGGACACTTATCTGAAGATGACTGGGTAGAGTTCAGTACGGAGGAGATTGATGAAGCAAAACAGCAAACGAAAACGTGTCATCCTATATCTGTTCCAGAAAAAATGCAAATTAAAACTAAAGTCATGTCTGAGAAGGATTATAATTTGTCAAAAGTTATTGATTATTTAACAAATGATATTGGGAGTAGTTCACTAACAAACATAAAGTACAGGTTTGAAGAGGGGAAAAAAGAAGGTGAAGAGAGACAAAAACGCATTTTAAAACCAGCCATTGCTTTACAGGAACATAAGCTTAAGATGCCTCCAGCCTCCATGAGGCCTTCTACTTCAGAAAAAGAATTATGTAAAATTGCAGATTCCTTTTTTGGAACAGATACAATTTTAGAGTCTCCAGATGATTTTTCTCAACCTGACCAAGACAAAAGTCCTTTGTCTGACAGTGGGTTTGAAACAAGAAGTGAAAAAACCCCTTCAGCCCCACAAAGTGCAGAAAGCACAGGGCCAAAACCACTTTTTCATGATGTGCCCATCCCTCCTGTCATTACAGAAACAAGAACCGAAGTAGTTCATGTTATCCGCAGCTACGAACCTTCATCGGAAGAGATTCCAGAGCAGCAAACAGAGGAGCTACCACCATCAAAACCTGCATCTACTTTTATGGAGTTGGAGCAAAAATCTGCTGGGTCTATTAAAGAAAAAGTTAAAGCCTTTCAAATGAAAGCCAGCAACAGTGAAGAAGATGACCACAAATGTGTGCTTAGCAAAGGTGTCCGTGTGAAAGAAGAAACTCACATCACTACTACAACTAGAATGGTTTATCATAAACCTCCATGTACTGAAAGTACTTCTGAAAGAATTGAGGAAACAATGTCCGTTCATGACATAATGAAAGCTTTTCAATCAGGACGTGACCCTTCCAAAGAACTGGCAGGTTTATTTGAACATAAATCATCCGTAACATCAGATGTTAGCAGAGATGTTGAAACTTCACAACAACCGGCTGAGAAGGACAGCAAAATGAAACCCAAACTGGAGCGTATAATAGAGGTCCATATTGAAAAAGGTAATCAAGCTGAACCTACTGAAGTCATTATTAGAGAAACAAAAAAGCATCCAGAAAAAGAAATGTATGTATATCAAAAAGACTTACCACGGGGAGATTTTAACCTAAAAGATTTGGAAAAACATGATGTTTTTCCTTGTTCAGATGAACAAGGTCAGCAAGAAGAAGAAGAACTTACAGCTGAAGAATCACTTCCTTCTTATCTGGAGTCTTCTAGAGTAAACACTCCTGTGTCCCAGGAAGAAGACAGTCGCCCTAGTTCTGCTCAGCTGATATCTGATGACTCTTACAAAACACTGAAGCTTTTGAGTCAGCACTCAATAGAATACCATGATGATGAGTTGTCAGAATTAAGAGGGGAGTCTTACAGGTTTGCTGAGAAAATGCTTCTTTCAGAAAAGCTAGATGTGTCTCATTCTGATACTGAGGAGTCAGTTACTGACCATACTCTACCCCTTAGTTCAGAGATACAGGGGTCTG
This sequence comes from Crocodylus siamensis, assembly GCF_052110815.1. Lineage (NCBI taxonomy): Eukaryota > Metazoa > Chordata > Crocodylia > Crocodylidae > Crocodylus > Crocodylus siamensis. The sequence continues at coordinate 46,085,648 of NC_143401.1, read as the reverse complement.
ATAAGCGATACAGAGAAAAAGTAGCCACTGCCCCTAAAAAAGAAATTATCTCCAAAATCTATAAAGATGTATCTGAAAATGGTGTAGGTAAAATATCTAAAGATGATCATTATGATAAAGTGACAGTATTACACTATACTGGAGATGTTAGTAGTCCAAAACATGCCATGTGGATGCGCTTTACTGAGGACAGATTAGACAGAGGTAGAGAAAAGTTGATATATGAAGACAGGGTGGACAGGACTGTTAAGGAGGCAGAAGAAAAACTGACTGAAGTATCACAGTTTTTTCGGGACAAAACAGAAAAGTTGAATGATGAACTACAATCTCCAGAGAAAAAGCACCATAAAAAAAATGGCAAAGAAATGCATTCTAGTCAGAGGTCTGCCAGTAGCAGCCCTGAAAAGGTACTACTTACAGAATTACCATCAAGTGATGATTGGAGTAAAGTGAAACAGTATGGGCGCAATGGAAAATATTTTCCAAAATCTGATGAAAGAAGAGCAGCCAGTTTGCCCAGCAGTCCTGAAAAAAGGATTTTTGTGCAACAAATAGAGGACTGTAAACAAACTATGGAACACAAGGGAAATGCTCAACAGACTGGCACAACTGAAGCTTCACAGGCTGGATTTCAGCTCAAGCAATCAAAACTCAGTTCCATTAGACTTAAATTTGAACAAAGTATAAGCCCAAGGACCAAAGACCTACCTCAAGAAGAGAAAGAACAAGATAGTCAGTCCAAAATTCCAGTAAAGAAATTACAAGAAAGCAAGCTACCAGTGTACCAGCTTTATGCAAGAGAAAAGCAGGCAAAGCAAATAGATATCACGGATGGAAACATGGCTTTGCAAAAAGAAATTAAAGTGAAAGAAGATGACATCCAAGGTAAAGGAAGAGTTACAGAAGACCTTTGTGCTTCAGGTGTACAGAAACAGAAAACTGAAACTTCGAGCAAAAACATGCCAGAACATGTTTTGGAACAGCAGGCTAAAAACTTTTCATACAGCTCAGACTCACCAGTGAAGGGACACTGGGACAAAAAAATCTATAGAACTTGGGAGAGTCCTGGAGCTTCTAATCATAAAACACAGAAAGAAAAACACTCGCATGTACTTGTTCCAGATGTAGTAAAAGAAAACCATATTGATCATGCTGATGAGAACACTGAGAAAAAGAGTGAATTTATCACTGTGACAGAGAGTGAACAGAAATTGTCAACAAATGGATGTCATTCAGAGGAGGTGAAGGAAGTGACTGTGAAATCTCCATCAAAAAAGGTTCTGTACAGAGGGTATATCATCCGAGAAGGGGAATGTCCCAGTGAAATGGCTGATAAAATTACAAAGAGAAACGAAGAATTGACTATGTCCCACATTCCAGTCAGAATTGCTGAGGAGAAGACTGTTCTTGATCAGTCCAAAAGCACCATTTATGAACTGTCAGCTAAGGTGTCCCAGTCAACTATGATTAAGGAGCAAGTTGAAAGACAATTTGATTATGTGGACGATGAAAAAATAAAACATTCAGAAATCAGTAAAGTTACCAAGCAACAAGGTTCTTCCATAGGGTTAAGTCCTCCTGGGGAGGAAACTGAAATATCCCGTAGCAAATCACCTGATTCTTTAGAATTTACTCCTGGAAAGGAATCTCCTTTGAGTGAATTATTTGACCCTAGTGCCAGTGATTACTTGGATAAAGTTTCACCTTTAGTAAATACTGAGGGAGTGAAAGAGATAAAGACTTTACCTGTCTATGTCAGTTTTGTTCAAGTAGGAAAGCAATATGAAAAGGAGATGCAACAAGGAAATGTGAAAAAAATTATAAGTCAGGAAAGTAAGACAATACAAGAGACAAGGGGAACATTTTATACAGCTAGACAGCAAAAACATCCTCCTTCTCCACAAGGTAGTCCAGAAGATGATACATTAGAACAAGTATCTTTCATAGATAGCTCTGGGAAAAGCCCTCTAACTCCAGAAACCCCCAGTTCTGAGGAAGTGAGTTATGAGTTTACCTCTAAAACACCTGACTCACTAATAACTTATATACCAGGCAAGCCCAGTCCCATACCTGAGGTTTCTGAGGAATCAGAGGAGGAAGCAGAGGCCAAATCAACCTCTATAAAACAGACAGCAGTGGAGGAACCAAAAATTGATAAAATCATGCCTAATAATATAAACAAAGACTCTAACAAAAGACCAAAAAGTAACAGAGTTGCCTACATTGAATTCCCACCTCCTCCACCATTAGATGCAGATCAAGCAGAGGCAGAGAGGAAGCATCATTATTCCCCTGAGAATGAGGTGGATATGATAGAAGTAAATCTACAAGATGAGCATGACAAATGTCAACTGACTGAACCAGTCATAAGAGTACAGCCACCTTCTCCTGTGCCACCTGGAGCAGATGTCAGTGATTCCAGTGATGATGAATCTCTCTACCAACCAGTTCCATTAAAAAAGTATACTTTTAAACTAAAAGAAACTGAAGATGACCAAAAGGAAGCCTCAAAACCTAAATCCCCTGAAAAGAGTGAGAAACAGAAAGAGTTAGGCCATCCTACTTCTGGGGTACCCAATGAGTTTGACATTGGTCTTGATTCACCTCAGAATGATGTAGTGCAAAACGGGAACAATGACCAGTCTGTCACTGAGTGTTCCATAGCAACTACTGCAGAATTCTCTCATGATACCGATGCAACTGAAATTGACTCTCTTGATGGTTATGACTTACAAGATGAAGATGATGGTTTAACTGAGAGTGATTCTAAACTTGCAGGTCCTGCTGTAGAAACCAAAAAGGATATTTGGACTACAGAGGGCATCTTAAAGCAGACTGATCGTTGCTTCAGTCAAAGCAAGCTTGAAGTTATTGAGGAGGAAGGAAAGGTAGGCACTGAAGAGGACAAGGCACCTTCAAAAGTTCCAGCTTCTGAAAAGAGTTCAGATAAAACTGAACAGAAGTCAGGGGCTCAGTTTTTCACATTAGAAGGCAGACACCCTGACAGAACTGTGTTTCCTGATACGTATTTCAGTTACAAAGTAGATGAAGAATTTGCAACCCCTTTTAAAACAGTAGCTACCAAAAGTCTAGATTTTGACCCATGGTCCAGTAATCGAGGAGATGATGAAGTGTTTGAGACTAAATCCAGGGATGATGAGGCTAAGCCATTTGGTCTGGCAGTGGAAGACCGATCTCAAGCAACAACACCAGATACAACTCCAGCCAGAACTCCAACAGATGAAAGTACTCCAACTAGTGAGCCCAACCCCTTCCCATTTCATGAAGGGAAGATGTTTGAGATGACTCGCAGTGGTGCAATTGACATGAGCAAGAGGGATTTTGTTGAAGAAAGACTCCAATTTTTTCAGATTGGTGAGCATACTTCTGAAGGGAAGCCAGGGGACAAGGGGGAAGGGGATAGTACAGTCACTGCCATCACACAGCCACAGTCAGGGGACAACACTGTAGAAACAAACCTAGAGAGAGAAGTAGAAACATCAGCAGTTGAACATAAGCCCGTCATCCAGGCCAGTGGAGATTGCATGGAAGCAACACTTGGTAGTAACTCACTGGAGAAATCATCAACAGCTGTTAACACTTCTAAAGTTGATCCCAGATTGCGTACACCAATTAAAATGGGAATTTCCGCTTCCACCATGACTCTGAAGAAAGATGGCCCTGGAGAAGTAACAGATAAGATAGACCCTGTGATGCCAAGTTGTCAGGGATTAGAAACTGAAAACATAGCAGTGATTACAAGTTCAGCTACTATCCAGACAAGCTGTAGGCAAACCGAGGCACATGATTTTCCAAAAGATAATTTTAATAACAACAACAATTTGGATTCATCCACTGTCCATACAAATAATATTGCCAGTAATGTAGTACTAAAAGAACATTCTGAACCTAAATGTTCCACACAGAAAGCTAATCAAATGAAAAACACTTCAGGAAAAGGTGCAGGGGCAACGCAAGGACACAAAATAAGAGATAAGCAAAAAGTACTTGGAGAACAGCAAAAGTCAACAGAGTTGGTAGGAAGTAGAGCAAAATCAAAACTTCCCATAAAGGCCAGCTCAGTAAAAGAAGTCTTCCCACTAAGTAATCTTCAAAACAATACAGGGAGTAAAATGAGACGGGCCACTAAACCTGACAAAATAAAGCAAAACATTTCTGCTCCCTGTCTAGAAGTAAGATCTAAGATTCCAGTAAAAAATACGTATAGGAATAATCTAGCTAGAAAAACTCCAGCAGTGCAAAAGCAAGAGCAGTTAGAAAAAGGAAAAAGAAAACAGCTTCCTTCTAAATTACCAATAAAGGTAAGATCTACCTCCATCACAATGACAACAGTTAAAGTAAAAAAAAATCAGCTTAGGGAGGTATGTAAACATTCTATTGAATATTTTAAGGGAATTAGTGGTGAGACATTAAAACTTGTGGATCGTCTCTCTGATGAAGAAAAAAAGATGCAGTCAGAGGTGTCTGATGATGAAGAAGACAGTACATCAAGAAACACATCATTATCAGAAGCTACTCAAGTTTACCAGCCTTCCATTACATCGAAGTCTGCTAGAGATATGAGAACAGAGGCAGCATCTTTAAAATCAAAGATTGAAAAGGCCGACAGTGAGAGGAGGAGGAGTAAGAGGACTGGTGAGAATGAAGGCAGTCAGGTTTCTGGAGCTCTCGTGGCTCACCTCGTGGAGATCAAGCCTAGTTTGTAAAACTTTCAACTTGTTGATCCTAGTGCATGAACTGTTGTGATTGCTTGTGAAGTGATTTACCGTAGTTCTCATTCTGTCATTGTCATCTGTATGTGCTGTCGTATACTCTTCTTTCTTCCTTTAAACAAATTCTGTCCTGTAGACAGATAGTGATGCATGCTAAAAATATTGTGTAACTCAAAACTTGAAAAAAATTCTTTTGTGATAGCCAAGTTAATTTTGTCAAAGTAGAGAAAATAGATGTTAATCCAATCCTGGTGTTTTTTGCGAGTTCTTGAACAACTTGTGTACAGTCCAGTAACTAGATTGTCAGCATGTTTGGTTTCATTATACTACAACATCACGTAGCTTTATATTTGGCCTTACAGAGCTGAAAGTATAAATAACAGCTGTGAAAAGAAATTATTTATAGGTTATTAGAACACACAATCATTTGAGTAGACAACATGAACACCATCAACTTAGTAAGATTAAAATATTAAATATTATAATAAGCTATTGTCCAGAACTCTTTATAAATTTTTTCTAATCAAGAAATTGTAAATCACAGGTCCACAGAGTCCATGTGAGCGTACCGATATAAGGATGGCAATTGTAGCTGATCACCTGGGACTTAGCTGGACAGGTAAATTTTCATTGCATCAGTAACGTCAATCCTGGGATTTTACAGTCATTCCTTTTGCAAATAATCTTTTCTAGTTAGGCATTGTATGTCCTTTACAGATTAAAGGCCAGGCACCTTCAGGTTCTTTTGAAGTTGTGTGGCATTAATGGTACTGTGCATGTTATAGGCAGAGCTCTCCATCTCACAAAACTAGAGGCTGTATAAACGTTTATAAATGTCAATAGAAATGTAATTGATGTAATTATAATAACAAATAATTATGCCTTTTATTTAAAAAAAATTAAAATCACTTAAATATTAATCTCAAAATGATTGTCTGAAAGCAGAGATGTTAAAAATGTGGCCCAAAGAACCATTTCACATGGCCCATGGGGCTCTTTCAGGAGCCGGGAATTCAGTGGAAGTACCCCTGCCAAATTTCCAGGTAGGGATTCCTGTTGGTGATGCATGTCATTGTTTAGGTGACAAGTGACAACTGTCACTGCTAGGTCCAGATCTGTCCTTCAGATCTGGATGGAGAGGGAGGGGGGCATGGTTGAGTTTGATACCTTGCCCTAAAGGGTTGGGTCATGCTGGGGTCAAGAGAAAGACCATTGGTTTGGTCCAGACTGACATTCCCTCAGTTCCAGAATTCTGATTTTTCCAGTGTTGAGCCCCAGATGTTTGTATACAACAACATCTATAGGTATTCAGCCCATTACATTAATTTTACTAGTTCTGCAGTTACAAATTGTACATCAGTGGAAATCTAATCCCCTCATAAGCTCACAGTTCCATTTGTACTATGTTACATGATTATAGTGTAGGTAGAAAAGATATATAGTAAGTCAATATGTGGATACCAAGTACTTGAGCATATAAGATTGTAAAAATCAGTGTGTGGTGACCTCTGCAGTGATTTTTTTTTGCATGTGTGATGTGTTGCATGTAGATACAAAATTTTATGTAACAGGCCAATTATTACACAGATATGGTATGATTTTTTTTGTTTCAAAATTAAAGACTGATACTTTAATACCTGTTGTTGTCATTATCCTATAAATGATCAATTTGTGTTCTATTTTTGTTGATGTGAATTCATGTATGTAACCTAATAAAGCTGTTACTTTCACAGAATGTACAAGATATAAGCCTAACATGATGATTACAATGTGTTTTTATAGTGTGTTTTTTCTTGCTTTATAGAACTGGCAAGGGAACTGAATTTTTCTGTGGATGAAATTAATCAAATACGAGTAGAAAACCCAAACTCACTGATTGCTCAGAGCTTCATGTTATTAAAAAAATGGGTTACCAGAGATGGGAAAAATGCTACAAGTAAGTTCAGAGCAGTTCTTTTTGTTGTTTATAAATTATACATGACTTCACATATTGTCATGTCTACAAAGTGCAACCTGCATATGACTGTGTATATTTTTTGTGATAAGTACCCTCTGCACGTGTCTGCTGAAGTCCAAACTTGGTATTGGGGTGAAATTCTCCAGAGGACAAATGCACCAGCCTTTATACCTGTTGGTTTTCACTCCACCTCTCAATATCTGGGGTGGGCTAGTGGTGTTCTGCAGAGATGTAATTCCATCAGCCAATCACTGTCCAGCATGAGATGCACATTTCTTGTATGGGCTCCCTTACAAAGACCCATCTCTGATTCACTGAAAAGGCACTGGTTTTATTCTGTTCTGGTTATTTGCGTTTTATGGGAGAGATCTTTTTTTTCTTTGAATATCTTATGATATAACCAAAACAATGTATGAAATGTAAAGATGGCATGAGAGAGTGTCATGTAGAGAATTGTTTTTACATGAGCAGTAACAAGATTTCACCATATCTAAATATGATCACATTCCTCATTCATTAGCCATATACTTAACAATCCTATTGTTCCTACAAGTACAGTGACATTTCTACAGACGTATTAAGCCATGCTAATCTGAAGTCAGGCAGAAGATAGGATCTAAGAGGCATGAGGTTTCATAGGCAGCAGGCCTACGTTTTCAGGAAAGGACTTGCAGAAAAAAAAACCTTTATATAGAAGGAAAAGGGGCAGGGACTGTTGAGAGAGGTAATAAGTGGGTAGATTAGGTTGAGATAAACGAAGTAGTTAAAACCTGGATGGATATTGGAGTTAACAGGTAATGGAATAAGAAGCCCTGGTCCCTGTTGAGACCATCATTAATATAATCAAGTCTGGATAATCTCTTCTTCTACAGTTTCAGATTCAAGTTGGTTTTTAAAGTTCTGTTGTTTAAGGATAGCTAATCTGAGGTCATAGTATCACAAAACAGTAAGGCCAAAATGAACCTCCAGAAGTTGTCAAGTCCAACCCCCTGGGCTAGGGACAACATTACACATAAACCGGTTTAAGTGATTGCAAACTTGTTTAAACCTGTAACAGAACTTAAGTTCAGTACACATAAACCAGTTTCAAAATGACTGAAATTGGTTTAAGATAAACCTGGCTGAATGTAGTATCAGACTTAACTGATTTGGGTCAAATCGATTTATGCAATCTGTCCCAGACCCCTTCCTGGTTTAAGTTAAATGAGTCTTCCAGCACTCCAGCATGCTTTCTGGGCTGGGTGGGGCTGTCTACTCCAGACAGCAGAGCTGGCCCCTCCTCCTGCTCCCTGGCCAGAGCTCCAGCACAGACTGCAGACACAGCAGGGTCTGCCTGGCTTCCCCCTGCTCCACCTGCTTGCTGCTCAAGCAGGGATCCCCCCTCCCATCTCCCACAGCCCCACAGACCCTAGGCATGTGGTATGCTAACTAATGCTGAGAGGCATCTCTGTTTGTTTCTCCAATTTCATTTGGACAGGCAAATAGGACAGTGTCCATTTAGGAAGCTAATCAACAGGTCAGCTGTTAAGGTCCCTCCTTCCTTCCTTGGAAAAAACTATTTCAGAAGAGCTTGAACTAATGAGAGAGGCTATTGTTTTACTGATGGGGTGATAAACACTGTTGTCAGCCTCCTATTGACTTGTTCACCTGTCAGTTTGCTGCAGACAGTATAAAGAAGCAGGAAGAAGGAGATTGAAAAGCTCCATATCATCAGCAGATACATGCACTGCCCCCCCCACCCCCCCTTGCCTCAGAGTGCTAGCCTGGTGCTGGGGTCTGGCCACACTTCCGCCCCTTGAGCAGCAAGCTGGGAAAAGCCTGGGACAGTGCAGGCAGATGTCCCTAGTCAGAGTGTTCTGCTGGGGTCTAGCCATGCCCCCCTCAGCTCAGCACTCTGGAAGGGAAGGGAGGGCTGCTCTAGCACCCCCTGGCTTCTAGCCTGAGCCACTGCAGGCATGTTTCTACATTTTTTCAGTCCAGAAGGGATTTCTGTGCAGTTACAAACTGGCTCAGCCTAGGAAGGTTAGACTAACCTGCAAAGATTGAATCAGTTCAGGCTGAGGCTTTTTTTAATGTCTATCCCTAGCCCTAATCAAGGCGGGATCACCCCTATCCAAACCATCCCCTAAGTGCTTTTCATAACCTATTACTAAAACTACACAAACAATCCTGTTGCAAGACATATAAGATACATTGCTCAAAAACACCAATAACACCTTAATCTGCCACCAGTCAAGCAGGGAGATGAGGGCCTGGCAGTGTCGTGCCACTGCAAAGATTAGTAAAATACACTTTAGAAACACAAGGAATATAGCCAAGCCCCCACTATGGAGGAAGATATAAAAAAAAACCCATGCTGTACATGCCAGTCTGATTGTGAGATAAAATTCCTACCTAATTATGTAAGTATCTGACCTTGAATGGAAGAGCAAGACTCCCTAACCAGGAACTTACAGGTTTTAGTTCCAGCAGGAGCAGGGGCACACTGTACTCAAAATCCTCAGCTTTGGCTGCTAACAACACCCAGTGTTACTGAGGAAGGTAAAAAATTCCATCTCAACTCCATGTGACAACCAGCATGGGGAAAACCAAACACCCTCCATTCTGCTCTGCAAATGGGGACAGCAAACATAACTCTACATGTCACATCCCCTAACTGGAGAGCAGGACTTTCTGTAACCCTAGCTCCTTCATAAACATTTCCTGCCCCTTTTTATCTTCTTTTGTAGCTAAGCTCATTGGGGAACTCTGCTTCATTCTTCTGCTGTTGATCATGGTCCTCTCTGGACTGCAGAACTTTTCTCTCAATCTTTCAGTGATCCATGGCAGGGAGGGTCTCATGGGTTTCCAACTATTGATTTTTACAGCATATCCAGGCATAGCTACTCCTAAACTATCGCTGAGCAAAGTTTATCCGATGTCGTCTTGAAAACCTCCAAAGTAGGAGATTCTACAACTTCCATAAGCAGTCTATTCTACTGCCTCACTATTCTAACAATGAAGACATTTTTCCTGATATTCATTCAAAACCTAATTTGCTTCAAATTCAAACCATTATTTTGAATCCTATTTTGCAGTGGTGGGGAAAACGTGTTCTTCTTTAGCTGCATTACACTGCAGACTCAATACAAGTCTGTGATCTGCCAGGACTCCTAGATCGTTCTTTGTAGTGGTACCATCCAGCCAGTTGTCACCCCTTTTTTTACCTGTGTTTTTTATTATTCTTCCTGACACATAGCACCTTGCATGACAACTTTATCCCATTGGCTTCAGCCCAACTTTCTTGTATATCAAAGATCTTTCTGAATTATGTTCCTGTCCTCCAGTGTGTTTCATGCCATTTGCAAATTTTCCCAGAAAGCTCTGTATTCCAGCATCCAAATAATTAATAAACACATTGAACTGGACTGGGCCTCAATGATGAAATGCCCAGGGGGGTTAAAGTGTTCTGCCAGAGACTTTAGTGTGTTCTGGAAATAATGTTGAATTAGAGCCAATTCATTCTTTTAGGTAGGGATTTCCCCATCTGGCCAGTGAAGACATTAGAGGAACACTGTAAGCAGGTGATGGTGTATGTGACATTGGTAGAAAAGCAGGTGAATGAGCCCCCATGTATGTTGCTGAGTCCAATGATGATATGGTCTGTGTTGATGAGTGGCAAAACTGACACTTACATTTCTCCTATGCCTTTCCTGTTTCCTTCTGTATAAAAGTTTCTGTTTCTGCTATAAGTTGTTGCCTACAGAACTTTGTGCCTCTGCAGTAGCATAACTAGGACTGAGTAAGAAGGGCATCAGCCCCTGTGCCAACTATGAGAGGGTGCCAGAATCCCATAGCTCCCTGCCCCTTTCCCCACTCCAGGAGTCTTTGACACAGCGTTGTCTTACACTGCCCTGGCCCAGCCATAGTTCAGAGAGCTGGTCAGCACACACTGCACCAAACTATATCTGGGGTGAGTGGGGCAAACAGAATGGTGCTTCTCACCCCTCTTCCCCCAGGGAGCCTTTGCCAGAGCAAGCAGTATGCACTGGGGGCACTGTATGCATTGGGGGCACTGGGGGCTGGTGGGGGGCAAAGGGAGGGGATCAAATAGGGTGCCAGGACCAGCTGCCAGGGAGTCCAGCTCTGAGGCTGCTGTTGCCAAAATGAATTCTGCTACAGCAGCAGAGGCAATAGCCTAGGCAAGTAACTTCCTTTCCCCTGACCCACATCTCCCCTTACCCCCTGCCAGTGGTCAGCATATCCATATCCCTCCCCACCCCCAGCCCAGGAGTTCATTATGCCTCTGTCTCTCTGAAACAATTAGTCCCTAAGGTGCCATGATTACTTTCTGAATGACAAATCTAGTAGAAGAATATTTGGTTTCGATAGTAAGAGGATATATTCTTTAAAACCTTCTGGCCTTAACCATTTATATTTAACTAGCAAATTGCCTGTCAAGAATGATGGCGGGGACAGAGGGGATGGAGCGGGGATGAAGCCAGTGCTTTGCCGCCACCACTCCATGCCACCATCGCGTCCAAAGAGCAGGGCTGGGGGTTGCGGGGGGAAAGGCCAGCAGTGTTAGCCTTGCCGCCCTCCCCTCATTCCATCCCCTCTGTCTGACCCCATACCAGACATCCCCTGCTCTATCCCCTTCATACCTGCTATCATGGTAACACTGTATCCTCACTGTCATTCTTGATGGGCAATTCACCCTGCCTGCAGCACTGGCTGGAGCCATACCCCATGGGAAGACACACCCCCTAAGTCCCATTACAGACCGACAGACAGACAGATGGACTAAGCCTTTATATTTATATATATATATATATATATATATAGAATGATGTGATATAAAGACTCATATTGAATGGAAATCTCACACAAGTATGCAGCAGAATGATTTCGTAAGGAAACTAGTCATAGAATCATAGGGCAAGAAGGGACCCTGAAGCATCATCAGGTCCAGCCCCCTGCATGAGTAGGAAAGACATCTGGGGTCAGGTGACCATCCAGTCTTCTCTTGAAGTCCTCTAGGGTAGATGATAGCATACCTTTCCAGATTTAAATTGAGGCAGAAATATAGGTCAGCAACTTTTAACATATCTAGTATGAATGGGACTGAGAAAAATAATTGGACAACTCATAATGGCAGATTTTTTTCTCACGTTTCTCTCTTTTTATTTTCCAGCTGATGCCTTAACCTCTGTATTGACAAAAATTAATCGAATAGATATTGTGACCCTGTTGGAAGGACCAATATTTGATTACGGAAATATTTCAGGCACCAGAAGCTTTGCAGATGAAAATAATGTTTTTCATGATCCTATCGATGGTAATTGAATTCTATGCCCATTTTTAATCCAATGACACGTCTACTCATACAAGAAACCTACATGAAATATACCTGAAATAAAAAGAGTAAATTAGGAAGGATTCATTTTATTTCATTTTAAGATATTTTCCTTTCCAAAATCTCAATTTTGCTACCAGCTTGAACATTTTTACTTTAAGTTTTAAAATATCATGTGTGATAATCATACCAAAATGTCATATCTACTTGTATTGTATTCTCAATTTTCATTTCATTTAAGTTTTACATCTCAAAGCTAAGGGTCTGATTCTTGCAATACAAATATAATTAATGTTCTTCCCACTAACTTCAGTGTTGATAAATGAGGACCAATGCCTTGTTCTCCTTTAATTCACAAATCAAGGATACACAGATCATACATACAATTAGATACTTGCTTATGTAATAAAAATATGTTTTGACTGTAGTTTGTATGATACTTTCCCCAAATTATCTGAAAAACTATATTAATTGGTTTCATTTCCATAGACAAGACAGTAGGACATTTAAAAAAAGAAATAATTGGGTGTTTGGTAATGGCATATGGTAAAAGAATTTATGCTTTACCAACGTGTAACTTTTAAACAAATGAATTCCAGTTTTTCATTATTTTCATTTGAAACTTAAGCAATTACATAATTTTCTATATTTACAATAGCAGCTTAGAAACAAGAGAAAGTTTAGTTTTCACATGAGAAAATATCTATTTCATTCATCATATTCAGTAAAAATATACAATAGATTTCACCCTGCAAATATGTAATGGAATTATAGAATAAGTTGCATTCATTATGAGTTAGATAAAAGTCAAGAACTGCAGGATAAATAGAGTTCTGATTTATGTAACAGAATTCCCATAAGCAAACTGTGGAGATACTAATTACAGTTATTTTTGTTGTTAAATGTGTTAGATCACTAAAGACAGGCATTGGCACCACATCTCTGATTTTGATCTTTGTCAGTCACAATATATTGTGTAGAGTTCTTTAGATAAGATTTAAATGCTCTTAGATGCAGTCTCTTCCTTTTTTATTTTATTTATACGTATACTGATGTCTTAATCTTTTCTCTTTAAATTAGATGAAGATTCTCCAATGTAAAGCACATAATTTCAGCATATCTCCATTATTAAGTAGCATGATTGGTCATTGAATCATTGCATTGCATATATAATTTTCTGTTGACATTTTAAGAAAGTTCCTCTTGAAACGTTGTTTATGACTTTTAATGATAACAGCAAAGTGTTTTAGGAAGATGTGCTTCTCTGCAGTTGCTTTTTGTCTCTCCTCCTCTCTTCTCCAAACTTGCCTCAAACTTACTTTCCTCACCACGACCAGACCACGCTTTACCTTTCTCTCAGCTTATTCAAGAAAAAAATCTATAATTCACCTCCCTATGTAGACAGCACTTTCAGTTTGACCCCAAGACATTTCTTCCTTTTTTAGGCTATTGAACCTAATATTTCTTTGCTGGAGTGTACATTTCATTGTTATTTGTTTGTGTATATTCAGTTTAATCCTTGAGAATGGTTTTTCCCATGTTTTCATTGGTTATCTTTTCTTTTCTTTCTTTATTTGATCAGTGTTTCTGATTGTACCCATGTCACCAAGATTGCTTCAGTCTCCAAGATCACCAAGATCTCCTTACTCACCACAATCCTCTCATCTACATAACTTTACTGTACCTGAAATTTTTATATAGATCTTCCCTTGTGATTTCTGTGTTTGCTTATCCTTTTGTTATCCTGCTTCTTTTTTAGATTTTTTTTCCTGCTGCATTTGAAAATCTCCTTTACTGTCCTCACTAAGATTCATTTGTATTCTTTATCCTTAAATCCATTTTATGGTGCAATGATTAAATTGGAGATACAGTGCTCCTAGTACATAGCTATTGCAAGTATTGTGTATTTTTTTAAACTAAGATATTGAAAATGTGGGCCTGTTCTAGAAAGATATTTGAAGAAGTTGGTTGTCCTGCATTATGATCTACTTATTCCTTGAAATTATGGCGATTATGTTTGCAAGAACTAAAATAATAAAAAAAAGAAATGTTTATAATCTGGCTACAAAATACTATTTTGATATCAAAGGACAAACAACCCTATCCATTTTATTCATTTGCGGTCTCATACAGGAATGTGCTATAGCTATAAAATGTTAAAATGGCTGCAATTCAAATAATTAAAGGTTAACTGACTATTTTTTCCAGAATAGTCAAAAAGCAGTAGCTGCATTGGACCAGCTATTTTAGCAACTCTATTTTTTGTTGCATCCATTTAGGACAAACCAGTGAATTACCAAATTTACATTCTCATTTTATCATACATTTGTCATATTTTATATAGTTCATAAGTCATTTGACAGGTTTGCTTATTTGTTGCTCCATATTTCATTCTAGTCAGTCCAAATGTGCTGTCTTCCTTAGGTTACCCCACCATTCAAGTGGAACTGGAAACTCCTACTGGGTTGCGCTTTGTGCCACCCACCCCTTTTCAACAAGATGATTTCTTTAGTGATATCTCTAGTATAGAGTCACCCCTTAGAACTCCTAGTAGACTGAGTGATGTGTTAGTAACTTCTCAGGGGAATATAGATGGTACAGCAACAGGACCACCAGTGGTGACTGAAGAAGACACAACACTGGAAGACAGCAAATTCTATTTTTCAGTGCCTAGAGAAGGAACAGTTAAAGATATGTCCACAGGCCAGAGCCAGTTGGAGGAAGTGGAACTTGATGATTATCCTCGGTATCTTGGTATTTATGCTGGGATGACGAAAGATGAGAAGTACTCAAAACAAATGCAGGGTGAAGAGCCTAGTCAAAGAGGAGTGAGAATTGAACAGCATGAGAGAGAAAAGTCTGGTACTGATGAGGAGATGACAGAAGAAAAGCTTAAATCACTATTTGAGGACATTCATCTTGAAGAAGGAGTTGAGTCGGAGGAGATGACAGAAGAAAAAGTGCGGTCTATTCTTAAAGATGTTCAGCAAGCAGAACAGGAAATGTCTTCCATTACAGGTTGGCAGAGTGAGCCATCAAGTGTCAATGTTGAGCCACCAACACCAGGACGCAGAATAAGTGGTGAACTACTAGATCGGCTAGATGACAGGTAGGAGCCAGTTTATGAATATATATGTCTGGCTTCAATCAAACCATCTCATGCTATTTTTCACCTCCAGGCAAAAATACATACATTTCTGAATAACTACAGAATTATGGAATTAGTTACATTCATAATTTAGTTTCTTTGTATTGTATTACATTTGTAAGTCAAGAACACAAACAAGTGAGTCCAAGCCCAGGAAAATAGAACATAAAAAGTAACTACCAACTGTGGTTTGAGTTAGATCATTCTGCTATGTCTTCATCTAGAAGTAGATGTTTTCACCTCATGCAGTAGCATAGCCTGGGCTAGTCCTGCGTGCTATGTGCGGTGCATGCTAGCCCCAGTGTGGGGCTTGGAAATGAAACTGGCACAGGGCACACGCTGCACGAGGTGCTCATGCCAGAGCAGCCTTGTGCAATGGTTCCAAAGTATGGGGCCTGTCTGTGGGCCCAATCCGCATGGACCCAGGACTCTCCGGACTGGCCCCCATGTCATGTACTGTGTGGAGCCTGCGTGCCTGGTCTAGCCCCACACACTGCATGCAGCAAAAGCTGGCCCTAGCCTGGGGCTTACGCTGTTGACTTGACACATGCCAGACCAACACTCAGGATCTCAATATTGTGCTGCTAGATAGGAGGGCATGATACAAAATTATACACACTCACACACACACACAAACTACACAAACACTCTATGGGTTCATAAACAATTCTATGCACATACATAAACACACAAACACACACTTTCATGGCTGTGTGTTAACACTAGGGGGTGTTTGGGGTTACTTGAGGTCACCTGGTACCAGGGTGGAAACGAGGGAAAAAGCCTGGTGGCAAGGAGGAGACAGCCAGGAAACCGAGAGGCAGAAAGCTGGGAGATTGGGGCTGAAAGGAGGGGCAGAAAGCTGGGAGGGCTGGCAACTCAGAGGCAGAAAACTGGGATATCAGGACGCAGATAAGTGGTGGCAAGGAGGAGACAGCCAGGAAACAGAGAGGCAAAAAGCTGGGAGATCAGAACTGGAAATGAGGCAGAAAGAACTGAGGGAGAAAGTAGGGAAATCGAGGAGGAGAGTCAGGAGGTCAATAAGACAAAAACCCAACTCGGGGTTTCAATATAACAAATTTATTAATCAGGCAGCACACTATACAGCCTCACAAAATTATTGGTTTACACACACACACACACACACACACACACACACACACACACACAATGGTAGCAGGAGTGGAAAAGCTTGGTGGAGGGATTGGAGTCAAGGTGTGTGGGGACTGAGTCCAGGTCCTTTGCTTGCGGAAGGAAGCTACCTATCCTAGACTCTGAATTGACCCTGATGGCTAGTTGGGGTCTTCTCCAACAAGGTATTGACCAGAGGGGGTCACCGGAAGGGCCTCTGGGTGGATATGTGACATGGTGTAGTACTGGTCCAGATGGAGAGGGCGTCACAAAGAGATCACACGCTACCACCCCTTTTATAGCGGTGGACTACCTGTGTCTCCTATGGGAAGGACATGTCCAAGCAAGGACAGTCCTGCTCAGATGCAGACGTGCAGATCCAGGTGTCCTCACTTTTCCAGGCTGAATAGCCCCATTGCTCTCAGCCTCTCATTAGAAGGTCTGTTTTCCTGCCTTCTGATCTGATCATGCGCATGGCTCTCCTCTGCACCCTCTCAAGCTTCTCCACATCCTTTTTGAATTGCAGAGCCCAAATTTACATGATACTGGTTAAGACATGAGTCACAGTTACAACATACTATACAATAGGTTATACTTGGGCAGAGGACACAAAATGGAGGCTTGACATACAAAATGGAAACTTGATATTACTTGACCTTACTTTACAGACACAGGCCTAAATCATATAAATTCAATATAAAACAGTAAAAATCAATACGAACATAATACCACTATTTACAATATAAAAGGGGCTTGTTACTATAAGAAAGTATAAGAACTTATCTTAGTTTACCTATTTGTAATTACTTGTAAGGAATAGAGAGGGCAGAGAGAAAGTCAGAAATGTTTGGGGAAGGGGAGGGAATGTATGCTTAAGTTTACAAAAAAAGAAAAACCTGGGGGGGTTGCTACAGCACTGCATGGGCCAAACTGGGACAGCCCACAGCTTGCACTGCCTGCAGTGTTCACACTGGACTAGCCTCTCTCACTGGCTTCTGCATGCATATGATCCCCAGCAAATGGGGGACTTTGCTTGGGAGTTCATGGAGGAGGTTGTCAGGGGAGGGTTTGCTTGAAGAAAAAAAGAGAATTCTTTTCCTTTTTACTTTTAGAGTTTAGGAATTAAATTTTAAATTTGTTTAGTTAGGCTATGTTAAAGACTGAATAGGACAGCTTTAGGTAAATAGAAAGCCAGGATGTATGGTCCTACTCCATAGGGAAGACTGAAGCAAAAACACTAAAATAAAAATAATGCAGGTAGAAGTTTAGCAGAAGGGTGGGACCCACCTAGCTTATTGCACTGAGTGCTGCATGGATGATTACCTCCCTTTGGGGCAGATTTCTTATGTGATGCAAGGAGCTTCTGGCCTTGAGAAATTAGGTACATTCTCTCAAGACGGATGGCTGAACTGGAGCATCGAAGGGAAGTGGAGAGGGTGATAGAGGAGGCTTTCAGGGATATGGTTGAGCAGTCCCACCCTCTTAGCAGCTGGGAAGGATCAAAGTCTCAAGGAAGGAGGGAATCAAGCTAGGAAGGAAGGAAACATTCCTTTAGACGGCACCCATCCTCCAGTAAATGTCAGGGTATCCTTTTGCACCATGGTTACTCCTCTAGTTGGAAGGACCTCACAGGGTTGGAAGAAACAGGTAGCAATAGTGGCAGATTCTGTCACTGGGCATTTAGATAGCTGGATTTGTGACATCCAGGAGGACCACATGGTGACTTGCTTGCTGGGTAGCAGATCTTATGAAATGTGCAGATAGGTTGCTACATAGTGCTTCGGAAGTGCCAGTGGCTGTGGTTCATGTGGGTACCAGCGACATGGGAAAGTATAGCAGAGAGGTCCTGGAACCTAAACTTAGGCTGGTAGGAGGTTGAAGTCCAGGACCACCACCATAGTGGAGTTACAGAGGAAATATGTACTGCAAATTTTAAAAAAAAAGTGGAAATCAGACCAAAAGAAAGCTAGCATGGTTTAATGGCAGAGTTGCAGAGGCAAGGAACAGAAAAAGGCTTTCAAAAGGTAACAGTCAAAGCCTAATGAGTAAAATAAAAAAGAACACAAACTCTGGTAAACTGTAATAAGGCAAACTAAAAATGACTTTGAGGAGAAACTTGCTAGAGACTAAAAAGGTGACAATACATATTTCTTTAAATACATTCGGAGCTGAAGACCTACCATGGATTCTGTCGGCCTTTGCATGGTCAGGGTGTCAAAGGAACGCTAGAGGATGATGAAGCCATTTCCAAGAAACTAAATGCATTCTTTGCATCTTTCTTCACTGTAAAAGATGTTATGGAGAGTTCCTCACCAGATCCATTCCTCCCTAGGAACAAGTCTAGGGAGCTATCCAAATTGAAGTTTCAGTAGCTGAGGTTGTAGAGGAAATTGATAAACTAAACACTAGCAAATCACTAGGACCTCATGGCATTTACCCTAGGTTCCTGAAGGAGCTCAGACTGGAAATTGGTAAACTCCTAACTGTAGTATGCAACCTATCACTAAAAATAGCCTTGGTGCCAGAGGACTGGAGGGTTGCCAGTGTGCCTCCAATATTTAAAGAGTGCCCTAGTACCAAGTACAGGAATATTAAGTAGCTAATGTTCATAAACTGCATTTACATGTTAATTTTCCTGTTTGTAAAAGGTACAAACTCATTAATATATGCATTGTTCTAACTTGCATATTATTTAGTCTTCCTGAGAGTGGTTTAAACATTGTTTAATGGTCTATTATTTATCTTTTGTAGCCTGGACCAAAGTAGGGATTCTGTTACCTCATACCTTAAAGGAGAAGCTGGGAAGCTTGAAGCAAATGGGAGCCACACAGAATCAATAACAAATGCAAAGACTAAATCATATGTTCAAGAGTCTCTAAATGATGTGGGAAAACAGAGCAACAAAGAAACTGTGAAACCAAAACCCCAAAGTTCTGTCTGTGTAGAAAAGCAAACATTACCATCCATAACCCAACAGAAATCCTTGGAAGAGGCCAGCAAACAAGCAGTAGATGAACCTAAAACATCCATGCCTGTCAGCATGAAGATGAGCTGGACTACATCTGAAGATGGCAAGATGAGACCAAACATTCAGGAAGAGGAGGGAGCAGTAATGTCTGAACAAAAGGTATAGTATGTTCTGAAATAAATACCCTTCTAATATAAATACAGACTATTTGCCATAAAGCCTTATATTGAAAGGTATAATAGTTACTAATTTTTCTCCTTTCTTCTGTTCTATATCATTCCTTTACTAAAATAAAATAATGGAAAATAGTAGTGGAAAGTTGAATCCTCAAGCTGGGACATATCAGAGCAAAGGGTAAAATAGTGTTGGGGGCAACAAGGAGCCAAATTATAATTTCCTAATCTTCTGCCTGCCTGGTCCTAAGGCTCACCATACCTCCATCCCACTGTGATGTGCTAGTAGCTGATGTACTAGTAGCTGTGACAAGGATGCTGAATTAACCAGCTTCACTGGATCTGTGCCCATTGCCAAGTGCAGGTGGGTTCCACTGTTTTTGTGTCATCAGAACAAGCAGAGTGGGGCAAAGAATCTCTCTTCCCTCATTTCCAGGAAAATAAATATTTGGTTTCTTACAAATCTTCCAGATCTCTTCTGGAATTAATTTATTTCCGTACTTTTTATACAACAGTGAAGATAAGAGTTGCTTGTATTCTTTCTTATTTGATCTAAATCACTTATAATTAGTAGTTCATTGCTTAGTCTCATGCATAGCATGAGACTTGAGAAGATGGGAAGAATTTCAGCTACAATACATCAGAAATAACAAAAAAAAGACACTAGTCTGAGTGGAAAAGTAGGTGGAAAAATGATGGCAGACAATTATCATGCAAAAATGTGACAACATTGAGAATAAAAAGGGCAACTGAGAAAGGGCTACACGATAGTAATGGGATTCAGTTGTTCATCTTTAAGTTTTATTTTCAGATTTTGTTACAGAGTATTCATGAATGTAGTGTGGCTATTTATTGACTTGTATAGTAGAGGCCAGTGAACAGGTGGACACATCACATACACTGTTGTCACATTTCCATTAACACCCACCCTTCCAGTTGACAAAGCCTTTAGAGAGCCCTCTGAAACATGGTTGAGATGCCTAGGCAGGGCAGTGCTCAGTCAGCTTCCAGCTTGTTCCATCTTCTAAGAACAGACACTAGGGATGCCTCTTTCTCAAACCAGATTCAAATGATTTTCCTATTTTAAATAAAAAGGCAAAGAATCGCTATACCATGCTCCCTGTTAGAGTTCTGTAACAGTGTCTTGCCCAAATAGCAAGATCCCAGCTTGACTAAAAAAGGACACTTCAAGCCTTCAGACAATGGCATTCACCAAGGGTAAGTCATACCTGACCAACCTGATTGCCCTTCTTTGATGAGATAACTGGCTCCGTGAATACGAGGAAAGTGGTGCACATAATATACCTTAACTTTTGCAAGGTTTTAGATACTATGTCCCACAGCATTATTACAAGCAAGCTGAGGAAGTAAAAGTTGGATGAATGGACTGTAAGGTGGATAGAAAGCTGGCTGGATTTTTTGGGCTGAACAGGCGGTCAGCAATGGCTCAATGTCTAGCTGGCAGCCAGTATCAAGTGGAGTGCCCCATGGGTCAGTCCTGGGGCTGGTTTTGTTCAATATCTTCATTAACAATCTGGAAGATGGGATGAATTGCAACTTCAGCAAGTTCAAGATTGACACCAAGCTGGGGGGGGTGGGAGGGGCTGTAGTAGATACACTGGAGGGTAGGGCTAAGATTCAGAGTGACCAAAACACATTGGAGGATTGGACCAAAGCAAGTCTTCTGAGGCTCAACAAGGACAAAGGCAAAGTCCTGCACTTAGGATGGTAGAATCCCATGCACTGTTACAGGCTTGGGACCACCTGGCTAAGCATCAGCTCTGAAGAAAAGGACCTGGAGGTCACAGTGGACAATAAGCTAGATACAAGTCAACAATGTGCCCTTGTTGCCAAGAAGGCTAACAGCATACTAGGCTGCATTAGTAGGTGTGTTGCCAGTAGATCTACGGAAGTGATTATTCCCCTCTATTCAGCACTTGGTGAGGCCACATCTGGAATAGTGTCCAGTTTTGGGCCCCCCGTTATAGAAAGGATGTGGACAAGTTGGAAAGAATACAGGTTTATTTAGTTTGGAGAAGAGAAGACTGAGAGGGGATTTGATAGCAGCCTTCAACTACCTGAAGGGTGGTTCAAAAAGGGGATGGAGCTAGACTGTTCTCAGTGGTGACAAATGATAGCACGAGGAGCAATGTTCTCAAGTTGCAGCAAGGGAGGCTTAGGTTAGATATTAGGAGAGGGGTCGTCAACCCCTGGCACGTGTGCCGAGCATGGCACATGACCCATTTTGCTTGGCACACCATGGCCAGCCCCGGCTCTGGGTAGCTGCTGCCAATGACGGAGCCCAGGCTGCTCCCAGCAGAGCTTGCAGCTTCCCAGCTAAATGCAGAGCTGGGGCTGGCTGTAGCCAGGAGGCTCCAAACAGCTGTGCCAGGCTCCAGCATCAGCTCCACACCGGTGCATGCAGGCATGCCTCGGAGCGGGCGGTGGGGAAGGGGCCTGAGGCAATGGCAATAACTTCAAAATGGCAGTGGGGATGCTTTGACTAAAGCTCATTTGATTTTAGTTACCACCAATGTTTTGATTTATGGGATGCCAAATACACAAGATGCCGTGGGCTCTTTAATTAGAGAGGCTTTTTAATTAGAGACAGCTCTGGCTGTATTCATTTCCCTTGGAATATTTTTTAGTCTCTTTTATGGCACTTTTTTATTATATAGATCAGGGCTGTCCAGTTTCAAGTGAAACCAGCAAGGGCTGGATGCTGTGGGAGCAGCCCTAGCAGCATGCAGGGCCTATGGCCCCTGTATACTCAGCACATACATGTGGGTGGATGCTTCCCCCACCTCCCACCACACTGCATACACATGGGCAGGTGCTTCTTCATGACATGTCTTATCTTCAGTCCCACCTTGGTTTCTTGTTGGCACCACACTGCATGGACACCCTAAGCTGGCAGCTCCCCTTCAGGTTGTGCCACATCATGCTGCCTCATCCCCTGGAGCGGGGGCATGCAGCAGAAGCCAGGGGAGGAAATGTGAACCCTGAGACCCCAGCTGCAGTTATAACCAGAGCAATAGGGACAGCAGCAGCCAAGTGGGAGCCCAGGGACTGCAAGTTATGTGACCTGTGTGCCAACCTTGATAAAAATCATTTTACAAATATTTCTTGTTGAATGCACGGAGCTGGATTCACAAAAAGGAACAGAGTTTATTAGTAAATAATATTGCTGTTTCAGAACGTTAATCAGTATTTGCTTGGATATTTGGTTTATTTCTACATTCAGAAAAAACTGGCCATTACAGGTCCAGATTTTCAGAACAGGGGTCATTCACACTCCTACACTATGTGTGTAATTTCACTGGCTCAGATGCCCCTGTGCATGCTTCAGTAATTTTGCTAAGCCCAAAACCAGAAATGGTTTTTGCAGGCAGAGAAAGTGTTAGATTGATTAAAGTTCAAACAAGATCAGATGCATATATATACACACACTCAGTTTTCTGTTAGTGGCTGAAGATTTAATTTACAATATTGATGTAGTAATTTTTATATTTCGGCATTACTTCATTACTTTTCTGTAAGCACATAATGTGTTTTGAATTAGCCTTAAAAATATTAGTTGCAATTTAAAAGCTATTAAATACTGAATAGAAAAGTCATTTACTCAATATAATTCTACAAAGAAGCAATGGACTATGTTAACTCCTTTGTGGATTTTGACCACTTTTTCATTCTTAATTTACTGTTTGATCCTGAGTATTCTGGAGTTAATTCAAATGATAACTCACAAATCAACAAGTTTCATTCCACCCTATCCGATTCTTGAGATTCACGTTCCTATAGAGGGCCCTGACTCGGTGCTCACAAAAGTTTTTGGCAAGACAGCCATGGACATTGGAATTAATCTAAAATTCAAAAACCATGAGCTGTTTGCTTCTTTGAGCAGGAAAAGGAGGAAAAATCTCTAACAGAGTGCTAGATGTTTACCATAGATTATATTTACACAGCTAAATTGGGGGCAAAATATTACAAGCAGTGTCAGCATGCAGTTTGTTTTTCTTTCATCCAGATTTGGAAATGATATAATTATATAGAGGATGTGTGTAATTTACCTGGAAAGATAAATGTTGGGTACTGATTTTATTTGTCTACTGTGAAAAAAGTGTAAGATATTTAAGCTTTTAAGATATTTCGTGGGTGACAAAGAGCAGAGGAGCCCTTACAATAAACTAAAGGTCAGAATTGTAGGTACCACATATATGTTACATACAGGATAAATTAATATATGTTATAATTTTATTTTTCTTTCTGTGTTACTGCTGAGAATGTTTTGTCTTTTAAATGTGTGCTATTAAAATATACTAAAACTGCATTTATCAGGAATTTAGTGACAGTGACATTGAGGTTCAGAGTGAGTCAAGCTCAGATGAAGAACAGAGAATCACAACAAGAGTTTATCGTCGGCGTTTGATTCTGAAGGTATCCTGTGGTTTTAGTTCCAGCTATACCATTAGCATGGACTTGGCCCTGAACTTGTGTTAATAATGTCACTGCTGGATATATTAAACTCCCTCCAGTAGTGTGCTTTCCATTACTGTTATGTATTTATAACTAAACTGTTAGGCAATCTTTCTTTGCTTACTCTCCAGGTTTATGTTTGCCTTCTGGTAGGAAACAACCACACTGTGGACGCATCTATGCATGCACCATTACTGAGCAGTAACTTAGATAACTGAAAATTACTGTGCAGTACGGGCACATATCTATACGTGCGCACCCGTACTGTGCAGTAACTATGGCGACTTATGCTGACTCAGGAGTAAATTTGTTACCTGCATAAAAAATTTGCAGGTAGCAAATGTACTCCCGCGTACTTACCGTGCAGTAAGGCACATGAGACGCCTTACTATGCACTAGCCCTGTTTGTGTGGACTCACTTGGGAGTAACTTTACTCCTAAATTGCTGCACACACAGCATTACTGTGCTGCAGTGGCAGTTAGACACTAAAAACCGCTTACAGTAAGTTACTGCACAGTAAATGCACATGTAGACATTCCCTGTATGTCTTATAGTGTCATTGTATTCTGCATGGCATGATAAATATGCAGTGAATTTGCAGTGTGAGATATAATTGTATGAAAATACAGCTAACTGTAATAAAACTCCTTTGGGGTTTATGACCACTGTTCAAACGTGTCTAATATGGATCACAGTATAACTAACTGCAAGATGTATATGGTATGAAATATTTTGATTTATCTTTCTTTTGATTTCATAAATTATTAGTTATGAATATCCAGCAACATTTGAGAGTGGGTATTATGAGGCTAAAACCCACTAACTTTTGATGTAACTTGTGATGTAAAATCATAGTTTCATAGTTGGTAGGGTCGGAAGGGACCTGAGCAGATCATCGAGTCTGACCCCCTGCCATGGCAGGAAAAAGTAGTGGGGTCAAATGACCCCAGCAAGGTGTTTGTCTAGCCTCCTCTTAAAGACCCCCAAGGTGGAAGCCAGCACCACTTTGCTTGGAAGTTGGTTCCAGATCCTAGCCGCCCTGACCGTGAAGTAGCGCCTCCTGATCTCTAGTCTGAATCTACCCTCTGCCAGCTTGTGACTGTTATTTCTAGTCACTCCTGGTAGTGCTCGGGGGAACAGAGACTCCCCCAGTGCCTGCTGGTCCCCTCTGACTAGTTTGTAAATGACCATTAGATCCCCCCTCAGCCTTCTCTTGTGGAGGCTGAATAGGTTCAGGTCCCGTAGCCTGTCCTCGTACGGCCTGCCCTGCTGCCCCCGATCATGTGAGTAGCCCTCCTCTGGACCCTCTCCATTTTGTCCACATCCTTCTTGAAGTGTGGCGCCCAAAACTGGACGTAGTACTCCAACTGCGGCCTGACCAGTGTCGCATAAAGGGGGAGGATCACCTCCTTGGACCTGCTTGAGATGCATCTGTGAATGCATGACAAGGTACGGTTGGCCTTCCTGACTGCATCCCCACACTGCCGACCCATGTTCATCTTGGCATCAATGATGATTCCAAGATCCTTTTCTGCCTCTGAACGAGAAGGAAGTTCCCCAGCCTGTAGGTATGCTGCTGGTTCTTCCTCCCCATGGTGTATCACCTTGCACTTGTCAGTGTTGAAACCCATCCTCTTCTCATCTGCCCACCCCTGTAACCTGTCTAGGTCTGATTGCAGCCTATTCCTACCTTCTAATGTGCCCACTTCTCCCCACATCTTAGTGTTGCCAGCAAATTTGAACAGGGTGCTTTTTACCCCTTCGTCCAAGTCACTGATGAAGATGTTGAACAGTGCGGGCCCGAGGACCTAGCCCTGTGGAACCCCACTGCCCACATCTCTCCAGGTCGAAAATGACCCATCCACCACCACTCTCTGGGTGTGGCCCTACAGCCAATTTGTGACCCATCTGACTGTGTAGGCATCGACACCACAGATGTCTAATTTTTTTAATGAGGATGGGGTGAGAGACAGTGTTGAAGGCTTTCCTAAAGTCCAGAAAGGCTACGTCCACTGCTACCCCTGTATCTAAGGATTTTATGATCTGGTCATAGAAGGCCACCAGGTTTGTCCGATAGGACCTGCCTCTAATGAGCCCATGTTGGTTGCCCCTAAGTGTAACCTCCCCTGCTGGCCCCTCATGGACATGTGCCAGGATAATTCTCTCAAAAAGCTTACCCAGTAAGACTAACTGGCCTATAGTTTCCTGGGTCCTCCTTCCTCCCTTTTTTGAAGATGGGAACCATGTTGGCCCTCTTCCAGTCCTCTGACAGTGCAATCCTGTTAGTGCTTTGGAAAATGTCTCCTTAATGAACAGGGACCTGATCTGAAATCTGATTAAGTCAGTAAGCGTCCTTGTTTTGTTTTCATTGGGGTTTGGATTGGGCCTTGTTTGATGTTATAACAACAACATACCAATGGAACATATTCACAGATGTTGTAACATCATACATTGTTAATTATAATGCTGGTCAAATAAAAAATGTCCTTTCCTATTTTTCTGAATATACCCAAATGATTTCACATTACGTATGTTCAAGAACATGCCAAGTCAAAGAATTCTGTATTTGAAACATGATTCTTAATACTCAATTTCTCATAAAATGTATTCATAAGATTTTATGGTAAACTGTAGGGCTGTGTGAAACAGACTGTATTTGATTCAGCTGAATGCGAATCTGAAGATTCAGTGCTGACTCAGAGAATAAGCAATTCAGCCATAGACACAGCTTTAAATGTTTTTTCTACATACCTCGAGGTACCAGGCATGGCTTGTGAATGCTGAGATGGTGGGGTGGATGGAGCATCCCACAGGAGCGTGGGGACACCCCCTGTGTGCTCAACAGTGGACCTGGAAGTGAACCAGAAGTGCTTCCAGTCGGGTCTACTGCCAAGTGTGCAGGGGACAACCCCCGCACTCCCCCAGCTTGGCGATCAGCTGCAGGGGGACCCCAGGTGCCCCACCCCCAGACCCAGGAGGCACCAGCTGAGGGTTGCAGGGGGTGTCCCCCATGTGCTCTGCAGTGGACCCAGGAGTGGGCCAGAAGTGCTTCTGGTCCACTTCCTGGTCCACCACCGAGCACGCTGGGAACTCCCCTGCACTCCCATGGGATGTTCCATCTTCCCAAGCATCTGAGCATTCACAAGCTACCTGATACCTTGAGGTATGTAGAAAAAACATTTAAAGCTGTGTCTATGTTCAAATCATTGAATCTCTTCGAATCAATTCAGAGGGTTCTGATTCAATTCGGAGAGATTAAAGGGTCTTCTGATTCGATTCAGATTCAGAGATTCAGCCACTGAATCGGCTGAATCTCCACCAAATGGTATCAGCAACTGAAGTTTTGCACAGCCATAGTAAACTGTAATACAACTGTGATTAGGACAGATTCTGTTTTAGTGATACATCACTGATGCTATATTGATTGAACAGTTATTCAGCAAAATAATTATTACTAGTACCCCAAATCTACATTTTTAATTGTTGTTAATATTTTTATGTTATGGTAAAGGGATGTATTATTTAGTTTGATCAGTTCTGCTTCCTTTGTGCAACATGTAATCCACAAGTATTTTTCTCTCTAAGGTACATGCCCTTTCGTAAAGTACAAATGGCATTTGTGACTAACATATATAGTTGTTTAGTATAATAGTCATGTTCCCTTCTTGAAAAACCAAGATAGGCAGCACACAAGTGATAGTTTGGTAAAGCCCAGTGAGAGTAAAATCTGTATCTGTTATGTCATCTTTACAGAAACAATTTGTTCCGTTCAACCAAAACCTCTAACAAGTTCACCTGCCACCAGGAAAACAGTAATTGTAATCTGAAGTCAGACACAGCTGAATGTTTTTTCCTATTTCCAGCAGTGTTGCTTTATTGTTATGGATAGAGCATGAATAGCACTTGATAATTATCTCCAGTAAAGGGCTTCATGTATATAAGCATTGTTATTAAGCTGTTCTCAGGTTTTTAAAGACTGTGTGGCTCGTGTTTGAAATTTTTAATTCCCCAGTTTACTTTGAATTATAACTCTGAATTGGGCATCAGGAAATAATGTCAGAATGGAAAAAAGACAGTAAGGCTAAGTACAGATAGTCAAAAAACCCCAAGGCTGAATTGATTCAGTCTTTGCAGGTTAGTCTAAGCTGCAGGGATTTAATTGAAATAGAAGTGAACAGGCATTTACCTATGATTCAGGAAATGTAGCCACAAAGCTGCAGTGGCTCAAGCCAGAAGCTAGGGGGCACATAGCAGTGGTTCCCAAACTTTTTAGACCATGAACCAGCAAACCACAAACCAGAAGTGACCAGCAAACTGCAAATCAGCATGTTGCCGGCACAAGGTGCCCAAGGGAGGCAACAATTGGGTTCGTTGCCCGGTGTGCGTCGCGCCAATAAACACACTGAGGGGAGAAGTAGACAGAGTTTATTTGAGCTCAAGTAAAAGGCGCAGGGAGACTGTATGATCTCAAATCCTGCGCCCCTAGCCCTGCAACAGTGTATTTTTATACCCTGTTCTGCAGTAGTTTTCCACTAGTTGGCTTCCAACCCTCCCACCCCCTTCTACCCTCCCACCTCCTTCCCTCCTCCCTTCTCTCTCTGAGTGGTATCCTTGCATTCCACAGATAACAGTTTTAGGGAGTTTCACCTTTCCTGCTACTCATCCTGTTTTTCCAGTATTACAGGAGGTTACAAAAAGTTCAAGGAAAGGGTTACAAAGGTTCAGGAAGGTGGCTCACCCGGGCCTAGAGCAGAGGGGCTTCATCGACACTCGTGGTCTTCCATCCCTCTGAGTTACCTAGGGTTATGCCCAGTGACACCAACAAGCATACTGCAGACCAGAAGTGACTGGCATACTGTGGACCTTTTATACTCAGTATAAAAAAGGTTGACTGCAGTATGCCAATCACTTCCAGACTTGCAGTCTGGCAGCCAACCCTCCGGCCGACCGTCAGCTAACCCTTTGCAGCCTGGTACAAGGCCATGGCCTGGGGTTTGGGAACCTCTACACTAGTGCACAGCTCTCTGGCATGTAGCCAATATGGGCTGTGTGTTTGCTTCCCCTTCCTGCTGCTCCCAGTCTCTGGGATTTGCAATCCAAAATCACAGGAATCTGCTGGATTGCTCATCACTTCCTTTTACTGCTCCCAGGTGCTTCTGGGATTTGTAGTCCACAGTTGCAGCCAGCAGTAAGTTTTAGGGGGGGGAAGGGGTGTTTAACCCTGCTCCCTGGCCCCAGACCCTAGCCAAGGTTTGCCTGCAGGGGCAACACCCCCGCCTTGCAGAGTGGGCTGTATCCCCAGCCAGGCTTGCCCTTCCCTGCCACCCTCTTGTCAGCCAGCCCTCACTGCTCAAGCTAGCAGAGGGATGGGGCCAGCCCTGCTTTCTGGAGCAGACAGCCCAGCCCAGGGCTGCAAAATGCTGGGGGACTCTGATTTAACTTGAACCAGGAAGTAAGTGAAGCAATGTAAATAATGAAAGAAGTCTTCACCTCCTTTCAGAGTCCATCTGCTGTATATTATGGAAAGAAACAGAAAATCATTGCTTAAAAGCAATAGTATAGTTTGGAGTTCAAATTATAGAGCTGGACTTTGCCACCCATTCTTAAGTGCTTTTGGGGGGGTTTTGCTACACAAGTGATGCCAACAATGCTAATGGGATTTTTTGTGAAGTAGTAAGCTTCAGAAGGTCCCCCTATGTAATTTATTAGATTAACAAGGTGAACATAATAAAAATCCTACCTGCCTTCTTGTTAGAAAATATATATATTATATCTGTTTTTCGTGTTTATCCTTGAAGACTTGTGGGTTTTCTAGCACCACTTATTGAAAATATGAGAACAAAAATAGGTTTATAAGACTTTTAGCTCTAAGGAAGCAATCTGGCAACAACTGAATTAGAAACAATTGTTAATCAATCTATGAAATCCTACTGCATGTAAATTTAATATGGAATGGGGAGATTTGCCTGGCAGAATATTTGCTGTAATTGAGATTTTAGTTAATTCCTGGAAGTGTCTGAGGACAGAGCCTCAGCTGGCATAGGCTTGGACAGTCCTGTGGGGTTGTCAGATCATATCAGCCTGTCCCTACTGCCAAAGAGTGCAAGTGGCCTGGCTCCTTCCTGTTCTCAGCACAACCCTTTTGTTTGTGCCTCCTGGCTCAAGGGCTTATTGTAACAGGCAACGTAAGTTGCATTGTATAACGTTTATATCAGCAAGCTTGTGCCTTTGACCATATTCAGGGTTCTTTTCTGTTGCTGCAAAAGTTGAAAAGGGCCATAGCAGAGGAAAAAGATGTCACTTCCCTATAAGGTGACCACCCATTCCTAATTAGGCAAGACAGTCCTGGAATGGAAACCTCAAGTCCCGGTCCTGGATGACTCCAGGATAGCATTTGTCCCAGATTCATAAGATTGTTCAGGGATCTGAGTTTCCCCTTCAAGGTGATGCTTGGGGCTGCCAGGAGCTGGATGTAGGGGGCACCATATGCATGTGTGCCCACACTAGCTGCTAAAGTAACCCTATGGGGGAACAGGGGAGAGGGGTGTTACGAATTACGCTCGTAAGCCACATGCAGTTCGCTCTAGGCTGGGGCAATGATCATGCAGAGCAAGTATCCAAAGTCAGATACAGACTCTTTATTCGCTGCAGCAAGGTGCCTCTGAGGAGGGACCCCGCCTACTAGATATAATACTATTTTATACTTTGTTAGTACATCAGCATTAGTTCATGATTAGCTCGTGCTAATAAAAATACCCAATCATCTATTAACTAAATCACTATTCTATCTAATCAAGTGGCACTGTGCGTGTGAACACCAAAGTTTAACTCTCGTGACTGCATGCTTCATATATTCTTGCCAAGATGTATCTTATCTTACAAAAACAATCCTTGTACTGCTTTCAAGGTTCCTCTGTTGACGAGGCTCCTCTGTTGACTGGATTCATCTAGTTTCGTATCTTATCAGTAGCCTTTACACAGCACCTCTCTTCTCTTAGCCGTCTCATAAGTGCTGTGTCTGCTTTTATGGAAAGGAGGTGGAAGAAAAAGGAAATGGCCTCACTTTGGCACTACAAGGCCTTGCTTTAGGTCTACAAGATTCATATACAACAGGGGGGGCAGGTCAAGGCCCCCATGGTGAGGGAGCGAGTGGAGCAGGGGCTTGGGGTGCAGAATCACCATATAGTGATTCTGTCCTATAACTCCATGTTGATAATAGCCAATGGAAGCAGAGAACTACATGCCTGATTGCTCCAGTGAAATATCTGCTGTGCAGAGGACTACATGTGTGACATTTTTTAATTGTAGTTTATATTGATTACTGACTCAGTGCTTTATAAGGCAATAGTGGTACTTACATTAGCTCAAGGGAATGACATTTGGTCTTCCCTGGATTAAGGACGAATTGAATTTTCTGGAAAAAGTGTTCATTGAATGATTCCATGGTTAATGTTAGAACTAAATTGCTTTATTGACTTCATGTTTCTTTTCCTTTTTCTTTTATATGTTTCTGTGGCGAAATGCCGGGCTAGCGGCTCCGGCACCGCTTAGGGGAGCCGCGGGCTTTGCGGAGTTGTGCGAGCGCGCGGCTTGTGGGGCGGGATTGAGGTAGCTCTTAGCCGCCCTCGAGGTTCACCGAGTTGGCACAAGTAGACGACTTAGAGTAAGTAGTTAGTGTCTCTTAATCTATCGGGTGTCCGTTGGTTCACGAGGTTCCAGAGCCAGCCCTTGCGTTCCAACAGTGGAACAAGTCCAAAGCTAGGTGCGGCTGCCGACTCCTTAAGTCCCAGAACTGGTCAACGGCTCATTGATATGGAATGTTAGTTATAAAAGTTATTACGGAGTAGATATAGAGTAAAATAAAAAGATTTATTCACTCACCTGGCCTCACCCTCTTACAAGTAAGAGGGGAGGCCGGTTGGAACGAAGTTGCAGTAAATACAAGTATAGCGAGCGTAGATATGTTGTCTAAGCTACGATGAGAGGCAGTCGAGAAGCGGAGTCTCCGATGTTTCTTCAGTTACAGTATGCCGGATACTAAAGGGGTCTGTTGGTTCACGGGGTTCCAGAGCCAGCAGCTGCCGACTCCGTAGTCCCAGAACTGGTCAACAGCTCATGAATGGGATATTCTATAGGGTGTCCGTTGGTTCACGAGGTTCCAGAGCCAGCCCTTGCGTTCCAACAGTGGAACAAGTCCAAAGCTAGGTGCGGCTGCCGACTCCTTAAGTCCCAGAACTGGTCAACGGCTCATAATTGGGAAACACAAAGCAATACTGTAACACAGTGAATCGTTGTCAGTTGTCGGATTTCTGAGGCCTTTATCTTCGCTGGGATACGCCCAGGCGGGGAGGCTGAGAACCGGTCTGCGGGGTGATCAGGCCCACAGAGTTTTCCAGTTGTCGTCTCTGCTGCTTCCTGCTTTTTTGCCTCTTTTATAAATGTTTGTTGGACTGCCTCTATGACACTAACTATAGTATACAGATAGGATAATTTTCTTTTACATAATTATTGCTAGGCAGATTTTCTACATAAGTTTCATTTCTGCAAAAATGACACTTTTAGATAAGAAATGAAATTTACAGAATGCGCATGTGTAGCTTAATGCCAGTGGAGAGAAGTACAAAGCGTTCATTTTGATTAACAGTCTACTTCAAGGTTACATAAATGTGAGAGTGCCGCGCGGCAGTTACACAAAAAGAGAAAATAATATAAAGTCTTTGCTAAAAACTATAAGACAGTTACAGTTTCTATATAACTATTACTTGTTATTTGTTTAGTACTGAAATTGTATTATTCTCTGGTCAAAACATGGATAAAGACATTTGAATTTTCCAAGAATATTGTAACTGAAAGGCATACTAGTCTCAGAGTTCTTATCTGTATATAGCACTTCGCAGGAGTTGACCTCTAAATATGGACAACTCCTCCAATAATTAGATCCTTGTCTAATTTCAAGGTGGTACAGACTTTTGTTTCTTTGCTCTTCCCCTGCTTCTGATTTTGCTGAAGAGGTGACAAGGCATTGCAAAAGATGTGTGTGTTCTTAAAGAGATGCAGAA
This sequence comes from Crocodylus siamensis, assembly GCF_052110815.1. Lineage (NCBI taxonomy): Eukaryota > Metazoa > Chordata > Crocodylia > Crocodylidae > Crocodylus > Crocodylus siamensis. The sequence continues at coordinate 46,052,667 of NC_143401.1, read as the reverse complement.
ATGTGGGACATTAGGAGAAAATAGGAGCTCCAGCCATAAATAGCAATCATATTTAGTGCTAGATCCAAAACCTATTAAGTTCAATATTTAAAATCATCAGTCACTATAAATGTCTTTGTAAGGGTTTGTTAAACCTTTGATAGGTTTCTAGATAAGCAGAACAGTTTAATAAGATTCTTGCAGAAAGATGTGTGGAAAAGCTGCTTTTTACTGTGTGACATCTTTGTAATGAAAAATTAAACCAATTTCTGTGCACAGTATTCAATTTCATATCCTTTTTTGTAAGTTGTATTTCTATTACTTCTTGACACTGATATAGAAGTTCTTTATGCCAAAAGATATTCAGACCTAAGGGCTTTTTTTGCCTTTTGGATAGTGAAATGAGAAAACAAGTTGCTGGCTCTAAAGTTCTTTGCTTTAGACTGCAGTACGACAGGGTAAAAGGAGCTAAGCAGCAGATTACTACAGTGGTAAAATCAGCAACTTTCAGGAGCTTGCTACTCTGGGGATATTTGGTTGTGGAAGATGTAAATGTGATCAACCTACAGGTGGAAAAAAAAAAGTGATATACAACCCTGTGCACAAGGTTTGTGTGCTACATGAACCATGTACTAAATCCTGAAATTATCCATTCAGTTAGGAGTAGGCCTTCTCTATTAACATGACTTTCACTCTCTAAGACAATCACTGTGCTCTAAATGTTGCCATGCAGATTTATGCAGGATGCGGTGACCTGAAAACAAGTGAACCTGTTGACTCTTTTTTTAACAAATAGGAATAGAAACTAAAACATAAAGGCTAGGGCACGCATTCAAAAAGCCGGAGCCTGAACTGATTCAACCTGTGCAGGTTAGTCTAACCTGCCTAGGCTGAACTGGTTCATAATCAGACAAACATGCTCTCTGCACTGAGGCAATATGGGCACATGCCTGCAGTGGCTCAGCCCAGGTGCTGGGGGGCACTAGAGCAGCCCTCAGCTGCAGGGAAGCTGTGGGGAGCGGGAGACACGTGGCCAACACAGGCTGAACTGGCCAGAGAGGCGTTTAATTCCCCACTCTCTGTGCCACCAGCAGGGACTGGAACCAGGTCTACCTGGCACTTCCCCTTCTCTCCCTGCCCATAATAGAGTCCCAGCTGTCCCTTCTGCTGGAGGCTGGAGGGAGGAGGAATAACCCTGCTGCTGCAGAGGCACTTATTGGGGGCAGCAGCCGCTGTCATACTGTGGGGGAGTGCAAGCACCTTCCCAGTGAGGAGCTGCGCTGCAGGGTTGGCAGAGTTCATAGATTTCATAGACATTTGGGCTGGAAGGGACCCCGAAGGATCATCGAGTCCAGCCCCCTGCCCCAGGGGCAGGAAGTCAGCAGGGATCATAGGATTTCAGCAAGATAAGCATCCAAATGTGTTTTGAAGGCATTCAAAGTGGGTGCTTGAACCGCCTCAGGTGGCAGTCTGTTCCAAACCTTGGGGGCTTAGACAGCGAAGACGTTCTTTCTTATGTCCAGCCTGAACCGGTCACAGTGGAGTTTGTGACCGTTCGATCTTGTCATCCCTTGGGGGACTCTGGTGAACAGTCATTCCTCCAGATCCTGATGAGCACCCTTGATAAACTTATAGGTGGCCATCAGATCACCCCTGAGCCTGCGCTTTTCCAGGCTGAATAGCCCCATTGCTCTCAGCCTGTTGTCGTAAGGTCTGTTTTCCTGACCTCTGATCATACCCATGGCTCTCCTCTGCACCCTCTCAAACTTCTCCACATCCTTTTTGAATTGTGGAGCCCAAAACTGGACACAGTACTCCAGCTGCGGCCTTACCAAGGCCAAGTACGGCGGGAGAATGACATCCTGGGATCTGCTTGAGAAGCATCTATGGATGCAAGCCAGTGTTTTGCCGCAGCATCACACTGAAGGCTCATGTTCATCTTGTGGTCAACCATGACCCCCAAGTCCCTTTCAGCTGTAGTGCAAAACAGCATAGCACTACCAAGCCTATAAGCATGGTGCAGGGTTTTCCTCCCAAGGTGGCGAACCTTGCATTTTTCGGTGTTGAACACCATCAGGTTCTTGTCCACCCATTTCATGAGTCTGTCCAGATCCGCCTGGATCACCCTGCTATCCTCAGGTGTGGATGCTTTACCCCAGAGTTTGGTGTCATTGGTGAACTTGGCCAGTCCACTTCTGACACCAGTGTCCACATCATTGCTGAAGATGTTAAACAGTAAAGGCCCTAGGACAGAGCCTTGTGGGATCCCACTAGTCACAGCGCACCAAGACGATTGGCTCCTGTCGACCACCACCCTTTGGGTTCTACCACGGAGCCAATTCCCCAGCCAGCGGATCATTGTGACATCAAGGCTGCAGTTAGCCAGTTTAGCCAAGAGGTGATCGTGGGATACGAGATTGAAGGCTTTTTTAAAGTCAAGGTATACGACGTCGATCTCTTCCCCCTTGTCCAGGTGATAAGTCACCTGGTCATAAAAGGAAATGAGATTGGCCAAGCAACAAACCCATGCTGGGTATCCCTCAGGATATTGCCTTCAGCTAGTCTGGTAAGGATGGCCTCCTTGATAATCTTTTCCAACACCTTCCCCAGGATAGAGGTCAGGCTGATGGGCCTGTAGTTTGCCAGATCTACTTTTCTCCCTTTCTTGGAAATAGGCATGACATTGGCCCTCTTCCAATCATCAGGCACTTCACCAGAGTGCCAAGAACTCTCAAAGATCCATGTCAGGGGCTGAGCTATGATGCTCACCAGCTCCCTGAGTACCCTTGGGTGTAACCCATCAGGGCCAGCTGACTTGAAGGTATCCAGCCTGTCAAGGTGTTCCTTCACGAGGTCAGCTTTGATGGAGGGCAAGGAATCTCCCTCACCCGGGCCTCGCTGACCCATAGTGGGCAGGGCCGTCCCATGGGGCTGATGAAAAACTGATGCAAAGTACCCATTTAGCAAGTTTGCTTTTTCCTGGGCGTCAGTTGCCAGTTGCCCCATCTGGTTTAGCAGGGGTCCAGTGTTGCCCTTGCCTTTCCTCTGGCTCCCCACATATCTAAAAACAGACTTTTTATTTTCCTTGATATTTGTAGCTAACTGGAGTTCCATCGCAGCCTTTGCTTTCCTGATTTGCTCTCTACAAGTCCAGACTAAAGCAGAGTATTCCTTCTTGGTGGCGGTTCCGGTCCTCCATCCCTTATAGGTCTTCCTTTTAAGACGCAGGAGGTCTGCCAGTTCCCTGGAGAGCCAAGGGGGCTGCTGTGCCCTTTTCCTGCCTTTCCTCTGAGATGGGATGGACTTTGCTTGTGCATCCAGGATTGCTCCCTCAAGGAGCAACCACTTATCCTGAATTCCCCTCTCCATTGCGTTGTGGCCTTTTAGTGCCTCTCTGACAAACCTCCTTTACTCTTGAAGGTGTTCAGTGTAGGTGCTTGAACCACCTCCAATGGCAAGCTGTTCTAGACCTTGCAGGCTTGTACATTAAAGAAATTCTTCCTTATGTCCAGCCTGAAACGGTCTTGCAGTAATTTATAACCATTCAACCTCATCATCCCTTGGGGCGCTATGGTGAACAAACGTTCCCCCAGATACTGGTGGTCACCCCTGATAAACTTATAGGTTGCCATCAGTTCACCCCTGAGCCTGCGCTTTTCCAGGCTAAAGAGCCGTATGGCTCTCAGCCTGTCGTTGTAAGTTCTGTTTTCCTGACCTCTGATCATGCGCATGGCTCTTCTCTAGACTCTCTCAAGCTTCTCCACATCCTTTTTGAATTGTGGAGACCAAAACTGGACACAGTGCTCCAGCTGCAGCCTCACCAAGTCTAAGTACAAGAAGAGAGACACAGTTCCTACCCATTTACCACAAGTATAAGAAGCTTGAGTAAAGGGACAGAGGCTTTGTCTAATGGAAAAAGAGTATTTGATGTTTCTTGCAGCTCTTGTTGCCACAGAGCACTTGCTTTTTGCAAATTAAATACTTCTCATTACACCTTATTACTTCTGCTTTTTAATTCCAGTTTGCTCCCTGGGGTCTCTTTTGAGATCCAGCAGCATCCTTTGCCTTTGCCTTTAAAAATATTAGATAAGATTGGAATGAAATTGTACCATTCCTCTTCTACTTAGAAAGCAAATAGTAAATGAAAATGAAAGCTCTACAGAACAAAGAGCTGCAGTTTGACACGTTACTGGAGCACTGACCGTACAAACCCATTCATCTGGAAGTTCCTGGGAACATGTATAACTTGTAAATAAGTATAAAGAACTGTTGAGGCTTTGTAAGTCAGTCTCCAGAGCAAAGCAGGCTTTGAGGGACTGTACTGTAGCTTGGAAAGCTTCATTATCATAGAGAAAAATCATGAGGCAAAAGTGCCAGTGAGCAAGAATTTTTTTAGTACTGTATTTTCTTAGGTCCAAAGCCAACTTTTTTTTCTCCATTCAGTATAGGGAGGGAAATCCCTCATCTTGCATTTGAGTATGAGGAGGGCAGGCAGCTGCTGTGGTTCTGCTTCTGACCCAGGCATGAGGTCAGAGTCAGGGCTGCAGCCTCTTTCCTGCCTCTTTCCTCCCCCCACAGTTGCCCATTGCACTGCCTCTTCCCCAGCCCCCACCACCTACCTGTTCCAGCACAGGGCATGGAGCACTTGCTGGCTCTGATCCCTGCCTGGCCATACAGCAGTCATTTTGGCAGTGGCAGTTCCTGGGCCAGAGCCAGGGCCACAGCTGCCACCACTGCAACTATTGCTGCCTGGCTAGGCAGGAGCCAGAGCCAGCATATGCTCCATGCCTCAGACCAGACCATGCAGGCGGTGGCAGTGCAGAGAGAGGACAGGCAGCAGGGTGTGCCATGCTGAGGGGGACAGGCAGTAGTGGAGGGCAAGTACCCGGACAGCACAGACACTGCAAGGGGAGGCAGGCATTGGGGGTCAGTGCAAGCTCAGGAGGGCAAGTGGTAGGCTGCTCGACTCCCCCACTGCCTCCCCACCTGCTGTTGCATCTTTTTCTGCCGCAGTGGTATGGGGACAAATTTAGGACAAGCCTCCAATAATTAGATTTTAGACATGAAAAATTGTAACAAAATTATTTTCCATATCTAAAATCTGATTATTGTTGAGGGGGTCATCTTAAATTTCATGTCATCTGGGATTTGGGTAAATATGATAAGTATCCTTTTCTTATAACCACACAGGGTTAGTAATGTCTGTGCAATCAGATGTTTCTCCTATAATTTGTAAGCCCAGATGTAATGTGTTTTAACTGCTCATAAGCAAGGGAAACCTACAAGGTGGACTTTATCAACAGTGATTGCTCAGGAGTCACATGTATCCTTAAATAGCATTTAAAGTAGCATGTAAATAATTGAAAATTCAAATACTTTGTACCTCTGAAGCTGAATTTTCTTTTAGTATGTATCTTCCATCTTCTGTATATAAGATGAGTTTTCAAGTTGATCGCATTAGTTCTCACAAATGTATTTTAAAATGTTAGGTAAGGGGAAAGCAGAGTACCCACACATCTGCATTTCTCACATTCATTGTGCAGCTTATAATTTAAGTGTAGCCAGGTGTTTGATTTCTTTTTTCAGAAGAGGAACTCTTCATGGTCATTTGGAGACTGGACTATTGAAATGGTCTCTTCATGGAGCTACACCATAAGATGCACTACTCATACAGAATATGGCTGCCTATTCACTTAGGCAAGCTTAACATAAAAACTTGCATCTGTGTTCTGAGACATGTACCAGCTTCCAGTTCATTCCTGAATACAATTCAAGAAGTTGTTTTTCACCTATAAATTCCTGAGGGCCAGATCCAGCCCACAAACTCATTTCATCCAGCCTACAGATATAGGGCTTTAGAGCCAGGAGACCTTAGCAGCATCTGCTTTCTCCTGCTACTGTGGGGAAGAGTTCCAAATGCGAGTGATTTTTCCCGTCCTCCCTCAGGAAAAAAAAGCAGCACTGGGGACACTTTCCCTGTGCCAAAGCAGATAGTGGTGGCAGCAGCTAGGTCATGTTCACTTGACCACCTGAAGTGGGTTAATCTGGCCCACAGCCTTAAAGGCTAGGGACAGACATTACACAGAAACTGGTTTAAACCTGTAACAGAACAGATAAACCACATAATCCAGTTTGAAAATGGCTGAAACTGGTTTGCGACAAACCTGTTTAAATGTAGTATCAGACTTAACTGATTTGGCTCAAAACAGTTCATGCAATGTCTGTCCTGGACCCCTTGCTGCTTTAAATTAAATCAGGCTCCCCCAGCATCCCGGCATGCTCTCTGGGCTGGGTGGGGCTCTCTGCTCTGCCCTCCCCTCTGCTCCCTGGCTGCAGCTTGCTTCTGCTCCACACCCCCTCCTCTGCTAAGCAGGCATTCCCTGTCCCTTACCCCTTAGCATTAGCTAGCAGACCACATGCTGGCTACCTCCGAGCTGTGGCACATGGAATAAAGGCAGAAAAAATAAGGTGATATACAACCCTGTGCACCAGCTATCAACCCTGTACCAGCAGCTATCAACAGATAGCTGGTAATGTCCCTGTGTTTTTTTTAATGGGGTGATAAACACTGGAGTTAAGGGTAATAAACATTCCTTGCTGGGCTGTTCAGGAGCAGGGACGGGGATGGGACCCTCCCTAATCACAGCATCCCTCCAGGGTCTGGCCATGCCCCCCATAGGTCATCCATGTGCAAGGGGAGGGAGGGTTGCTCTAGCACCCCCCAGCTTCTAGCCTGACCCATGCAGGCATGTGCCTTCATTTCTGGGATGTCTGTCTGGTTACAAAACTGATTTAACCTAGCAAAGTTAGACTAACCTGCAGAGAGTGAATCAATTCAGGCTCAGACTTTTAAGCACAAGCTAAATCTATTCCAACATGGAGGAAAGGCAGCAAGAAGGCACAGCAGCCCTCCTGGCTCTCCAGGGACCTAGCGGACCTCCTGCGGCTAAAAAGGAAAGCCTACAAAGGATGGAGGACGGGATTCACCTCCAAGGAGGATTATTCTGCGCTGGTCCAGTCCTGCAGGGAGCAAACCAGGAAAGCCAAGGCTGCAACTGAACTCCAACTAGCTTCAAGCATCAAGGACAACAAAAAGTCCTTTTTCAGATATGTAGGGAGCCGGAGGAAAAGCAAGGGCAATGTTGGACCCCTGCTAAACCAGATGGGGCAACTGACAACTGATGCCCAGGAAAAAGCCAACCTATTAAATAGGTACTTTGCGTCAGTCTTTCATCAGTCCCATGGGACGCCCATGCCTGCTATGGGACAGGGAGATCCTGGTGATGGGGATCCCCTACCCTCCATAAATGCTGACCTCGTGAAGGAACACCTTGAGAAGCTGGATACCTTCAAGTCAGCTGGCCCTGACAATCTGCACCCCAGGGTACTCAAGGAGCTGGCGAGCGTCATAGCCTAGCCCCTGGCACGGATCTTTGAAAACTCCTGGCGCTCTGGTGTAGTGCTTGAAGACTGGAAGAAGGCCAATGTGGTGCCAATCTTCAAGAAAGGGAGGAGAGTGGATCCGGCTAACTACAAGCCCATTAGCCTGACTTCTATCCTGGGAAAATCTTAGAAAAGTTTATTAAGGAGGCCATCCTTGAGGGACTGGCCCAGGCTAACATTCTAAGGGACAGCCAGCACGGGTTTGTTGCAGGTAGGTCTTGTTTGACCAATCTCATTTCCGTCTATGACCAGGTGACCTATCACCTGGACAAGGGAGAAGAGATTGATGTCATATATCTTGACTTAAAAAAAGCTTTTGATCTGGTATCCCATGATCACCTCTTGGCCAAACTGGCCAGTTGTGGCCTTGGCTCCACCACGATCCGCTGGCTGGGAAACTGGCTCCGTGGTCGGACCCAGAGGGTTGTAATTGATGGCAGGCACTCATCGTGGTGCCCTGTGACCAGTGGGGTCCCTCAAGGCTCTGTCCTTGGACCCATACTGTTCAACATCTTCATTAACGATGTGGACATTGGAGTCAGGAGTGGACTGGCCAAGTTCGCCAATGACACCAAACTTTGGGGCAAAGCATCCACGCCAGAAGATAGGCGGGTGATCCAGGCTGACCTGGACAAGTTCAGCAAATGGGCAGATGAGAACCTGATGGTGTTTTAACACCGAAATATGCAAGGTTCTCCACCTTGGGAGGAAAAACCTGCAGCACCCTTATAGGCTCGGCAGTGCTACGTTGGATAGCACTACAGAAGAAAGAGACTTGGGGGTCATCGTTGACCACAAGATGAACATGAGCCTGCAATGCAATGCTGCAGCTAGTAAAGCTACCAAAACGCTGGCTTGCATCCATAGATGCTTCTTGAGCAAATCCCGGGACGTCATTCTCCCTTTGTACTCGGCCTTGGTGAGGCCGCAGCTGGAGTACTGCGTCCAGTTTTGGGCTCCACAATTCAAAAGGGATGTGGAGAAGCTTGAGAGAGTGCAGAGGAGAGCCACGCGCATGATCAGAGGTCAGGAAAACAGATCTTACGATGACAGGCTGAGAGCCATGGGACTCTTTAGCCTGGAAAAGTGTCGGCTCAGGGGTGATCTGATGGCCACCTATAAGTTTATCAGGGGTGACCACCAGGATCTGGGGGAATGTCTGTTCACCAGAGCGCCCCAAGGGATGACGAGGTCGAACGGTCACAAACTCCTGCAAGACCGTTTCAGGCTGGACATAAGGAAGAATTTCTTTACTGTCTGAGCCCCCAAGGTCTGGAACAGTCTGCCATCTGAGGTGGTTCAAGCACCTACATTGAACACCTTCAAGAGTAATTTGGATGCTTATCTTGCTGGGATCCTATGACCCCAGCTGACTTCCTGCCCTTTGGGCAGGGGGCTGGACTTGATGATCTCCCGAGGTCCCTTCCAGCCCTAATGTCTATGAAATCTATGAATTTCTGTCCCTAGCCAAAAGGTTGCTGTTTGCTACCCTGTGTGGTTCAAGTCCAGCCCACTTTAAAGACTTCTGTTCTCATTATGTGATGCCATCATAGCAGTTGAAATAATCTGAGGTGCTGGAGCTCAGTGTTAATCAGTGAGAAAAGACATTTTCAGTCTTAAAATCTTGGCTTGACAAAGCCCTTGTTTGTTGACCTTCAGGCCATATTCAGTGCTTTTTTTCTCCTTTTTCAGTCTTTTCAGGTATGTATATGAAAACAATAAAATACATTAGTCTTATTGGGCTGGCTCAGTATACAGATATTAATGTATGCTGGATGTTTGTTGACAGTAGTTGTTTGTATATGAATCTGCATTAATAATTGTGAATAAATAGATATTTATGCATTTATTGGTTTTCTAGGTGACCTTAGGAAAGTAATTTCTCCCCTGTACTTCAGTTTCCTCATCTGCAAAATGGGGATAGTAATATCAACTTAGTTTATAAAGCACTTGAACATGTATGTATAAAAAAGCACTAAGAGCTAGCTATATATAGGTGTCCATGTCACAGTTACCTATTTGCACAAGTAAATGATTATATGCACATCTGCAGAAACATTTAGGATAAGGAAAGATTTAAGTGCCACATTACTCAGAAGCATCAAGCCTGATCAAAAGTTATTTAGTTCAATGAGAGGATACCTGTTGATTTCAGTAAGTCATGAAGTAGTGCTTGTGTTGATTTTTTCCAGTCTGTCAGATAACATCATAGCAGTAGTTTGAAACTACCATTTCAAAACTAGTTTAATTTATTCACTCCATTTTATAAGAGGCAAGAAGTTTTTCCTTGTATGAAATCATTAGGCTTTGAAGCCAATTGGTCAAAGGACAGTTCTTTTTTTAAAAAATCTCAAATTTCCTCCTATCATTTTGATTGTAGAACTTCATGGATATATGGTTAGCCTTTGAGCTCTTAAAAGCTGCTTGCTAAAGAATGTCTATTACATGTTACATTATTGTGAGTTCCTGCATCCAACTCAGGCAGAGCTGCATTCTAACACTGCTAAACATTACTTACTTGCTGGTTAAGAAGTTTGATGCATGGATTAGCTCAGAAGAAAAACATGCTGGAAATCAAGTAAATGGTTTAAGAGTATTTTTGTGTACTAAAATGCACTGGTCTTGACATACATTTAAAACAACAAAACAAAAAACATTTCACATTATTTGTTTGATCTAAATCAACTTAGCATGAGTTTGTTGCTTGTAGTGGTATGGAAACCAATATGCAGAATATAGGTTATTTTGCTAATCTTATAACACGTTCTCTAGGGTGAGGAAGCTAAAAACATTCCTGGTGAATCTGTAACGGAAGAACAATTTACTGATGAAGAAGGCAACGTCATCACAAGAAAAGTAATCACAAATTGCCTCACTGTTATGAGTCTTTGTATTCAAGTAACTACTCTTAACATACTTTCTGTTTTTAGAATCAGGAAAAAAATAATCGATTCTTTTCATGTATTACTTCCCACAGGTAACCCGAAAAGTAGTAAGACGTGTTGTTATCCCACATGAGAGGAGAGTTGGTGCAATGGTAATTGGTTGGAGACTACCAGGAAATAATAGTAGAGGATGAGGGTTGTGGTAACTGGCTAGAAAATGCTGCTAAAGGGCTGAAAATTTGCAATTTAACATCAAGCCTTGGCAAAGTTCAGTGCTTGCTTTGTTGACAAGTTGTGCATCTAGATGAAGATAGGACATAGTGTTACCTTTGTAACGTTTGATAATAAGATTTATTTTCAAAGAAGGTTATTTTTAGTTCATCATTAGTGGCAATCCTTTTCACCCAAAGTATCAGGATTTTCTTATTTAAAATATTAAAGTTTAAAATATAAGGACTGGGTCTGAACACTCTTCTTTGTTCCTGACCCTCAAACCAAGTATTTCCGTATATGTATTTTTATTTGCCTTCCAGGATCTTTATCCTGCACCAGATACCCAATAAAAGTTCAAAATATATCTAAGGGGAGGCCTGATCCTTCAGCCACTTACCTAAGTAGTCACCTGTAGCACTACTTAAGTAACTAAATGATTGCAGGAGCCAGTGTGATATGAATGTTTTTGAATTACAATAGTTTGCACAAGAGGGGCATGTCCCCAGATACATGGAGATGTGCTTGCAGCAGCAAAAAAAGTAGCGGCACAAGTTTGCGCCAGTACATTTTGCTTCTGCACATGCCCCTACAGGTGCACTTTGGTGCAGAACAAAATGCCCCACTTCAAGGAAACTGCCATTTCCCTGCTTCTTCTGGCTCCCAGCAGAGCGGAACTAGAGGACAGGGGGATCCTCTGGCCAGCAGCCAGAGTGTCTGGCGGGGTGGAAATCATGCCTCTGCCTGCCAGCACATGCTCCTGTGTGTGCTGCACTGCTCTTTGGTGGTGGTTTTTTTGCTACTGGGATTTCCTAGTAGAAACTTTTACCTCCATGTTGCAAATTTGCAGCGTGAAGCACGTTTTAACATGCTGGGCATACGGTTTGTGGTGTTGTAAACAGGAACCAGCCAGGGAATGTCAGGAAAGAATGTCTGTCCTTGGCAGCCAAAATCCACGTCCTTCCTAGGGACCATTTTGTGCCAGCTTCTCTGCAGCTGTATAAGGAAAGGAGGGCTAGAAGTGCTTTGGCCCTCCCTAACAAAGATACAGGAGCCACTTACAACTGTAATCTTTGCACTCCTTGGAGCTTAAGAACTGCTCTCTCTCTGTTCCCAATGAGGTACAAGTCATCGTAAAATGGCTCAGAGAGAGAAAAGCAGGGTTATTCCCTACCCCTACATGTACTTATATGCACACATTCTCCCAGCCAGAAGAGCTGACTGAAAGCACAGAAGATATACTGCACCTTTGAAAAAAAATAGCACGCTCCTCTCAGGAGGCTGTAGCTGTCTCTACATTCTCAAATACAGGCTTTGCGTTAGAGGTGCTAGTGAGGCTGCAGACTACCTGAGCCATGTCTCAGTTTTAAAATTATCACTGATGTCAAGGGAACTTCTCCCCCCGCCCCCTGAAAGTACCACAAGGCAAGAGGAAAGGAAAAAGAGAATCACAATTTCAGATTTAACTCAAAAGGCTCAGGAACAACTGTTGCCTTTGTGCAGGGTTTAGACTGGTCAGTCTGCCTGATTATCCTTCTATCCCCTCCTCAATTCTTTAATCTTCTCAAAGAACAGGATTCTGTTTAGGTATTAAAAATGGACTTGTAATTTCCTTTGAAATAGTTAGAAGCTACAGTTATGTACACATTGACATAAATCACCCACAAGAATAAATTCCACTGATAGCCAACACAACATATACCTCAATCTGATGTGAACTGAGGCATTCATTTGTAGAATAACATTGAGTTATTTTAAATGAATTTGGAATAACTTCCCCTTTAGGCCTGTTCTTTTAAAACACGAGACTGAAACCTGCACTGCTTGTCACTTTCCTAGAGTTTATTTCTTCTGCTGTGGTTTGGTGGTCTTTTTTTGCTGGCTTCTCTGTCCATGCCCTTTCTTCCATTACTAACCTACTCACTCTAAAACACAATTGTTGTGAGATATCATAACAATGAAGGCCTAAATCTTCAAAAATGTTGGCTTAATCTGGGTGCCCACCTGGAACACCTAGTAGTCTGACTTTTTTCCGTGAGTGATCAGCATGCACAAATCCATCACAAGTGCAGAAGGTCATCCCTAGAAATTTCATGGTGGGCACCTAGCAAGAGATACCTCAAAGCGTTGATGTTTTTGAAAATTTAGACCTATGTTTTCCAGTTTTTTATTGTATATTTTAAATAATAATTCAAGCCTGTGCTTTTAGCAGCTGAACAGTGTGGTAAAGGCTGTAGATTGTGTGTATCTTTGAGAAGTGTTAATGTGATGCAACTGTTTTTTACTTATCCTATTACAGCTACACGGGACTTGTTTAGAAGCAGGTTTATCATTACAAACCCTTTCTGCCTAATGTGTTGATGTTTATCCCTCTTTATTAAAGCAGGGAGAAGGTTGTAAGGTTAAGACAAAGAAAGAAGTCAGACACGTGGAGAAGAAGAGTTACTCATAACAGCAGAACACTGAACGGTCAGTTTGATTACTGGGTTTTTCCTTTGTTAAGTCTGGAGCAAACACAGTGTTTGTGCACCAGTGAGCACATGAAGTGTTTTCTCCCACTTGCCCAACTCTTTTAGCCTGGGAAGTCCACTGTACAGCCTACATCATGCAAACATGAATTACATTAACTTCACACACAGTAAGTTGGACTTGGCTACCTCATTGTGTTTCAAGTTAAGCACAAGATAAAGTTTATGGAGGACCAGGGCCTAATCTTATTACAAAATGTTTGCAATATTTTTTTTAAAACATATATGGGAGTGGAGTTTCAAGATGCATGCAGTTCATAATCCATGACATTTCTGTCTATAGTCAGATATGGATATTACTAGTAAATTACTTGCATACAAGTAAATGTAAACAGTGCGCAATAAATGAAGCACTTCTCCCAGAGTCAGATCTAAGACTTGTCATGAAATCAATATCCTTGTAAAATAAAATCCAGTAACAAGTGTAAATATTTGCTAACAAATAATCCTTACTAAAATGTTTCCTGTGGATTTTATTGGCCAAAATTTATAGTTATAATGAAACAGCAACTAGCTGTTTATGGTATCTTCAAAAAGGAAAGCTAAACCAGCTTTAGATTAAGATATCATTACACTTCTGCTTGCTACTTTTACAGCCAGTGCAATTATTTTGTCTAGCAACCTAGCAGGTACGATTGTAAATGTAAGAAAGATCAGTCTCCAGGTTACTGCTGTTTGGTACAATTATTCCTTCCTTGTTATATATTTACTCTATAAGGTTATCTTACTCTGTAACAAGTCGCCCTCCCCAGCACCATCTTTTGTGTTATCTGCAACCTATGTGGGGCGCCCTTGAAGTCCCCTTAAGGTTTCTTGTGTCCCGCTTTCTACTCTCCTGCCATGTCTTGATGGAAATATGATACCAATGTTCTTGTTAGCGGGAGACTGCCTATTGTATTTTGTATGTTGGGGTTCTCTGCCACCCCTATCTTTCTCAAGCTAGGCCACCCTGTACAAACGCACCAGATAGGGTTCGACTCCGAGACTTTTGCTCCTTGGTCTTGGTGCTCATGGCCCTCCTTTTCACCCCAATCTGGAGCCCAGCATCCCCAGCCCAGAGGCCCATCCACCGGCCCCACTGCCAGGAAGCTGCAAGTTCAAAGCTGGGCTGCAGCCTCAAACCTCCAGTGTCCCTTTCCAAAAAAACCCAAACCTACACCACAGGTGTACCAGGCCACTTTGGCCTTTTATGACTGCTCTCTCTGGCACCAGGGTCCCCATGCTGTAGTGGGCCCCTAATGAGGCCTCCTTCTTCCCCAGTAGCCTCCCCCAAACCACCGGTTGTTAATCAATCAAAAATTGTAAATAGTCTGTCCATGGGTTATAACTGCCACCAAAATATAATTAAAGAAGGCAGCATGCCAGCTTATGTTTTCTCAGGGGTCTGTGCTTCTGCTCCCCCCCATCTGCTACGGTCCTTCTTCTGGGGCTGCTGCCACTTCTCCGAGAGTCCTCAGTAGTTCCCTTCCTGCAGCAGCTGGACCGCTCACCAAGCCTCTCTGTGGAGCCCTTATACAGACTCCTTCCCCTTTGGCTCCTGGCCCTTACTGCCGCCTAGCCCTGGGTTTTTACAGTTCTGGCATGCCCCCTTCTGGCCACCTAACTAGCTGGCCAGGCTCGGCTTTTAACCCGCACCTGGCCAGCACGCTGCACCCAGAAAGTTCTGGTCTTAAAGAGACCAACCTGCCTTCTGGTAACAGGGCTAAGGTTCCCTGTTGCACACTCTTTAATTTGTTTGGGTCTGGTTCTTTTTTTAATCTTTTAATTTAGTGTCTCACAATTAGTTCTTTTTCCTACATAGCCTTATGGAGGACAGACTTTAGGGACTGAAAAGAGAGGAAACAGATGAACAGCACCTGTAAAACTGATATTAATGTCATTCTAAATAATTTACACAGTGAATCTCCTTTGCAGTGACTGGAACGTACCAAAATTGGGATTCAATCCTGTGATGTTCTGAGTATTCTGGCTATTGTT
Organism: Crocodylus siamensis; assembly: GCF_052110815.1. Taxonomy (NCBI): domain Eukaryota; kingdom Metazoa; phylum Chordata; order Crocodylia; family Crocodylidae; genus Crocodylus; species Crocodylus siamensis. The sequence continues at coordinate 46,037,645 of NC_143401.1, read as the reverse complement.
CAGAGAAGTATATGCCAAATTTTTAGCATATGAATAGCCCCACTGGGTGTGCCCCACAAGTGCACACATGCAGTGTGTGACACCTCAAAGCCATTTGAGATGCTGCAAACTGCATGTGTCCATGTGCATCTATGTGTCGTGCTGCTAATTTGCAGCACACTGGGGGGTTTTGGCACCAGGAGATCTCGGTGTCAAAAAAATAAAAATAAACCACCACTAAAAATGGTGTGGCACATGTGGCAGCACCATGCGCTACCCAAAACTGGACCCTGGCTGGACAGAGCCATGCTCTGGCTTCCAACCAGGCTCTGAGCAGTGGCTTGGCTCTACTGCTACCACTTCCAGGTCTGCTGCGTGTGGGGGACTTCCGCCACACCCCCTCTGGCTTGAAAGCTGGCCACGGGGGGACCCTGGGTGCCCCCCCAGACCCAGGAGGCACCAGTCACCAAGCTGGGGGGCAGGGGAGGGTCTCCTGCGCATTCTGTGGTAGACCCGAAAGTGGACCACAAGTGCTACTGGTCCACTTCTGGGTCTGCCACCGAGCATGCTGGGGACCCCCCCATACTCCCATGGGATGCTCCATCCACCATCTCAGTGTTAACGAGCTGAGCCTGGTACCTTGAGGTACATAGAAAAAAAAATATATATATAAAAGCTGTGTCTATGGCCAAATCGTTGAATTTCTCTGAATCTAATCAGACGCTTCTGGTTCAATACAGAGAGAGTAATGGGTTGATTCGATTCAGATTCTGAGATTCGGCTGCCAAATCGGGCCGAATCTCCTCCAAATCAAATCAGTGACCAAGGCTTCGTACAGCCCTAACAGTTGCAATTACTACATGGAGGAGTTTGACCATTTTCAAATAAGCAAGAGAGTATGAGTTATATTTCCCATTTTACCCATACTATTCTTGCTTAACAAATTAAGCCAAGTGGCCAATGAGAAATATATGGTACAAATCAATGGAGCATATCCCTAAACTAATGGCATGTGCTTTACACATAGCCTTAATAAGCTGTGATACTGCATTCCCTATTCTCTTAAAATCAGTAGTTTCCAAGTCAGTGGGAGATTTGAATATGCAGGGAATGCAGGGCCAGAATGTAAATGACCACTTATACCAAAAAAAAAAAAAAAAATCAAGGATTATTAGAGTTGCACTGCCTTTCAAGCAAAGTCAGTGCATCATTCTTAGAGCCATGTTTCAAAAGCTGTTACGTTTCCATCTGTAATTAAATGTAATGTGTTCCAAATGCTTTTAAATGCCAATTTATCAGGAGTGGAGAATATTGTATACTGACATTTACCATCATACTGAGCACTTAACTAATTTATCTTTCTATATATTGTATATCTAGATTTATCCTATTATCAGAGAATGTTGTAATATTAATTTAATTTTTTTTCACATTGTAAAAGAAAAAGTTGAAATTGACCCTGATGAGATATTCTGAAATCATTTCTACTATCTTTTTTCCCCACAGGAATGTGTGCTTTTACTGCCAGTATTTTAGAGAAACAGTCATGGAAGAAAAAAAAAATCAACAGGAATTAAACATTCACTTATAAAGTGTGCGTGTGTTTGCTGCTTCCACACATTAACTGCATGGTTTTTATGCAAAAAACCCCACAAAATGAAAAAACAAACAAACAAGATTAATTTAGCATGAGCTAATTTACAGAGCATGGACATTCACTTTCATTCACAGGATTGGAGAGCGTGCAATTAACAATTCAGTGTATATACGAGATGCCACGCTGTTAACAGCTTATTTCAAGCAATTTGATGTCATCACAAAAGAAATAAATTCCTGTGACCAGTGGGGACATAAGATGATGAAATGATTAAACCACAGAAAGACACTAAAATTATTAAATCCACAACAGCTCGCCTTATTTTTCTTGGACCCAAACTGTCAGGGTATAAAACACTATTTGTTTCTTTTTTAAACATCAATAGTTTTGCTGTAAATAAATAACACTGTATAAATTCTAACAGAAAATAAAGTAAGTGTTGATAAGGCACTGCCTCGTAGATCACAAACAGAATATTGCGACTGTATTGAACATAACAGGTGTCTCAAATAGCTACACCTACAGGGATATTCTGAGTGCATCTTCACAGATTCTTGTATATTATCAATTATAATGTTTGTATATGCAAAATGCTAGCTTGATTTTAAAAAAATCTTTAAAATCTACTGCAAAATTTAAATGATTCCCAAAATGAGGAATTCTGTAGTTCTGTGAAAATTTTTCTTCAGAGTACTAATATTTTGATGCATGTGTTTCACCTTATTTTGATTAAGTCTTTTCCAGTTTTGCAAACACTATACTGCAACATGAAAAATACGATTTTATCTGTAAACACAAAGCCCTTCATCTAATACTTGTTGCGGTTGCCAATTTTTCAATGAAATGATCTAAAAACATAACATATACAGTAGATGCATTAGGGGGTGTGCTATCTGTTCTCGCTTTATACTGGGGTAATGCTTGCAGCTTAAGAGGTGGGTTGGTGCTCTAAGGAGCACAAGTTTTGGATATTTTAAAATGGACTGAAGAGAAATTATTAGCTAATAGACTGGGAGCACGCTGTAAAATTATTACTGTATTGTGTACTGGCTATAAGATGTAGAATCTTTCAGTAAGCCAATCATCTGTAATCATTCTAGCAGTGTAATATTAGGTTGTTAAGGCTGCTGTGTTTTAAAGGGCATTTTTATTTGGGTTTGGTGAAATCTTTTAATTTGTTGATTATATTCACATGAAAACAGCACTCATTGATAATAGCTCTAATGACATATGTATGAAAACAACAAACACTGGATGATCTAGTTGATTATTTAAGCATAAAATAAATTGTGTTAAAACTCTTCAGTTACGTGGTTTTTAGCAATCTTGTTATCCCCATTAGAATTATGCCTTCAGAATGTTAAATAGTCATTGTATTGGCTTCTGTTACTCCAGCACTTTCTATGTGTGATAGCATGTCCTAAACTTCCTAGTGGGAATGGACATTATCTGGCATGCTTTCCCAAGATGAGTTGAATGGGACCAATGTAGCATGCATCATTACCTGTGCATGCTACATCTACATGTATGCTTTACTGCAGAGTTGACTAATTAGCTCTGCAGTAAGTGTCACCATCTACACGTGTGCCTGTATTGGGGCACTGTAAATTAATAACTCTACCATAAGATAGTACTGTCTGGGACAAGTACTACACTAGAGCAGAGTAATTTACACTGCCTCAATGCACATGTAAACTGTGACCAGAGCTAGCTGGGGTACAAGGGTGCTACAGTGTAGGGGCAGCCTGCCACCTAACCACATACTGTATTACCTTCATGCCCCAGCCAGCCCCTCCACCACCCAAAGCTGCAATCCAGAACCAGGGGCTGACCCCCACCCCTCCTCCAAGCCTGAAAGAACAGTGTTAAAATAAGAACTATATGACTAATATAGCATATTACACATCATCTACCTTATTTCCTCACATATGGCACACACCTTTTTTCCAAAAAAAAAAAAAAAAGCCACTTGAAATTGTAGTGCACATTATATGTGAGAAACATAGTAAGAACAGTTTCTGCCACATTCCAGGAAAACATTAAAATAAAATCTGTAGGGAAGCATAGGAAAAAGAACAATGTGCAGGCTCAGCTCACCAGCTGCTGCTACTCAGTTACATACAAGGAATTTTTTTTGGTTTTTTTCATTCTGCCTTTCAGAATCAAGGTGCATCTTTTACTCTGGGGCATGTTCTGTACAACAAGATACAGTATAGGATAACACCAGAGGCATTTTTATTCTGTTTCACATAAAGTACATGGAAGATACTACTTACAAACAATTTTATTCCTAACACATTAATGAAAACAAAAGTGTTCCTCCTGGATAATCATAATGAATAATGAATAAAGTAATGCATATTTTGTCTAATTTATGACACTTACTGGTACAATACTCATTTCTACTGGTCACCTGAGGGAGTTTGCAGGGCAACCACCACCTCCACCTCATGCTCCAGTAGAACACAAGTACTTATTTTTGAAATCCACAGTCCAAGGTAACACTATGTATTGCTATAGCAGCATGTTCACTGTTGTGTGTCAATCTCCCCACAAGAGCTGTAATTCTCCAAGACAACATGGGCTGCAGCTTACTAGACTGTCTTGTGGACACATCCCATTCCCTTCTGCTATCAAGCAACCTGGTCTCCCTCCCATTTGTATATCTATGACACCCCTGTGGCTACCATTGTATACACAGAAAAGTAATCAGCTTTTTCACTGTCTTGTAATGCAAATGGAATATGGAAACAAAGATAATGAGCACCATGTAAGCAAGCCAGAGGCTGTGAACTACAACACTACAGTCTTGAGTTCCTCTTTAGCTTTTTTATATTGGCAAGTGGAGGCAGATGAGGTGTTGTCAGTTTTATTCATAGATCTCCCCTGCATGGTCCCTTTTCAGGGTTACTGTTTGGATACAATGACTGCAGCTGTATTTACTGAATGCAACTTCGGTTTCTGGAGGAAAGCAACTAATTTTCTATCTTAAGACTGCATAGGATGTTCCTAGATTAGGGCTGTGTGAGGCTTCGGTCAGAGCTTTGGATCCAGAGAAGCTTTGAACACTTTGGTGTCTGAAGCAGTGTGTCTGGATTGAGGCCCTGGCTTCATTAGGCTTTCTGAAGCGGTTTGGAGCTTCTGAAGCACTTCAGAGATCCAGCCATAGGGTATAATGGGGAAACAATGAAATATCTATAACTTTGTTGTTTTGTCTGATTTGGATGAATTTTGCCGGGTTTGTAGCCTCTGCTGAGCGCATGAAGCCTGTCAAGTTTCAAGAAGATTGGTGCAGGCGATCGGGGAAACTGCACCCCAAATTCCTGAAAGCAAAACTGTTGTCATGCGTATGTGTTACATCACGGGGGGGGTGATCATCTGTGTGGCTTTCAATACTTATTCCATTCCCTCACGGGACTGTATAATCCAAGTGGCTTGAATTGCCCTGACACTGTTATTACCTTAATAGCTCTAGTGAAATGTGCCATTCAATTGTATTATAATAATCAATATATATGATATATACTGACCAATTATAACACCCAAAAAGAAGCTATCCACAGCTGTGCATGAAAGTAACCATTACGTGTTTAATCTCTGAATTTGGCCTACAGAGCTCATATAAATTTAATAATGAATCTAGGCAGCACTGTAAACTTATTACTGTATTATGTATTGTCTAGAAAATGTAGGATCTTTCAGTAAGCTAATCATCTGTAATCATTATGGCAGTGTAATTAGCCAGCATCAATCTGTGTAACTTACACACTGAGGGAGTTGAAGGGTGGAGTTATGGCAAAAATTGGCATATTGATGCTTTCCCTACAGCTGTCTAGAGTTACATCTCTAGAGACCTACTAAAATAACGATTTTGCGGATTTCCTGGAAAGAGTGAAATCTGGCATTGCCCATGAAAGGCAGGTAATGTCCGTGCAATCACGAGATCCCAAAATAATAAGAGGGGCCCCGCCCCTCACATTTGCAGCCAATCATTGGCATGGGGCCTGCCACAATCAGCCTGTAAATATAGTGTCTGGCCCTGCAATCTTCCCGTGAAATCAGACAGCCGCCTCCTTGAATTAAGTAGACCCCTACACATATCCTTTCAAGGACTCTGGGAAAACACCTTGAGAAGGACTTCTCAAAAAGGAAAATTTTGTTTCTGGTTGCCTCCCTAAAGAGCAAAGCTAAGAAGCCCCAAGTATAAGAGGCAGGTAGGGCAGGAGCTTGTGCTGTGCAGAAGAAAATGCACAAAAGGATTTTTCAAGTTTGGGATCAACTTTGAAATTAGTTTCTGAGTATCTCCATATGAATCTTCCAGAGTTTTCTAATCACTAGGGAGAGGAGTCAAGGAGGTCTGTATTTTCCAGAATCTTCAAGAAAGGGTCATGTTTGTTTACTGCATAGGTGGAAGGCAGCATCATGAAAGTTTCTTATAACAGACCCAAATCCTGATAAAACCTGCCCCACCTCTGCGTGTATAGATAGCTGTAACTCAGTTGAACCCGTGAAGTTCCAGTACAGATGGGGGAAAGCACACTGCAGACCCAGCAAAGGCTGCTTGTACACAATACAGTTGTGCTCCATGGAGGCGCATATTGTCCCAGAAAAAGGGTAGAGAGGCTGGTGGAGCTGTAAATGCAAATACCCTGGCACTTCACCTCTGAGACAGTGGTAGCAGCTGTGGAGTATGTTTGCTGTCATTGTGAAGCCTAATTTCTTCCCCTGAACTACCTGTGATATCCCTGGCAGGCAGCTTGGTCTTTAGATTGTTTGCTGTATTCCACAATTTGACACACACATATTTGTGTGAAGGGGTCAGAGTTGAGGTTGACCTGGGCTTCTTACTTCTATAGTTCCTGCTATAAAATGTGACATTTTCCTTGAATAAGGAGTTTCTTGGGCTTAGTTTTTGGCACTGTGTATATTTAAGCCAGGCACTAATGTGCCAAGAAAAGAAAATTGTGCAGGACTTTACACTTGTCCTTGTTGAACCTCATGAGATTCCTTTTGTCCCAATCCTCCAATTTGTCTAGGTCACTCTGAATCCTAGCCCTACCTTCCAGCATATCTACTACTCCCCACAGCTTGATGTCATCTGCCAACTTGCTGAGGGTGCACTCTATGTCATCTTCCAGGCTGTTGATGAAGACTTTGAACAAAACCAGTCCCAGGACCACATCCTGGGGCACTCCACTTGATACTGGCTGCCAACTAGACATTGAACCATTGATTACTACCCTCTGAACACAATACTCCAGCCAGTTTTCTATTCACATGATGGTCCATTCATCCAGCCCGTACTTCCTTAGTTTGCCTGTGAAAGTGTTGTGGGAGATCGTATCAAAAGCCTTACTAAAAATCAAGGTATACCACATCCTTTTGTCTCCCTGCATCCACAGAGCCAGTCACCTCTTCATAGAAGGCAATTAAGTTGGTCAGGCATGTCTGGACCATGGTGAATCCATGCTGACTGTTCCTAATCACCATTTTCTCCTCCAAGTGCTTAGAAATGGATTCCTTGCAAATCTTCTTCATGATTTTTTCCATGGACTGAGGTGAGACTGACTGGCCTGTAGTTCCCTGGATCCTCCCTTTTCCCTCTCTTAAAAATGGATGCTATGTTTGCCCTTTTCCAGTCTTCCAGGACCTCTACTGATTGTCATGAGTGTCCAAAGATAATGGCCAGTGACTTTGCAATCACATCTGCCAACTCCCTCAGCACCCTTGAGTGTATCCCTTATAGCCCCATGGACTTGCATATGTCCAGCTTTTCTAAATAGTCCTTAAGCTGTTCTGCCACTACTGAGGGCTGCTCCCCTCCTCCCCAAACTGTGCAACTGTGCAAGCCCAGTGCAGCAGTTCGGGAGCTGACCTTGCCTGTGAAGACTGAAGCAAAAGAGGCATTGAGCACTTCAGCCTTTTCTGCATCCTCTGTCACAAGGTGGCTTCATGTCTCCCCCATTCAGTAAGGGACCTGCACTTTCCCTGATCTTCCTCTTGCTACTGATATACTTGTAGAAACCCTTAGTTTACTGAAGAGTTCCCTGCTAAGCCAAGCTGATCTTCTGCCATACTTGCTAGTCTTCCTGTACATTGAGATGGTTTGTTCCTGCATTCTCAGTAAGGCTTCTTTAAAGTATAGCCAGCTCTCCTGGACTCCTCTTCCCCCTCAGACAGGCTTCCCAAGGGATCCTGCCTGTAAGTTCCCTGAATAAGTCGAAGTCTGCTTTTCTGAAGTCCAAGGTCTTTACTCTGCTGGTCTCCATCCTTCCTTTCCTCAGGATCCCAAACTCAATCATCTCGTGGTCACTGCTGCCCAAATTGCCATCCACTACTACAGGGATAGGGAATCTCTGGGCTGCCAGTTGGCCAGGGACTCCATTTCCCAGACATCCGTGCCTGCACAGCTTGTCCCGGCCTTCATGGAGGCCTCAGCCGTGCCGGCAGCTCATGCAGCAGAGCAGTACAGGAGGCTGCTCTGGAGCTGCCAGGATCATGGCTCTGCCCCAGCTCCAGACAGGCTGTCACTGCTGCAAGAAGCCAGGTCAGAGCCATGATCCCCTGCATGCATGGCCCTGCCCAGAGTGTGCAGGCTACAGATTGCAACCCTGCCCTAGCTCCAGACTCTTCCCAGCAGCTCTAGAGCAGTCCCCCGCACAGCTCTGCCATGTACGTTGCTGGCACGTCTGAGGCTGAAGTCTCCATGGAGACCAGCACAAGCCATGCAGGCAGGGGTGGCTGGGTAATGGAGTCCCCAGCCAACTGGATCTGGCCCATGAGATAGACATTCCCTATCCCTGCACTACTACATTCCCCACCAATTCTTCCCTGTTTGTGAGCAGCAGATCAAAGAGAGCACTTGTACCAGGAAGTTGTCCCCAACACTCTCCAAAAACTTCCTGGATTGCCTAGGCACTGTTGTATTGCCCTCCCTGCAGATGTCAGGGTGATTGACGTCCCCCATGAGAATCAGGGCCTGTGATTGGAAAACTTCTGCTAGCTGTTTGAAGAAAGCCTCATCTACCATTTCCTCCTGGTTGTGCATGCTGCCAGCATGGCTGAGGCCTCCATGGAAACCCCTTCCTGGTACAAGTTCAACCAGAGCCCCTCAGTATCCCAGAATTTTGCAGCCCTGGGTTGGACTGGGCTGTCTGGTCCAGAGAGCAGAGCTGGCATCATCTCTCTGCTCCCTAGCTGGAGCAGTGAAGGCTGGCTCACTGGTATCACTGGCTGGCTCACTGCCCCACCTCTCCCCCAGGCAAACCCTGGCTGAGGTCTGAAGCCAGGGAGGGGGGTTTAAACTTCCCTTCCCCCAAGTATGGAGCTGCCCTGCCCTGTTTGCTTAGTGCTGGCTGTGACTGTGGACTACAAATCCCAGAGGCACCTGGAAGCAGGAAGAGGAAGTGATGAGCAAGCCTGCAGAGTCCTGCTGCTGTGAATCTGGACTGCAAATCCCAGAGACCTCGGGGGCAGTAGGAGGAGGAAGCAAACACACAGCCCATGCTAGTTATATGCCAGTGAGCCATGCTCTAGTGCCCCCTGGCTTCTGACTTGTGCCACTGCAGGCATGTGGTTGCATTTCCTGAATCTAAAGTGAATGTCTGTTCATTTGCTTATTGGTGGTTCAATCTTTGCAACTTAGACTGTACTTACAATCACCAAATCACTATTATCATTAAGCCTTACAATCATTTACTAGAGTAAAGCAAATAGGTTCAGATGGCAACTGTTTTTCAGTACACTATTTTAACCCTCAAATATGTCCTTAACACATTATGTTAGATACTTTAGTGTGTTCACCACTAAGCTTGGGGAAATATACCAGTAAATGAACAATGGCTTAACGACATTTAAAACTTTGTTGATGTGTTCAGCACTGTAATAGAACAGAAATTCATAGGAGGATGATGCTTTGACATTTACTGTAATGCAGAAAAGCTCTTACTAAGTGTGTTCATAGATATTATTAGCATAATCTTCAGAGTCCTATAAAATTATAAGATGGTCTGTGTAGGGGCCTAGTGCTGCAATCTTCATATTTCAGTGGGAGTTTAGTCTGTATGAAGCCTTCAGTATTAAATGTGTTTTTATGTCATTCTATTCTAACTGCAACAGATTGTTGTTATAGCATCAGTATTATGGCTCAGATCCATAACTAAAGTCAAGGAGAGTGCCACACAGCTCAGGGAAAAGCTTTCAGAAAGACATCAAGAAACTTTTATGCTTTGCCAATCATGAAACTCAAGTGGACTGTTCTCAATTTAATGCAGCTGCCGGTGTCCTAGAGAAGCTGTTGCAGGTGATGGTATTACATGGACCTACAGCAGTGAGTTTGTCAGGGAAACAAACACAAGAAAAAGATGGTTTATAAGAGGTCAACATTTTATTTAAATGCACAAAGCATCTTGTTATGTTCAACTGGATTCAGGACTTACAGAGATTTGGAAAAGCAGAAACATTATGAACAAGGCATCCTTATATCTTGCAGGAATATGCTGCAGCAACATTTGGTCCCATGTAATCCCAACATTTGGAGGCCATTCCATTTAATTTTATGAACAAGAAGATAAAATGTGATTGTATTTACTGAAACCTTTGTTAAGTTTGAGTGCTTTTAATTAGGGTTTGCAGTATTGGATTGGTATTATTCAAGGTTCTGTTAATGATCCAGAAATAATATAAAAACATGTCTGATAACATTTGTACATACCCCAAAGATTGGCAGTATGAATAAATAACAAAGAGGACAGTACCATTTTTCTAGGCCCAATGACTTAGCAAGTTGCGTCTAGCAAAATGGCATTAATGCAGCCAGATTCAGCCAAATATAAGTTCATACAGGGTGCATCTAGATATGCAATTAGCACATAGCGGTAAACTCCAGCACGGTTAGCACCAAAGTTTATCTCTCCTGGGTATAGCATTTATACGTGTGCCTAGAACTGCAGCACATTGAGCCAAGAGCACTGGCCTGCCAGCCCAGAATTCCTCTGCCCGTACTCTACATGCTGCAGATTGGCTGTCTAGGCCATGAGGGTGTCCCCAGCCACCATCTACATGTGTGTTTTAGCACATAGCTCTACTCCGCTGTACTATCATTCCATACTGTTGTGACAGAGGGCCATCCTGAGGCGAGTTGGAACACTAACTTGCCCACCTGTCTAGGGCAGTCTGCCCACCTGACTTGCTTGCCATGCCTTTGTTGGAACTAAAAAGTTGTCCATAGGTGGGAGGCTGCCCATTTAATGCCTGGATGCCAAGGGCGTTATACACAGCTCTGAACTCCTACACTGTGTCCCATGCCTCACAGATGGCATCGAAAAATCACTTCTAACTCCCCCAGCCCCTTAGCTAGGTCTCACTCAGCCTACAGCCCAAATTTGGCTTCAGGTGTCCTCAAACATGCCTGGACCTCTCCCTGCTTGGGCCTCAGGTTCCTCTTTAGTGGACCTGGCTCATGTTACAAGCCCACTCAATGGACCTGGACACTGCCTCAGGTTCCCCTCAGTGGACCTGGGCTTTTTGGTTTTCTGTCTGGGTGTGCTCCCCTAGTCTTTCCCCTTCATGGGATACCCACAAGGCAGCAGAAGCTGAGGCTATACGGCACCCCATCTGCACCTTTCACTGGGGAAGCACAGGTACGGCATTTCCTGGAGACTGCCTCACCACAGGCAGCCCCCACCACACTGTCCAACCCCGGCAAGGTGTAGTTTTAGGTTATGCCCCAGGACCGGGAATCTTCTCCAACCCCATAGTTCCTACAGTGACCTCCAGGTGTTCTGGGAGCAGCAAATCTCCAGCTGGGTGATGTTATTCCAGTGGCATTCCTGCAGCAACTGCCTACTCTGCTCTCAGGGCCTGGTCTTACACCCAGGCTGCCCAACCCTCCACCAATTAGGCAGCTTCCTGAGTGCCATGTGACCACCTGATTGGGTTTGTTTCCACTTGCAGGCTGGTCTGCAGCCTGCTTAAACCCTTAAAGTGGCAGGCACCCAAAGGTGCACTGCCACAACTATGAAAGAGCAAAGTAAATTCATTTACTGAGCTCTAATAAAGGTGCACATTTAGACAGCGATGTTTTACTGTGGGGCTAATTAGTCAATTCCACAGTAAAGCACACATGTGGATGCTCCCACAGTTGCATACAAAAATACAGGCCAAATCTACAGAATGGGGGCTTCAAGCTGTAACACAGTGACTCAGTAAAGGATTTGAAGTCATATCAAACACATAGCTTCACATGAGCTCCCAGTGCAGTACTCTGACAAAAAGACCTAATGTGATATTTGTGAGGAATATAGAGGAAGGTGCATATAGGACTGGTAAGACTGGTAATGGAATTTTGCACCTAGTTTCCTAATCTATCTTTACTTCAGTTGAGGCATTTTTATGTGGTGCCACAATGGAAATTAGTAGTAAAATTGGAAAAAATTAGGATTGATTGAGGTGAAAATTGTAAGAGACAAGAATTGTGAAGTGAGCACAGACTTGATTCCAAGTGTGGAAGAAATCAAACTTCACGTTGTGGTTGACTCAGAACTGACAGAGCCAGCGTTTCTTTATTGAGGGCTATACTGTGATCACAGGGAGAATTCCAGACGGCAAGGGGAATCGCCCACTTGTCTGTTCAAAGGAATCCTCCCCACCCCGCCCCTAAGTTTCTAAGCATTTTTATACTTAAGACAGATAAAGAGAAAAAAAATACGACCTTGAAGAAACTAAAACAAACTTACTCCTGTGCACAGAGTAATAATGCAGGAATTTTTTTTATCTCAAAACATATAACTGAAATAAGCAGTATTAGCACTTCTGGTCTCTGTCTGTTTTTTTCTAGTCAGAGAGGCCAAAGCCTGACTAAATTTACTTCACAAGGGAAGCGATGTCCACTTATGCTGAAAAAAATTCACAGAGTTCTCCAGGGATCAGCCTTGGAATTGATCTGATTTAATATTTTCATTAATGATCTTGACATTAATGTTTGCTGATGACACAAAGCTGGGAGGGATTGTCCCTATGGAAGAGGTGTGAGCTCACACACAGATTTGTATGACCTTGAATGAAATTCAGTAGTACAAAGGAAAGACCGCATACTAAGGGACTAATACGAGTGTTTATTTTACAAACTGTAAGTTCTTCAGCTGGCAGTGGGTGAGGAGAAAAAACCTACATATGCTACTTAATCATAGAATGTTTATTAGGGCTATATGAAGCTTCAGTCCCTGATTTGATTCAGTAGAAATTCGGCTTGATTCGGTGGCTGAATTTCCAAATACAAATCAAATCGGAGGCCCCTTTAATTTCTCCAAATGGAATTGGAACCCTCTGAATCGATTCAGAGAGATTCAGACAACTTTAAATGTTTTTTCTACATACCTCAAGGTAGCAGGCAGCTCGTGAATGCTGTGATGCTGGGGCACATGGACCCTCCCACAGGAGCATGGGAGGCTCCCCAGTGCACTCGGAAGCAGACCCGGAAGTGAACCAGAAGCACTTCCAGTCCACTTTCTGGTTTGCTGGAGAGTGCAGTAGGGGAGACCCCCCGCAGCTTCTCCTGCTCAGCAACTGATGCCTCCTGGGTCTGGGGAGTGCACCTGGGCTCCCACCATAGCTGATCGCTGAGCAAGGAGGGCACAGGGGGCCTCCCAGTGCACTCCCCAGCAGACCCAGAAGTGGACTGGAAGTACTTCTAATCCACTTCTGGGTTTGCTGGCGAGCACGTGGAGGGCCCGCCTGCACTCCTGTGGGATGCCCCATGCGCCCCAGCATTGCAGTGTTCATGAACCATGCTGGTACCTGAGGTATGTAGAAAAAATATTTAAAGCTGTGTCTGTGTCCAAATCTCTGATTCTCTGAATCAGCATCAAGTCTTCAGATTCAGATTCAGCCGAATCAAATCAGGGACAGTGATCCAAATCAACAAATCGTATCACTGTCCCTGATTCAGTCCGAATCCAATAGGGCTCATTTCGCACACCTCTAATGTTTATGTCCCCCAGCTGTATGCCTGTAGAAAAGGCAAAGGTGATCCTATGATGTTTCAGTTGAGGTGTTTCCAGTAGATATACAGAAGTATTAAAGATATTTTAGCAGGCACTAGTGAGATATCATCAATACTACACATAATCCTGACCACTCTTGTTTAAGAAAGGTTAATTCAAACTGGAACAAATGCAGAGAAAGGACAGTAGGCTAATGAAGGAAATGTTTGGCTATCTATCATCTAATGCAGTGGTCTCCAAACTTTTTTGATCATGCACCCTTATCAGTAAAAAATTATTGCGCACACCCCCCCGATATATGTATATTTATATAAATATAAATAAAAGTTCTAATAATTCTTCCTGCACCCCAATGAATCATCTTGCACACCCCCTTGGGTGCACGCACCCCACTTTGGAGACCACTGATTTAATGTGTGTCTTACAAAACCAAGCAAGGGCAGTTTCACTAGCAGTGTTCAATGTCATTGAACCACCAAGTCTTGATAGGTGGTTCTTGTCAACAATTCAAACAGCCATTTGTATTTGCCTGCAGCTATAAAATACAGGTTACGTTGGCCACATTCATGATAATTGGCTGGAACATATTCAGCAAGCCCCACTGACACCATAGGAAGTCAAAAGCAGGAAGGCCAATGGGATAATCAGCAATTAAGAACTTATTTGCTGTCATAATTAAATCCTATTCCTTTCATAAGCATGATTCTGATACAACATATTGGACCATAGGGGAGAAGTGATTTTCAGATGGCGGGGATCAATATACAGTTGCAGTTTAGGATTGATTTCTTGTATTTTTCAGAGTTGCTTTCTCATGAAGATCTGAAGTGGTTCTGTGTTGCTTAAAACCTACAACCATGCTAACAGGTTGCCCATATTGAATGTAGCTGCACATTGACCGACTTTGTTGATGCACCACTTTGGTGCACTGTGCGTGTGTCTACACAAGATGCTTAATGTGCAGAAGACTGCACAGCGCGGTGGGCAAAGCTCATGCTAATGCACACTAGATTTAGTCTAATGCACATTAAAGTCACTTCATCTGCACCAATTACGGCACATTACATTTAGTGCCTGTCATTACAGGTACATTACAGGTAATTACAGCACAAGTAGTCAGGCCCACTATTATGCATTTAAGAAGCAAATGGTATTGAAGGTATCCCATGTCTGCGAGCATAGTCACCCATGAGAAGCCAGCAAGTTTAATGAAGTTGTTATTACATGTCATAGGATTAAGGGGAATGGTGAGCCTAATTTACAAGAGGAGATTACAAGAACTTGCCTTATTTAGCATAGCAAACTGAAGGGAGAGAGGATACATAGTGAGGGTAAATACCAGACAGTGAAAAGGACTATTTAAGTTAAAGGATAACATTGACTCAAGAATCATAGAAAGCTGGGGATGGAAGGGACCTCAGGAGATCATCTAGCCCAACCCCTTGCTCAGACCAGGACCATCCCCAACTAAATCATCCCAGCCAAAGCTTTGCCTAGCAGGGTTCTGAAAACCTCCAAGGATGGAGCTTCTACCACCTCTCTCGGTAAACTGTTCCAAGAACTAACTAAACTCCTAGTGAGAAAATTCTTCCTAATATGTAACCTAAACTTCCCTTGCTGCAATTTGAGACCATTGCTCAGCCAACTCAGCACCCTTGGGTGCATCCCATTCAGCCCCATGGACTTGTACACATCCAGCTTTTCTAAATAGACCCCAACCTGTTCTTTCACCACTGAGGGTTCCTCCCCTTTTCCCCAAATTTTGCTGCCCTGTGCAGTAGTCAGGGAGCTGACCTTGCCTGTGAAGACTGAGGCAAAAAAGGCACTGAGCACTGCATCTTCTGTCACAAAGTTGCCTCCCCCATTCAGTAAGGGACCCACACTTTTCCTGATCCTCCTCTTGCTACTGACATACTTGTAGAAACCCTTCTTGTTACCCTTCACATTCTTTGCTATCTGCAACTCCAGTTGTACTTTGGCATTCCTGGCATTCATCCCTGCATGCCCAAGCAATACTCTTATATTCTTTCCTAGTTATTTATCAAAGTTTCCATTTCTTAGAAGCTTCCTTTTCTGATTTAGTTTACTAAAGAGGTCCATGCTAAGCTAAGCTGGTCTTCTGCCATACTTGCTAGTCTTCCTGTGCATCAGGATGGTTTATTTCTGCACTCTCAATAAGGTTTTTTTAAAGTAAAGCCAGCTATCCTGTTCACATTGCTACATAACATTCTTCTGTCAAGCTACCAATTTATGGACCTGGGTGGAAGCCATAATGGTAAGTAGTCCTACCTGGACAGAAACCTCACAGATGCAAGCAGAGGCAGTGGCTCTGTCTTTGCACAGCCCTCCAGCCTTTTCTCTGGGTCTCTTAATCTGCCTTATCTCTCTTTTTGCTCTTCTTTCAAGCAGACGTTCCCTAACAAACTCACCTGGAAGCTGGCCTGTTTATTGCTCCTTGGCCCCAAAGGGTTCCTTTTTTCCCCTGCTTCCTCATGCCAAGCTGAAAGGTCTGTCCCTGAAAAAGTGTGTGTGTGTTGGGGTGGGGGCACAAACTGGCTTAGGAACTGCCTGCAAACTTCTTACCCTGTTTGCAGTCCCTTTTCACTGGCTCCCTGGTCACTGGCTCTTTGGTTGCGTGGGGAGTTTCCTTTTATAACCTGCTGGGCCTGGGCTGGCTCTGCCCCCTTCTTATGGCATTTGTCAGGCCCAGGCAGCATTTACTCAGCAATCAGAAATCACTTCCAGCTTCTTAGAGCAGTGGTCTCCAAACTTTTTTGATCGCGCACCCCTATCAGTAAAAAAATTTTGAGCACGCAACCCCAATATATGTATATTTATAGAAATAGAAATAGAAGTTCTAATATTTTCTTCCTGCACCCCAATGGACAGTCTTGTGCACCCCCTGAGGTGCGTACACCCCACTTTGGAGACCACTGTCTTAGAGCACACACCCCAAACACACACAGCCCACCAAACAAACGCTCAGCAAACCAAAGGCACAGGCAGCTGGATGACATACCTTCCCTGGGCAGGATCTGGTGCTTGGCTTGTCTTTCCCTTCCTCCACTTGCCCTCTGCAAACTGCCTGCAATCTGCTTATCCAGTTTGCAGCTCCTGTTCACTGGCTTCTTTGTCACAAATGGATATATATATATATATATATATATATATATAAGGATACATGGATAGAACAAATGGATTTACTTAACAACGGGTAAATTCAGATTGAAAATTAGCAGATTTTTAACCCTCAGAGAATAGATTGCCTGGAACAATTTTCATTAAGAATAAAATCTAAAATGACTTAGAAATGCAAAAAACTAAATCATAGAAAGCTGGAGCTTGATCCGTTTATGACAAGGATGGCAGTAGAATTGATGACATGCTATACCAGAGTGAGCCATGGGTGCCCCAGGCTGCATTCCATATGGGCTCCATGCCTCCACTGCAATATATATCTGTGCCCTCCTCTTCTTGTACCATGCCCCTGCACCCCACTTCCCCCGCCCACTGCACCTATGCAGTTTCAGATTCACCTTATTTTCCCAGCCATGCTGCCCTGCCCTGCCCTCCTCTCCCTGCCCCTCCCACCCCGCTTCCCCCCTGGGAGGCAGCCAGTGAAAGCTGGAGTAGGGAGGCAGAACCCAAAGACTCTGGTTGTTCTTGGAGCTGGAGTAGTGGGGAATGGTGGGCAGGAGCCCAGGGGCCACAACTTAACCTCTCACAGGCTTAGGAAAGAATCACATATGAATAACTTAACACTGCCCAGTAGAACCTGCATTACCAGATTCTGAACATCTGTGCAGTCTATTATAAAAGCAGAATCTAATTTTTGTTCACAAAAAGTTTGCTAAGGGACTGCTGTTAGGGAATTTTTTGCCATTTCCTCCCCTCAAGTTGAGCCCTGTTCACATGGCTACATAACATTCTTCTGTCAAGCTACCAATTTATGGTTAACTTAAATTAATCTAAGAACATAATGTTACCCATTCCTTGGAACACAAAGAAGGGGTGTTGTTGCATTGTCTTATGCATCATAAACCAGAAAACAAAAATCTAGACTTTTATTCCTATAAGGACCAGGAGAATAATTATATCACAGAAGATGCACTTTCTTCTTATAAGATATTCAATAAGAATAAACCTGAAATTTGCTTTGGAACAGAAAAAAATGGCTGTACTTCCCCTAGTAAGAGATAATTCATGGTTAGCAGCCCCTTTATGCAAGGGTATTAGTCTTCCTGTAAATAAGGAAGTCATCAGTGAGTCTGCAGATGACTGAGGAAGCAGATCCAAGATCCACATGTTCAACTGCAGGTGTGGCAAAAATAGTTCCAGGAGGAAGGAGCAGAATGTGGTTATATTGAATCATAGCTCTTTCCCCTCTATCTGCTTGCAGAGTGAGGCAAGTTTGCACAAAATGATCAATGCCTTATCATAAATCACAGCACCACTGGGGATGATTATGTTTTAGAGTCCCCAGGTATTGATGTTAATATCACATTTCTTCAGATTGGTGTTCAAAACAGGTCCTTGAATTTCTTCTTTTGCCCACCTCTGGAGTTGTGACCATTCATGAGTTGAGAGTATAGAACCTATTTTGGGAGCCAGTTGACAGACTGGCTTGGGGCTCATCCTTAGGGCTGTTCCTGTTCTACAGAGCTGGTGCTGTTTAGATGTGACTTACTAGTGGTATTTGTTTAAGCCAGAATACTGATACTTATTCTTCTGTCCTTCCAGTTCATATGGAATATTTTTCCAAAGACACCATTGATGATAACAATGGTAACAGTCTAAAGCTTTCAGGTGTTTCCAATACATCATCCAAATTTCACACCCACAGAAAAATGTGGGAATGACAACAGCTTGGTAGGCAAGCAGTTTGATTTACATCCTAGTATCATGATCATTGACAACACAGTTTCAGAGACATCCAAAGGCAACACTGGCAGTGTTGAATATCATCATCTATGTTTACTTTTTGGGAACGGTAACTATTCATGTAGGGGAAAGGCTCAACATTCTCCAAGGATTGCCCTCTAAGTGTAATATGTAAGGGAGCAGCTGATTGGTTTGGGGTGAGTTTGCAAAGGATCTTGGGTTTTTTGTGAAGTTGACCATGAGTCCAAGCATTTCATACACTTCCTGGAGTGCTTCAATTGAGTGGGCACACTTGACACAATTATCAACATGTTGAAGATTAGTAATGGAGGTGTTGGAATGTAACCAGCTGGTGTTAAAG
This sequence comes from Crocodylus siamensis, assembly GCF_052110815.1. NCBI lineage: Eukaryota > Metazoa > Chordata > Crocodylia > Crocodylidae > Crocodylus > Crocodylus siamensis. The sequence continues at coordinate 46,018,825 of NC_143401.1, read as the reverse complement.
AAATTCCTATACAGGCAGTCCTCAACTTACAACGTTTCAAGTTACAATGTTTCATACTTACAATGTTTATAAATTGACACCCTTTTTCAACTTTATGACGTCAGTTCCAATTTTACAACCCTTGATCCGATGTGACGCCATGCCAGTGAACAAGTTTGCTGCATCACTCATCTCCCTGGAGAACATCTGTCCAAACTTCCTTGGACACTTTCCTTAAGAAAGCAGACAAGACTCCAAAAAAACCGGCAGCCAGGAATCCTGAGAAGACTCCAGCCAAGAACCCTTCAAAAAGTCCAACCAAGAGCCCTTCAAAAAGTCCAGCAGAGTCACCTCAAAGAAGTCCTTCCAAATCAATATGATTGCTATTTACAATATAAATACATGAATGTAGCTATATTACTCATCTATAATTGATCCAGTACAAACTTCTGGGGTATTTTTAGTGAAAATAGGGTATCGGGCCTTGTTCAGGAACCAATCCCTCATTTATAACATTGTTTCTTAAGAGAAAATTGGTTCCGAGTTACAACTTTTCAACTTAAGACGCAGTTTTCAGGTACCAATTGTGATGTAAGTCTGAGGACTGCCTGCACATGTAATACTGAATGATGGCTCCAGATGGAAATCTGTCATCAATAAGATGTGGAATAGCTGTGATAGAGATGGAAAAGAGTGTTGGTACAATTACACATCTTTGCTTGACTCCAGCTGTAATAGTGAAGGGGTCCATTTCAGAGCCATTGCTTAGAACAGCTGCCATCATGTCATTCTGAAAAAATCTGATGATGATAACAAATTTGGGAAGGCATTGAAATCTCATCAGGATCTTCCATAGGGAATCTCTGTTGATTGAATCAAAGGCCTTAGTCAGGTGAATGAAGGCTATGTCATGATCTCGGTGTTGCTCACAGAATTTCTCTTGCAGCTGTCTAGCAACAAAGAGTATATCTTTTATACCTCTGAATGGTCTGAAAGCACATTTAAGCTCGGGTAGAATCGCCTCAGTGAGGGAAGTGAGGAAGAGAAAGTGAGCTAGGATCTTCCCAGTTATAGACAGAATGCAATACCATGATACTTGCTACAATCCAAGCTGTCTCCGTTCTTGAATATAATAACGATTCTGGCATCTTTCAAGTCACTTGAAATCTGTTCATGTTTCCAGATTTTTATCATAACAACATGCAGTTCATAAGAGAGCTTTTTTCCGCTTTGTATATAGATTTCAGCTGGTATTCCATTATCTGCTTAATATTTTTCAGGTCCTCTTGATGAGTTGGTGGATCTCCAAAGTAGTCCTTACTGGAGTGTTGAATTGTGGAATGGATTTGATGATATTCTCTTCCGCATTAGAATCTTAATTCAGGAGCTCTTGAAAGTGCTCCTTCTACCATACATGGATGGTGGAGCTGTCTTTAAAGAGAATTGTTCCACCTTTAGACCTAAGAGGGATGGCTTCTTGTGTGCTTTAGTTGCACTGTAGAAGCTACATATGTTGTGGCTTTCAGCAACCTTTGGAATCTGGGGGTGTGAATGTGTGCACCCATATTTTTTGAAATGGTGTGGGGGGGGCTGCACTCATAGGGTCAGGTGGGGGGGTGTGCATGTGCACAAATTATGGAGTGTGTGTGTATGTGTGTAGGGTTGGCTGTGTGTGCATGTAGGGTCAGGTGTGGGGGTGTATGCATGTATGTGCATCTGTGTGCGTGTGAGTAGGGTAGGGTGTGGGGGGCATGTGCATGTGTGGTGAGGTGTGGGGGGTATTACCAGATTTGCCCATCACTTTGGGGTGTGCTATTTATTAGGGATACGTTTCTAGGGTCTTTGTAACTCTATCAATGTGCTGCTTGTGTACTTGTGTTTCTATATGGAGCTGTATATCTCCCTTCTGCAAGTCCTCACCCTCAATGGAGCTATCTTGCAGGACTCAGTTTCATTAGGGCTTGGTTCCTCCAGTCACCAAATCAGTCATACACACACAAACACATGCAGATTAACGTGACACGCCTGACCCGGCCAGGTTGATCATCATGGGCAGGCTGACACCCTCATATGCCAGAAATTAGTTCATCACAGCAACAATAAACTGCAGTCAGACAAAAGCACACAGGTAAACAGAATACCTCTGAATCCTGCTGGGTGTCCAGCTGACACACTTATGGGCCAGCATTCAGTTCATTAGGGCACGTCTGAGCCAAGCTGGGTCAATCAGCCTGTACAAGCTGATCCCCTTATGTGTTTCAAACTCAGTACGTCTCAATCTTTTAGCCTCTTGATGAGCAGACCCCACAGTATTTTGGGGTTTCACAGGGATCTTTTGCTTGGGTAAAAGAAGCGTTGGTGCAGAGCAAGTGGGGAAAGAGAAGCAGAGAAGGAAAAATATACCCAGTTACTACCAGTTGGACTACAAAAGTTATTTATTGCTAAGCATATGAAATATATAATGGTACTAGTAGTAATAGACACGCAAAGGAAAACAAACACAAACAATTACAATACTACCCTGGTTTCACTAAGTATTTGGGGAAACTTAGCTCAAGCTTAACTAATACAATTCAGGTTCAGAAATCTATGCCCAGAGAGAAAAAAAGAAAAGAGAGAGAGAGTGAGAGCTGGGATCTCACCAGTCCAAGGCACTCAGGTTCCAGTGCTGACAGGTAAAGTTCTTAGCACAGTCCTTGAAGGGAAACGATCTGTTTCTTCCAGCTTCTCAAAAACAACAGCAGATGGTGTCAGAGAGATTTCTCCTCTTCATACACACTTTGCTGCTTTTTTTCACAGATTTTTCTACCCTGAGTTCAGCTGCTTCAAAGTATTCTTTTAATGGTGTAAATAATTGTCTTTTCTATTGACAAGGGGTTATCTGGTTTGGAACATCTCAAGAAACAGATTAACAACCAGGAAAAATATAAGTTTTTAAGGAGTAACCAGACATTTAGGAGTCAGCTTGAAATTCTTATGGATAGCAGATATACTGGATGGGATACCTCATTGTTTCTTCAGAAACAATAGATAGCTGGCAGCATCAGGGTTTTGTATTTTTACCTGTTGTGAACAAGCCTCAGTTTAGCATGATTTTTCATACACTTTTGTGTGGAGGACTTCCACCAGTCATCCTGGGAAAAGTATGACAACACTTGTGGTCAGAGCTCCAATGGGCTGGACACTGTGATGAACCCTTTACCTTTGTTCAAATGTTGCCCATACCCCCTCTAACTCGGTCTCTTGCCTCAGCATTCCCTAACACAGCGACCCCCGAGTTTTAGTCAATCAAGTTTAAATAGGCCTCCCATATAGTGGGACCAAGGAATGTACGGCCCAAGATGCCTATTAAACTTTACTTCTGCTTAGTTCTGGTTAGATGAGGTGTGTGTGTTGGGGAGGGGAGGAAAGTCCTTTGTAAATCCAGATTAGAATTGGTCTGATAAATGCTGAGCTGGGTGTGTGTAAATGTGGGTTAATTAGCATTTGGAGCACAGATTCTCCACCATGCAGTGCTCCCCTGCTTCTCTGATCCCAGAATTCACTGTGGTCTTTGCTTTGGGCTTTCTGTTCTCCATCTCCCATGTAAATGAATTGTCATCTGGTTCTACCTTGGATGCAAATGAGACCTAGGGCAGTTGTTTCACTCTTGTCACCCTTATCTGGAGGGCTTTAGGTGTGTTTCACACTGCATCTTCATTGTCTTTCATAATCAGCTCTTGTTCAGGTGTGGGGGGGTGAAATCTTTGTGAGTCAGACAGGCTGCGTCCTGTGCTGGGGTTCCCCAAGAACACAGAGCTGAGAGGTAACAGGAGTATGTTCATGTGCGCATGATGTTGGGTATAGGAGGTTGTGTGTGTGTGTCTACATGTAGGGTCAGGTGCTGGGGGACATGTGTATGTGTGTGTGGAAGGTCGTGTATGTGTGTAAGTTTGGGTGTGTGTGTGTGTACAAGGACAGAGGGTTAGGTGTGTGCACGTAGGGTTGGGTGTGGGGTGTATGTGCAGGTGTTGGGGGGTGTATGTGTGTGTCTGTATGGTTAGTTGGGGGGTGTCAATGTGTGTGTGTGGGTGTGTGTGGTGGGGTTTGGGGTGTATGTATAGAGTAGGGTGTGTATGTGTGTGTTTACATGTGCATGTCTGTATGGTGGATTGGGGTCTGTGTGCACATGTATGGTGGGATGGGGAGATGTGGGTATGTACAGTGGGGGGTGTTTGTGTTTATGGGGGGGTGTAGGGTGGGGTGTGAGTGTGTGTGTATAGGGCGGTGTATAGGTGTGTGTATGGTTGTGTGTGTGTTTGCATGTGTGTACATTTATAGTGGGGTGTGGGTGGTTGTGTATGGTGAGGTGTGTGCACACGTGTGTGGTGGGGTGATGTGTGTGTGTGTCTGCATGTATATGTCTGTGTGTGCCTGTGCATATGGTGGGGTGTCAGGGGGGTTGTGTGTGTATGGTAGGGTGTGAGGGGTGCATGATGGGTGTATGTGTGTGCACATGTGTGTGTAGGGTGGGGTATGTGCATGTGTGTGTGTGTAGGGGGTGTATGTGTGTAGGGTGGGCTGTAGGTGCATGTGTGTGTCTGAGTGTACATGTATGGTGGGATGTGTGTGTATGCTTGTGTATGGTGGGGGGGTATAGGGTATGTTAGAGGGTTGTGTATCTTTGAGGGATTGTGGGGGCAGGGTGTGTGGGGTGTGTGGACCCCTGCCAACACTTTCCCTATGGCGCAGCAGCAGCAGGCGGGGTGCTCAGAGCACTGGTGCCCAGCAGGGCGTGGCTTCAGCGCTGCACATGGTAGCGAGGGGTGCAGCCTCTGCTGGGTCACCTCTATTGCTGGTGCTCCCTGCACTCACTGGGCACAGGAAGAAAGCCCCAGGTGATGGAGCCGGCTGCTGGAGTCTTTCTCTCATGCCTTGCAGCCCCAGCAGGTAAGGCAGCCAGCTCCAGTGTGCGGCTTCCCTCCCATGCCTGGCAAGTGTGGGGAGCACCAGCAATAGAGGTGGCCCAGCAGAGGCTACACCCCTCACCAGTGCAGTGCTGGCCTGAGCCATGCCCCACCAGGCACCAGCGCCTGCACTGGACATGAATGCCCTGAGCACCCCACCTGCTGCTCCTGCTGCTGCCACCACCTGCCAGGGCTGTGCACCATAGAGAGAGTGTGGGGGGGGGGTCCCCACACTCCCCACCCAAGCTCTGCATTGCTGCCAGCCCCAGCCCCAGTCCCAGCCCCACACTCCTGCCCAGCTGCAGCCCCACTTCCGTCCCCTCTCCCACCACTTCCCTACCTGCTGCCTGGAGTGACTTGGAGGCAGGGGAAGCAGAGCAGGTCCCAGGGGGCTGCAGAAGTACTTCTGGCCCACTTCTGGATCTGCCAGAGAGTGCACAGGGTCTCCTCTCCCCCCACGCCTCCCCCCAGCTGTGATCGGCCACAGGGGGACCCTGAGTGCCTCCCCTCCCAGACTCAGGAGGCACCAGTCACCGAGTGAGGAGGGTGCAGGGGGGGCTCCCAGCGTGCTCTTCAGCAGACCCAGAAGTGGACTGGAAGTGCTTCTGGTTCACTTCCGGGTCTGCTGCTAACCATGCTGAGGAAACACTGTGCTTATGTGAGACACTCAATGCACCCCAGCATGGCAGCATTCATGAGCCGCCTGGTACCTAGAAGTATGTAGAAAAAACATTTAAACCTGTGTCTATGTCCGAATCACTGAATCTTTCCGAATCTCTCCGAATCAATTTGGAGGGTTCTGATTTAATTCAGAGAGATTAAAGGGTCCTCTGATTCAATTCAGATTTGAAGTTTCAGCCACCGAATTGGGCTGAATCGCCACTGAATCTAATCAGGGACCAAAGCTTCGCACAGCCGTAACAAACAGATACAAAGGTCAGAGCAATTAACTGGTAAAACTTATTTTTAATACTATAAGTTATTCAAGGGATACATTTCTAATGATCTATTCATAACATTAGTGATATTACACCTTTTCCACATGGTTTGTGTGCATTTTATTTTCATTAAACTTTAAATTTAAGTAAGCATTGTAATAGTGACAATGAGTGACATTTTTATCATTGTGACATTGTAATTGTGACAATGAATAATGGAAGATTATATATTGACTGCCTGGATTCTTTAACCATTCATTTTCTGATTTTTATAATATTTAGAAGCATGATTTGGGGGATTATTTTTTAAAGAGCATAACATTTTTGTGGAGAAATGTTTAATATTTTTTGAATGGGCGCATACTTCAGTAAAATATGTTTAAGTCTTTACAAGCAACCTTTAAGTCTTTCAACAAAGGTTTTTCTTCTCACTGATCTGTAAAAACTACTTCCGTTATAGCACAGCTGTGGTTAAGGTGTGCGTAAATCTCCTTGAAATACAAGAAAAAAAGAGCTGTTAGGGCCTAATCCCAATTCTTGTTTATGTGCGAGTATGGGCTGCATAAACTTGTTCCTTAAAAGGGACCCTGCTTGCACAACTGGATTCTCACCAGGTCTGGCCTGGTACAAAAAGAGGTACAGAGCAGGATTGTGAGCAAGTAAAGTACACTGTTTTTAGAAAAGCAGTTGCAAAATGCAGACTGGTTTTTCAAAGGTGAAATACAGGAGATATAATGCACAATCACAGACAACTTTATTTTTCTCGGTTGCAATGGTTTCCTTTTTTAGACCTCAGCTGCTTTGGCACTGTATCTCAGTAAGCAGAGCTACATTAGCTGTGCTGCCGCATTAAGTACCTCTTGCCAGTGAAACAGCTATTGATACCCACAGGCTCTGCAAGCTAAACTGCCCCCAAGCTGGAATGTCTGCATTATCTGTACACAATTGCATTATTAAAATTGTTTTGGCAAGTTGTGGCATGCTCTGCAATGCTGATTTCTAGTGGCTGGCTATGAACATAATCTTATCTAATAACAAGCTACTGGATTAGTAAGGAGATGCTCCCTGATTCATGTAAAATATACTTCAGTAAAGTATGAGCTTTCCACAGCCTGAAAAGGAACTTCTCAGTATAAATCAACTATTCCAGTATAGAATTTTCCTATTTTTCCCTAGTCCTCATGAACCATACAATACAGACAAAAAGACTGGTATTGCCTATAGCCCTGATAAATAACCAGGCAGAAGACTGATGTAACTGATTTTATTCTGTTCCTGAAGAGACTCCACTGAAGACTTTTCCTGAGCATTTTCAAATGTTAAAAGCACTGTGCTGCAGCATATATATATACAGTTTCTCAAAAAAGCAGGCAAATGGGAAAAATCTCTGAAGTTATGGTCTAAAATATAGTGCAGTATCAAAAGTGAGAATATATTATGATCTAACCACTGAGGGGAAGTTCAGTGGAATTCATGTATGTATTACATTATATAGAGTAAATACAAATCTAAGTAAAGTGAGCATTAAACATTAAATTATAGTAAAAATGATGGGCAATTATATATGTGCTTTGAGAGTTGCTCTAATTAAAGCACTGCCACATCTTGTGAAACAGTGTCCCCACGCTTAAAAATGGTGGAGGCACTTGAACTAAAGCTCTTGCAAAAAGCTTTAGATAAAGCACCTCTCTTGCCATTTTTTAAGTGCAAGGACACTGATACATGAGATACCGGAGGCTGCCGGAGGGCAGCAATTGCCGTGCTCTGATTAATCAAGCCTGCTCTGATGCACAGGAATTTCAGCATGTTGGAACAGCCTCCACGCTTGCGTATCAGCGCCCAATGATGGGTGGTAGTGCTGCTCAATAGGGTATCCTTTGGAAAAAAATGTATTACTTGGATACATTAGAGTGTAGCACTGGTTTGCAGTACTCAAACCCCAAAATTCACTCATCAGCTTCATTGAGATAAGATTATAGCCAAGCAGGATTGGAAGGGACCTCATGAGGTCATCTAGTCTCTCCTCCACTCAAAGCAGAGTCATTTCTGTCTAAACCAGTCAAGAATGTCTAATCTGCTCTTGAAAATTTCCAGTAGTGGAAATTTCACAACTTTTCTATGTGGTTTGCTCCACTGTTTGACCACCTTCACAGTGAGAAAATTCTTCCTAACTACCAAGCTAAATTTCTTCTGTTGCACCTTGAGGCCATTACTCCTAGCTGTATCCCCTACACCTTCAGAGAAAAATGTATTTCCATCCACTTTATAATCACCCTTCAGATATCTGAACTGATATCAAATCCCCCCTAATTCTTTTCCTCTCCGCACTAAATCATACTAGTTCTTTCATCCTTTTTTCATAAGTCACACTTCCCAGGCCTCTAATCATTTTATTGTTTTCTGCTGCACTCTTTCCAATCTTTCCAAGGGTAGATCCAGTGGGAGTGCAGTGATGTGGCACCACCCACCTTTCAGACTGGACCATGGCATGGGAGCAGCATCCAGGGACTTTTTAATCCACCTCGCTTCCCCTCTGTGCTCAGAAGCACATCCCCTCCCCTTGCTTTTCCACATCCCCCACCTGCTACTGCTACTTTCTCCACTGTCCTGGGGCAGGGAAAGCTCCAGAGCCTTCCTGCCTGCTCCAGCAAGGCTGGGCAGAGGATTGGCTTAGGTGGGGATGGGGAAAGGGGATGGAAGAGGAGGGAATGTGTCACTGAGCATGGAGGGGAAGTACGGGGACAGGATTCTTATTTGCTTTGGGACTTTAAGATCCCAGAGGCTCCTGCAGTGTGGTCTGCCTCCCTACCGTCCTATCCGGTGTGATAGGGGAGAAGACTTGGAGTAGAGGGGCACAGCCATCCTTATAATGCCAGTTGCCGTTACCGCATCCCCATTTGTGAAATCCTGGATCTGCTTCTGAATCTGTCCACATCTTTCTTGAAGTGTGGGGCCCAAAATTTGAAACAGTACTCCAGCAGGTGAGGCCTCACCAGTGCCAAACACAGTGGAAGAATCACTTCCTTGATTTACAAGTGACACTGTTAATATAACCCCATATACTATTGTTGTTTTTGCAACATGACCACAGTGGTGTCTCCTACACAACTGATCAGAGCAGCTGTAGAAACTGACTTCTGTAAGATGTCTTAACATTTTCTTGCCATAGGGTTTGCTAAGACCTGAAAAGGCACTCGTCTTACCACCATCTTCCAAGGTGCACTGCATGAAGAGCCTGAGAAGAGGAAAGAGATACTGCAGGAAGAGCAGTGAGAAGCCCTAGTTGTCCATGGACAGACAGAATTTGAAGTACTCCAAGTCACTTCACATTTGATGTGCTCCAGCACTGTTCAGACACGTTGTGCTGCTCTCCCACTCCCTATTTCCCAACTGCTTCAAAGGCATGCAATGGTATCATTCCCTTACCAGGGTGCTAGAAAGCATGAATCCCTGCATGCTTCTTAGCCTCTGGTGGTTCCTGAGAACAACTGAGTGCACAGGAAAGCACTCATTGGCTCTCTATCCTGCTCTCCTTCTTTCATCAAGAGTTATTTTTAAAGTGACCTATCCATTTTTGAAGTGCTGCTTTGGCCATGAACATATGCACCCTGCCTGAAGCACTTCAAACAGAACGCCTTAGAATAGACAGTTTAGTAAACCTCAGAGCCTAGAAGAGGAACTACAGGGGGGTGGAAATCAGCTGTTTACCTGATGTTCTGCTGAGCAACACTGGGAAGGCAAGGGCAAATGTGTTTCACATGGCACGAGTGATATTCCTGAGTTCTACCTCAAAGCAAGTTCTGTATTTTGCACTGTGCTGAATAATTATTACTTACAGTCGATTATCATGATCAAATGATAATCAAATATAAATTATAACAAAAATAAGGTTGTTATAAGATTGTGGCACTTATAGAGGGCTTCTGTTGCAGTAACCCATGTTCAAATCCATGTTTAGATCATTGTTTTATTTTGCCTAAATCCCTCTTACAGGAAAGTGAAATTAGACACTTTTACCTTCTTCTTTTGTGAGACAAAAATGAGGTCTGTATCTTTATTGTGCACTTCGGCGTTTTTGTCGATTTGGGAGATCTTGGCCATTGGAGATGTTACCAGGGATCACTACGTGGAAGTGTTTCCCATCAATCCCCACTTTTACCTTGAAATAAGAATTTAAAAAAAAGTTTAAAAAATAGTAAAATTATTCACATTTATATCAGCAAGTAATGCTGTTATCTTTTTTCCAAAAAATTGTCCAAATATATGCACTTTGTGATGAGTTCAATATTTGTACAATTTATCAAAACTTGTACTCTTATTTTCCCCCTAATTCCTGTGAAACAATTACTCTGAAGTCTTACAGGTCCTGTTAAAGGAATCATCTGAAAGAGACATTTGAAAAAATATTTTATTCTCTGCAGTCAGGCTCCCTTTTCAAGGCATTATTGAAAGATAATTGAAGACTATTGAAGATTAAAGGATTGAATATTGAAGAATTATTGAAGATTAGATTGAATATTAAAGAGCTATATCACTCTTTACATGGAGAGCTGGGACTGCTGTGTCCCAGCCATGTGAAGAGTGGGTCCTGGGGCGCCTGCAGGACCACACACTTCATAAAGCAGTTAGACAATATCCTGACTGAGGGACCCTGGCGAGGGCTAGTACATGTACTCCAGCATGGGCTGGCTACTGGAGCCTCCACCTCGGTCCAGCAGTGATAAGAACTCTCTGGGGCAGGGCCCCTCTGGGCACCAGCCACAGGTCCCTGCATGCTCCCTGCTTTTGGCTTCATCTGGCAGCTCAGGCAGCCTGGGCCAACACCTACCCTGCCAACTCGGGGCGCACATCCTGAAAGGGGAGGATAGGACAGGGATGGCCCCAGCAGTGAGCAGCTCCAGCTCCTCCATGGAGGGGGCCACAGCATGGGCAGCCAGGTGCCATGCTTCTGTACACTGGGACACTGCAGGCAGCTGGACCACCTTGCCACCACCAGGGACAGAGTCTGACTGTTGAGTGTGTCTGCCATGCCTGTTCAGTAAGCCCCGCACAGAGAGGAGGGCCGGGAGAAGTAGAGGGGGCCGCACACCTGGAGCGAGGGCCCCAGAGAGAATGGTAGGGGTCCCCACTCCCCTCTCTGGCTTTCCTCTCCCCTCCCTGCCTTGCCTGGCCAAGATCCTCCCTGCCCTCTAGAGTTTCCCACCCAACACACAGGGAGACAGGAGGCAGTTTAGAACTTTATTGAGTGGACAGCGGCCTCACAGCAAGGCAGCTAGAGGACTGTCACATGCAGACAAACTCATCAAAGGCTGTGGTGATCTCCTCTCCAGCTGCAGGGGTCAGGGACTTGTAGCATAGGCAGAGATACCCCTCCAGGTGGTGGCTCACAATGTGGGGAAGAACGTGCTTTACTGTAGGGCTGTGCGAAGTTTTGGGTCACAATTCGATTTGGAGAAGATTCGGCCCAATTTGGAGGCCAAATCTCTGAATCCAAATCGAATCACTAGAAGCTTATGTAGCAGGCTTACCTTTCAGAACTTGGGTTGAGTCCCAGGCTTGAGATCCTGCTGTTTTGATTGGTGAAGCCCATTCACTAATCAGGAGGCAGCAAGAGAAATAAAGTTGCTCCCCTTTCCTGAGGGATGGGCAGAAGAGCTCCCCCAGACCTGATTGAAGACTGCAACACTCAGGTCTGGAAGACTTCAGGGGCTGAACCCTGGAGCATATAAAAGGAGCTGCGTGCCCAGTACGAGGGAGACGCGTCGGGGACAGAGAAAAGAAGAGCAGGGCTTAGAAGAGCCGAGGAGAACTGCTCAGCAGGGCAAAGCAGTAGCCCAGGAAGAGCCCCTGAAGACTTCTATCAGTGGGGAGTGGAGGACAGCTCCAGCAGTTACACTTTCAGTGTGCAGCACAGAGCACGGTGTCCAGACTCTGGGAGCTGTGTGAGGTGGCTCAGGTCTGCAACCTCTGGCATGCAGCCAGAGACACGGTATAAAAGCCGGTGCACAAAGCAGAATCTTTGGAGTACTTTGGGTGGCTCAGGTCCACAACCCCCAGCATGAGGCTGGGAGCTCAGTGCAGGATGCGCTGCATTGGAAGGTGAGAGACCCTGGGAGCCACTCAAGGTGGTTCAGGACAGCAACTTAGTGCAGACAGCACTGTCCAGAGGGTCCAGCAGCAGACCAAGCCCCAGTGCTGCACAAGGCTTTCTGGGCCTCCAACCCCTAGCACAAGGTGAAGCTCCCACTACACGAAGCAGTGCATGTGGCCCTAAGCCAGGCCAGCAGCAGCAGAGGTGGGTGGCCTGGCGGGGAACAGAGCTCGACCTGGAGAACAGGAGGCAACCCTCTGGGACTGTGGAGTAGTAAGTTACCCTCCAAAAAGGGTCCCAACAGGGGAGGACCCCCCAGGGTTGTGAAGGGGCACCACGTGGGCTGCATCTGGGTGATATAAGGTGGAGCTTAAGAGTCTTTGGGGTCTCCCTCTGTTTTTCTTTCCCCCCACCTCCTTTCCTGTACCTTGGGAGTGAGGCCCCTGCCCTGGAGAGCACCCAGGTAGTCTAAGGATTGCTGGTTATATTTGTAGACTGTGTCTTATAGTTTATGTGAATAAGTTGAAGCAATAGTTTGTATATTAATAGAGTTATAAGGTTACCCGATCAATAACCTTTGTTCTGGGTTGTTCTATTGTTAGAATGGCACAGCTGCAATCTTGTCCTTGATAAGGGAAGCCGCTGCCCGAGACTATCTCTCTCCTCCTCACACTTTCACATGCTGATTACAGAAACCAGTTCAAACTGGAATTTAACTGCATAGCCTAAAGGAATGAACTCTTGATGAACTTTTGTAGTACTGAGCATGCTTAATTAGCTGTTGCATATTTACCTCTCTGCCCCCCCTACTCAAATAACTAATTATACTATACATGCAATGTATGTAATGATGTAATTACATGTATGTTCATATAATGTGGGAGTAAGTTGCAAGAACTTCTGTATCTACGCACGCGTTAAGGAGATTTGAGAAACATAAAAGCCACTTGCAAACACAATCAGTCGTCGGGAGCTGATTTGAGCACCAACCTTGCTTGCAAACAAATAAACCCTTAAGTGCCGACTGATGTCTGTGTGTCTGTGATTTCTGCGTACCTCCAGGGAATGAACCGCAGTTTGTGCAACAATTTGGTGAGCCAGCCAGGAGCCTCCTGGACCATCCTGGGACCCAGTGACAAGATCGTCCCTGCCACCACGGGGAGTGCACACTGAGCCGCCTTTTTGGGCTCGCCCAGGCGTTTGAGACATGAGTCAGGGTACCCGGGAGGTTAAAGGTTACCTGTGTAAAATTCTCAGTTTCTGAGGACACCAGACACACATTCCAGCATTCCGATCGAGATCTCTAGGATACTTGAGTGAGTATACGAATTCCCTTGCCCAATTTGGTTTTTGGATCTGGAAGAGACTTGTTCGATTTAGTTTTGTTCCGGGGATTCTTTTGGCCCAGTATTTGGTGTGCATTGGACGCACTTTTGCGGACAGTCTTTGGCTCGGATCTTTTGGTGCATGCTTTCTGGTATTTGGTATGCGTTGGACGCACTTTTGTGGGCATTAAAATGGGTGTGGGTACCTCCCATGTAGAAAACTCAAGTACTCCTCTGGGTTGTGTTTTATGGAACTTTAGTAAATTTACAAAGCAGGCGGATTATGGGGTAAAAATGAAAAAGGATGATTTAATTAAGTTTTGTCAACTCGAGTGGCCAACATTCGGGGTCCACTGGACCCGGAAAGGATTCTTTGTAGTGAAAGAAGTGACGGCCGTCTATGGGGTAGTTATGCAGGATGGACACTGAGATCAGTTCCCTTACATAGACTGTTGGTTAGGAGTGACCCAAGATCAGCCACCTTGGATTAAGAAATGCTTAGTAAAATCTCATGTAATGGTTGTTAAAGGAAAGACCCGAGGGGGACCGCCTGTACTCCCCGAGTCTAAGGAGGGAGAGGGGGATCCTGAATTAGCCGGGTATCGGGCTTATTCTCTGGTCACCCTGATAGGTAGCGAGGATGAATCAGACACCTCCTCAGGACACAGTCCTTCTGCACCACCACTCCCTCCCTCAGGGAAACCACCGGCATATCAAAATATACCTAATGATTCAGAGCGAGTGCCTCAGCCAAGTGCCCCATCTGAATCGGGGAATAAGGACTATAATTTGCACAATATTGTAGAATCACGGCCGATGCTGAACTGCCTGATGCGGGAGGTTATCGGAGAAAGGGGCGATGCAACTTTTGTCTACACCCCATTTAGTACCTCAGACCTATTCAATTGGAAGAATCAGAGCCCCTCTTTTCGTGAAGACCCTGAAAAAAATGAGGGACTTGTTTCGATCCATTGGGCAAACCCATCGACCCACTTGGGCTGATGTCCAGATGATGCTCCAAACCCTCCTGACCCCTGAGGAGAGGAGATTAGTACTGGGGACGGCAGAACACATTGCAACAGCCAGGTTAGAAGTGGAGGGAGCTGCCAGTCATGCCTTGCGTGATACCTGCCCTGTTGAGGAACCGGGATGAGATAATCATACCGCAGCAGGAAGCAATGGGGAAGGCAGTGCCCCGGGTTACTAATCTGTCTAAATTGTATGAAGTGAGACAGGGAAAAGAAGAGGATCCCTCAGCCTTCCTCGGGAGGCTGTACAAAGCGTTCCGCAAGTTTTCGGACCTAGATCCAGAAGCCCCAGATAATCAATGCATGGTAAATCTTATGTTTATTGGTCAATCTGCTGCTGATATTAGTAGGAAGCTACAGAAAACTGAGGGAGGTCCTGGGAAACCGATTTCAGAGCTGGTGGAAATTGCATATAAGGTATACGGGAATCGTGAGCAAGCGCAGGAGCGCAAGGAGGATAAAAAGGCTCAGCGACAGATGGCAGCGCTGGCGGCTGCTATAACTGGAGGTAACCCTGGAAAGACTGGGATACAGAAAGGGAAAAGAGGAAGAGTGGGAGCAGACATATGTGCTTACTGTAGGGAGAAAGAACACTGGAAGAGGGAATGCCCAAAGTTAAAGGAGAAGAGAGAGGGTGAACCAAGGGGTCACCTCATGCAGGCAGAGGAAAAGGGTGAGGACACAGAATGAAGGGGACAGGGATCTAAGACCACTACCCTTCGGGTTGGAGCCCGAGAAGATCCCATGGTAACTATTAGGGTTAGTGGCAGAGACTTTGAAGCCTTGGTTGATACTGGGGCTACATTTTCAATGATTCCAGAAAACGCCCCCCGTGCAGGAACTAGCAAACAGCATGTTCTTGTGGAAGGGACTGAGGGAACGCAATCCCGACTCCCCGTTCGTAAGCCACTCCTCACCAAAGTGGGGGACCATTTGCTTGAGCACTCCTTTGTATATTCTCCAAGTTGTCCGGTTGCACTACTTGGACGAGACCTACTCACAAAACTGCAAGCTGAGATATTTTTCAGAGACGATCAGATGGTGGTCCAGTTACCTGTCAAGCACAGCTCAAACTATCAGACGGCTCTCCTGGAGGACTGAAGCCCTGTAGTAAGTTTTAAAGATCACATGACTGGAGTAGACCCTTCGGTATGGCCTGATGGAACCCCTGCGCGAGCTATATCGGTCTGCCCGGTAAGGATCATACTCAAGGATGGGGAGGGGCCCGTTCGGGTAAAGCAGTATCCACTCAGCCGAGCGGCCAGGGTTGGACTCAAGCCGTTAATAGAGAAATATAAGAAGTACGGATGGCTAGTGGAAGGGTCCTCACCATATAATACCCCCATTCTTGGAGTGCCGAAGGCGGATGGGGTCTCATATAGACTGGTCCAAGACCTGCGAGCAGTAAATAAGAAGGTTCTTTCAGACCACCCTGTAGTCCCAAACCCACACACGATTTTGACACAAGTACCGGGGGAAGCCAAAATATTCTCAGTGCTAGATTTGAAAGATGCTTTCTTCTCAATTCCCCTTTACCGAGAGAGCCAAAAATTGTTTGCTTTTGAATGGGAGGACCCAGATACTTTCCATAAAGCCCAGCTCATGTGGACAGTTCTCCCACAAGGATTCATAGCAGCCCCCGATATTTTCGGACTTGCCCTTCAGAAGGACTTGGAAGAGTGGAAGGGATCACACCCCGCGGTGACTCTCCTCCAGTACGTGGATGACCTGCTGGTTGCAAGCCCAAATTTGCAACTCTGCGAGGAAGCCACCAGATCACTGCTAAACACTCTAGGGGAAAAAGGATATAAGGTCTCTAGAGAGAAAGCCCAAATATGTCAGCCTCAAGTTACATTTCTGGGATATAAGCTCTCAAAGGGAGTCAGAGCCCTGAGTGTGGACCGCATACAGGCAATCCAAGGTCTAGCCTCACCTAAGTCACCCAAGGAGCTGCGGGCATTCCTGAAAGAAGGCCAATGTGGTGCCGATCTTCAAAAAAGGGAGAAGAGTGGATCTGGCTAACTACAGGCCCATTAGCCTGACTTCTATCCTGGGGAAGATCCTAGAAAAGTTTATTAAGGAGGCCATCCTTGAGGGACTGGCCCAGGCTAACATTCTAAGGGATAGCCAGCATGGGTTTGTTGCGGGTAGGTCTTGTTTGACCAATCTCATTTCCTTCTATGACCAGGTGACCTATCACCTGGACAAGGGAGAAGAGGTTGATGTCATATATCTTGACTTCAAAAAAGCTTTTGATCTGGTATCCCATGATCACCTCTTGGCCAAACTGCCCAGTTGTGGCCTTGGCTCCACCACGATCCGCTGGCTGGGAAATTGGCTTTGTGGTCGGACCCAGAGGGTTGTGATTGATGGCAGTCACTTATTGTGGTGCCCTGTGACCAGTGGGGTCCCTCAAGGCTCTGTCCTGGGACCCATACTGTTCAACATCTTCATTAACGATGTGGACATTGGAGTCAGGAGTGGACTGGCCAAGTTCGCCGATGACACCAAACTTTGGGGCAAAGCATCCACGCCATAGGACAGGTGGGTGATCCAGGCTGACCTGGACAAGCTCAGCAAATGGGCAGACGAGAACCTCGTGGTGTTTAACACCGAAAAATGCAAGGTTCTCCACCTTGGGAGGAAAAACCTGCAGCACCCTTATAGGCTCGGCAGTGCTACGTTGGTTAGCACTACAGAAGAAAAAGACTTGGGGGTCATCATTGACCACAAGATGAACATGAGCCTGCAATGCGATGCTGCGGCTAGTAAAGCGACCAAAACGCTGGCTTGCATCCAGAGATGCTTCTTGAGCAAATCCCGGGACGTCATTCTCCCCTTGTACTCGGCCTTGGTGAGGCCGCAGCTGGAGTACTGCGTCCAGTTTTGGGCTCCACAATTCAAAAAGGATGTGGAGAAGCTTGAGAGGGTGCAGAGGAGAGCCATGCGCATGATCAGAGGCCAGGAAAACAGATCTTACGATGACAGGCTGAGAGTCATGGGACTCTTTAGCCTGGAAAAGCGTAGGCTCAGGGGTGATCTGATGGCCACCTATAAATTTATCAAGGGTGACCACCAGGATCTGGGGGAACCTTTGTTCACCAGAGCGCCCCAAGGGATGACGAGGTCGAACGGTCACAAACTCCTGCAAGACCGTTTCAGGCTGGACATAAGGAAGAATTTCTTTACTGTCCGAGCCCCCAAGGTCTGGAACAGTCTGCCAGTGGAGGTGGTTCAAGCACCTCCATTGAACACCTTCAAGAGTAAATTGGATGCTTATCTTGCTGGGATCCTATGACCCCAGCTGACTTCCTGCCCTTTGGGCAGGGGGCTGGACTTGATGATCTCCCGAGGTCCCTTCCAGCCCTAATGTCTATGAAATCTATGAAATCTAGGGCTAACTGGGTTCTGTCGACTATGGATACCAGATTATGGTGGGAAGGCCAGACCGCTGTATGACTCCCTGACTAAGGAGGGTCTCACTGAATGGAAATGGACTAAAGAAATGCAGCACACCTTTAATTTGCTTAAGGCAGCATTAACCCAGCTCCCTGCCCTGACCATCCCAAATGATAAAAAGCCATTATCAACTGTATGTTCATGAGAATCGAGGGGTTGCATCAGGGGTGCTGACGCAACCATCAGGCCCAACTTGGAGACCCGTGGGATATTACTCAAAGGTTCTAGATCCAGTTGTGCTCGGGTGGCCAGCCTGTCTTCGGGCTGTGGCAGCCACAGCAGTTGTTGTCAAAGAAGCCCAGAAGATAGTTATGGGTGCGGATATGGAAATACACACCCCACATGGAGTTCCCCAGATTCTAGGGACTGAGGGGGGAAAGTTTCTCAACCCCTTGAGACAATCACGGTATGAGATATTTTTGCTCTCTAATCCAGGACTTACTTTCAAACATACCACAGCCTTGAACCCTGCAACCTTGCTGCCGGAACCAGGAAGACCAACGCATGACTGCCTTGAGGTCCTGAATCAAACCACACAGGTGCGACCTGATCTTGCTGAGGACCCATTTGAGAACCCAGATGCTGAATACTTCGTAGACGGCTCCAGCTCTGTCATCGATGGAAAAAGACAAAGAAGATGTGCAGTGATAACCTTAGTTGAGGTAGTATGGAGGGAGAGTCATGATACCTAGGCCATTGCTTCGGGAGGTGCTGCACCAGCTCCATGCAAGTACCCATATGGGAGGCATGGCTATGGGTGATCTAGTGATCCGCCAAACAGTAGCCCCAGGGCTACATGTAGAAGCTCAGCGTATTGCTACTAGGTGCATCACATGTCAAAAAGTAAACCCTTGAACGAAACCTCCTGTGCCAATGGGAGGTAGACCCTGGCATACCCTGGACAAGCATGGCAGATTGATTTTGCCGAGCTCCCACAATCCAGACATCATAGGTTTTTACTTGTCATGGTAGACCAGCTCACCGGTTGGGTCGAGGCATGGCCCACCAGGACTGCCGCTGCGGCTACAGTAGTGAAGTATCTGCTGCAGAAGATCATTCCCCGGTATTCTCTGCCCGAATCCATCGAGTCGGATCAAGGACAACATTTTGTAGGAAAGGTAGTTCAAGAAGTCGCACAAGCCCTCAAGATCACTTGGAAACTACACACACCATGGAGACCACAGAGTTCAGGACAAGTGGAACACATGAATAGGACCTTAAAAACTCTACTCACCAAGATCTGTATTGAAGTACACCTTAAGTGGCCTCAGGCATTACCGCTAGCTCTTACTTGCATTCGAAACACTCCCCAACGAGGCATCAAATTAACCCCATATAAAATTATGTTTGGCATGCCTCCTCGGGTCTTACCTCCTGGGTTGCGAGAAAATGTAACTTTTGAATTAGGTAATAGCGAGTGTGAGGGGGCCAGGACCCCGCGGGGCCCGGCCCGAGAGAAGAGCCCCAGAGTTCCGCCCTGTTTCCGGGTCCGGACCCGGAAGCCCGGCGGGGAACTTAATGTTTCCCGGAACCTGAACCGCGCCGGCGCGGGACCGGCGCGGGAAGATAAAAGGGAAACGCTTACCCGCAGAGGAAGACGGAGGCTCCAGTCGGAGCCTACTCCAGGAGCCGCGGAGCCGGGACCTGCAGAGCCGGGCGCGAGGGAGCCAGGAGCGGCGGAGCCACATGCGGCAAGGCCGGGAACCACGAGGCGGGAGTCGGCGGCAGCGGAGCCGGGAGCCGCGGATCCGGAGACGGTGAGTCAGGGAGCGGCGGAGCCAGGAGCCCCGCAGCGGGGGCCGGCGGCGGCGCAGCCGGGAGAGGCGGAGCCGGGAGCCCCGCAGCGGGAGCCGGCAGCGGAGCAGCCGGCAGAGGCAGAGCCGGGAGCCGCGCGGCGGGAGACCGCGGCGGCGTCCCGGAGGGCGGTGAAGCCCCACACGGTCCCAGAGGGACTAGCGACCCAGGGAACTGCGGAACCAGCGACTGCAGGAATCCGCGACGACCCGAAGGTAACACAGACCCCGGCGGCCGCTGGGCTGAGGGCAACCGGGAAGGGGGCCACCGACGGGGGAACCCTTCTACAGCGACTTCGGGACACGTGGTCGCGGAAGACGACCCGCGGGCGGGGAAGGCCGGCCGTGTAAAACCCGCCCGGCGGGAGACTTAAGTACGGGGGTTGGGATAACCCCAGACTATAGGAGCCAGCGGCACCAGGGGGACTAGGTGCCGCGGGGACACCGGTGAGGGTCCGGCCGGGGAAGAGACCCCCACTCTCCCGCCGGACTGGGACTCTAAGAAGGGAGCCCCTCACGGAGGCTCAACCCGGAGGACCGGGCGAGGGTGTAGGGGAGGAGGAGCCCTCAGGACCCCTGGACCTTGGAGGTACGGTACCCCACGTGGACCGCCAGCTTCCCGGCAAGGGTGAACCCCCATATTTTCCATCAAGTCATGGCAGGCGAGAGCGGCGAAGCGGGACGGTCCAACGCGTACCCCTCCTCTCCAGGGGACATCCGGGGATCGGGGTCCCACGGTACGTGGCACTCCCCCATCCCCTTACAGCGAGCTTCACATGTATGTTATTGCTTTGCAGTCTGTCTTGTCTTCTCTTCACAGGTATGCAGCCTCCTTTCAACGTCTGCCTTTAGACATTCAGGTACACGAATTCCGCCCGGGAGACTGGGTCTCGGTGCAGCGGTGGAAAAAGAAACCTTTGACTAAGCAGTGGAGTGGCCCTTTCCAGGTACTTTTAACAACCCACACCGCTGTAAAGATTGCCAGCCATGACCGTTGGATACACCATACCCGTGTGAAACAACATTCACGAGCGTCAGAGGACACCAGCTCCCAGGACGAGCTCACTCCGGAGGCTGAGCCGTCCTTGGAACAAGAAGCCAGCAGGTGGAGCTGTGAACCTACTGGTGATCTCCAAGTGCGCCTAAGGCAGCTTAGTCAGAGTCCAGAAAATCAGAACAGAATTCTTATCCTAACAGTTCAGGGTATGATCAGCTAGTGTGGCAGCACCCTAATGGAACAACTGCGTGGTTTAATAAGTTTTGGAGTGCCACAAATCAAAGTAGTAATTGGACAGATTGTACAAATAATACCCAGGATGGGCTATGGGAATGTTCCATGAGAGGAAACCTCACAGCTGCTGGTCCTTTAGGTCCGGGAGGGGGCTTGGGGTTTCCTGAGATGCCCTATGGTTGGGCCCCTCCAAATGCCACTGATAGAGAAAATAGGGCTTTAAAAGGACACTATTGGATTTGCAGACGACGGGCCTATACAATACTACCACAAGGGTGGGTAGGAACCTGCTACATTGGGATGATTATACCAGCTTTCGTTTTACTACCGTTTGAGGTTGGAAATAAGTTGGGGATCTCTTTGTACGATAATTGGAAGAGGGACAAGAGAAGTATTGATGTAAGTTTGACACAGGGTGGCTCCCAAAAGTGGAAGGAGGATGAATGGCCCCCTCAAAGGATTACTGAGTATTATGGACCAGCCACATGGGCCAGTGATGAAAGTTGGGAATACCGAACACCAATATACATGTTAAATAGAATTATCAGATTGCAGGCAGTCTTAGAAATAATTACTAACCAAAATGCCACTGCTCTCTGTAACTATCTTATAGTTTTTAGCAAAAACTTTATATTATTTTCCCTTTTCTGTATAACTGCCGCGCAGCACTCTCACATTTATGTAACCTTGAAGTCGACTGTTAATCAAAATGAACGCTTTGTACTTTTCTCCACTGGCATTAAGCTACACATGTGCATTCTGTAAATTTCATTTCTTATCTAGAAGTGTCCTTTCTGCAGAAATGAAACTTATGTAGAAAGTCTGCCTAGCAATAATTATGTAAAAGAAAATTATCCAGCTCTATATATGATAGTTAGTGTCATAGAGGCAGTCCAACAAACATCTATAAAAGAGGCAAAAAAGCAGGAAGCAGCAGAGACGACAACTGGAAAACTCTGTGGGCCTGATCACCCCGCAGACCGGTTCTCAGCCTCCCCGCCTGGGCGTATCCCAGCGAAAACAAAGGCCTCAGAAATCCGACAACTGACAACGATTCACCGTGTTACAGTATTGCTTTGTATTTCCCATTCATGAGCCGTTGACCAGTTCTGGGACTTAAGGAGCCGGCAGCCGCACCTAGCTTTGGACTAGCTCCACTGTTGGAACACAAGGGCTGGCTCTGGAACCTCGTGAACCAACGGACACCCTACAGAATATCCCATTCATGAGTTGTTGACCAGTTCTGGGACTACGGAGTCGGCAGCTGCTGGCTCTGGAACCCCGTGAACCAACAGACCCCTTTAGTATCCAGCATACTGTAACTGAAGAAACATCGGAGACTCCGCTTCTCGACTGCCTCTCATCGTAGCTTAGACAGCATACCTACGCTCGCTATACTTGTATTTACTGCAACTTCGTTCCAACCGGCCTCCCCTCTTACTCGTAAGAGGGTGAGGCCAGGTTAGTGAATAAATCTTTTTATTTTACTCTATATCTACTCCGTAATAACTTTTATGACTAACATTCCATCTCAATGAGCCATTGACCAGTTCTGGGACTTAAGGAGTCGGCAGCCGCACCTAGCTTTGGACTAGCTCCACTGTTGGAACGCAAGGGCTGGCTCTGGAACCTCATGAACCAACGGACACCCTATAGATTAAGAGACACTAACTACTTACTCTAAGTCGTCTACTTGTGCCAACCCGGCGAACCTCGAGGGCGGCTAAAAGCTACCTCAATTCCGTCCCACAAGCCACGCGCTCGCACAACTCCGCAAAGCCCGCGGCTCCCCTAAATGGTGCCGGAGCTGCTAGCCCGGCATTTCACCACACTCTCGAGTTACTGGCCAGACAGAGTTCTCAGATGAGAGAAGCCATATACCAAAATCGAATGGCCTTAGACTATTTACTCGCAGAGTATGGTGGAGTCTGCGGAAAGTTCAACCTTTCTAATTGTTGTCTCCAAATAGATGATAACGGGAAAGCAGTCTTAGAGATTGCCAAGGAGATTAAGAAAATAGCCCATGTACCAATACAAACGTGGAAAAACACATGGGATGGGGACTGATGGTCTAATCTGCTTGGGGAAGCCTGGTGAAGAAAAGTAGGGTTTATATTTCTGTGTGCTCTGACTGGGTTGATTTTTATTCCTTGCCTTACTCCCTGTTTCATAAGATTAATAACAACCACAGTTGAAGGAATGCAAGTTGCGACAGTCCCCCTCAAAGCGCAGACTGCAGCAAAGGTTATCGTTCTTAGAAAGATTCCTCATAATTATCTTAATCTGTCTAAATAGGAATGGGAAGCAGAAAGAATCTTGAGGGGGGAATATTGTTAGAATTACACAGCTGGAATCTTGTCCTTGATAAGGGAAGCCGCTGCCCGAGACTATCTCTCTCCTCCTCACACTTTCACATGCTGATTACAGAAACCAGTTCAAACTGGAATTTAACTGCATAGCCTAAAGGAATGAACTCTTGATTCATAGATTCATAGATTCATAGATGCTAGGGTCGGAAGGGACCTCAATAGATCATCGAGTCCGACCCCCTGCATAAGCAGGAAAGAGTGCTGGGCCTACATTACCCCAGCTAGATACACATCCAACCTTCTCTTGAATACCCCCAGGGTAGGGGAGAGCACCACCTCCCTTGGGAGCCCGTTCCAGACCTTGGCCACTCGAACTGTGAAGAAGTTCCTTCTAATATCTAATCTAAATCTGCTCTCCTCCAGCTTGTGGCCATTATTTCTTGTAACCCCCGGGGGCGCCTTGGTGAATAAATACTCACCAATTCCCTTCTGTGCCCCCCTGATGAACTTATAGGCAGCCACCAGGTCGCCTCTCAACCTTCTCTTGCGGAGGCTGAAAAGGTCCAGTTTCTCTAATCTCTCCTCATAGGGCTTGGCCTGCAGGCCCTTAACCATACGAGTGATGAACTTTTGTAGTACTGAGCATGCTTAATTAGCTGTTGCATATTTACCTCTCCGCCCCCCTTACTCAAATAACTAATTATACTATACATGCAATGTATGTAATGATGTAATTACATGTATGTTCATATAATGTGGGAGTAAGTTGCAAGAACTTCTGTATCTGCGTACGCGTTAAGAAGATTTGAGAAGCATAAAAGCCGCTTGCAAACACAATCACTCGTCGGGAGCTGATTTGAGCACCAACCTTGCTTGCAAGCAAATAAACCCTTAAGTGCCGACTGATGTCTGTGTGTCTGTGATCTCTGTGTGCCTCCAGGGAACGAACCGCAGTTTGTGCAACACTATTGTTCATCTGTCTTTTTAAATTTGTGTCTGTGTGTGTGTCTGTGTGTTATAGGGTTTATTGTTTTGTAAACTCATATATATATATATAGATATATATATATATATATATATATATATATATTATTTATGTCCTTACCTTTTAATGGTTTTGTTGTACTAATAAATTTGTATATAGTTAAGTAATTGATTCACTGGGCCTGACTCTATAGGGGGTGGAGGTGGCCGCTGGGCTGTTTTTAATGTCCACAGCACACTACCCTGCCAACAGTTCCTTCAATTGGAAAGGGGATTACAAACCTGTGTACACCGGGCTACACTTAAAGATTTCTGAATCGATTTGGAGCCTCCAAATCAATTTGGAAAATATTTGGAAGAGATTCAGCAATTCAGAGATTCGGAAGATGGTCTTTATGGGGAAACAGACTTTTAGAAGAGGGAGGGGAGCAAGTGGGGGAGGGGGAGCAGGTGGGGAAGGATTGACATCTCTAGCTGGCCAGTGAGTGTGATTTCTTTCTGACTGCCCTTCCAATCACATTGTCTGGGGACAGGGACATAGAAACAGCGTAAGAGCCTTTGTCTGCAGGCTTGGTGTGCCTTTTGTGAGCTGGTTCTGAGTAAGCAACAGCATCAGAAAGGTACTGGACTGCCTGGCTTGCTTCCTAGTCAGTCAGTTGCCTGCTCTTTTTTGTTCTTAGAAAGGATTGGATAGGATATAGCTTATCTTAGCTTAGCTTAGAACCTCTTTACTTAATACTTATCCAATTCATTTCTTTCGATTCATATTTGTTTTTTTTTCTTTTTTTTAAAGAAAGCTCAGTGTTTTCCCTGGCAGTGTGATCCATCACTGTGCATGGAAGCACATGTCACACACACATAGAAGTCAGATATTCATAGAAGAAGAGATTCATAATTAGATTATATATAGTTATTAGTTATTAATATTATTATAGTTAGTTTACATACAGATTAAAGACGACACGGAAATCAAACAGAGATTCAGATTGAGATTAACACACACAACACAGAACTCAGAGTCCTAGAAGGAGATCTATTATTTTAGGTACACATTACAACACAGAAGAAGAACAAGAAGTACAGTAGTAGTCACACATTCACATTAATAGCACATCACAGAAGAAGACATGATATATGGTTATTAATAATCAAAGCAGAGTCCAATGCATGCAACACAGAGGAAATAAAACACACAACACAAAAGGAGTCACACTTGACATTCATAGTAAATAAATACATCACAGCACAGAAGACAGCAGACAGACAGCACACATTTTTTACATAGTTCTTAATAATTATTACTCAATCAAAAAATGAAAGCAGAGTCCAGTGCATGGATGCAACACACAGGAAATAAAATACACAACGCAAAAGGAGTGACACACACACTCTTTGCAGCACAGGAATATGAAGTGTGCTGGAAAGGCAGGTGCCAGATCTTCTGGCAGCGGAGGGAGAGGGGGTAGGAAGCGAGCTAGAGCTGCAAGTTCCCCTCCACAAACAGATGCATCCTCTTCCCAAGCAGCCGCAAGGCTTCTGCTGCTAGTGGAAGCAAGGAGGTGGGAGCAGTACCTGTACCAGATATCGCTGCACCTGCACCACCTCCCCTAATTTCAGAAAGAGGCACCAGCAGCAAAATCACTCTCTCCTCCACCCCAATGTCATCTCTCAGCGTGAGCCTTTCACTGCCAGAGGAGGAGCTGGAGCTCGAACCAGGGGAACTGAGCGCCCTGGCTCAAGCAGTTCTGGGGACTGAGGGGGAATCAGAGTTTGTGCTCCACACCCCTCAAAGTTCCCTTAGACCCAGGTCTCCTTCTCTGGAAAGCAGCACCTCGGAGGAGGTTGAGGTTGTGGAGGTTCTGGCAAGTGGCTCAGCTGAGTCAGCTCCTCCTGCTGTTGTGTCTCAGCCTGCTGAGAAGGGGATAAGGCAGCATCCCCACTCTCAACCCAGAAGTGAGTGAGTAGCATAGAGTGGGAGCATTTTGAGCTGGTAGGTGATCCCAGGTTTGCTATCTGCCAGCACAGCTGAAGGCAGATCAGCTGAGGCAAGGAGGTGAAACACTTCACCACCACAGAGATGCTGCTGCATCTGAGGCAGCACCCCCTTGCCCTTCTTCCTGCTCAGTCTGGCACCAGTGTGAGCATGCCCAAAGGGAAGTCCCCCACTCGCTCCAAAGCCCCCATCCCCGCAAAGCAAAGGCAGGCCACTCTGGAACAGTGGGGGAAAGGTGGACAGAAAGAGGGGCGAGTTGCAAAGGGGAGCGAGATCACCCAGACCACTGGGGAGATGTTTGCTCTGGATAGCCAACCCTTCTCTCTAGTTGAGCAGCCAGGGTTCAGGCAGCTCATGATGCTTGTGGCCCCATCTTACCACATGCCCACATGCACCACCTTTAGCAGGATGGTGGTGCCCTCCCTATATGAGGCACGCAGGGAGTACTTGAGGGAGGAGATGCGCAAGGCAGGGCCTCAGGTAGCCTTGCACTTCACCTCTGACATCTGAAGCAGCCGGGGTGGGGAATCACACCTACCTCTCCCTCACAGGGTACTGGTGTGATCAGTCAGGCTGTCGGTGGCTCTCCTCCAAGCTGAGGTGCTGGATGAGTTCCACATGGCAAGGGAGATCATGGTGGCCATGAACCTCATGGTACAGGGGTAGCTTGTTGGGCAGGCCAAGCTCACCTGCAGGTTCATGGTCACCGACAATGGGACCAATATGGTCAAGGCTGTCCATGATGCCAACTTTGTGGGCATCCGCTGTGTGGCACACAAGTTTTACCTTATAGTCAGAGAGCCAGGCCTATGAACTTCACTTCTTCAGCCTCCTAGGTACAAAAACTCAGACTCGATGTAGGCAATAGAATTCTGACCCACTGCAACCTGCCACACATCTGACTTCCCAGGTACCTCTGTACTTTTGCCTGAGCTGCTTCATCTCCCTTCCCCCATCCCCTGGCCCAGCCATTCCCTCATCCCCGATGCTTCCATTTCCATTTTCACTGACTGGCTTTCTTGCCTGCATTGCATGCCAGGCCAGCCTCTGGCTTCTTTACTATTCCTTCCATCTAGG
The DNA here is from genome assembly GCF_052110815.1 of Crocodylus siamensis. Classification (NCBI taxonomy): domain Eukaryota; kingdom Metazoa; phylum Chordata; order Crocodylia; family Crocodylidae; genus Crocodylus; species Crocodylus siamensis. The sequence continues at coordinate 45,991,672 of NC_143401.1, read as the reverse complement.
ACCAGGAGACACACCAACTGCAGGTGCTTCCTCAGCCTGACAAAAGATTTTTCAATCTGAAAGCTTCCTAAGATATATTTCTCTAACTATTCCATTTTTTTTTCATAATAAAACATATAAACATTAAAACACAAGATAAGCTACCACACACCACGAGTAACATATATCCAATACAACATCTTTACTTCTTGCTTTCAATTCCTATATAAAAAGAAAGATTTCATAGATTTCTAGGGTCGGAAGGGACCTTGTAGACCATCAAGTCTGACCCCCTGCTCTAGGCAGGAAAGTGCGCTGGGGTCGAATAACCCCAGGTAGGTGCCTGTCCAATCTTTTCTTGAATACCTCTAAGGTAGGGGAAAGCACCACCTCCCTTGGAAGCCCATTTCATATTTTGGCAACCCTCAGCTTAAAGAATTTCTTCCTGATATCCAATTTAAATCTACTCTCTTTTAGTTTGCAGCCATTATTTCTAGTAATCCCAAGGGGCTCCTGGTAAACAGAATTCCCCATTCCCTGCTGACCCCCCATTCCTTGCTGAGGGGAGCAGGGGTGTCATCAGATCTGGATCCCAGCTGGGTGAGAGCCCCTTACCCCCAAAACCAGGGCACTGCTGGCCTGGTAGTATGGGCGTGAACTGCCTGGCCTGTAGAGAGGAGAAGTGGGGAACAGTTGTTCTGGAGTTGCATAGCAGCTGCTAGCAGAAGCTGGCCCTGGCCTGGCCTGACCTGGGGAGGGGATGGGGAAGGCAGGTTGCCTACCACAAATGGCAAGCCACTCACCTGCCCTGTGGAGGGAGTGGAGATGGAGGGCTCAGCCAGCAGCCACCTTGATGGGGCCGATTGTCACAGGGTGCTATTGGAACTGGCACCTTCTCATTCTCAGGTCCTAGATTTTTCCCTGCCACTGTGCGCCTCACCCACCATGCCTTGATGGTTCTACAGGAGGCTGCAGAAAAGCTATACCCCAAAACAACTGGTCAGGTGTGTTGCAAATGGTGCCGACTCTGCCAAGGGCTCCTCCATCCCTAAACCCTGGTCCATCTCTCACCCATTGTTCTTTTTGATATTGGCTACTGTCCACCCCTCTCTCTTCCATATATTCAGTGCGTCACAATCGGAATTAGGTCACGATTATTATTAGTTCATTTGCACACCACCCAAATTTATATAAACTGAGAAAATAAAACAGAACTACCTGGGATGTGCAGGCTGGTAGTCTCAGTCCCTTCTTTTTAGGGCCCTCCAAGCTCAGTAGACTCTTGTTACTTTGTCCACGGAGTCTTCTGGCCATGCATGTACAAATCAAATTCATATAAGCAAAAGATCGTAGGTGTGACTCCACCTGTCCTCAGTTGATTTCCTAGGGTCCCTCTGCTTCAGTGGGCACTCTTGCCTCAGAGCGCCTTTGAATTCAGGCTTTTCCCTGCTCTCAGACTATTTAAGGCCTCTCTGTCCCAACAATCCCACTGGTGGGAATGACTCTTAGCTGACGGGGGCCACTACTCGAGACCACATGCAGTCTCAGTTATTACTCGGGCCACTTCCTGGCCCGTGCCTGGCTTCAGGCTGGGGACTCCAATTCCCGTATTTTGCCTAGGGCTCTTCTTCCCAGTGAAGATGATGAGGCTTCTCTGTTCTTGCTGCTGTTCTTCTAGAGTACTCCTCTCTGACAGTTTGCCCACACCTCCATGCCGGTAACAAGTATATTCTCCCTGAATTTTTTCCCTTTCCAGGGGAAAGGACAGCACCTTGGTCTAGGCCAACCTGCAGCTCTGGAGCCACATGTGGCTCTTCAGAAGTTAATATGTCTCTTTGAATCTTTGCACAAACACACAGTAACCAGCTTCCATAGCCATTATGTCACATTGTATGCTTGTGCAAAGATTCAAGGAGATGCATATTAACTTCTGAAGAGCTGCATGTGGCTCCAGAGCCACAGGTTGGCCACCCCTAGTCTACGTAGTCTGGGTTCCCTTGGCCCAGGACTCTAAAGTCCTGGTCACAAAACCAGGGTCACAAAATGCTTAGACACAGGAGTAGAGGTGGATGTCATTTTCATGGACTTTAGTAAGACCTTTGATATGGTATCTCATCCTATTCTCATAAATAAATTAAGAGGCTGTGACATAGATGTTTACACAGTCTGGTGGGCAGCAAATTGGCTTAGCAGTCGCACCCAGAGAGTGGTAGTAGATGAGTCAGTATCGACCTGGAAGGATGTGGGTAGTGGGGTCTCCTTGGACCCATACTCTTCAAAATCTTCATCAGTGACTTGGATGTGGGTGTGAAGTGTACTCTGTCCAAGTTTGCGGACGATACTAAATTGTGGGGTGAAGTGCACGCTCCGGAGGTTAGGGAACGATTACAGGCAGACCTGGACAGGTTAGAAAAGTGCATGCAGTAGGATCCACAATAGGATGCAGTACAACAAAGACAAGTGCAGAGTGCTGTATCTAGGATACAGAAATATCCAGCACACCTACTGGATGGCAAGTGACCCTCTCAGCAGCATAGAAGCGGAAAGTGATCTCGGAGTCATAGTGGACTCCAAGATGAACATGAGTCGTCAGTGTGACAAAATCATCAGCAAAGCATAATCAGTAGATGCATGACAAAGAGAACCAAGGAGGTGATACTTCTCCCCTATGCAGGTTGGACAGACCACAGTTGGAGTACTGCATCCAGTTTTGGGTGCTGTACTTCAAGAAGGATGTTGATAGACTAAAGAGGGTCCAGAGGAGGGCCACTGGTATGATTAGTTGCTTACAGGACAACCCTATGAGGAGACACTGGGGGCCCTGGACCTTTTCAGCCTCCGCAACAGAAGGCTGGGAGGTGATCTTGTGGCTGCCTACAAATTCAATAGGGGAACTCAGCAAGGGATCAGAGATGCTCTGCTCACCAGGGCGCCTCTTGGGGTAACAAGGAACAATGGTCACAAACTGACAGAGAGCAGATTTAGGCTAGATATCAGGAAAAATTTCTTCATGGTAAAGGTGGCCAAAATTTGGAATGGCCTTCCAAGGGAGGTGGTGGTTTCCCCTACCTTGGGTGTCTTTAAGAGAAGGCTGGATAGGTATCTGGCTGGGGCCATCTGACCCTAGCACTCTTTCCTGCCTAGGCAGGGGATTGGACTCAATGATCTGTTGAGGCCCCTTCTGACCCTAGCATCTATAAAATCTATGAAAGTCCCTTTAAGCTTCTGCATTCCCCCTTTCTATTTACCAAAAATGCTGGTCTTAAGGGACTGCACCTGTGGCCTGGAGATCTTGCAGCGGCATTTCTGGCTCGGACTCATCAGGGAGGATGAGCATAGCAGGGTCAACCTCCAACTCCCTGCTACACTCCCCCAGCCAAGTTACCATGGTCCCTGGGCACCTGTGTACATAGAACCCCTGATTTGAGGCCAGGTGATATACAGCCCATTGGCATAGTGTATGTTATCTCTAAAATGTTGCAAACTCTCACAAAGGGAGTCTCTGTCTTTGTTCGGCAGGTCCAGCAGCTGTATGCCGGGGACACCTGCAAGGACACTGCCACTGTTGGCTGGCACTCTCCACATACGCCGCATTCACCAGCAGGACACACAGGACTGCACCCTGCTGCTAGACTGGCTGGTCACAGAGGTGGAGGAGCAGCTAGCAGACTTATGGGCCTGGCAATTCCAGGACCTGGAGCGGGAGAGGGCCCAGGAAGACCATGCTCCTCACCCTCAAGGAGAGACACATTCCCCTCCTCGTCCGACTGCTTGAGGCCCAGGAGTAGCATGCTGCCATGGTGGTCCGGGCAGTGGAGGCAACTGAGGGGGACTGCCTGGTGCTAGACATCATCCTGGTCCTGATGGCCAGCTTCGTGCTGCCTGGTGCCCAGCCCTGGAACCCACCTGGCTCCTGTCAGCCATCAAAAGCCCAGCACCAGACCCCCAGTGGCCTTGGCATAAAGTCCAGCACTGCCTGAAGCAGCAATGGCCCCCTGCTCCTGGCCTCCCACCTAGGCTGCTGCCTACTGCTTGCCTAGCTGCTATGTGGCTCCTGAATGGAAGCTGCCTGTAGATGTACCAGCTCAACACATGGGCTCTGCTGGCCCTAGACCCATGGTGAAAGAGGGGGAGCAGGCTGGACAGCATCTGCCCTTGCCTCTGGGCAAGCCCCCAACCTGCTGACCACCCTGAAGCAGCTGCACCCATGGTAGTGCCACCAGAGGCACTGGGCACCTCTCCCTAGGATCTGTCTCATAGGTGCTTCCACTCCACTATTACCTCCCAGCAGTTGACAACAAACATTGAACTTGTATGGGAAGCAGGTCCTTTATTGTTGGTGCACATTGGGGTTAGGGAGGGGGATCTGTTACTGTGTGGTAGAGAGAAATAAAGTTTGTTGTTAACTGCCTGTAGTGTGTGTAGTCTTGGGGTTATCCTGTGGGCCTAGGGTTCATGGGCGGGGAGAGGGAGGAGCAGGATGTTGTTCACAAGCCCCTCGTGATCATAGTGCCCTGGCCACTATTGCTGGGGGGGAGGGGTGGGGTGAACAGGGAGTATCCATGGTGCGTTGGCCACAAGCTTCCAGGACAGCACCCCCTTCCAGCCTAAGCCTGTGGCTAGAGCCTGCAGCTCCTCCTGGCTGCTGTAGGTGGCACAGCAGGGCAGGAGCAGCCCTGGATCTGACTGCTGCTGTTGGGCACAAATTTGCACCTGATGGGGTGCACATATAGATGTGTCCTATACTTAGAATTAGTTTGGCAGAACCCACTACCCATTGAGAGCCGTAGTAAAGTAAGTGGCCATGTGTTTATGTGGGGAACTCAAGGCAGGATCAGAGTCCAGGGCAGAACCAGCAACGTGAGAATCAATCAATCAAGGTAAGAGTAGAACCCCCTGGGAGGAGAAATAACTTTCTATTCTGAGATCCAGAACATAAGGAGGGTTGCAATAAGAAATAAGGGGGAAGATATGATTATTCTGGTAATTGTGTGAGTATGTTATAAATATCATGTTGGTACACTGTATGCCAAGTTTGGGCACAGCAGATTTACGTTATTAAGAAGAAATATGTAAATCTGTGAGAAGCCACAATGGAAATAGCATTAAATGGGACAACTTGCAATTTCATAAGAAAATGATAGGTGATGGAGTAATACAAGTGTTAGGTCTTCAAAAGCAGCTTTGAGTGACAATAGAAGGAATTGTAACATAACTGTAATACGGCATTAAATCCTGAGCAAGTGACTGATTCATTGTTTTGCCTTACACCCTTGGGGCTGCTGCTGTTTTTTAATACAGCTCCACAGGTAGGCGTCATGGAGCAGGGTCCTAGGGTGGCCGTGATCTCCGAGGTGCCCCCTACCATGCCAAGTTCACTTCAAGCACCCTCAAATCTCACCCGCCATGTCTTGATCTTAAATATTAAAGGGAAGCTGCCTTTCATTCTCTTGGACACAGTTTTCTCCTGCTGTCACTCATTTTGTTCTTATAATGGGCTTCCCATGCACCCCAGCCTTATGGGCAACGCATGGTTCTAACCACCCCATACCATGCCCCAAGACTCACTGATGTATTGGATGTTGTTTGCTCTGGGGCTTCTCTTGCTGCCCCCTTTGCTCTGGGGCTTCTGCAGCCTTGGGGATCAGGTGGCCATAGCTGTACCTGGCCCCACTTCTCCTCCTCAGGGTCTCAAACCCCCACAGAGCTCAGGTAGCCTCAGCATTACCTGGCCTCTAATTCTCCACTCCCCTTCTCCAGGCTGGGGTCAGTGCACCCTAAATGCTGCACCCTCTCTAGCACCAGGGTCCCCACACTACCATGGAGCCCCTACAAGGCCTCCTCCAACACCTAATAGCCTCACCCAAACCACCAGCCATAAACAGTAAATAGAAAGCTCAAGCCCCTAGGCTGCAACATAAAAATCAAGCCACTTGGCTATAACATTAATCCCACCACATCAGGGGTGCTCTATCCTTCACCTACTCTCAAAGTGGTACCCACAGTCTAGCCTCTCCTCTTTGTTCAGCCCAGCAAAGCTCCTTCCTCTATGACTGCTCACAGGAAACTACCTGCCTAGCCTCACCCTGGGTTTAAATGGAAGCCAGGCCCTGCCCCTTCCGGTCAGCTGGTTCCCAGCGGTTGCCCTAGCAACCTGCACCTGTCCTTCCTCATTACTTCTTTGGCTGTCCTGGTAACCAGCAGCTGAGCTTCTCACTCACTGCCAGGGCTCTCTCCTTAGCTGTTTCCACTCTAAGGAGCAGGACACCTACATGTTCTGAGACACACCTCCCCCCTTTATAGGAGCAGAGAACCTAGGTGCTCTGCGACAGTAAGCAGAGATGGTAATTATTAGCGACAGAAATGATAATTGTCAGTCTCTAAGGATGCATCTACACATGCATCAATGTACTTTAGTTAATACGCATTAAATCTAGTACCTCCGGGCTCCTACACACACACGTAGAGCCTGGTCCAACACACTGGAAATCCAGCTTGTCAGACTCTATTAAATAGAGCCCGCTAGAACATGAAAATTGATGCACTCCATTCCAGCAGCCTTGTGCATCATGTGCATCAGCATCGCTGTGCATCTCTGCGCTGAAGGAGTGGCAGTGGGGTGCTTTGAAATAAAACATGTTCAATGAGCTTTAGTTCAAAGTGCCCCATTGCCAGTTTTTTCAGTGTGGGGACACGCAGAGATGCTAATACATGTGACGCACAGGTGCTTTTAATTAGAACGGTTTGCTAATTAAAAGCACCCAGCGCTGAGTCCCACCCAGCACATATAAAAGTACCTCCCAAAGTGAGGTAGTTGGAAAATGTGCATTAGCCTGTCTTATAGTGCATTAACTAAAAAGCAAGATTTAAGTGACACTTAATGCACATGAGCCTGTTTTAATACACATTAAGACTTTAAGTGTTTGTAGGGCACAACAGCCACAAACCCAGGGTTGGGAGAAGAGTTATATTGTCATCATCATCATATTAATAATATCATTATGTTATGGGTTGGGGTCCCCAGGGGTGGCCATGATACCCCTGGTGGCTTCGCAACTGTGCCAGCTCCAGTGCCCTCATCTTGCCTGCCATATCTTGATGGTAAAATAATAAATCGGGAGGCTGTCCACAGGCCTTCGCCTGGCCCCAGCCCACTGAACGTCACAAAAACTCACTGGTCCTTGGGCTCCAAACTTCTCCTACATCAACATTTTTTGTATGAGGACCCATTTGTAAATTTCAACAGTGAGTCCCAACCCAGTGCCTTCACTCCCAACCCACTGGTTGCTGGGCCTCAGCTCCCCACCCCAACCAAGTGTGTGTGTTGGGGGGATGAGGGGGCCCCCGAGCAGCCCCTTGCAGGCTAGAACTCTGCCAGCTGACAAGGGAAAACCCATGGTTTCCCACATTTTTCTCCTTTAAACAAGAACCCATTTTTAAAGTTTCTTCGCAACCCTATCATATATTCTTGTGACCCACTTTTGGGTTGCAAACCATGGTTTGAGAAATGCTACCTTACACCATGCCCCATGCCTCATGGGTGTTACACAAATGTTTTTTCCTTTATTGGGGCCTTGGCCTACTTAGCCTCTGCCCCTTTAATTTGGCTAGGCCTTCTAGCCTAGGCCCACTGTGTCAGATCTGGGTCTGAGGCACTAGCTCTAATTGGTTTCTTCCAGTCACTGGGCCCTATGTGGCTGCAGCCCTTGTCTGGTTGCACTTTTCTGGGCACTAATGAGGCCTCCATACCTTCCCTTACACCCCCATATCCCAGTTTTCTCTGATTTAAAAAAATACCCAATTTTCAATTAAAAAAAAAAGTATCCCCAAATCCACATTTTTCTGTGATTTAAATGAAACACCACTCTATATTCTAATCTTATAAATGCCTAAGTCTGTCTGTCTGTCTATAATGCTTTATTTACGCTCTGATTGGCTGTCTCAGCAGCCGATCAGAGTGCCCTACGCAGACAGGGACAGACAGTGTAGAGCCGCCATGACTGTGAGGATGGCAGGGCCAGCTCCCTTGGCCTTGCCCTCCTCCCCCACTCCTTGGAGGCAGGGGCTGAGGCCACCCCCTCCAACAACCGCTGCCAGAGAAAGGAGGCACTGGGGAACAGGGGAGGGAGGGGAACAGGAAAGGTAAGGGGGGTTATGGCCCAAAGCAGTCGGGGGGAGGGAGGGGAAATGGCCCCGGCTCCGGCCCCGGCCTGAGGTGGGGGTGGGGAAGGGACGCAGGCCTCTGTCCTCACCCACTCCCCACCCTCCCCATCATTCTTGACGGGCAGTTGCCTAGTATATCTGTATTAGCAATTCCCAACCTTGGGTCATGACCCAAATGAAGGCACAGGGGCAATTCTGATGGAGCTGCACACAGAGGACGAGCCGCACTGCATGCCGTGAGCTCCCCTGCCCTAGGGCCACTGCCGCACTCTGCTCCCAACAGCGGGTCATGGAAAAAAAAGTTTGGGAACCACTGATCTATGTATTAGTGTCGTTTCATTTAAATCGCAGAAAAATGTGGATTTGGGGGTTTTTTTAACCCAAAATTAGGAATTTTTTTAAATCAGAGAAAACCAGGATCCTTGCATGCTCAGTGCCCTGCCTCTTTTCCGTCAGCTGCCCACTTGCAGCTGCCCATCAGCCTGTTGCTCAGGCAACCCGCAGCTCTGCCTGGCTTGCAGGGCCCAGGCATAGGTTGCCTCTGCCCTAAGTGCCCTGCTACACATCATTATGAACGATCATTGTAATAACAACAATTAGCATTATTATTGCTATTAATAACAATTGCACTCATCATTCTCATCAGTAATTGCTGTATTAGAATAATAATGATTACTGATAACCAATATTGTTGCTATTAATAGCAGGAATAGTAATACTGCTACTAATGGCGATACTTATTATTAGTAAGAATTATTATAATAATACAAGCTCTCTCTCAACTCCGGATTCATGGCTGTTAATAATAACAATAATTATTATAATTATAACAATAGTAATAATTACTATTATAATTGTTATTGTTCGGGTCATTGGCCGCGGCACGGTTGGCTGCGGGGCAGGCTGGCGGCGCGCGGGGGCGCTGCAGCGGGCGGGTGGCGAGCGGCGAGCGGCGCGGGCAGCTCCCGTGAGGCGCGGCGCGGCGCCTGCGTCCTGGGGCCCTGTCGGGCAGTGCGCGCCGACGTCCCGCCCCCTTCCTCCTGCCCTCTCGGCAGCCGGGCAGCGGCGGCGATGGCGGACAGCGCGAGCGAGAGCGACACGGATGGCGCGGGCGGCAGCGGCGGGGCGCCGGGGTCTCTGGCGGGCGGCAGTGCGGCGGGGCCGGGCGCGGGCGGCGGCGGCGGCGGCGGCGGGGGGAAGCCGGGCGGCATCGTGATCTCGCCGTTCCGGCTGGAGGAGCTGACGAACCGCCTGGCTTCGCTGCAGCAGGAAAACAAGGTACTCAAGATCGAGCTGGAGACCTACAAACTCAAGTGCAAGGCGCTGCAGGAGGAGAACCGCGACCTACGCAAGGCCAGCGTCACCATCGTGAGTGCCCGGCAGGGCCGCGAGGCGGGCGACGCCTTCCCGCGCGCTGGGGGCGCCGAAGGAGCCTTAGGGCGCGCTGAGCGGGGCGGGGCGGGGCGGCGCGGCTGGGCCCAGGTGCCGGGCGGGGCCGGAAACCGCGGGGTGTTTGGGCTCCCCCAGGATCCTTCCCCCTCCTTCCCGCGGCCCGGGGCGGTTCTGGGTCCCAGTCCCGCGCTGCCCCTGCCCGGGGTCTGCTGCCTCTGCCGACTAGATCTCCTCGAGCAGCTCTAAGAAAGCTGCCCTGGACCTGGCCTGTCTCCTGTAAAATTGGTTCTTCTTTTTCGCCTTTAAAAGCAGGGGCCAAAAATAGCACTGGGGCCCCACCTGCTCAGGTCAGCAGCTCTCAACCTTGTTTTAGATTGAAGGCAGTTCCTGTGAAAATGCCAATGCTTGGTGTTTCTTTGCCTACAAGAAAATATCAGAGCAGTTCTCCTATTGCAAGGAACTTGGGGAGATATGAGCTTGGCAGAGACTTTTAATGTTGTAGGTTTGTTATGTAGTACACATACTACAGGGCAGGCATTACATGGACCTCTGGTTGAGAATGGCTGGTGTAGACAACTTCCTAAACCACACCCAGATGCTGTGCGAATATGATTAGATGTGATTAAATCAAACAGGGGAACAAAATTGGTGATTTCTTCAGGATGGCTATTAAAGAATAAGTGCTTAATTTTGCGGTAATATCTGAGATTTTGCCAGTACAGCTTTTCATGTTAACAAGGTCACACTTGTTAGTTGTCTAAGGTAGATAGTATAAAATCATTTTAATGGAAAGGAAGTCTCTGGGAATTTTGTGCAAAGAATAAGACTAGGGATTTCACAAAACCCTTCAGGCAGGGTATGACATGCTGATCCTCAAACTATCTTCCATTCCAGTGCAAGTTATAGTTTTTCATACCCTGCTTTTATCAGCACCAAATGTGAGCGGCAAGTGGTAGTAAACTGCAAACTTTCTCATACTAATACTAGTACATGTTTGTGTGTTTGCTGTCCAGTTAACTTGAATAGATTGCTTGGGAGCTCATTTAAAATAAGACTTGAAAAGCTTGTTCCTTCATTTCAGTAGTGTTTTAAAAGAAGAATTTTTACAGTATTGTGGCAGACATGGAAGCCCAAGTACTGAATTGTATAAAAGTTGAGTACCCTTTTAAGTAACATATAAGGGCATTGTTAACTTTAGAATAATAATTTTAAAAATGTATGAAGCCCTTTGATTTGGCCTGTGAGAGGTAGGGCGAGTGATTTATGAACCTTAAGGCAGGAAAAAAAAGAAATCTATTAGCCCCTTGGATTATCTGATGGGGCTATAAATATATTGACAAATTTATTTTCCATAAGTGTTCTTGATATTCATATTTAAGTGCTTTTAGGTAAATAGCTTGGTATGTCTAGTTAGGTTATAGTATTTTAAGTTCTGAGCTAATATGCAGGTTTTTTTATATTTGTGATAAAAGTTGTGACAGTTGAAATTAAGTTGGATCCTACATATCTTTACTCAGATAGCTAGGTGTTGGTATACACTGTCATTCTCTTAGAATGCAAAGTCTGTTGTAAGCATTTACTGTCAGATCTAGCTTTTTTCCAACTATAATCATCGTTTTACTGGTAATAACTTCACATCTTATTGGTAGTAATGACATATAGGCTGTTAGATCTGGTGGGTCTTGGTGAGGGTCTGGAACCAATCATGAGGAACCTCTTTTGTTCCCCCAATAGGTATTCAGATGTTTAGCACAGTGAGTCTTAACCCGGATGCCGTGGCACCCTGGGGTATTTTACTTTCTTTTCAAGGGTACCACAGAATGTTAGTAGGTGTGCAAACCTGATTGAAAAGTTTAACCTAAAGATTTCAAATAAGAATCCATAGTGTTCAAAACATTTTGAGCTGTGTAATTTGCAACAGAAGAATTGCTTTAGTATTTTTCTGTAGTCAAAAATGAGTGAAAACTAAGAGTTTGAATTTTTGGATGGGTGCCCCAGCTTAGAGGGGTTGTGAACCACTGTTTTAGAAGAACATAGGCTTGAAAAGTGCCTGAAATGTAGTTACCGTAGTAATTTATTCGAGACTGACAAAAATAGTGTTAGTTGTAGAAATGTTCACTTATCAAGTATTAGCTGAAATGTACATGTTGTGCTTTTTGTAAGGTAGCAATAATGTCTTCTGGCCCTGTTATCAGGGGTTGGGGATCTTGTCAATTGGAAATCCTTTTTGACTTTGCAGTGAGGAAAGATATTCATCAGGACTTCAAGACATGTCACTGAACAATTTCTAAAGATAATAAGTACAGAACGTCTAATTTCCATAAAATATTCTCTGAAGTTTACTTTGGGGGCTGACTAGTTTAGATACTAATCATACATTGATTCATAAATGGGTGCTATTTTTGTTCAAGTCTGTAGTCCAGTAACGGAGATCTTTTTACAAGATCTCAGAGGAATGGAGAAAAGGTGCAACATTTCTATAGCAACCTGTGGGTTGGCTGGTAGATCAACATCTTTAGAAGAATCTTTGTTGAATTAGCTCTTAGAAGTGGTTTGGACAGTAAAACACACCGTTTGTAATACTGAAAATAGAATGAGGCAACATAATGGTGAGCTTGAAGCAAAAAAACCCAGAGTATAGTCAGTTGCTTGAATTAACTGCTGAAGCTGAAAAAAGTAGAGGTGATTAGGAAAATAAAATCAGTAAGGAGGTAGAGGCCTTGGAGAAGGTATAAGAATGTTTTTTTCAAGTGGAACCTTGCAATTGAAATTATAGACATGTAGTAGAGCTTTCTATTTATACTGTCTGCTCCTTAGACATATTTTGCCCTTTTCAGCCTGTCAGCATTAACAGTGGCCTGCAAGCTGTCACTTATTATGTCTCCTTTTTTTAAAAAAAATGCAGAATTGTAGTGTTTTGGATCATCATAAAACATAACTTTTCAAGACTGTGCCATACTTTATACAATCCTTTTATAACACATTTATAGTCAAAATATACCATGCCCTGTTACTCTAGACTGGAAGTGATTGGTCACAATTTGTTAGAGAAAATTAAAAGTGATTTGGAGTCACAAGTAAGTAATTGTTGTACTTGGAAGATGGGTGAAAAGCAGCTCTTCTCCTACACCTCTTGTATACAGCAACACTAAAGAAAATACTTCCATGTATTTAGTTCCACGAAATGTAACCTGTGGTTGTAAGCCTGTGTTAGCTATGGCAGTGATGTCATGGATCAGCTTTTATTTTTATCATTAATGAAGCAGAATTTATTTGAATGGAAATAATATAGGAAACTTAAATATTAGAAGTTACATTAGTGAAAAGGTGTGTGTAATGTACCAACAGACGGATGAACAATGCTTGTCCCCCAGCGGCTGGGGGAACATGGCGGCAAGAGTGCTGTGGTGCTAAGTGGGGAGCTCCCGCAGATGCTGCCAGCACTGGTGGGGGGGAGGGTGGTGAGCTGCTGGTGTCGGCAGCCAGCAGCAATCACTGACTGCCTGCAGATGGTTGCCCTCCTTTTCATAGCAGGTGTACTGCCACGCTCAGCTGCTAGGGACAAGCGTCATTCATGCGTCTGTGGGTGTGCGTTACACACACCTTTGCATTAATGATAACTTGATAACTCTGCCTTTTTTGTTTTCTGTTTGGCAAGCCTGAATTTTTTTTGCTCTTTCCTGTCTACTGGAATTCACCATCTAGCACAGGGTGTCAAGGGCCTGCTGCAAGGCAGTAGACCTTGACTTTAAGAGGGCCAACTTCAACAAGTTAAGAAGATTGGTAGGAGGGGCACTGAGGTCCTGGAGGGTAGGGGAGCTGGGTGTCCAAGACAAGTGGTCATTCCTTAAGAAGACGATCTTCCGAGCCCAGGCGGTGACACTTCCAATAAGAATCAAAAGGGGCAAGAGTGCTCAAAAGCCCCCCCTGGTTCGCCAAAGGCATTTAGGAACACCTGAAAGCCAAAAGGGAGGCGTACACCCAGTAGAAAGGAAGGGCCATCACCAAAGAGGAGTATACCTCCATCACTTCAACATGGGTTAATTAGAGGCAGGTCCTGTCAGAACAACCTGGTGGCCTTCTATGACCGGGTCACCAAATCCTTAGATGCAGGGGTAGCAGTGGACATAGTCTTTCTGGACTTTAGGAAGGCCTTTGGCACTGTCTCTCACAGGCTGAAGGGGGATCTAGTGGCCTGTTACAAACTAGTCAGAGGGGACCAGCAGGCATTGGGGGAGTCCCTGTTCCCCCGAGCACTACCAGGAGTGACTAGAATTAACGGTCACAAGCTCGCACAGGGTAGATTCAGATTAGATGTCAGGAGGTGCTGCTTCACTGTCAGGGTGGCTAGAATCTGGAACCAACTTCCAAGAGAAGTGCTGCTGGTTCCTACCTTGGGGGTCTTTAAGACAAGGCTAGACAAACACCTTGCTGGGGTTGTTTGACCCCAGTACTCTTTCCTGCCATGGAAGGGGGTCGTAGCTGAGGCAACCTGGTCAGGTCACAAGATCATTGGACACAGGTGTCGCGGTGGATGTAGTTTTTCTGGACTTCAGGACAGCCTTTGACACCGTCTCCCACCCCATTCTCTTTAAAAAGCTAGGCGACTGTGGCATTGATGCCTGCACAGTCAGATGGATCACAAATTTAGCTGAGGGGCCACACCCAGAGAGTGGCGGTGGACAGATCACATTCGACCTGGAGGGATGTGGATGGTGGAGTCCCCCAGGGCTTGTTCTTCAGACCCATACTGTTCAGTTTCTTTATTAGCGATTTGGATGAGGGGGTGAAAACCACCCTGTTCAGATTTGCTGACGACACCAAGTTTTGGGGCGAGGTGAGCACGCTTGAAGGGAGGGACAGAATACAACTGGACCTGGACAGGTTACAGGGGTGGGCAAATGAAAATAGGATGGAAGTCAATTGTGACAAGTGCAAGGTACTGCACTTGGGCAGTAAAAAACAGCAGCATACCTATAGGCTGGGGAACTCCCTTCTTGTCAGCACAGAGGCAGAAAGGGATCTTGGCATCATTATTGATTCCAGAATGAACACAGGCTGCCAATGTGAGGACGTGGTCAGTAAGGCTGCAGATGCATCACAAGCAGGGCCAAGGAGGTGATCCTTCCCCTCTATACGACATTGGTCAGGCTGCAGTTGGAGTACTGCATCCAGTTCTGGACACAGTGCTTTAGGAGGGATGTGGCCAGCGTCAGGAGGGTCCAGAGGAGGGCCATTTGCATGATCCAGGGACAGCAGGGCAGACCCTACGAGGAGAGGCAATGGGACCTGAACCTGTTCAGGCTTCACAAGAGAAGGCTGAGAGGGGACCTGGTGGCTGTCTGTAAACTTAACAGGGGGGACCAGTGGAGAATGGGAGAGACCCTGTTCCCCCAAGCACTTCCCGGAGTAACAAGGAATAATGGCCATAAGTTGTTTGCGAGTAGGTTCAGGCTGGACATTAGAAGGCACTACTTCACAGTCAGGGTGGCTAGGATCTGTAGCAACTTCCAAGGGAAGTGGTGCTGGCTCCTACCTTGGGGGTCTTTAAGAGGAGGCTTGATAATTACCTAGCTGGGGCCCAGTATTCACTCTTGCTCAGGGTGGGGGGTCAGACTTGATGATCTACTCAGGTCCCTTTCGACCCTACATTTATGAATCTATTTAGTGGTGTTAAGTATTAGTATGGCTGTCTTCTTGTTTATTTCAGTGTTAATGTCAGCATTAATGTGTACAGTTTGGGGAATTGTTTAACAGGTAGGAACAGAGTGGCATAGGCTCTTGTTTGTGTGTGTGGTTAATTTTGTGGTGGCAGGGGAGATATTAGGTACAGATGAGTGGGAGTTGGGTTCTGAATGGTCTTTTGACCTAAGAATGATACTGTTCCTTGGGGCCTAAATACAGATTGCTAAATTTTGGCTTATGGTTTTAAAGGTTTTGGCCTGGATGTGTACAGGTTTATGTAACAATTCAGGGAAAATTTAAATAGCTTTTCAGGGTTAACACTGTTTTGTTTTAAAGTGAGTGGCTGTATGCCATGCTGCTATATTTTATCCTAATTCTACAAATAGTTACACCTAAGTTATCCAAATGACAACAGAAAGGCCAAGTACAGTGGGAGGATGACTTCCTGGGTTTTGCTTGAGATGCATTGGTAGATGCAAGCCAGGGTTTTGTTTGCTTTGCTAGCTGCAGTATTGCATTGGTGGCTCATATTCATTTTGTGGTTCATCGTGACCCCCAAGACTTTCGGTCGTGGTGCTAGCAAGTGTAGCGTTGCCCAGCCTAAAAGTGTGATGTGGTTTTATTTCCCCCAAGGTGGAGCAGCTTGCATTTCTCTGTATTGAATGCCATCAGGTTTTCATCTGCCCACCTTGCAAGCCTACCAAGGTCGGCCTGGATCACCAGTCTATCCTCAGGTGTAGAGACTCTTCTGCAAAGTTTGGTGTTGTCAGTGAACTTGGCCAGTCTGCTTTTGGCACCAGTGTCCAGGTAGTTTATGAAGACATTAAAGAGTGCAGGTCCGAGAACAGAGACTTGGGGGACACCACTAATCACTGGGTGCTATGTTGATTCGGTTCTGTGAACTACACCACTCTCTGGGTCCAACCTCGGAGCCAGTTCACCAGCCTTCAGACTGTGGAGTAGTCGAGGCTGCAGTTGCCTAATTTTTCCCTGAGGACATCATGGGACACCAGGTCAAAGGCTTTTTAAAGTCCAAATATGTGACATCAACCTCTTCCCTTTTATCTAGGTGATACGTCACCTAGTTATAGAAGGAAATAAGATTGGTCAAGCAAGGCCTACCTGCAACAGCCCCGTGCTGGCCATCTCTCAGAATGTTGCCTTCTGTTAGCCTGTCAGGAATGGTTTCTCTGATAATTTTTTCCAAAATCTTCTCAGGGATTCAGGTCAAACTGATTGGCCTGTAGTTTCCCAGGTCGTCTTTCCTCCTTTTCTTGAAGATAGGCACCACATTGGCCCTCTTCCAATCTTTAGCTACTTTGCCCAAGTGCCACGAGTTCTCGAATATCCTTGCCAGTGGCTGCACTATGAAATCTGCCAGTTCCTTTACCACTCGTGGGTGTAACCAATCCAGACCAGCTGATTTATGAGGGTCCAGCCTCTCAAGATGGTCCCTCAGAAAATCCACAGCAATTGTGGGCATATATTCATCTTCACCCTGGTCATCCTGCATCATGTTCAGCAGGGTGGTCCCTTTGGGCTCATGAAAAACTGATGCAAAGTAATTATTAAGCAGACTGGCTTTTTCCTGCATGTCACTAGTCAGCTGCCCCAGCTGGTTTAGCAGGGGTCAGTCTTGCCCTTGTTTCTCTTTAGACTCCCCACATATCTGAAAAAGGACTTTTTATTGTCCTTGATGCGTGTAGTCAGATGGAGTTGAATTGCAGCCTTGGCTTTTCTAGTTTACTCCCTGTAGGTGCGAACCAGTGCTGTATACTTCTCCTTAGTGGTGTTTCCTGTCCTCCATCCATTATACGCCTCTCTTTTTAGATGTAGGAAGTCCATGAGTTCCCTGTTGAGCCAAGGAGGTTGTTAAGCCCTTTTACCACTTTTCCTATTGATGGAATTGAACTATTTTTGTTGGTGGGGAGGGATGACAAGCAGGTATGTCAGATTGGCATGGAAAATTTAATCCCAAATGGTTAAAGTTTAGTGAAGTGAATGGGTATTCAGTTTCGTGTAAATACTGTGAAAATATGCTTTGAACAACATGTCTCTTCTTTTTTAGACTTTTGTAGATTTTAGACTTTTTGTAGGCTTTTTTAATTTGGGAGGGAGGTAAGGTGGTCAGAAGAAAACAAAAAAGCAGGTGTTAGAGTGCTCAGTATGTATGGGAGGAAAGGTGGAAAGGAAAGAAACCAATTATAAATGGTGGGAGGTCGAAGAAATAAAAAGAAATACACAAGTGGTCAAAATTTGGGGATATGCTGCTGCTTAAAATGTATTTGGAAGTCAGTAGACCAGGCTGTTCGTTAAATCTTCATTTCCAATTTTATTTCAGGCGACTGATTTTTGTATGTATTTGTAAACCTTGGCATTTTAATATAGTTTATATGAAAATGGATTGGGATGCAGTTTTGTACTGCTTGGCTCTTTTTGGCTGTAGGATAAAGGATTATGTAGGCAATCTTTTATAACACCTACCTGGCTGCACTGTGGCTCAAGCTGTAGTTTGCTACAGTTGCAATAAATACTTCCAGAGTATTTGTAAAGTAAGCTTGCGGTAGTTTGCTGGAAGAAATAACTTGGAAAACTTGAGAGAGAAAATTAGGTTAATGTAAAAAATTGCCACAAAGAATCATTCTGTTTGTGCCCACTTTTGAGAGTAAGGGTCTGTTTTTGTATTAACGATAGGCTGCCAGTTTTACCGCAACTGAATTTTCCTTTCATAAATTGTTCAGGAAAAGCAGACAAATATGCAAGAGGTTTTACTTCCTTATTTTTACACTTCTCCTTGTTTAAATTGTGTGGATATTTTATGAAACCTTATGTAGAAAAAGCTTTAGTAATATTAGATTTTTAGCCTTTATATAGCTGTGGTAAGAACAGTACCACTAGCTGCATTGTTGGCAAACTTTAACAATGGAAGAATTGAGTGCATTTATTGTCTGTTTACATTCAGTAGCTCTAATCAGTCTCTGGTGCATTAAGTTCCCAGAGGAAGGTATTGCCAGTGTTGTGGTAACACTCTACTACTGTTGGAGTGTATTGGAGAAATACAGTGGAAAAAAAACTTGCCTTCAAGAACTGCAGGAGCATTTCTCTCAGAATTATGTTGACATTTTGTATACTTCATATTTAGAAGTAGATTGATCTGACAGAGAAATTATGTTTTGCCGTAAGTTTCTCTGTGGGCATCCAAATAATATAGCTGCTGTTTAATTTGTAAGTTGTTTCTTTTTTACATAGAAAATTACTCAAATATTTACAAATAATCCCATTACATCATTAACCAATCTAATCTCATTTTTGTCACAGACCCTTAAATTTCAGCCAGTTATCTCTATATTAAAACGAATAACTTATTTGGCTCAAGGCATTCTATCTGTATTTGAAGACGCTGAGGCATAGAGGATCCATCACTTCCTACAGTAGCTTGTTCCAGTGGCTAATCATTCTCATTGTTAAAAGTTAATATGCCTTATTTCCCGTTTAATATAGTCATTTTACTATCGAGGCATTAGATCTTGTTATGCCTTTTGCTACTAGATTAAGAAGTTCCTTTCTCCCCATAATGTTATTTACATGCTCTTGATTTTTTTTAATGAAAAACTGCACAGAATAAGCTTTTATTCTTTTTTTTTTTTTTCCTCCAGTCCCTAAGTCACTTTTGTGGTGTTTCTCTTTCACCTTGCTAGGTTTCCCACATACTTATTGAAATAAGGACACCAGCAATGCAGTCTTTCCTAGGATGTCACAGGAATGCCATATACAGACACTCCTTACTCGCTACTGCTGTATAAAAATCCCTGGGTAAATTTTTGGCCTTTTTTCCCATGTGGCAAACCTATTTGCATAGGTTTTTTGCATTTCCTAGTATTATTCACTTAGTTTAAAAGGTCTCAGTGTACCAAGTGATCGTCTGCTATGTGTGACTGCTCTGTTTTAATTTTTTTTTTACTGTTCAGAAAATCTGTGTACCACTTGGAGCCCTCAACTGCACTGATTTTATATTGTCCAGTCACTGATGAAAATAGTGAATAGTCCAAGGCCATCTATACAGCTTTTTTATTCACTAAAATTTGTCAAAGAATAAAGTTGTGCCAGGACCTGTTTTCCATAAAATTATGCTAACTGAAATGAATTATATTTCTGTTCAATAATTCTTTACTAATGAAATCCACTATGAGCTTTCTGGTACTTTCTCTGAGTTGGCATCAGGATAACTAGCTTATAGTTACCTCGCACTTGGGTTTCTTGTGTCAAAAGTGGCATTCTTCCTATTCTGCTCTCTTCTTGTTTTTTCAGAGTGCCTTAAAAGTGAAGACCGGGGGCCTGGTTCTTCCATCACATTGGAAATGCCAATAAGCTGCTGCTTTACTTGGCTAGATCCAGTTTATACTCTAACTTTGACCTGATGGGGACTTTGGGGTTGGGTAAGCAGGGCTTATGCAGTGGAACTTCATAACACATGTTTTGAAGTTTCTGTCCTATTTTTTTACAATTGCTTTTTGTCTAGACTAAGCTGGATTTCACTAGACTTCTGTGGACAACTACACTAGACTTGGTTTGTCTTCCACAGTGACACCTAACAATTTGGATAAAGTGAACTTGAGTTCACAAAAAGCAAGTGCTATATATGTATCACTCAGATGGCATAACAGGCAGGCTGGGACTGGCATCTGGGAGTGGGACAGGCAGGTGGGGTCTGGGAGCAGGGGCTGGGATTGGGATTGCTGGGTGGTTTCAGCATGGGGCCTGAGGCAGAACTGCAATCCGCTCCCTTTATGCCCCTGCAATGGGTACCAGTTCTACAGGCAGGGCCATGAAAGAAGTAAATCACAGCTCTGACCTGGGAGCCTCATGCTGTCACCACTCAGTGATCCTGGGGTCTCCATGAAGACTGGCCTAGATGAGATGGGGCTTTAGATGGGCAGGAAGTGGTGACTGGGAGCAGGATGGATGGGCAGGCCTGGGGCTGGGATTGAGATAGTAGAGTGGTGACAGCACAAGGCCAGAGCCTGATTCTAGGCCTGGAGCGGAGGTGTGATCTGCTCCCTGCGTGCTTCACCACCTGGGCTAACAAGGAAAAATGGCCACAAATTGATTGAGAGTAGGTTCAGGCTTGATATCAGGAGGCATTACTTTACGGTTAGGCCTGCCAGGCTCTGGAATGGACTCCCAAGGGAAGTGGTGCTCTCTCCTATCTTGGGGGTCTTCAAGAGCAGGTTGGATAGATATCTGGCTGGGATATTATGATCCCAGCACTTGTTCCTGACCAGGGCAGGGGGTCGGACTTGATGATCTGTTAAGGTCCCTTTCGACTGTACAGGACAAGACAAAGCAGAGTCCATTTGTTTTCTGATGTCTTGCTTTCTTTGCTTGTTCTGTCTGTTCTTTTGCTGCTCGTGCTGTTATTAGGTTGTATGCATGGCTGACTGCAAGATGACTCCCAACAAGTGACTTTAATTTCACTTTGCATTGCACAGAATGCAATAAGGTAGAACTTCTGGGAGAAACTTGAAGAGCACTGAAATGCATGGGATAAAATTTCTTGCTAGGACACCTTAGGGATATCATCTCATCTTGTTTGTTAAGCTGGAAGGTAGGGAAACAAAGATGGTCTGTAACAAGAAAGGAAATCAAAAAGGTCGAGGAGAAAGGAGTGGGAGTGTAATGGCAGAATATATAAGTGTGGCTTTCTGCTCTTAGGACTGGGAGCAATTTAGAAGGAACAGGGCTTTCCCCCTTAGGCAGGCTCTCCTGGTTTTTTCAGTTTAAATATCCTAAATTCTCTGGTAAAACCCCCAAAATCCATGTTTTTCTGTTGTTAAAATGAAACTCACCTATACTTATACCTAGGTATCAGTTGAACACAATGTTTTATTGATATATTTACAGTTTTAAACCAGTTTGGAAGCCTACCAGTGCCTTAATCATTATAATAAAATACATTCTAAATACCTATACATTTTGGTGTTCAATTTTGTTTTTTACCATAGAAAATCAGAGCTCCCCCTGCCTCCTTTACTCACCAGGACACCAGGCCCAGCTGGCACTGTTTCCCACCCCCCCGCTGCTTTGTGGTGCTGAGCAGCCCTGATATGCCAGTGCCATGCCTCTCCCCTTGCCATTGCTCCTCACTCCCAAGCTACAGCCCTCCCAGCCCTGCTGGTGCCTCTCACTCCTGACCCACAGTCCCCCCATTACTGCTGGTGCCCTTCACGCCTGATCTGCTGCCCCCAGCCCCCCCATATGTGGGGAAGGGGGTGGGTGTGTGTGTGGGCAAAGGTGATATGTGGGGGGGCTATGTGCCCCCCCCACCAGATTTCTGTGCCCATGGTAGGGCTCAGGGCTGCAGCTGGGCCGGACCAGCTCCTTCTATGTCCCAGTGGGCAGGACCTGGCACAGGAGGGAGTGCCATGCCACTGTGGCTGCCAAGGTGAGGTGTTTCCCGCCCATCCAGTAACAGTGGGGACACAACTCCACACCCCCACCATTGCACCTCACCTAGGTGGCTATGTCAGTACAGAGCTCCCTTGGCTCTGGGTGCTGCCTGCTGGGCCATGGAGGTGGTTGCTGCCTGGAGCTGGTCTAGCTCAGCTGTAGGCCCTTGCCATGCTGTGAGTGTAAAAAACTGGAGGGGGGGGAGTGTGCCCCCCCCCGGTCACCTGTGCCCTACTGCTGCATCGCCTGTGCCCTGTCTCCATAGACTTGCCTGGAGGTGCTGTTATCCACTGCTGCCTGGCTTCCACATGCACGTGTATGCGCATGTACATGGTGCGCCCAAGCAGCCCCTAGCAGGCTGGAAGGCTACCAACCTGGATGGGGAAACCCACAGTTTCCCATGGTGTTTTTTTTCCTTTAAAGGAGAAATATGTGATCTTCCCCTTTAAAGGGGGAAATCTATGTTTTTCTTCAGCAAACGTAAAATCTGGATTCCTGGAAGCGAGTTATCTTATTTTATTGGCTAAAAGCCGGTCACTGAAAATGAGTTAAGGAACTAAAAAAGGGCATATAGGAAAAAGGGATCTTCTGGGATGCTCGCAGATGGACAGAAGTGAGGTGGAAAAAGTTTAGAAACTGAGGAACAGGGCGAAATTGATTAAAAAGTTGGAAGAAGGTGATAGGAAGGGGTCACTTCTCCCTACAGTTAGAAGTGACCCTTAGAAAAAAATTGTGTTATTTTAGGTGTATGTGTCTCTCCTTGCAATAAAAACAAAAAACTTCATATGGTTAAATACCTAGAATAATGGTTTTGACAAATGATGCTGTCTATCAAAACTAACACTTGTTATGCCTTTAGGGTTGCTTTTCGGTAGTGAACAATACCTAGCTCTTACATTATACTTTATATCAGTAGATAATTGAAAGACGAAATCCTATCATTTTATAGGTGAGAAGCTGAGGTACAGAGATGATGGGACCTGCCCAAAGCCCTGCTCTTTATCCATTAGATCTCACTAAAACTCATGGTAATACTGTTGTACTTCTTATATTAAAAGGGGGCGGGGAAGGCAAAACAAAACCAGTTCAAGCTAATTGCCATTTATGGTAAGTTATGATGGTTTGTTTCTTTCATTCTCTTTCCCCACCCCCTCCCCCTTGCATTTTAATCCTTGGATTCCTATAGCTAATTACAAAACTACAAATGTAATTTTACTGGGGAAGAATGTTCAAGTATAATTTTTTATTTTTTTCCATGTACATTTTTTTCAAAAAGAAATCACTACGGTTTTGCAGCTTTGTATTCAAAGTTTGAACATAGTGCATTATTTTTAATTCTGGATAAGCGTTCAGGTAGTTGTAGTATCACTTGGACTAGGAGTTGGCAGCGTTTTTGGGCAGAGTGCCAGAAACACCCACAACCTCAGTGAATGGGCAGGATGTTGGCATGTGCTGGGGGTTGCCTACTGTGACTCGGACGATACTGAAGATTTAATCTTTCTATATTCAGCTATTTCGATACTGTTGAAAAGTTTTGTTTTCTATAAAACTGCCCAAAAATATGTTTCTGTTTATTTCTAGATAGCTAAAACCTTTGCAGAATATTTCATTTGTTGTATTTCTCAGTGATGATGCCCAGCAGAATATTTTAAACTTTTCCTAGATGAATGAGTTACCCACTGATTTTTGTCTGTTTCATATAAATACCACCAGTGATTCTTAATGAGAAAAATGCTTGCGACAAAACAATTGCATTGAAGAATTTTTAAGCCCTGTAGCATTTGTTCTTCTTCCTCATATGATTTGTGTCTCCTCTCTTTTTGCAGTCCATTGGGATCGTCATTTTCTGGCGCTGTTCTTGTAGCAGACTGCAAAAGTGAAGAATTAAGTGTTTTGCAAAAATGTTTTTGCAGTGTTTCACCACTAGCTATTAGGTGCTTATTGAATGAAATAAATTCCTGTCACAAAGTTAGCTGGATATCTGAGTTATATGGGGATTGATGGTATATTTAATATGGGCTCTTGGAAGGTCAAAGTCCTTCAAAAGAAATTCCCTTTTAGAGTGTTTGAGAGAAGCGTTGACCCTTGAATGACTTAGATGAATGGGTTATATCTCACATATAAGACTGCAAAGCTCCCTTATCACAGGGGTCATTAACCTCTTAGGCCCCCTTTACATGTTACAGGCATCGTGCAATAAACTAGTTAATTGTGCAGTTACCTGGAGACTGACTACACCTGCAGAGTAGCAAAAGATCCAACCAGCTATAAAGTTAGATCTTGAAAATGTGTATTAGTTTTATAGCTGGCTATTATCAAGCTTTAATTTGCATGTGTAGCAGGGCCTCCCCTGATGCTGGGATCCCAGTCAGCTGATGGGGCTTCTAGCTGCAGGAGTGCACTATGCCCAGTGAGAAACCTCCAAGCCCTAGGGATTGTGGCAGCTACGATCCCCAGGGTTCAGGGGTTTCACACATTCCACTCCCCACCCCAGTCCTATAAATCACAGCCTCTGCAATCTCTAGGGCTCCAGGGTGTGAGGGAACCCCTGGGATTGGAGGATCATCCCTGCGGTGATCCTTTGGCCTTGGGGGTCCATGGTGAGCCCCTTAACTGGGGTGCACGGGGCTCCCAGCTGTAGGAACCTGCTTCTTGCCGGTGCATGAGTTGCCCAGGCTTGGGCTTCTCTTGCACCAGCAACAGTTTGCCATGGGATCTAATGTGTGATTCCACAGTTGTGCCTCCTGCCATGCAGTATGGCATGGTAAGAGGTGCGATTGTGTGAATTGTGCATTAGATTTCCATCACACCTTTTCTCCTTTTACCTTTTTATGCCTTTTCTTCTTTTGCACGTGTAGAGGGGGCCCCAGGAGTGGCAGCCAAATAAAACAGGTCAGTCTGAAGGTAGGTTGCTAGTTGCAACCTGGCCACCATTGTAACCAATTTCCCCAGCTACTAAACTGCCACTGACATTCCCTGGCTATAGGCATAGTGGAGTTTTAGGCCAGATGGAATCAGTTGGCCTGGATCTGGCCTGTAGGATGTAAGGTGGCTGATGCCAGCCTTACTATATGAATGTTGACGTGCAGTTCTCTAGAACAGGCTCTACCTTGTGGGCAGAGAGAGAGAGAGGAAAGTGTAATAAAAGCATTGGGATGTTGCTACATGATTTGCTTTCCAGTCTTTCAATAAATAATTAACCTGACTTTACAGATTTTGACATGTGAGCAACTAGATTTGTGTACCCTGAAACCTGGGTAAGGGACAGGCTCATTCTTGTTCTCCTTCTGTGATGTTTATCTTCAGCATCAGACTTCCTTTTTCTTTTAAATAATTTCTTCCTTATCTGGGGTACATAAAAAAGCTATTGCAGTTAGTAATACTAGATCTATTACTGGAGTAGATGCAAGTTGCGGAAAAAAGCAACTTTATTCCCTCTTCCTAATTGAGCTAGTGAGGAGGAGAGCCCTGGGTTTGTGCTTGTAGCAACCATTCCAGGATAGACAAATCAGCATGAAATGTGAACAAAGTTTGTTTTTTTATGCCAGAACTAAAGATGGATTCAGTGGACACTGGGATGTTTAATGTCTCATTTCTGTGTTGAAAAGGAAAAAAAGTCTGACTGAAAATCAGCAGTTTTTCAAGCTTGAGGGTTAAGATAATCTATGCTATCAGGGTAATAAAATGCCTGTGCACACAGGAGAATAAATAAAGCTGGTGGGTATCTGGGGAAAAAAAGTGAGGTTTGCCTAAATTAACATCCAGGAATAAGTAATCTGTTAAGAGAGTCTTGTGTAGAGCAGTAAGTCCTTGTAATGCTCTGCTGATTTCCTTGTCATGTTCTTAAAAATTGTTCTGAAGTGAATTGATGGACCACCTTGCTTCTGTACCACAGTTTGGATCCCCTGTTCTAGATCTTAAAATTTGTTAAGTTGTTGTTCTCCAAATATCTTGTAGCTACTGTACTAGTAAATGACACTTTAGTTTCAAGAAGATTGTTTGTGGCCAGACATCCAAAGGGAAGACTTCAGATGTCAAATCTGGTTGAACCTGAAGGGTAAGTTTAGTGCAGGGGTGGACAAAATGTGGCCTGCAAGCTGGATGCGGCCCGCCAGGCTATTCTATCCAGCCCGCAGGGCCCCTAAAAAATTTAGAAAATTAATATATATCTACCCCTAGCTGCCTGTCATGTGGCCCTCGATGGCTTGCTGAAACTCAGTAAGTGGCCCTCTGCCTGAAATAATTGTCTGCCCCGGTTTAGTGGATACACAGGGTGCTGGAGCCCAGGGCCTAGCCTCACTTAAGGAAGTGAGGAGTTCTGTCATGGGATAGGTAAAGGCTTTAAACATCTGATGCCTGAAAGTTGCTCTCAGATCACCACTGAAAGACTGAGGGACAGCCAGGCCTGGACTGTTGCATAGAGAAATCCTGTATAACAGAATTATACTTAGACTACTAATATGCACACTAGTGAAGTATAAAGCTGATTGTGAAATAGGAAAGAAATATGCCTTAATATTACACCCAGATCCTAAAATAAATTGATGAATTGGATTATATTGATGTAGGAGATTTAAGAATTTATATGAAGTATAAATGAGAGGGACTAGGAAAGCTTCTCTGTCTCCTTTGTGTTTGCATATACCTGTCTTGGAACAAAGAAGTAATTGTGGCAGGCAGTATAGTTGCCCTTAAGCATTTGTTGTTGACTTGGCTTTGAGCAGATGTTGGTAAGCTTGGAACATGGCTTAAGTCCTATTGGCACCAAAACATATACTCCTGTGGGTGGAGTCCTTTAATAAATTAACTATTTGATCAGTTATTTAGCTTGCTGACTGCTGCTTCCTTCCCTCTTTTCTATATGTACAGCTTTACCTTTAGTGTATAGTAATGTAGCTTGCTAGTCAGTACAATGGAGTAGATTTGTCAAGGAGATGATTTGGTATGTGGAAAAGAAAAAGTGATGGTCTGTCAGATTTAAGGAAGAGAGAATCTTAGTAATGAAAAAAGTAGAAGTATGGTGGGTTTTGGGCTCACACATTAGTTTTCTACACTTGGCACCTGACGTTGCACAGATCAAGCTCATGTGCTATGCTTCTAAGTTTGGTGGTAGGTTACAGCAGGCAGATAAAAATCTGTCAATTGTTGCGTGTTTCTCAGACAGAGCCTATCACACAGCTGAATTCAAAATATTTCAGGAATACTTTAAAATTACTGCACTGAGCTTGCTATATAGCATTTAAACCTGCCAATTTTTCGGTAATGGATTCCACAGTATGTTCCCTTCATTTTTCTGTTAGTATGTCATGTAGTGAAATGTACACTCCCAGCACTCTTGGTACAGTGCCATTTATATGACCTTCCTAAAACTAGTAATCTAGTGGAGGGACAAACTGAATTGAAAAGAAGTTTAAATTTGTCATTTGGATATAGAGGTCCTTATGTAGGACCTGTACAAAAACGATATTCTTTGTGTTTGCTAAACATGTGTTGATTAACTGGCAAATACAGTACTTTGAGATTATCTCTGTGCACTGAAGAATAGTAAATTAAGGCTGTTAATTTAAAACTAGGCTGTTAATTTAAAACTTCACCAGTAACCCAGAAAAATACACAGGCTACCCTAAATTGCCTTTTGCTTTGCTTTTTAATTGATAATTAGCAAAGGATTACTACAGAGAGATGTTTATAACTTCTGGTGTAGTTCTTAGAACAGTAGAGGATTTTTAAAGATATAAATGTGTCGTATTAAGGTTACATGTTAAATCGCTATTTACTGCTCAGTAAGATGGTGGTTTCAAACAGCCCTATGAAAGAACACAAGAGATGATTACATAGCAAGAGATTGAGTAATATTTGTTAATTACTTACAATAATTTCAGAAGCTTTCCTATTGAAGGATGGTGTTAGAAATATTTGTAACAGTAGCTGTTTTATATTCAACAAATCAGACATATGTGTTCATAGATCTAGTGCCTTCTAATAGGGGAACATTCAAGGGAACTCGTAACCTAGATGTATCCTTTAATGCCGTATCCGTGATGCATGTCTTAACACTAAATCAATTAAATGTTTCACATTTGAAGCATTATCAGAAAGTCTTTGGCTTCGGATAGTAGCAGAAATCATTAAACTCTTCAAGTATATCTGATATTAAAATAATTCAGATACTTGCAATTGATTTGTGAAAATGATCATAAAATATACTTGCTTAAACACTAAAGTTTCTTTATAAAAAGACAAGTCACTTTCCTGTACACTCTTAAAAGTCCTTACTCAACTCTTAGAAAAATACATAAAAAGCTATACTTAAACCTACTCTGCTCAGTTACCATGGTGTAAATGATATACCATATTTACTCGTATACCACATGCACCTCCCTCCCCTCTCCCAAATTGAGGTGCTTGTCTTGGGCAGGTCAGTTTATTTCTTTTTACTCCTTAGTAGCCGGGAAGTAAAGAAGCAAGCAGACGCTCTGCTAAAATGGCTGCCACTTCTGCCTGGCACAGCAAGTAGCAAAGGCAAAGTCTAGTATTACAGTTGCTGCTGACGCTGAAGAGCCACTGAGCTCCTGCATGCAATCTGAAGTATTGTGGTGTGAAAGCAACACTGTTATTTACAGAGAAAGGGGCGTTTTGTGGGCTTGGGGAGGGAAGACAACTGGCTGGTCCACAGTGGGGAGGAGATGT
Source organism: Crocodylus siamensis (assembly GCF_052110815.1). Taxonomy (NCBI): domain Eukaryota; kingdom Metazoa; phylum Chordata; order Crocodylia; family Crocodylidae; genus Crocodylus; species Crocodylus siamensis. The sequence goes on along the minus strand of NC_143401.1, from coordinate 45,963,316 downwards.
CTGTCTGGGGTTGGGGTTAGTGGCCAGGGGGCTAAAAATAGCCCAGTGCCAGGTGAGCAGGTAGGGAAGGCACTTCCCTGCAGCTAGGGCCAGCAGCTGGACTTTCCCAGCCCTGGGGGTGCACTGGAAACTGTACAGAAGTTCAGTTAGATCGGTCTCATCTGACCTGATCCAAGTCAGACTACCTTCAAGGTATGAATTGATGGGAGTTTTTAAACCAATTGATGTCCATCTTTGTGACAGGAAAAATTCTCAAAATGTGGACCCGTGTTTAAATAGTTTGATTATTGGATGTTTGCTATTCTGAAAACATCCTATTTATAAATTGTAAGTCAAATTAGGAATTGGATCATAATTGCACATAACCACCAGCTTGTGGCTTCATCTTTTGTCAGCCAAATAGCCATCTGATTTTTGTCAATATATCATGATCTTCCTTTTTTCTTTCTTTTCTTCCCATTACAAATCTTGTCCCTATTCTCATGCTATTTTTAATATGCTTTCTGTTCACTTATATTGTCATTTGGTTGCCCCAACTTGTCACTTTATTTCTCTAAGTGCCAGGGAATCCTGATAAATGTAACTTGCACTTCTATTTGATGGAAGGCAAGTTCAGATATTCTATTGGATAGCATCAAAGAGGAAAGTAATCATTTCATGTGTATTTTATTTTTAGGTACATACGGATGTTGAGGGAGGTTAGATAGTATTAAAATGGCCGTCCAACCTAACTTAGTTTGCCCAGGTGTGGACATTATATTTAGATCTGTAGTTATGTGGATCAAAGCAAGAACTGTACAGAAGTTCAGGACAGTTAAATCGATCTAAAAATGGCCAACTTCATCTAACTTAAGTGTACCTTGAAGGTAGTCTGACTTGGATCAGGTCTGATGAGACCGATCTAACTGAACTTCTGTACAGTGTCCAATGCAGCCCCAGGGCTGGGAAAGTCCAGCTGCTGGCCCTAGCTGCAGGGAAGTGCCTTCCTTACCTGCTCACCTGGCACTAGGCTATTTTTAGCCCCCTGGCCACTAACCCCAACCCCAGACAGACAGCATCTCCTCCCCACTGTGGACCAGCCAGTTGTCTTCCCTCCCCAAGCCCACCAAATGCCCCTTTCTCAAGCTGCACCTGGTGCTGGTTTTACTGGCATTTGCCTGTGCCATGAGCTGAGGAAGTTAGTTGGGAAAGGAGAGGAATGTGGGGCAAATATTTGCCCAGGAGGTTGTTCATCAGGGGGTGGGAGGGGAAGAGAGCCCCACACTCCCTCAAGCCTCTCCTGACCCCACAAGTTCCTCCTGATCTTCCCCATCCCCCCCCAATTCTCCTCCTGAACCCTGCTTGATTCCCCAGTCCCTCCAAGCCCTCCTCATCTCAACTTGCCGTAGATTGGGCAGCCATTTTTAACTTGCTCTATTCTCCTTGAATGTCCGTACATACCTTTGTGGTAGCGGAGTACTTCCAATCCAGCATTTCTGCCTTTACTTTTGCAAGTGGGACACGTACCAGTCTAGGTTACTATTAAGGAATCTACTGTGATGTTTAGAACACCTCATTTAAATATATATTTAAGTGGAGTGGTTCTGATTCAAATATCAAGAATACCTATTTTTGCATGAAACTTGAAAAATTTATCTGCTGTACTTTATTTTACATTTAGAGAAAATAAACTGTATCCTTTCAAGAGTTGAAGATACTGTGTACCTTGCTACTTCACAAAGCAGGCTTGGCTTATTCAGCAGAAAAAATAAGCCTGCTCTAAACATCTGCTTATAAATAAATCCATTAGGTAGCTTGCACTAGAATGGCATCTAATTGAGAGAGCTGAACATTTATGTAAACGTGACAGCTAGATAGACCCTGCTCTTTCAGATGCACAAGCAACTATTCAGTTTTCCTTTAGGCTAGGAAAATTTGGTTTGGGCACAGGTTTTCTGATATCCGACAAGGGTATTTGAACTGTTGTGGGGGGTAGGGGTGGAAAGAGAGAGAAATAAATTCTCAGGAGTTCTGATGGACTGACTTGTAAGAATGGGTCTAGTTAGTAAGTAGTTAGTAAGAGCCTCTACCACAGACTTTAGGATTCAGGATCTTTATATTCTGCTGCTGACTTGCATTCATGCATAAGTGAAAATATTTTATAGTAATTTTTCTACTGAACTGTGAAAACACTCAGTGGAATCCTGTTTCTTATTTGTGTTATGGTGATGACTGTCAGCTCCAGTTGGGGACTCTGAGTTCCATTGTACTGTGTGCTGTATACATACATACATCTGTACATATGAAGGGAGTCCCAAACAGTGCATGATACTGGTTTTTCCTGCATATAATATATCTTGAAATATAATTCACAACTTATTTTTGGTAGAATTAAAGAAAATACTTTTCCAGGCTTATGATTTCATAGAGCAGCAACAAAGCGTAATTTTCAACTGACTTGCTTTGCCTTCTTGCTTAATTAAGAAGCTGAAACCCTAACTGCCACTGAAAATTGATCCATGGGTGGTGGGTCTGTGATATTTTAAAAGAGCTAAAGAGTCTCCAGGGGCTGTGAAACAGGAGGAGATAAACCAGGAGCAGCTAGCAGACAGCAAAACCTAAGAAAAGTTAACTTGATTAGTGGAACTATTGGAAAGGAGAATTGATCATTAACACCTGTGGAGTGAAGAAAAGTGAGCAACTAAGTCGGTTGACTATTAGCTGTTGTCATAGTAATGCCACAGCTGGCACCCATCAAATCAGGGTGTTTCTATCTCTGACAGATAATCTACTTCCCTGTTTAATAAGTGCTGTCCACTTTTTGGGGGAAGGGTGCGTGTTACATGTGAGAAAATATGGTACTTAGCAACAAGTACAACATAAGTGATGAACCTAACAGTATTTTCAACAACTTTTTTGCACTGGCTGTGGGGTTGTTTAGGTTTAATTTCAAAACACTTGCAGGAGGTGATTAGAAATGGTCAACATGGATTCACCAAGGGCAGGTCATGTCTAACTAACCTGAATGTCTTCTATCATGAGATAACTGGCTCTGTGGATGTGGGAAGAACCAGTGGATGTGGTATACCTTGACTTTAGCAGGGCTTTTGATATGGTCTCTCTCAATATTCTTGCAGGCAAGCTAAGGGAGTACAAGTAGGATGAATGGACTGCAGGATAGAAAACCGGCTGGATCGTCAGGCTCAGATAGTAATTGGTAGCTCAGTGTCTAGTTGGCAGCTGGTATTAAATGGAGTGTCCCAGGGGTTGGTCCTGGGGCTGGTTTTGTTCAATATCTTCATCAGTGACCTGAAAGATTTCATAGACATCAGGGCTGGAAGGGACCTCGGGAGATCGAGTCCAGCCCCCTGCCCAAAGGGCAGGAAGTCAGCTGGGGTCATAGGATCCCAGCAAGATAAGCATCCAGTTTACTCTTGAAGGTGTTCAATGTAGGTGCTTGAACCACCTCCGCTGGCAGACTGTTCCAGACCTTGGGGGCTCGGACAGTAAAGAAATTCTTCCTTATGTCCAGCCTGAAACGGTCTTGCAGGAGTTTATGACCGTTCGACCTCGTCATCCCTTGGGGCGCTCTGGTGAACAGACGTTCCCCCAGATCCTGGTGGTTACCCCTGATAAACTTATAGGTGGCCATCAGATCACCCCTGAGCCTACGCTTTTCCAGGCTAAAGAGTCCCGTGTCTCTCAGCCTATCATCGTAAGATCTGTTTTCCTGACCCCTGATCATGCGCGTGGCTCTCCTCTGCACTCTCTCAAGCTTCTCCACATCCTTTTTGAATTGTGGAGCCCAAAACTGGACGCAGTACTCCAGCTGCGGCCTCACCAAGGCCTAGTACAGGGGGAGAATGACGTCCCGGGATTTGCTCGAGAAGCATCTATGGATGCAAGCCAGTGTTTTGGTCGCTTTACTAGCCGCAGCATCGCATTGGAGGCTCATGTTCATCTTGTGGTCAACGATGACCCCCAAGTCTCTTTCTTCTGTAGTGCTATACAACATAGCACTGCCGAGCCTATAAGGATGCTGCAGGTTTTTCCTCCCAAGGTGGAGAACCTTGCATTTTTTGGTGTTAAACACCATCAGGTTCTCATCTGCCCATTTGCTGAGCTTGTCCAGGTCAGCCTGGATCACCCGCCTATCTTCTGGCGTGGATGCTTTGCCCCAAAGTTTGGTGTCATCGACGAACTTGGCCAGTCCACTCCTGACTCCAATGTCCACATCATTAACGAAGATGTTGAACAGTATGGGTCCCAGGACAGAGCCTTGAGGGACCCCACTGGTCACAGGGCACCACAATAAGTGACTGCCATCAATCACAACCCTCTGGGTCCGACCACAAAGCCAATTTCCCAGCCAGCGGATCGTGGTGGAGCCAAGGCCACAACTGGGCAGTTTGGGCAAGAGGTGATCATGGGATACCAGATCAAAAGCTTTTCTGAAGTCAAGATATATGACATCAATCTCTTCTCCCTCGTCCAGGTGATAGGTCACCTGGTCGTAGAAGGAAATGAGATTGGTCAAACAAGACCTAACCGCAACAAACCCGTGCTGGCTATACCTTAGGATGCTGGGCTGGGCCAGTCCCTCAAGGATGGCCTCCTTAATAAACTTTTCTAAGATCTTCCCCAGGATAGAAGTCAGGCTAATGGGCCTGTAGTTAGCCGGATCCACTCTCCTCCCTTTCTTGAAGATCGGCACCACATTGGCCTTCTTCCAGTCTTCAAGCACTACACCAGAGCGCCAGGAGTTTTCAAAGATCTGTGCCAGTGGCTGGGCTATGACGCTCGCCAGCTGCTTGAGTACCCTGGGGTGCAGATTGTCAGGGCCAGCTGACTTGAAGGTATCCAGCTTCTCAAGGTGTTCCTTCACGAGGTCAGCATTTATGGAGGGTAGGGGATCCCCATCACCAGGATCTCCCTGTCCCATAGCAGGCATGGGCATCCCACGGGACTGATGAAAGACTGACGCAAAGTACATATTTAATAGGTTGGCTTTTTCCTGGGCGTCTGTTGTCAGTTGCCCCATCTGGTTTAGCAGGGGTCCAACGTTGCCCTTGCTTTTCCTCCGGCTCCCCACATATCTGAAAAAGGACTTTTTGTTGTCCTTGATGCTTGAAGCTAGTTGGAGTTCAGTTGCAGCCTTGGCTTTCCTGGTTTGCTCCCTGCAGGACTGGACCAGCGCAGAATAATCTTCCTTGGAGGTGAAGCCCGTCCTCCATCCTTTGTAGGCTTTCCTCTTTAGCCGTAGGAGGTCCGCTAGGTCCCTGGAGAGCCAGGAGGGCTGCTGTGCCTTCTTGCTGCTTTTCCTCTGTGTTGGAATAGATTTAGCTTGTTTATTGAGGATCGCTTCCTTGAGAAGCAACCACTCTTCTTGAACTCTTGTCTCCCTGGGGTCATGGTCCCTAAGGGCCTGACCGACAAGCCTCTTGAGCTTGTCAAAGTCGGCTTTTCTGAAGTCAAGGACTTCTGTGTTGCTGACTGACTTGCCAGCTTTACGGAGGATGGTGAAGGTGATCAGCTCGTGGTCGCTGTCACCCAGCTTCCCATCGATCACTAGGGATGGAGGGCACCCTTAGTAAGTTTGCAGATGACACCAAGCAGTAGATAAGCTGGAGGGTAGGGCTAGGATTCAGAGTGACCATGGCAACTTGGAGGATTGGACCAAAAGAAATCTCAAGAAGTTCAACAAGGACAAATGCAAAGTCCTGCACTTAGGATGGAACAATCCCATGTACCAATACCGGATGGGGACTAATTGGCTAAGCAACAGCTCTGCAGAAAAGGACCTAGGGGTTCCAGTGGACAATGAGCTGAATATGAGCCAAAAATGTGCCTTTGTTGCCAAGAAAGCTAATAGCATACTGGGCTTATTTGGTAGGAGTGTTGCCAGCAGATTGAGGGAAGTGATTATTCCCCTGTATTCAGTACTGGTGAGGCCACAGTTGGAATACTATGTCCAGTCTTGGGCCCTTCACTACAGAAGGGATGTGGACAAATTGGAGAGAGTCCAGCAGGGGCAACAAAAATGGTGAGGGGGCTGGGGCACATGGCTTATGAGGTCAGGCTGAGGGAGCCGGGCTTATACAGTCTGGAGAAGAGAAGACTGAGGAGGTTTAATAGTCTCAACTGCCTGAACTGTGGTTGCAAAGAGGGTGGAGCTAGACCAGGGGGAGGCCATTATTTGTGTACATAGGCCACACGGACAGTTATAGGGAGCTGCTACAGGCCAGTTACTACCACCACCACCACCACCCCTACAACAGCCTGGAGCCTGTGCGCCCTGCAGCTACTCTCTGCGACCGTCAATGGTGCACAGCCCCATCCCTGCTCCACGTCTGCTCCAAACTCACCCTGGCCAGAGTGGACCAGCTGAAACCCACATGTATAGCCCTAGCCCTGACCCTGCCCCCCCCGCCCCAACTGAGCAGCGACAGTGACCAGGCAGAAGCTGCTGTGCTGTGCAGGGGTAAAGTGGGCCCTCTCCCTCTCTGTTGCCAGGCCCTTCTTGCTGCAGCCACCCATGCCTGGCCTGCCCTGCAGTTCCTCTCTGTTTCTGTCACTGATGCCTCCGGGCCACCCAGAGGGCAGCAGTGGCAATTGAGAGGAGCCACAGGGCAACCCAGGCATGGACTTCATGTGGCTTCAGCAAGAAGGGCCCAGCAGCAATGAAGCAGGGAGTGGGGCGTACTGCTTTTCTCTTGCACAGAGCAGTAGCTTCTGCGTGGTCACTGCTGCCTCTGCTCATCATGGACAGTGAGTCTGGAGCAGGCATGCAGCGTGCTGGGGCCATACATGCTGGTTATGTCTGGTCCACTCTGCTGGCATGAGTCTGGAGTGGATGCAGGCTGGGTTGGGGCTGTGTATGTGGGTCCCCACCGGTACCATGGGGCTAGGGCCAGCAGTGGTGACAGTTGGAAGGAGTTGCCTAGAAAGGCAGTCCAGCTGTGAAGCCACCCCAGCCCCACTGTGTGCCTGAGGGGTGGCAAGATACACCTGGGTTAGACGGGATTGAGGGACCCTCCACGGGCTGGACAAAGTGCCTCTGTGGGCTGGATCCACCTGTGGGCTGTATTTTGCCCACCCCTGAGGTAGACTGTTCTTAGTGATGGCAGATGACTGAACAAGGAGCAACAGTTGCAGCAAGTGAAATTTATGTTAGTCGTCTGTCTGTTCCCCCCTGCCCAATATTTTTCTTGCTACAAGGGTATTAAAATACTGGACCAGGTTACCTAGAGAGGTTGTGGAATCTCCATCCTTGGAGGTTTCTAAGACCTGGCTAGACAAAAGCTTGGCTAGGATGATCTAGTTGGGGTTGGTCCTTTCTTGAGCAGGGGGTTGGACTAGATGACACAGTGAGATCCCTTTCAACCCTAATTTTCTATGATTCTATGATTATTTTATGGTTTTCATAGTTGGTAGGGTTGGAAGTGACCTAAGCAGATCTTCAAGTCCGACCCCCTGCCATGGGCAGGAAAGGATGCTGGGGTCAAACAACCCAAGGTAGGTGATTGTCTAGCCTCCTTTTGAAGACACCCCAGGGTAGGGGCGAGCACCATAGATTCATAGATGCTAGGGTCGGAAGGGACCTCAATAGATCATCGAGTCCGACCCCCTGCATAAGCAGGAAAGAGTGCTGGGCCTACATTACCCCAGCTAGATACACATCCAACCTTCTCTTGAATACCCCCAGGGTAGGGGAGAGCACCACCTCCCTTGGGAGCCCGTTCCAGACCTTGGCCACTCGAACTGTGAAGAAGTTCCTCCTAATATCCAATCTAAATCTGCTCTCCTCTAGCTTGTGGCCATTATTTCTTGTAACCCCCGGGGGCGCCTTGGTGAATAAATACTCACCAATTCCCTTCTGTGCCCCCCTGACGAATTTATAGGCAGCCACCAGGTCGCCTCTCAACCTTCTCTTGCGGAGGCTGAAAAGGTCCAGTTTCTCTAATCTCTCCTCGTAGGGCTTGGCCTGCAGGCCCTTAACCATACGAGTGGCCCTTCTCTGGACCCTCTCCAGGTTATCCGCATCCTTCTTGAAGTGCGGCGCCCAGAATTGCACGCAGTACTCCAGCTGCGGTCTGACCAGCGCCCGACAGAGGGGAAGTATCACCTCCTTGGACCTATTTGTCATGCATCTGCTGATGCATGATAAAGTGCCATTGGCTTTTCTGATGGTTTCGTCACGCTGCCGACTCATGTTCATCTTGGAGTCCACTAGGACTCCAAGATCCCTTTCCACTTCCGTGCCACCCAGCAGGTCATTTCCTAGGCTGTAGGTGTGCTGGACATTTTTCCTCCCTAGATGCAGCACTTTGCATTTCTCCTTGTTGAACTGCATTCTGTTGTTTTCTGCCCACTTGTCTAACCTGTCCAGGTCTGCTTGCAGCTGTTCCCTGCCCTCCGGCGTGTCCACTTCGCCCCATAGCTTAGTGTCATCTGCAAACTTGGACAGAGTACATTTCACCCCCTCGTCCAAGTCGCTGATGAAGACATTAAAGAGTATCGGTCCAAGCACCGAGCCCTGCGGGACCCCGCTGCCCACACTCTTCCAGGTCGAAACCGACCCATCCACCACAACTCTCTGGGTGTGACCTTCCAGCCAATTCTCCACCCACCGGACTGTGCAGTAATCCAAGTCACAGCCCCTTAACTTGTTCACCAGTATGGGGTGGGATACCGTATCAAAGGCCTTCCTGAAGTCCAAGTATACGACATCCACCCCTCCTCCTGCGTCGAGGCGTTTTGTGACCTGGTCATAAAAAGAGACTAGATTGGTCAGGCACGATCTACCTGCCACGAACCCGTGCTGGTTTCCCCTCAGCATAATTTGTCCTGCCGGGCTCTCACAAATGTGAGCCTTGATGATTTTCTCAAAGATTTTGCCACTTTCTTTGGTTGGTTCCAGCTCCTAGCCGTCCTGACGGAAGTAGTGCCTCCTGATGTCTAGTCCAAATCTGCTGTCAGTCAATTTATGGCCGTTGTTCCTTGTTACTCCTGGTAGTGCTTGGGTGGGAACAGGGACTCACTCTCCCATTGCCTGCTGGTCCCCCTTGGCAAGTTTATAAGCAGCCACCAGATTCCTTCTCAGCCTTCTTTTGTGGAGGCTGAACAGGTTCAGGTCCCGTAACCTCTCCTTTATAGGGCTTACCCTGCTGCCCCTTTATCATGGGAGTGACCTTCCTCTGGAACCTCTTGATGGGTCCATGCCTGGAGTCCACATCCCTCCTGATGTGGGATGCCCACAGCTAGATACAGTACTCCAACTGCGGCCTGACCAATGTTGCATGGAGGGGAAAGATCACCTCCCTGGACCTGCTCGTGATGCATCTGTGGATGCATGACAAGGTGCAGTTAGCCTTATTGACCGTGTCCCCACATTGGTGGCCCATGTTCATCTTGGAATCAGTAGTGACTCCAAGATCCTTTTCTGCCTTTGCACTGACGAGAAGGAAGTTCCCCAGCCTGTAGGTATGCTGCTGGTTCTTCCTCCCTGGGTGCAATACCTTGCACTTGTCCATATTGAAACCCATCCTGTTCTCATCCACCCTCCTCTGTAACCTGTCCAGATCTAGTTGCAGCTTGTCCCTCTCTTCTAATATGCTCACTTCTTCCCACATCTTAGTGTCAACTGCAAACTTGAACAAAGTTCTTTTCACCCCCTTGTCCAAATCTGTGATAAAGATATTGAACAGTGCGGGCCCAAGGACGGAGCCCTGGGGAACCCCACTGCCCACGTCCCTCCAGGTTGAAAATGACCCGTCCACCACCACTTTCTGGGTGCGGCCCTCCAACCAATTTGCAATCCATCTGACAGTGTAGGCGTCGACACCACAGTCACCTAATTCTTTAATAAGGATGGGGTGAGAGACAGTGCCGAAGGCCTTCCTAAAGTCCAGAAAGACTATGTACCCTGTAACACCTGTGTCCAAAGCTTTTGTGACCTGGTTACAGAAGGCAACCAGGTTGGTCTGACAGGACTTGCCTCTAATGATTCCATGTTGATTTGCCCCTAAGCATAAGCTCCCCTGCTGGTCCTTTGTGGATGTGCTCCTGGATAATTTTCTCAAAGAGCTTCCTTAGGACCAAGATAAGACTAACGGGCCTATAGTTTCCTGGGTCCTCTTTCCTCCCTTCTTTGAAAATGGGGACTACATTAGCCCTTTTCCAGTCCTCTGGCACCTTGCCAGAGCACCATGAGTGCTCATAAAGCTGTGGCAGGGGTCCTGCAATTCCCTCAGCACTCTGGGGTGGAGATCATCAGGACCTGTTGATTTGAACACGTCAGGTCTCTCCAGAAGTTACCTGACCAGGTCCTCACTGACCATGGGCCTGGCTGCGTCTCCCCTGGGTCGGTCTGGAATCCCAGTGTGGGCGACGTTCCTCTCCCTGTCCCTGTCCTTGCTCAGAAAAATGGAAGCAAAGAATCTGTTAAAGAGATTAGCTTTGTTGTCTGGTGCTACCACCAGATTACCAAGCATGTTGTCTTGCAGTGGCCCCGCGTTACTTGATACCTTCTTTTTACCCCCTATGTGTTTAAAAAAGGACTTCTTGTTATCTTTGATCCGGGTAGCTAGTCCCAGTTCCATCTCTGCCTTAGCCTGCCTAACAGCACTCTTACAATCTCGAGGAATTGAGGTATAATCCTCCTTGGTGATGGCCCCTCCTTTGTATTGGGTGTACGCCTCCTTTTCGGCTTTGAGATGTTCCTGGATGCTTTGGGTGAGCCATGGGGGCTTTTGAGTGCTCTTGCCTCCTTTGATCTGCATGGGGATTGTCACCCTTTGGGCTTGGAGGATTGTCTCCTTAAGGAACGACTGCTCTTGGACTCCCAACTTCCCTCCCCTCCGGGACCTCAGTTCCTCCTCAACTAGTCTCCTTGTAATCCGCCCTCCTGAAGCCCAGAGCTGCTGCCTTGCTGCAGGCCTTTGACACCCTGCACTGGATGGTGAATTCCAGTAGGCGATAATCGCTATTGCCCAGGTCGTTGAGCACCCACAGGCCCCTCACTAAGTCATCGCCTGTGGCCAGGACCAGGTCCAACAAGGCATTTCCCCTGGTGGGACTGCGCGCCTCCTGGGTTAGATGGAGGTCCTGTAACTTGGCTAGGAATCTATGTGAACAATCAGACCTGGCTGACTGCTCTTCCCAGCAGATGTTCGGATAGTTTAGGTCACCTATGATGACCATGTCCCTTGACTTAACTGCCTCTGTGAGCTGACCTGAGAATTCCTGGTCCAGCTCTTCCCCCTGGTTGGGTAGCCTGTAGTAGACCCCCACCATTAGGTCCTTTTCCCCCTGAGCCCCTTGTATTCTGACCCAGAGGACCTCAGTCTGCCCTACCTCAGACCCAGTGCTGTTTGCTGAGGATGTGTATTGCTTTTTGACGTAGAACACCACACCCTCACTGTTCCTCCTCATTCTGTCCTGCCTATACACCCTATAGTCCTTGATATTTACCACCTAGTCATGCATTGGATCCCTCCAAGTTTCAGTGAGCCCTACTATGTCTGGGTTTGTGTAAGCTATCAGGAGGGCATGTTCCTCCTACTTGCTCCCCATACTACAAGCATTAGCGTACAGGCATTTAAGGCCTCCTGAGGGTATATGCACCTCCTCCACAATCCCAGGATTATTTGGGCCCCTGTCTCTTACCTGGGTATTTCTTGTCCTTGTCGCCTGTCTTGTTCCATGTCTCCCTTGGTCCTCTTCCTCCCCCTCCCCCAGTGAGCCTAGTTTAAAGCCTGTCAGAGGAGATCAGCCAACCTGAAAGAGAACACGTGCTTACCTTTGGGGGAGAGGTGAAGCCCATCCCACCCAAGCATCTCTCTTATTCTGAAGTATGGGTCATGGTTCAGAAAGCTGAAGCCCACCATGAGACACTGTTCTTGAAGCCGCAAGTTGATGTTTCAGATGCAGGTCTCATGGCGTCTTCCACATCCGCTCGCTGGAAGGACCAATGAAACCTGTGCCCTTATCTCTTTCAGCTTGCCCCTCAGAGCTTGGTAGTCCTTCATCAGGCAATCTGGACTGCTCTGACTACATTGTTAGTGCCCATGTGGATTAGGACCATGGGGTAGTAATCACTGGGCTTGATGAGGGCCAGGATCATCTCCGTCAAGGAAAGGAAATGCCCATCAATTTCATCCTCTGCTTCCCTGATCCGCCTCGGCCTGTTAACCTCCTCCTGGAGCTCCCTCACCTGCCCCTCCAAGGCCCTAAGACGGGTGCCTGCGGGACAGGTGTGGGGGGGGGTCCTGGCCCCTGGCCCCACCAGCCATTCCCCGCAGGCCAGGGGGAAGGGTGACACCAGCTGTCCCATGGACTCCATCTGAGTGGAGGCCTCAGAGAAGGCCCAGATGGGTGGTGCTGCCCCGGGCAGGGGCCCTAGGAGCACTCTACCTCTACACCACTTTTGGTGTGGTGCCTTCGCCTTACCTTTGCTGAAGCCTTCCTCTTGTCCTCTCCTGCTAGCCCACCTGCACTAATGCTAGCACAAACACCGGCACGCCCTTACCAAGTGCGCCTGTTTGCCTGCTCTGTTAGCGTGTGGCTCGGGAGCACGGCTCCCTGCCATCTCAACTAAAAGGGATCTGGGGGTCTTCCCCTCTGGATTCATCCGAGCTCTTCTCCCCACTTAACTTAGGGGGACCAGCTGCTGCTGACCCCGCCGCTGCTTCTGCTGATGCCGCCGCCACTGCCTCCGTTCAGGTAAGGGGGCACACATATGAGTGGAGCCCCACATGTGCCTAGTCAGCCCCTTTCCTTGCTGCCTTCAGCCCTAACAGCTAGGAGTTGAGATAAACCGCAGCTTTTAAACACCGTGGTTTGAAATATCTGCGGCTGTCCTGCAGCCAGTCGGGCACTCGGGGCTACCTGAAAGTGCCTACTGGCTTCCCCTGCCCCCTACGTTCCCTCCCGCAAGGGGGAGACCGTGAAGCTCCCTAAGGGACAGCCTCTGGGGGTCCTCTCCATGCCTTGGGGAGACAGTCCCCCCTAGCCCTCCCCCTGTTTGCGCGCTCTCTTACCGCGCGGCTCCCTGCCAGCTCACCTAAAAGGGATCTGAGGGGCTTCCCCTTGGATCCACCCCAGCTGTGCCAGCTCCTTTCCCCACTTACCTTAGGGAGATCAGTTGCTGCTGCCCCCACCACTGCTTCTGCTGTCACCGCTGCTGCCTTTGTTCAGGCAAGAGGGCACACGTATGAGTGGAGCCCCATGTGTGCCTAGTCAGCCCATCTCTTTGCCGCCTTCAGCCCTGACTGATTATTGTCTATAATCTAAAATTGTCATCTGTATATTTTGGAAATTCCAGTCTCTCATTTAGTTCCACAGATTGTTACTTACAAACAGTAAAACTTAAGAAAATATTGGAATGTCTTTTTGCTGTCACTTGCAGTTTATTTTTTAGAAGTTTTGGAGAAGAAATTTCAGCTCAGCAGGAATTACTTGTTCTCTAAGCTTTTTCTCTTAGCTTGAGAGGTCCCTTTTCTTGTCAAAGATTGGGCATAGTGGCATGGACTAAGGTTTCAGTGGGAATGTATTTTCAGGGGTTTTAGTTGCTGTTATCTAGGATCTCTCTCATACAGCAAATACTGAAGAGAAATGAATGAAATATACTTTCAGGCACATTTACTGTAGACATGGCACACTTGTTTTATAATATGCTTCTCCTTTCACTGAACTTTCTTTTGCTTGACAATTGTCAGTAGTTACATTTCCTTATTCAGCAGATATATCTAAGGCACATTTCCATATAAATGAAGTTAATTAAAATTGTACAAAATTCTATACTACATATCCACAAAGAGGCAGAATCTTTTTTCCCTGAATTTCTAACAATCCACAGGACGGGGTAGGGCGTGGGATGGAGCTCCGAGTGGCTCATGCTGGGGGCAGATCCTGATGTTGTGTGCACCCCTGGTGTACACTTGGGGGTCTTGTGCTCCCTAGATCTGCACGTGGGATGAAGGCAGGCTGCTGTTACGGGCTCAGAGCTGGGGGCTGCACCAGCCTCTTCCTGGCAGGGGAGGGGGGGGCTTGGCTGGAGCTATGCCAGGGGTGGGTGGTGGCAGCACTAGGAGGGGTGGCTGTGGTGAGGGGGAGGCTACAGCTACCCCAACGTTTGCTGTAGCCCCCCCTACCAGCACTACCATAGCCACCGCTGCCTGGCCCAAGCACAACCCCCTCAACCCCTCTGTGCAGTGCAGCCTCTGGCACCAAGCCTGCAGTGGCAGCCCACCCTCACCTCACACACAGATTTGAGGGGCACATGCCCCCCATGGCTCCCCAGAGGGCGCAGATAGCAGTGGGATCTGTCTTCCCGTAGAGAAGCCACTGCCATTTCCGTACTGCGCCCCACCCTGCCCCAGCTGTATAGCACCTGCCTCAGCCCCAGCCTTACTCCCTCCCTCACCACAGGGGCTTTGATCTGCTCCCCCACACCCATTCCCTCTCCCTGGCCCTGCCCCCGAACAGACTTGCCAACCTAACTCTGCTATCCAAGCTACTGGGCTGGCCACATGCTTGCTATGGCTGTGTGCATGCACACAGCATTTATTGGCAACATTATTAGCCACATCAGCCAAAAAAAGCCAATTGCCAATGTCAGTTTTCCTTTATCAGTGCTGAAACGATAAGAAACAGTATATTGGTGCACATCTAATCATAATCCTTTAAAAACGATTAGAAAATTTTCACATTATAAACATAGATGATAAACCATTTTTCCCCCTAAAATTTCTTTTAAATAGTTTTATTATGTGTGCTTTCATTAGGTTTGTCTGAATCTAGGTTTTTTTTAACGTTCCAAGTATGTTATACAACCAATCTTTCCCTTCACCACCGTGCAAACTGTTGTGGAGGACTGTGTTCAGGCTGGATTCTATTTATAGGCAGGCCTTTTTAATTTGGGGTGGGGAGTGTGTGTATATGTGTGTGTATATAATGCATCAGAGAGTGTCCCATTTTCCTTTATTTGGGGGTGGGGAACCTTGATAATTTTATCCCTCTTAGAGAAGTTGGAGGATTTGCAACTAAATCTGATGTTCTCAGTATGGAAAATAACTTCAATTATATGTAATACTTGTAGTTTTAAAATAAAACAACCTCCCTTGTTTCATCTGGAAAAAAAAGCAGGAGGCGGTATGGGAAGCAAGCCAAAATTCCATTAAAAAAAAAAGACATGAACATTCATCTAACCCAGGAGGTGCACAGTCCCACCAGGGGAGACACCATGTTGGACCTGGTGCTGGCCACGGGTGATGACCTGGTGAGGGGGCTGCGGGTGATGGGCCACCTGGGAGACAGTGATCATCGCTTGCTGGAATTCACCATCCAGCGTAAGGTGGCAAAGGGCTGCAGCAAGGCAACAGCCCTAGACTTTAGGAGGGCTGACTTCAACAAGCTAAGGAGGATCGTTGGGGAAGCGCTGAGGACCCAGAGGGGAAGGGAATCAGATGTCGAAGGTGAGTGGTTGCTCCTTAAGGAGACGATCCTCCATGCCCAAAGGGAGGTAATCCCAACAAGGGTCAAAGGGAGCAGGAGGGCACATAAACCCCCATGGCTCACTAAGAGCATCCGGGAATGTCTCCTTGCTAAAAGGGAGGCATACACCCAATGGAGAGATGGGGTCATCACCAAGAAGGACTATGTTACAGTCGCCCGAGGATGTAGGGGGGCAGTCAGGAGGGCCAAGGCAGAGATGGAGATAGGACTAGCTTCCCGGATTAAGGACAATAAGAAGTCCTTCTTCAAATACATAGGGGGTAAAAAGAGGGTTCCGGGTAATGTGGGGCCCCTGCAGGAAACGATGGGCAACTTAGTCATCACGCCAGATGACAAAGCTAACTTATTTAACGATTTCTTTGCCTCTGTCTTCCTAAGTAGGGACCAGTTCAGCCACCTCCCTGCTGGGCCCCCCTCGGGCCCCGGGAGAGACACGCCTGGGCCAGGGGTTAGCGAGGAGTTAGTTAGGGTACTTCTGGAGAGGCTGGACGTGTTCAAGTCCGCTGGTCCGGACGATCTTCACCCTAGGGTTCTACAGGAACTGGCCGAGGTCATTGCGGGACCCCTGGCGCGGCTCTATGAGCACTCGTGGTGCTCTGGCGAGGTGCCGGAGGACTGGAAGAGGGCCAATGTGGTCCCTATCTTCAAAAAGGGAAAAAAAGAGGACCCGGGAAATTACAGGCCAGTTAGTCTTACCTCAATCCCGGGTAAGCTCTTTGAAAAAATTCTCCTGGCACACATCCAGGAGGGCCTTGCGGGGGAATGCATGCTCAGGGGCAACCAACATGGGTTCATCAGTGGCAGGTCTTGTCAGACCAACCTGGTGGCCTTTTACGATCAGGTCACCAAATCATTAGACGCAGGGGTTGCTGTGGATGTAGTCTTTCTGGACTTCCGGAAGGCTTTCGACACTGTCTCTCACCCTGTCCTCATCAAAAAGCTGGGAGACTGTGGTGTCGATGCCCACACGGTCAAATGGGTCGCCAACTGGTTGGAGGGCCGCACCCAGAGGGTGGTAGTGGATGGGTTCTTCTCGACCTGGAAGGACGTGGGCAGTGGGGTTCCGCAGGGCTCGGTCCTCGGGCCCGCACTGTTCAACATCTTCATCAGTGACTTGGATGAGGGGGTAGAAAGCACCCTGTTCAAGTTTGCTGATGACACTAAGATGTGGGGGGATGTGGGTGCACTAGAAGGGTGCAATAGGCTACAAGCTGACCTTGACAGGTTGCAACGGTGGGCAGATGAGAATAGGATGGGGTTTAACACTGATAAGTGCAAGGTGTTGCACATGGGAAGGAAGAACCGGCACCACACTTACAGGTTGGGGAACTCCCCTCTTGCCAGCACGGAGACGGAAAAGGATCTTGGAGTCGTCATTGACTCCACGATGAACATGGGCCGGCAGTGTGGGGAGGCAGTCAAGAAGGCCAACCGTACCCTGTCATGCATCCACAGATGCATCTCGAGCAGGTCCAGGGAGGTGATCCTCCCCCTCTATGCGGCACTGGTCAGGCCGCAGCTGGAGTACTGCGTCCAGTTCTGGGTGCCACACTTCAAGAGGGACGTGGATGATATGGAAAGAGTTCAGAGGAGGGCCACTCGTATGATCAGGGGTCAGCAGGGCAGGCCTTATGAGGAGAGGCTACGGGACCTGAACCTGTTTAGCCTCCACAAGAGAAGGTTAAGGGGGGACCTTGTGGCCTTCTACAAACTGGTCAGGGGGGATCAGCAGGTATTGGGGGAGTCCCTGTTCCCCCGTGCGCTGCCAGTAGTGACCAGGAATAACGGTCACAAGCTGGCGGAGGGTAAGTTTAGATTAGATATTAGGAGGCGCTACTTCACAGTCAGGGTGGCTAGGGCCTGGAACCAGCTTCCAGGGGAAGTGGTGCAGGCTCCTAGCCTGGGGATTTTTAAAAGGAAGTTAGATGAGCACCTTGCTGGGGTCATCTGACCCCGGTGCTCTTTCCTGCCAAGGCAGGGGGTCGGACTAGATGATCTACCTAGGTCCCTTCCGACTCTAGCTACTATGAAACTATCAGTTTACATGCTTTATTTGGCATCTCCCCGTATATGCCATGTAGACAGTGAAATAATATGAGGGTATAAAGGTGAATCTGCTGGTTTAATTACTGAGAAATTTCTGTTGTCATTGTGTCTGAGCATGCAACAATGAATTTATTTTGAGAATTCTTCTTGAGGTGAGAAACTGCTTTGAGAGTTGGAGGGCAGGAGAAATTGTGACTTATCCTAGAACAGAGAAAAAACTGTAGTAGAACTGCAGATTGAACCCATAAACTCTGGCCGGATTCAGATGTGCAAGTACATGCGGTTTGTGGCATCATAAACTGTACACCTGGATCATTAAAATGTGCCCTGCGCTGCAAATTTTACTACCAGGTAGTCCTGGTAGCAAAAAAAAAAAAAGAAAAGTGAAAAAATTCAGTGCATACAAGGGGAGCATGCACCAGGAGGCACAGAGACTTAGTTCTCCCAAGAGATGCTGTGGCTGTTGGCCACAGCATCTCTACTACTTTAGTTGTCCCCTGGGCCCTCCAGCGTGCTGGGAGCTGGGAAGAGCAGAGAAAGGTCCATTCCCCAAAGCAGGGCAATTCGTCCCACACCAAAGCGCGTGTGCAGGGGCTTGCAGTGCAGCAAAAAGTAGTGGCGCAAAATTGCGCCACTACTGTTTTTGCTGCTGCAAGTGCATGCCCCTGCATGTGGGGATGCACCATTTGGGCCCGTCCATAGATACAGGCACATGCGCTTGCAGGAGCTTAAATAGAAGTGGTGCAAATTTGAGCTAAGGCTTTTTGCCTCAGTACATGTGTCCAGACATGCACTTTGGTATGGGGCAAGTTGTGCCACTTGGGGCAAAATAACCCTACCTGGCTTCTCCTAGATCTGCAACCAGGGAGAGCTAGAGCCCAGGGCCAGCATCCCCTGCTGTCCCTAGTGGTATAAAAAGCTGTCCTGTCCTGGCTCAATCAGTCTAAAAAAGCTATATGTTTTGGTGCCCTGCCACCCCCCCCCCCCACAGGAGTTAAAACCCCCCTAACAGGGGCCCAATGGCATCCGCAGGGGTTACCACCCTGCTTGCTCCCCCAGATTGCTGCCCTGTCTGGCCCCATCCCTTACTTGCACCCCCAGCCCCCCGATGGCTGCCGCCCCCCCCCCCCTCCCCCCCCCCCCCCAGCCTCCAGCACTTTAAAAAAAGAAGAAAGAAAAAGGCCTCTACTCACCAGGAGGAGCAGGTGCTTTGGGGCTTCCTGGCACAGCACCCCCTCCCCCCCGCCTGGGCTGGGGCCACTGGGGCTGTTGCCCAGCCCCACACGTGGGGGAGGAGGGTCAGTGACCCCTGACAGCAGCTGCTACTGCCAGTGAATATGGAGGTATTTTTTTGTTTTTTTGTTTAATTGCTAAGATGCTGGGGCAGCCATCAGGGGCTTGAGGGGCATGCAGGGAATGGTGCTGGACGGGGCAGTGATGGGGGGATAGGGCTGGGCAAGACAGCCATGAGGGAGTGTGGGGGGCAGGTTGGGGACAGGGTGGGGAGGGGCAGGGATCAGGTGGGCTGGGGGAACAGGCAGACAGCATCCTTCAGCACCAGGGCAAGGGCCAACTGTGCAGCTACCAGAGCACCTCTGTGGAGGATTCAGCCTCTGGTTGCACGGTCTGGGACCATGCCCTGCCCCGCTTTTTTTTCACTGGGTTTTTGGGGGGTTTTTTGATCCCTGGATATCCAGGGTTCTAATTTTGCGCCTGCCCTGCACATTTGCAGCGTGCAGAACCTTTTCTTGTTCCCACACATGCCTCCTGCAGCATCTCAAAGGGCTTTGAGATGCTGCAAGATGCACGTGTGCGCTTGTCTGGCTGTGCCCTTTGAATGCAAGTTTGTTGCTTTAATCATAAGATCAATTTTTTTCTTTGCTACCCTAGTCAAACCTTCAGACATTAAGGAAAGCTTCTGTGGCTTCACTGTGGAAAGCCTCCACCACAACAACACTTCAGGACTTCAACTGACTCCTATAGAAGTTGGCTGTTGTGCAGCAACACAAATTACTTTAGTTTAAGATGATGTTAGTCTTTAATTTGAAACCAATGCTAAAAAAAGAGCTAAGATAACAGGTTCTTGTATCTGTAATTGGTAGAGCTAGAAATTAATGGTGTGTAGTTTGAGGACACTCAAGAGTTAAATTATTCTGAGATCTGACAAATACAGATTCAGTATTCTTTAAATTGCTAGAGCTGATTGCTCCTCTGGACCCTTTTGCTTTTGTTCAAAATTAGTCTTGGAGCAGCGGTTCTCAACCTTCTGAGATTCGAGGCACCCTGAGATAAATTGAAAGCACCCCTCAGAAAAACAATAATTGTAGATTTCTGTTTGAAATCTCTGTGTTTATCTTGTGACTCATGTTTACAGATCTAACAGTGCTAACATTGTGTGGCATTGCACAGTATCAAAGGATCTCAAGGCACTCCAGGGGGACATGGCACCCTGGTTGAGAATCGCTGTCTTAGAAGAGGCAGTTTTGAGTAATGGTGGTTTAGGCCTGTGATCCCATGAGACCCTTCCAGTAGAGTACCATTTTAAGTTCCTTGCCTCTGGATCATTGCAAAGATTGAGCTCTATATCTGTATGCTCTGAGTATGGAAAATAGCACTTCAGCTCCATCTGCTGGTTTCTCTGCTCCTTAGGAAAGATGTAGCTGGCTGTGTTCATATGGAGTCAAGCAGAAGGGTAGATTTGCATCTAATAGATTAACTAAATCAGAATAGACTGCCTAGGGCAGTGGTTGGGGTTGATCTAAGCATAGTTATGCCTAATGTTCTGCTATGGGTATTTCCCATGCTTCTGGGCTTTGCTGATTGCCCCTTCTCTCTCTCTCCCCACCCCTCCTCTGCTACATATCAGGGTATTTTTAAGCTTCTATCAAAGTCATTGGGCGTTGGCTACAGCCAAGGCTGTGGATTTTGACTTGGCTGTGCCAAAGTTCCTTCTGGGACCAAAGTCAGAGGTTCTTGGCTGGAGGGTCTTGCCTTGACCCTTTAGGGGTCAGCCTGATTGCTATATTTGGGGTCAAGAAATAATTTTACCTCCTGGCCAGATTGACATGGACTGTGGAGATTTGCCTTCCTCTATAGAGGTGGTGTGTGGCCATCTCCCTGGGATCTCTTAAGCATATATTGACAACCTTTTATAGAAGCAGGACATTGGCTGCTATGATATCCCTGCTTTACCTGTGGCAGGTTAGGGTGTCTGTTGTGTCTGGATAGTCTTATGCTGAGTTTAGATTATGAATTGTATGGGATGGTTTGGATAGAGATGATTCTGCCTCAGGCAGGGGGTTGGATTAGATGGCCTGTATAGGTTCCTTCTAGCCCTGTTTCTTTATGACTCCATATGGCACAAGCTTTTGTAAGCTAGAACTGCCTTTGTCAGATGCTGTGAAGTCTTTTCACATAAAGTTCCCATAAAGGTGTGTAAATACTATATAGTGCAATAATATAGAATGTGACAGCATTTAGTCTTTACCCATAGCCAGAGGTCAGATCAGGAAGTTAAAGCAAAACAAGAAAGGTTATGGGCAAAATGGGTAAGATACACTGGACAACTAAAGTAACTTGCTCTTTGTAAAGAATACATTTTTAAAGGAAGAAGTGGTCATCAGGAAATTAAGATCTAAACTTGAAATTACATCAAATAATTATTTTATAATAAATGACGAGTTAAAAACCCACTATTTGTGATTTAAGTTACAGTTTGAGTAAAAAGTAATCTACAATCCATTGTATCCAGTCTATTTAATGGTGTGGTATGAGTTAGAGGTGCACTGATACATCAGTCCATATGTGATTGGCACTAATAAAAGGAAAATTGACATTATTGGCAATTGGCTTTTTTTGGCTGGTGTAGCTGATACTGTCACCAATTCAATGCATGCATGTGCACAGCTACCATGCATGCAGCTAGGAATGTAGCTGGGCAGCTTGGAGAGCAGCATTGGGCTAGTAAGTCTGCTGGGAGAAAGAGCTGCGGGGTTGGAAAGGGGCATGTGGGGGGAGGGGCTGATTAAGGCCCCTACAGTGAGGAAAGGAGTGAGGCAGGGGCAGGTGGGACGTGGGATGGAGCCACAGGAGGCTCTTCTGGAGAGGGGGCGGCTCCCTACACTGCACACATACATCCCTGGAGGAGGCATAGAGAGAATCTGATGGCTACCTATAAGTTTATCAGGGGTGACCACCAGGATCTGGGGGAACGTTTGTTTACCAGAGTGCCCCAAGGGATGAGTAGGTCAAACGGTCATAAACTGCTGCAAGACCGTTTCAGGCTGGACATAAGGAAGAATTTCTTTACTGTCCGAGCCCCCAAGGTCTGGAACAGTCTGTCATCGGAGGTGGTTCAAGCACCTACACTGAACACCTTCAAGAGTAAATTGGATGCTTATCTTGCTGGGATCCTATGATCCCAGCTGACTTCCTGCCCTTTAGGCAGGGGGCTGGACTCAATGATCTCCCGAGGTCCCTTCCAGCCCTGATGTCTATGAAATCTATGAAATGTCCCCCAGATGTGTGTGCAGGATGCTCACTGCAGGTATGGAATGGGGGCTGTGCTGGCCCCTTCCTAGTGGTGGGGGGGAAGAGGGCTGGGCTGGGGCTGCACTTGGGATGGGAAGTGGCAGTGCTGGGACGGTGGCCTATGGGGGGGGCTAGAGCGCCCCAAAATTAGCTGTACTGCCCCCAGCCCCCTGCCAGGAAGAGGCCAGCACAGTCCCCAGCCCAAATCTTGTGGTGGGCAGCCTGCTTTTACCATGTGCAAAAATCTGGGGGGGGGGGGGGGGGACAGACACATGCCACATGTCCCTCTTGCCTCCCCTGGGGGTGCATGCAGCACAAGGAGCTGCCCCCTCCCCACCTCCCTGGATGAACCACCTACAGCTAAGCCCCAGATCCCACCCTGCCCTGGCTGGGTAGCACTTGCCCCTGGCCCGTTCCCTTCCTTCCTCCCTCACTGTGGGGGCCTTGATCTGTGCCCCCTTCCCCCCCCCCGCCCCTTCCCCCTCATAGACTTACTGGCCCAGTTCTGCTCTCCAAGCTGCCAGACTACGTGTCGGCTATCAGACTGGTATCGGCTGATATGGCCGGCTAATAATCGGCCATTAGTACTGGCAAAAAATAATCTTTATTGGTGCATCCCTAGTATGAATCGTATTAAGTTTGTAATATTTTAGTTGCACAGTCCTTCTGGCATAACAGAACAGCTCTGTGCACTAAAATGTGTACTTTGTTTTTGTTTTTTTACTACCCTTTTTGGAAGAGTTTGTTTTATAAATTGCCATGTGGTATCCATGGACAACAACACGGCATTTCACTGAAATGCATTTAAAAGCATTTATCTTATGACACACTTTTTGAGTTCAGATCTATCAGTTACTTAAAATGATTTAAGTGCATACATTTCCTACGTTTGGAGTGACATTTTTGAACGACTCTTTTTGTTGACTATACTTTTAAAAATATTTTGGAGGCTCCATCTTTGGAATAGGATAGTGGTAGATCTTTTAGAATGGGGGGCATGGAACATTCCTGCTAAGTGAAGATTATGTTGGATTTCAAGTTTTTGAGGGTGGGATAGTCCCTTGTTCTGTTTGTGCAGCGCTGTTTACTGTGCTTCTACATACTGCTGCAGTAGATTAAGAAATAGAAATTTCTTTCCAGAAAGTTTTTTTACCCTATTTCTGGTGCTTGAAATATGTTGTATGCCATTCCTCACTTTCCAATAACTTGCATTCTTCCTTATGATAATTACTGCGAATCTAGCCTTTAATGCATGTATCCCTCCAGAACTCCTGTGACATGAGTTTATTTCCTTGCCTTAGCTGAACTGTCAAGAAATAATCAGGTGAGAGACCTCCTATTCTCTCTGTAGTAACCTTACGCATTATATTTAATTAACTATGGGCCTTTGTTCTCTCTGGTCTCTCTTGGCCCTGAACAGAGCTACTGCATACTTGGCAGAGCCATCAAGGACTTCATTTCTGTTACATGACCTGCTGGCAGCCATGGAACTCTTTGACCTGAACATCAGCTTTGTTTTCCTGGATCAAGAAAAAGCCTTTGATCATGTCAACCATGACTTTTTATTCTGGACTCTGGAAATCTTTGTTTTTCTGGGCCTGTCTCAACCATTTGGCTTCTATACTGGGACATCTCTAGCCTCCTGAAAGTGAATATAGAGCCATGTACCGCATTTCCAGCATGCAGAGGCATCCAGTAGGGCTCTGTGCCCTAACTATTGAGCTATAGTCACTGGCTCCACAACATAAGCCGATGATGTGACTCTTTGTCATCAGGGAAGATGACATCCAGTCCCTTTTTGAGTGTCAGTAGGCTTACAAGTTTGCCTCTGCAGCCCATATCAGCTGGACCAAAAGTGACACACTTCTGCTGCGTGTGTCTGGATGCAGGGCTGTCTCTGGGTGGGGGGGCAAGTTGGGGCAACCACCTTGGGCCCTGTGCTTTGGATGGCCCTGCAGAGCTGGGTGGAGAGGCTGTGGCTGCCACTTTTGTAGTGGAGCCTGCCTGCCTGGTGGGTTGGGCAGTTTTTGCCTGTTCTGGCCGGAAGCTCTGGCTGCCACCTGTCCAACTGCATCCGATATGCCGGGGCTTTCACTCCCCAGCATAAGTGTGCCATGGGATGGGGAGGAGGCAGAGGAACAACTACAGAGGTGGCATTGGCACCTACCTAACTTCTACTCTGGCTGGGTCCTGGTTATCAACAACCTGGCAGCTGCTACTCTGTGGCCCAGGTGCAATTCTGGACCCACTTGTGACCCTACTCTAATGGCTCTGAAAGCTCCTTGTGGACTTCTGGAATGGGTACCACTGGCTTCAGTAGCCTGTTCTGTCAGCAAGTGAAGTTAGGACCTAATTGACCTGGCAAGCAGATTGGTTGCCTTTTGCCTGCAAGCTCTTCGGCACCTGCTCTTTGCTAGGGAATGCTTCCCTCGGCAACTGCTTTCTTTGCTTTCCTGTGAGGGGCCTCAGTCTTCATTAGGAAATGTTCCTGTTGGATCCTGACTGCCTTCTTCTGGCTGGGACGTCCTTCTACTACAGCCTTGCCTGGGTGGACCTACCCCTGGACTGAGACCGCATGGTAGGTGCCTGTGATTTTTTTCAGAGCTGTTACCGGAGTCCCTAGTCCATAATCTGGCCTTGTCACAGGGGGCACTGAACCAAGCATCCTGAAGTCTCATTACTTCCTTAGTCTGGTTGTATTTCATCAAGCTGATCCACCTCTGACTCAGCGTGATCCACCTGGCTCTTTGCTGAAGCCCTATTTGACCACCTGGACCTCCACTCTGTTTTGTTTTGCACCTCTTGGACAAAGTAAATGCTGCCATCCCTGCAGATGTGCTTACTACCCTAGAATAGGGGTTCCCAACCCCTGGGCCCTGAAGGGTTGGCTGCCAGTCCACAGGAGGGCTGGGTGCTGAACCAGAAGTGACCATGGACTGGCAAACTGCAGACTGGAAGTGACCAGCATACTGCAGATTGGCAACCAACCGTTTTTTAAATTGCGTATAACAGGCCAAGATGGCAAATATAAAAAGTTGCAGAAACTGGCTCAGCTGCAGGGCTGACTCCAGTGACACCATCCAACTCTTTCACTTTCTGGTCCAGGCACATGTCAACATTTGAATTTGAATACTTCAGCTTGGAACAAAACGTGGACCCATTTCTGTCATGCTGGGCCATCGAAGGGTCCTTCTGCAAGGTGGAAGCTGAACAGCTGGTAGCCCCATGAGGGGCATGGGGGAAGGGTTTCATTCTCTGGTGACATAGTGTTTCATGCTTGGTCCCTGCACTTTCACCATTTGTTTTTAATATTTGTATAGTAGAAGTTTTAAAGTCTTATCTCTCTCATAGTTTTCTTTTAGGTCATCTATTTTTCTGGTGGATTATTACTAATGAATTTCTAACTTGTAAATAATAAAGGATAAGATTTCTACCATAAGTTGCCTGCTGGTCAGATCGGCAAGAAATCCTGAGCTTAACACTAAAATGGAATTTTAGGTGATTAAGAGGCTAAGTTATCATAATTTTGTGGACTTTTTAGTCCTCGGAGAGGAAGGTGTAAAACATTGACTTATAGCTGCAGCATACAGCATACGTTTGTTTATGGGGTGAGTGTTTGGTTTGTATCCTGGTGGTGAAAATGCAGTAGATTACAAGGTTTCTCCAAGATTTTAGGCAAGATTAAGGCAAATACTTTAATGTGACAAAAATTGAGGTTGGGTTTCTAAAAGCATAATTAATTTTCTTGTGCCAGTTTTAAATATAATGGGATAATTTCTGGAAGAAAGGGTGGGTATGGGCATAGAAAATGTACGGTAAGGCATAATTATTTTGTCATCTATTATAATAGTATTACCTTGATTTTTCTCCAGTTTCAGAGTTGGTGCACTTCAAATTCCTTTAAGTAATTTAAATCTATATCCATTGTTGTGAGATAAATTGCTGTTAACTTGCACTGTTACTGCTTTGAATTATAGCTGTCTTGTCACTTGTATGGGCTAAATATTTGGTCCCTTTATTTAGGGTAAAGTGCTTCTATGTTTACTTCTAAATCTTTTAAGGCGCTTATGATCTAGGTTTGCATTTTTCTTTTTCAAAAATCGAAAAATAGAAGAAATGGTTTGTATTACTGACAGCAAAAGGAGTGTTTATTAGCATGAGTGCACGCAAGTGTGTGTGCTCGCCATCCTGAAATTCACTGTGCCCAGATTAAACATATTGGGTTCTGAATATGTGCCTTATATTAAATTTATTTTAAAAATTTCCCTGATAAATAACATAATTAAAATGTCAGTACAGTTTCTTGCAATTAATTGACTCTTAAAGTATAATCTAATGATTTAATATGGCATTTGTAGCAAGAGCTTGTTGACCTTCATATAGCTAATTAGGGTAATTTGCTGGTGTAAGATTCTTAAAGTATTACCAATGATAGGGATTCTGGGTCTTGCTCAGTTGCAACACTTCAGTGACACTGCAAATGAAAATTTTATATTTAAATTGTATACCTGAAGCTACCACAACATTTTTCCCTCAGGTTTTTGATAGGTTAGTTACTTGACTACAGGCCTAGTCAATGCCTAAAGATAGCCATTTGCTTTATGCATGCAGGTTATTTATTACCAGTTTCCCTGCCTGAGGGTGGTGAGGTATATAATAACTTTGACTGCAGGCAGCTGCAGTAGAGGAGCTGGTTGTCTACCTGCTTTGGATGCTGGTGTAATTTATATCAGTATATAAACCTATGTACACTTCACTGTTATAAACGGTTTCATGGGTTAACACCCTTAGAGATGCTTCTACATTTAAAAGGAGTCCTGGAACTAAGAACAGTGTTCCCTACAGGTTATAGACATGGCATCCCTTCACACCGGTGGTAGTTGTAGCTTTCTGCCTAGTACAGTGGTTTTCAAGTGGGGGTGCACAGAACAAATAAGAAAAAATTACTAGAGGTGCACCGATAAGGAAAAGTGACGGTATCGGCACTTCGCCTTTTTGGGATGATGTGGCCGATAAATGCCCTATGCATGCGTGCAGCCACAGTGCAGCATGCAGGCGGCCAGGCGTACAGCCCTGCAGTGTGGAGAGCAGCTGTATTCGGCTGGTAAGTCTGTTGTGAGGGAAGGGGCATGGTGGGGGGGGGGGGATGCAGATTGAGGCCCCCATGATGAGGCAGGGAGTGGGGCTGGGCAGAGGCAGGCGCTGCAGAGCTGGGGCAGAGCAGGGGATGGAGCTGTGAGTGGCTCATCCTGGGGGCTGGCTCACACCGCTGCACTACCCCAGGAAGGCACAGGGTCTTGTACCCCCAGATCTGTCCATGGGTTGAGGGTGAGCTGCTGCTGCAGGCTGGGGCCAGGGCAGCACCGGCTCTTCTCAGCAGGGGGTTGGGCCCAGGCTGTGCTCGAGGGTGGTGGAGGCGCTGGGAGTGGGGGCTAAGGTGAATTTTGGGGTGGCTGCAGCTCCCTTCCCCGCGATAGCCTCCCTCCCAGTGCCACCACCGCCAACCCTGGAGTGCAGCCCCATCCCAACCCCCACTCCAGAAAGAGCCCGGCACCTCCCTGGCCCCAGCCTGCCTTCACCTTGCACGCAGGTTTGGAGCACACCCCCCCACCCCCCAAACCCTCCCAGGTGTGCGCCCCGCAGCGTGGAGAGCAGCTAGATTCGGCTGATAAGTGCCCACCACCTGCTGTGCTCCCTGGACAGGCTGCTCACAGCTCTGTCCTGCTTCTTGCCCTGGCTGGGCAGCACTTGCCCCTGTCCCAGCCCCACTCCCTCACTGCCAGGGCCTTGATCTGCTCCCCCTTCCTTGGCCCAAATTGTTGTGGCATAACTATGATGTGTATCTATTTAATGCATATATTAATAATGAATTATAATGTTAATTAGTGTAGCCTGCCTTATATATAACATCATGGGTAGCATTAAAAACAAGGAAAAAAAATATAAAGGGGTACATGAGCTGAAACTTTGAGACAGATAGAAGGGGTACAATTGTTTAAAAAAAAAAGATTGAAAACTCCTGGCCTAGTAGCTGAGTGATTTATAATATATCAAGTTTTTGTAGGATGTTTTCTGGTGAAACTGTAGTAGAGGTGAATTATGTTGTAGGTACTTCCAGGTTTGGTGGAAAGATTGTTATGGAGGCACAATGAAGTTTCAGGCTAGCTTCCATTACGCTTCTGAATCTTGCGTTTAACTTTTTCACGTTTTGCTAAACTGAAAATATTTGATGTGATTCTACCTTGGATCAACATGCAGCATATAAAGTTTTTTTTTTTCTCTGTTTGGGCAAAGGGTACAAGTATTTAGGAGTTCAAAAATGAGATACTTTCTTCTTGAGTCAGGCCCTATGAAGAGAGGCTGAAGGGCCTGAATCTATTCAGCCTCCACAAGAGAAAGCTGAGAGGGGATTTGGTGGCCATTTACAAACTCAGCAGGGGAGACCAGCAAGATTTGGGGGGGGGGGGGGGCCTCTGTTCCCCCAGGTACCACTGGGGGTTGCTAGGAATAATGGCCACATATTGTTAGAGAGAAGATTCAGGCTGGACATCAGGAGACATTTTAGGCTGCCAGGTTCTGGAATGGACTCCCAGGGGAGGTGGTGCTTTATCCGACCTTGGGGGTCTTCAAGAGGAGGCTGGACAGATATTTGGCTGGGGTGTTATGACCCTGCACTTGTTCCTGCCCAGGGCAGGGGGTCAGTCAGACCTGATGATCTGTTTAGATCCCTTCTGACCCTAAGCACTATGAATGTTGTCTTAGCTCATTGATTAAAGAGCTTCACCTTAAATTACCATTTTTTTTTTTTTTTTTGCTTCAGTTCTGCCAAAATGTGATTTGACTAATTTTTGAAGTAGAAATTTGGCCATTGAACTATTCAGCTCTGAACTTAATTTTGGGTGTGCAGAATAGTTTGTGTGCCAGACATGCACTTCTAAAGTTTGCCTCAAACAGATGACTTCTTTATGGTGGAACTGTAGAATTTTAAAGCCAGGTGGGAGGATTTAGGAGCACTTAAACTTTTCAGGAAAGAGCAAAGGGCCTGTGGGGGTAGGAGTTGATTGTGCATGGGGGTTGTGAAGCAGTGCCTAGAGCCTTCAAGGACAAGGTGACCTTAGATGTGCCACCTTGTGGAGCTTTGAAACTTTACAGGAGGAGAGAGATGCAACTAAATGATTTTGATTTAACAGGAATTTTAAAAACCTACCTAATGTACAGTTGGGGGATAAATGAATCAGTCTGTGTCAGAGAAAAGACAGGAGGTTGCACATGACAGTCAGAACTGTAGCGATTTTTACGGCTAAGTTGTTTTTGCTTTAGATTGAGGTTTGTTTTGTTTA
This sequence comes from Crocodylus siamensis, assembly GCF_052110815.1. NCBI lineage: Eukaryota > Metazoa > Chordata > Crocodylia > Crocodylidae > Crocodylus > Crocodylus siamensis. Next base: position 45,933,905 of record NC_143401.1, on the reverse strand, counting down.
ATTGAATTAAGCTGATTTTAAAAGAAAGCTTTGCAGAATAGTGATTCAGAAAAGTACTTCTTTAAGTTGAGAAAAATGCTTAACATGGCTTCCAAAATTGATACAAAGGAAAGAGAGGAGACTAGTCTGATACTTTGGGACAAAATTGCAGTGATAAAAGACTTTACAGTGATTTTTTGGGTGGGGATGGCAGATCTGAAGAAAATTGCTTAAAATTCTAAGTTTCTAACAGAGGGGCAGAAGCTGCTTTCAACATGGAGGCTTCTAATCCTTTTGCAATGTCTTTATTTCATAGCAAGCAAGGGCAGAGCAGGAAGAGGAGTTCATCAGTAATACTCTGTTTAAGAAGATTCAAGCTTTGCAGAAGGAGAAAGAGACGCTTGCTGTAAACTATGAGAAGGAAGAGGAATTTCTCACTAATGAGCTGTCAAGAAAATTGATGCAGGTAATTGATTTCTCTGCTTGTATTTCTTCCCATAAACCCTGGGGTCATGCTTTAAGAGGTTAAACTTAGTTTTTGTTGGCATGATTACAGACAAAGGGTTATATTGTCAGTTCAAGCTTTTTTTCAAAATGTATTAGTTAGTGCAAAATATTTTTTTCCTTTAAAAAAAAAAATTAAACACAGTCCTATGGAGTTTGCAAATCAAGCCACCACATTAGGACCCTAAAAATAAGAGAGTATATTTAGAGGTACTTGAAATAGTGAAAACTAAATGCATTTTAAAGATTATTTTGACTTCTAGAAAGTTTTTGTCAATAATGCAAAATTAATCATACTTTACAATATGATTTTAAATTGACTGCTTTAAAATAAATGTTAGAAAAATAAGTGCATGCATTTAGAATATGACATTTGAAATGTTATCTGCTATCTGTTAAAGGGTGACCTATTGATATTTTTAGTAACAGATGGCCTCTTCCTTTTAACATACTTTTAATATATATTTTACTGGTGTTTCATTTAACACACCCTAGTTCATCAGGGAAGGATGGCCCAGGGATTAAAGTGCTAACCTATATTGCAGGAGAGTTGGGTTTAATTCCCTGCCCTGTCTCTGATGCATTTTGTGACTTTGAGCAGGTCACTTAGTCTCCCTCTTAGATTTGTGCAGGGAAGGATGCTTGTTGTGAGTTCCAGCAGGATACTTGCACTCTTCAAGTCCTCTAACACTCTTCAGTTCCTCTAACACTCAAAACTAGGTTGGAGTGATGTCACAGAATGAATGAATGAATGCAAATTGCAAGTGTAGATTAATATTAAACATTATTAAAGAGCTTAATTTCACAGTTGTAAAGCTCTTATTTTCAATAACAGCCTTATGCTGTGAATAATTCTACTGTATACTATGTTTTCTAGCATATAACACCTTCAACTATAACACACACTCTAGTTTTGGAAGGCCCTAAGAAGAGGCAGGGAGAACCTTATCTTGGAGTACCAACTGTTGGGGGCTGGGCACAAGGGTTCACCTGATCTCACATGCTAGCGCTTGGTCCATGGGCTGGATCAGTCCTAGTGTGCTGAGTCTGGGCACAAGCCACTCCATATAAAGTCCTGATTTGGTGTGCATTGGAGAGGTAGGGCTCTCCATGGGTCCAGCAATTTGGGGGCTGTGGTGGAGGAACAAGTGGCAGCATTTGATTGCAGTGGCTCCCAGAGCCATGGCAGTTTGTTGCTGGTGTTCCACTTCTTCCCTCTTCTCTCTTTTCCCTGCTCCCTAATATCTGGATTCACGGCAAATCCTTCATCTTATATATAATCCGTACCCCAATTTTTCCCAGTGCTGAAAGAACAGGTTAGGGACTATTTAGAAAAGCTGGATGTGTACAAGTCTGTTGAGCTGGGTGGGATGTACCTGAGGGTGCTGCGGGAGTTTGCTGATGAGATTACAGAGTCACTGGCTTTCATCTTTGAAAATTTAAGGTGAACAGGAGAGGTCCTGGAAGATTGGAAAAGGGCAAACATAGTGCCCATATTTAAGGAAGGCAAAAGGAGGACCCAGGGAACTACAGACCAATCAGTGTAACTTTAGTCCCTGGAAAAATCATGGAGAAGATCTTCAAGGAATCCATTTCTAAGCACCTGGAGGAGAAAAAGATGATTAGCAACAGTCAGCATGGATTCACCAAGGGCTAGTCATGCTTGACCAACCTGATTGCAGTCTATGATGGATGTAGGTGGACCAGAGGATGTGGTATACCTTGATTTTTAGCAAGGCTTTTGATAAGGTCTCCCACAACATTCTTGCAGGCAAGCTAAGGAAGTACAGGCTGGATGAATGGTGGATAGAAAACTGGCTTCGGCATTAGGCTCAGAGGGTAGTAGTCAGTGTCTCAATGTCTAGTTGGCAGCCAGTATCAAGTGGAGTGCACCAGGGGTTGGTCCTGGTGCTGGTTTTGTTCAGTGTCTTCATCAGTGTCCTGGAAGATGGCATAAACCTGGAAGATGGACTCAGCAAGCTTGCAGGTGACACCAAGTTGAGGAAAGTAGTAGATGCACTGGAAGGTAGGGCTAGGATTCAGAGTGACCTAGACAGATTCGAGGATTAAGCCATAACGACTCTCATGAGGTTCAACGTATACCAAGTCCTGCACTTAAGACAGAACAATCCCATGCACCAGTACTGGCTGGGGGCTGGCTGGCTGGCTGAGAGACAGCTGAGCAGAAAAGGACCTGGGCATTACAATAGACAGTAACCTGAATATGAACCAGCAGTGTGCCCTTGTTGCCAAGTTGACTAATGGCATACTGGGCTGCATTGGTAGGTGTATTGCCAGCAGATCAAGGGAAGTGATTATTTCCCTGTATTCAACACTGGTGATTTCATAGACATTTATTTCATAGACATTAGGGCTGGAAGGGACCTCAGGAGATCATCGAGTCCAGCCCCCTGCCCAAAGGGCAGGAAGTCAGCTGGGGTCATAGGATCCCAGCAAGATAAGCATCCAATTTACTCTTGAAGGTGTTCAATGTAGGTGCTTGAACCACCTCCGCTGGCAGACTATACCAGACCTTGGGGGCTCGGACAGTAAAGAAATTCTTCCTTATGTCCAGCCTGAAAAGGTCTTGCAGGAGTTTGTGACCGTTCGACCTCGTCATCCCTTGGGGCGCTCTGGAGAACAAACGTTCCCCCAGATCCTGGTGGTCACCCCTGATAAACTTATAGGTGGCCATCAGATCACCCCTGAGCCTACGCTTTTCCAGGCTAAAGAGTCCCATGCCTCAACCTGTCATCGTAAGATCTGTTTTCCTGACCTCTGATCATGCGCGTGGCTCTCCTCTGCACTCTCTCAAGCTTCTCCACATCCTTTTTGAATTGTGGAGCCTAAAACTGGACGCAGCACTCCAGCTGCGGCCTCACTAAGGCCGAGTACAAGGGGAGAATGACGTCCCGGGATTTGCTCGAGAAGCATCTATGGATGCACGCCAGCATTTTGGTCGCTTTACTAGCCGCAGCATCGCATTGGAGGCTCATGTTCATCTCGTGGTCAACGATGACCCCCAAGTCTCTTTCTTCTGTAGTGCTATCCAACGTAGCACTGCCGAGCCTATAAGGGTGCTGCAGGTTTTTCCTCCCAAGGTGGAGAACCTTGCATTTTTCGGTGTTAAACACCATCAGGTTCTCGTCTGCCCATTTGCTGAGCTTGTCCAGGTCAGCCTGGATCACCCGCCTATCTTCTGGCGTGGATGCTTTGCCCCAAAGTTTGGTGTCATCGGCGAACTTGGCCAGTCCACTCCTGACTCCAATGTCCACATCGTTAATGAAGATGTTGAACAGTATGGGTCCCAGGACAGAGCCTTGAGGGACCCCACTGGTCACAGGGCACCACGATGAGTGACTGCCATCAATCACAACCCTCTGGGTCCGACCACGAAGCCAATTTCCCAGCCAGCAGATCGTGGTGGAGTCAAGGCCACAACTGGGCAGTTTGGCCAAGAGGTGATCATGGGATACCAGATCAAAAGCTTTTTTGAAGTCAAGATATATGACATCAACCTCTTCTCCCTTGTCCAGGTGATAGGTCACCTGGTCATAGAAGGAAATGAGATTGGTCAAACAAGACCTACCCGCAACAAACCCGTGCTGGCTATCCCTTAGGATGTTAACCTGGGCAGTCCCTCAAGGATGGCCTCCTTAATAAACTTTCCATCAATCACTAGGTCGCCAATTAGGTCGTCCCCCGTAGCTAGTACCAGGTCAAGCAGCGCTTTGCCTCTCGTTGGCCCATAGACTTCTTGAGTCAGGTAGAGGTCATCCACGCACGAGAGAAAGCTTTGCGCCCGCTTCAGATTTAGCTGAGTGATCTTCCCACAAGATGTCCGGGTAATTGAAGTCACCCATGACAACCAAGGTCCTGGAGCAAGCGGCCTCAGTCAGTCCCCGGGCAAACTCCTGGTCAAGCTCGGGACTTTGAGTGGGAGGTCTGTAGTAGACTCCCACCGTTGTGTCCCCTGTGCCGAATTCCCTACGAATTTTTACCCAGAGGGTCTCTAGCTGTCCATGCTGGTCGCAAGCATCAGCTTGCAGGGACATGTAGCTTTCCTTCACATAGAGAGCTACACCCCTGCCCCTTTTGTCAACATGATCCCTCCTGTATAGGGTATAGCCCTCTATCCCCGTGGTCCAGTCATGGGTGGAGTTCCACCAGGTCTCCGTTATCCCAATGACATCATATTTCTTTGCACTGAGCAGGAGGACGAGCTCGTCCTGCTTGTTGCCCAGGCTCCTGGCATTAGTGTACAGGCAGGCAAGTGTGCCCTTGGGGGCTCTTGCCTTGCCCACAGATTGTGTGGAGGAATCTGTAGTAGTGTGTTCAGTTTTGGGCTCCCCACTACAGAACGGATGTGGACAAATTGGAGAGAGTCCAATGGAGGGTAGCAAAAATGATGAGGGGCCTGGGGCACAGTTTGGTGACTAGTACCTCTTGGGTCTGGTGGGCACCCGTGGTCCCCCTGCAACCAGTTGCTGTGCCGGGGGCATGGGGAGGGGACCCTGTGTTCCTGTGGAATGCTCCATCCACCCCACCGTCTCAGCGTTCAGAAGCTGCGCCTGGTAGCTCGAGGTTATGTAGAAAAAACATTTAAGTTGTGTCTGTGGCCGAATCACTGATTCTCTGAATCACCATTGAATCTTCAGATTCAGCCAAATCAAATAGGGACAGTGATCTGAATCAATGACTCGAATTAATGACTTGAATCACTGCCCCTTGAATCAGACCGAATTGGAATTGAGTATGGCCTGCTTCACAAACCCCTATTGGCTAGACAAAGCTTTGGCTGGGTTGATCTATTCGGGGATGGTTCTGCTTTGAGCATGGGGTTGGACTCAGTGGTTCTGAACCTTTTTTGTACCAGGACTCATTTGTAAACATTGATAGTCAGGCCCAACCCAGTGACTGTTACCCTCGACCCTGTTCCCCCAGGCCTTGGTCCCACAGTGTGTGGGGCAGGGAAGGGCCCTAACCAGTCCAAAACAGCCTTTTGCAGCCTGCAAGGGAAAAGTCACAGCTGTGTTTTTTCTTTTTAAAGGAGAATCCATTTTAAAAGTTTGTTCACAACCTTTCATATATTCTTGTGACCCACTTTGGGGTTACAATCCACAGGTTGAGAAACACTGGAGTAGATGACCTCCTGAGGTCCCTTCCAATCCTAAATTTCTGTGACTCTGACTCTGCATTATTGGCACGAGGTCACAGCAAACAGTTGCAAAGCCCTTGGGATTTCCAGTTTTGGGTAACTGACCAAATTAGGAGGCCCAGTAAATAACCAAAGTGAGATGTGTGCATGTGATGGGTTTGTTGGAACAAAGGAATATGCTGACAGGACAGAGCATGGAATGTATAATGACCACAGAGAGACCAATCAGTAACGCTCAGAGATGAAGAGTCATCAGAGAGGACAAAGGATACAAACGGAGGGATTTCAGAGCAGCAAAGGGTTCCATAAGGGGGAATCCAAGGTCACCATGGCCTGAGGGTATACCACCATCCCATCTCACCCACGCGCTAGTTGTGGTTCGGGTCTTGCCCCTCGACCTCCAGGCCGATGATATTTGATATTCAAGAGAGAATCACAGGGTGAAGATCATGTACTGGCCAGACGTAGCTGTCCCCTGTGACAGCTTAGGACTGGTAGATCTAGAATTCTTTGCATTATTCTCATCTGCCATCACTGCATCAATAAAATTTGCCTGTTATCGAATGGAGAGTCATTGTCAGTCTGAGGGTTTGGGTCCATGTGGAACAAGGTATCTAGGTCATAAATCCAGTGCCAACAATTTATATCTAATTTACATTTTATTTTAAAATTCAAGGATGGTGGGCCTTGTACAGTGTTTTCTGCTAACCATGGTAGATTTCTTAGTATGACTTTTTCAAAGTCACCATTCTGCTGTCAAGACAGAAATGATGCCATATTCTGCAATTGAAAAAAAGTTAACTGGGTGACTTTTTTTCATGCTGCCTGAGCAGTCAGTTCTTGTATTGTTAGATCTTTGTTTTGCACAATGTGAGATTTGTTTTTAATATACTTTTTAAATGTGAAAGCTAACTGCTTAGGGCATAAGCTACAATTCTTCGATTAGTAGCTTAACCAGAATATCCCAGTTCAGCATGATTTATAAAATGTAAAGTTGCAACAACTTTTAAATTTTATTGTAGGATATTTATTTTGAAACATTATTTGCTAGGCTGACAAAACACTTGCATATACAAGAATAGTTGTTATTTTACTGAGAATGACACTGTGCCAAGACCAGGATTTTTGCTATAGTGTAACATCTTGTTAACTCATGTTTAAAATGTTAGAAAAGGTGAACGTATACAAGTCTATGGGGTCAGATGGAATGCACCTGAGGGAATTGGCTGATGTGATTTCAGAGCCACACTGGACATTATTTTTGAAAACTCATAATGATTTGGGGAGGTCCCAGAGGGCTGGAAAAGAGCAAATATAGTGCCCATCTTTTTCAAAAAAAAAAAAAAGGGGGGGGGAGGGGGGGGAAGGAGGATCCAGGGAACTGCAGACAAATCAGCTGACCTGTCCCCCTGGGAAAACCATGGATCAGGTCCTCAAGGAATCCATTTTTAAGCATTTGGAGGAAAAGAAAGTAATTAGGAAAAGTCAGCATGGATTCAGCAAGGACGAGTCATGCCTAACCAGTCTGATTGCCATCTATGATAACTGGCTCTGTGGATGCGACAGGGGACCAGTGGATGTGATATACCTAGACTTCAGCAAGGCTTTTCATATAGTCTCCCATGACGTTCTTGCAAGCAAGCTAAGAAAGTACAGGTTGTAAGGTGGATAGAAAACTGGCTGGCTCATTGGGCTCAAAGGGTAGCAGTCAGTGGCTCAATATCCAGGGGGCAGCTGGTATCAAGTGGTGTGCCCCAGGGTCCTGTTCAGTATTTTCATCAGTGACCTGAAAGGGGATGGAGTGCATCCTCACAAAGTTTGCAGATGACACCAACCTGCGGGAGTAGTAGATATGCTGGAGGCTAGGGCTGGTATTTATAGACACCTCAGCAACTTGGAGGATTGGACTAAAAGAAATCTCATGAGGTTCAATAAGGAGAAGTGTAAAGTCCTGCACTTAAGAATGAAGAATCCGATGTACCAGTACAGATTGGCGACTGACTGGCTAAGCAGCAGCTCTGCAGAAAAGGACCTGGGGGTTAGATAGGAAAATAAGTTGAATATGAGCCAATGTGTGCCCTTGTTTTAAAGCCTGAAACTAAGTATGTGTAAAATGGTGCACAGGAAGGTTGAGTTGTAAATCAGAACCAAATGTCTTTGGTACAGCTGGCAAAATATGAAGAGTTAGCATTCCATTTTAAAATTTTGCATTCACAGATGTGTATTCATTTCTTCAGTACACCCAAGCTGGAGAAGTCTCAAATCCAAGAATACCGTTCTGCTCCAGTGTCCCAACCAGTTGCACTTTTCTGTACATGTTTGTTAGTGGAAATACCTAGATCGATCGGTGTCTGTCTGTCTGTCTGTCTGTCTGTCTGTCTGTCTGTCTGTCTGTCTGTCTGTCTGTCTGTCTGTCTGTCTGTCTGTCTGTCTGTCTGTCTGTGAATTTATATTGCTTCCTGCTGCTAAATCTGCTGATACCTTTTTCTGGGGCTTGGGAATATTGGAATTTGGGAGTAGATCGGATCCTGAAGCCCTTTAGAAGTATTTCCCCCTGAGAGTTTTCTTAATCTGAACAGTAAAAAACTGTTTGGATCTTGCCCTGATTCATCTAAATTATCACTGACAGGTTAGGCCTAAACTAGTTTCAAGGTTTGCATCCTGTGCTCAAAACTTTATTTTGAACCAGAATGAGGAACCTTCCATGATTTTAAATGTTTGTCCAAGCCCTAAATCTATTGTATTTTACAGGATGACTCATGGACGGTGTTGGAGAGGGACAAGTGAATAGGCATAATTTGTTTAGCTCTGCAAACTGAACAGAATAAGAATAGATTTGTCATCTGATTCAGATTTTTTTTGACACATCTTTCAGAAGTAACACATTTCCAAAATGCAAGCTGGCTACCCAAACTTCATGATATCTCAAGGATGCAAATGCGATTTTTTTTTTCCGTAAATATAAAACAGGTTTTGGTTTGTATGTCACTTGCCAGTTGATCAGTAATTGGACATGACACTGATATTACTTAATATATGAACTTCGTGCCAAAAAGTAGGAGTATGCCAATGGAACATGCTAATGAAACTGTTTTGGGGGGCATTTTCAATACCAAGAACTATCAGGATATTGTATAGGAAGAACTGGATGACCTTGAAACCATTTACAGTACGCAGCTGACCCAAGCAGGATGCGGGGCCCCAGCCCCGGGAAGCAGCCACCACCATTGGTAGCGCAGGGCCCAGGGTGGTTGACCTGATTCGTGCCCCCTAGGAATGACCCTGACAGTAGACATGGGGAAATATTAATGCTATTGTATGAAGTTATGAAAACTTTTATGGAATACTGTTCTGGTCACCCATGTTTGAGAAATGTGTGGGTCCAGCCTGCTTGGCCTGTATGTGTGCTGGTCCAGCCTACTTGGTCTGTCCTTGCAGGGAGCTGGGGCCAGGCAGGAGGGGGCTGCTGGGCTTCCCCAGGTTTTGTCAGGGCAAGTGTGGATGGGAAGGTGTGGGAGGCAGATGGGTTTGGAGTGGCTCTTGAGGGGAATGTCAGGGTGCAGGCTGAGACAGGAACTCCCTTGTCATTTTAGGGGTGGTTGGTAGGGCTGTGCGAGTCGGTAGCGATCTGATCCAGAGCTCTGGATCGGTTTGCTACTTTGGAGATCCGGCTATAGGCTATAATGGGGAATCAATGAAATGTCTATAACTTTGTTGTTTTATCTCCGATTTGTAGGGGTGGTAGCCTCTGCCGAGTGCATGAAACTTGCCAAGTTTCAAGAAGATAGGTGCAGGGGTTTGGGGAGAACTGCACCCCAAATTCATGAAAGCAAAACTCCTGTCGTGTCTACGTGTTACACCACAGGGGGCTGAAAACTGCAGGGGTTATAGTCCCTGGTGAGGCCACAAAGCCTGCCAAGTTTCAAGAAGATTGGTGCAGGGGTTTGAAGGAAACTGTACCCCAAGCTGCTGATGGGCAAAACTTGTGATGTGGGTAGCTGCTTGGGCAACTGCGTCTGTCTTGGGGCACGGGGGGTGAAATCTAGTGCAGGCCTGGGTGCTTGGCTCTGCCAAGCCATGAAGCCTGCCAGCTGTGTGCGTCTTGCTGGGGGAGTCTGTCGTCTAGGGCTCTGCACCCCAAGCCTCTGACAGGCAAAACTCATGATGTGAGTGGGTGACATCGTGTGTGTGTGTGTGTGTTTAAGGTGCGCCCCTCCTGGCACTGGGACCTCTGCACAACATTGCAGTGTGCCCCAGTGAGGCCGCCTCCTCCCCGACAGCCTCATGCCCGGTTCTCCACTTCACATGACAACAGGTAAAATAACTTAGCTGGCTCAACACCAGTAGCATCAGCAGACGCATCAAAGGTACCCAAATGGAACTGCTGCGGGTGAGCTCAGCCTGCCCAACAAGCTACCCCTGTACCATGCGGTTCATGGCAACCATGATCTCCCTTGCTGTTCTTCCATCCAGGACCAACTGCAAGTACTTCCTCATCCTGATGAAGGGGTTTTCAGTCCTAAAGCTGGCATCCCGAGTACCTAAGCTGAGCTCACTGGGAGCCTCACAACTGCACTGCAACCAGCAAGCGTCAGGACTGTCAAAGACATGACAGGTCTGAGCGTTCTCCAGCCAGGACTTTGTGTGTGTATGCATTAGCTGGAGGTTATGGCACCTCCTACCTGCCTTTCACCAGGGGATCATTGGAAGCAGTCCCACCAGGCTTCCCTACCCCGACAGCGTGCAGTTTTAGTGGTAATGCCCAGGACCTGGGGTCTCCTCCTTCCCAATAGCCCCAATCCTATATCTCCAAGTTTGTTCTGGCAGGGAAATGAGCTCAGCCGGGACATGTTCTTCCCCTGCTGGCTGGTGATGCAGTTAGTGCCCTGTCCAGCTGAGAGTGAGGAGTTACTCAACTTTTAAAAAACCCAAAAAAGGAAATGGGTGCAGACAGAGTGAGGAGGGTGGTGCTCAGTCCGTCTGCAGGTGCAGCTTGGGGAACCCCAGCAGCGGGAGGTTCACCTTTTAGGAATGCCAGCTGCTCCACCAACATAGGATCCAAGTAGGTGGAGTGGGGTGTCACAACAGGCCCAGCAAGGCTGAATACCCTCTCGTGAGGAACACTGTTCTGTGGACAGGACAGGTGTTGCCAGGCAACCGCGGCCAGATTCTGCCACATCTGGCTGCAGCTTGCCCGGTAGGCCAACGGGTTGCAGTGCAGTGGGCTTCACATCCTCAGTGAGATAGGTAGCCACCAAAGCCTCGAAAGTGGGATCTCCCTCTTCTACATCCCTATGCCTCTGCACTTCAGCCTCCCTGACTGTTCACCAGCACCTGCATTCAGTGATCAAGGGTTTTGGGGCTGCCAGTGAACATGCTCCCCTTCACCCTTAGGTCACACATGCCCACTATCACATGGACCATACTGGACTGCAAGAGATCCAGTGTCTCCTGATACCCGCCTTCAGCCACCTCACTAGTGCCTGCACATCTGGTGACAGTGGCCTGCCCCAGCCAGGAACATTGATCCCCTGGAACTTCTCCATTTGGTTCTCCGGTTCCCTTGCTAGGGGGCATCGCCAGTGCTAAAGGTCTCAGCCTTGAGGAAGGCCTGGAGGACCACCAAGATCTGGGAGATGGTACCCCACTCGGCTCTCTTCAGGGGGCCACTGATCCCAGTCTCCTCAAGCAAGGCCGTCTCTCGGATGGCCTTCTGTTGCTCCAAAGGTTGGTGGAGCTTTCAGGTATGTGGAGTTCCATCGAGTCTCCACATCCTGCATGATTTTGTGCTGCAGGATGCTCAGCTCTGCCTATTTCTCCCTCAGCATCTTGACGCCCTTTATGCTGCGGTGGAAGCAGCTTGCCACCTTCCTGCATTTTGAAATCAGCTGGCTTGTAGCAGTACTGGTGGCAGTGCCATCACCAGCAGCCCTGTCCCCCTCCAAGGCATCCCTCACTGTTAGGTGCAGCCTGTGTGTCACACAGTGGATGCCAGCAAAGTTGGCATCGCAGATAGCCTTCACCATTATGTCCCCATTATCAGTGACTCATGAACCTGCGGGTGAGCTCGGCCTGCCCAATAAGCTACCCCTGCACCATGCAGTTCATGGCCACCATGATCTCCCTTGCTGTGTGGGACACATCCAGCACCTCGGCTTGCAGTAGAGCCCACTGATGGCCTGAGTCATCACACTAGTGCCCTGTGAGAGAGAGGTAGATATGATCTCCACCCTGGCTGCTCCAGATGTCAGAGGTGAAGTGCAAGGCTACCTGCGCCCCTGCTTTACGCAGCTCCTCCCTCAAGTACTCCCTGCATGCCTCATACAGGGAGGGCATCACCATCCTGCTAAAGCTGGTACGTGTAGGCATTTTGTAAAATGGGGCCAGAAGTGCTACGAACCGCGTGAACCCTGGCTGCTCAACTAGGGAGAAGGGCTGCCTATCCAGTGCAAGCATCTCCCCAGTGCTCTGGGTGATCTTGCTCGCCTTGGGAATGCGCCCCCCTTTCTGTCCACCTTTCCCCCACTGGTCCAGGTTGGCCTGCCTCTGCTTTGGGGGGGGAAGGGGACTTTGGAGCAAGCGGGGGACTTCCCCTTCAGCACACTTGCACTGGTGCCAGGCTGAGCAGAAAGAAGGGCAAAGGGGTGGTGCCTCCTCAGATGCAGCAGTATCACTGTGGTGGGAAGTGTCTCACATCCTTGCCACAGCTCATGTGCCTTCGGCAGTGCTGGCAGATGGTAAACCTGGGATCATCTGCCACCTCAAAATGATCCCACACTACACTACTCCCCCAGTTCTGGGTTGAGGGTGAGGATCCTGCCTTTTCCCCCTTCTCAGCAGGCTGAGGCTCAACAGGAGGAACTGCCTCAGCTGAGCCACTTGCCTCCACAACCTCAGCCTCCTCTGAGGTGCTGCTTTCCGGAGGAGACCTGGGTCTAGGGGAAACTTGAGGGGTGTGGAGCACAAACTGATTTCCCCCTCAGTCCCCAAATAGTTTGGGCCAGCATGCTCAGTATTCCTGGTTCCAGCTCCAGTAGTGGGAGACTCACGCTGAGAGCTGAAATTGGGGTGGAGGAGACAGTGATTCCACTGCTGGTGTGCACTTCTGGACTGAGTGGTGGTGGTGCAGGTGCAGGGACATCAGGTGCGGACACTGCTCCCACCTCCTGGCTCCCACTGGCAGCACCTATGGCTGCTTGGGAATAGAATTGCGTCTGTGTTTGGGAGGCGGGGGGCTTGCAGGTCTAGCTCTCCCCCTACCCCGACTTCCCCCCTCCCCTTGCCAGAAGACCTGGCACCTGCCTTTCCAGCACGCTTCATATTGATCTTTCCTGTGCTGCAAAAGGTCTGTGAATGTGTGTAAATCCTTTTGTGTTGTGTGTTTTATTCCCTCTTTTGCATGTGTGTACTGGCCTCTTTGATTGTTTGCTTCAGTATTAAGGGTTATGTAAAAATTGTGTGCTGTCTGTCTTCTATGAATATCTGATATTTCTCTATATTGTCTGTGTATCTCTGTGTGTGCATGCAAGCAATCTGTGCCTTCCTGCACAGTGATTAATCACACTGGCAGGGAAAACGCACTTTTCTTTTTTCCAAGTTTCCAAAAAAAAAAAAAAAGCAAATCTAAATTCAAAGAAATAAATTGAATAGTAATAATATTATTAATAGTAATAATACTAATAATAATTGACTGGAATAGCTAAGCTAAGATAAATCCTACCCGCTCCTTTGTAATGAGAAAAAGGAGCAAGCACGTTCAACTAGTACTGAACCAGGAAGCTACAATGTCTCAGTCTGTGTTCCTCTGTTTCACAGTTGCTGACAGGGAACAAGCTGGGAAAACATACTGCATGCCTCCAAACAGAGGCTTTTATGCTTTTTCTAGTCCCACCCCACAGACGTTGCCATTGGAAAGGCAGCCAGGAAGAAATTCTTCTCACTGGCCACCTGCAGATGTCGGTCTGGGAAGTATTTTTCCCATTCCTTTTATTACTGCTTTTTCTGTGTTTATAAACAATTGCCACTTTAATTTCATGGGCAACACTCCAGATATTAAAAATACAGTTGTCTGATAATACTCTCTTACTCTATATGTATTCTTTACTTCAGTGGCTATTTTGTTAGAGACTTAGACGTGCTGGTTCTCAGCTATTAATGGGATAAAACAAGATTTAAATGTCAGCATTGTTTTAATTATTTTCACAGCTGGTCAAAGCCACTAAGAAAGAGGGGATAATTGTGTTATCTGAGTGACTTTTCACTTTGAATACCATGATATCATGCAGTTTAGAAGTGTCATCACAACTGCTTTTACAGTCAAAATGCTGAGCAGAGGAATCAATACTGCAGAACCCAAATGACTGTCATCTTGACCACCTCCCACCCCTGGGAGGTACATTCTTTGCTTATGGTTTCTTGTGTACTTCATGTGTTTGAGTCGGATAGAACAGACAGCTTTCCTAGAGCCTGAAAATCCCTTGACTTCGCCTGAACCGAGTATATAAATAAATAGATTTTGATCAACACAGTCTGACTTTTGGCTGTTCACAAAACCAAGTTAAGATTTAATGAGTGCACATAGCAGTGATGCTTTAAACAAAGCTTATCAATAGCTGCACAATGCAGATTTCATCCACATTTTATGGCAAAGACTTTGTTGTTTTATCTCCGATTTGCAGGGGTGGTAGCCTCTGCCGAGTGCATGAAACTTGCCAAGTTTCAAGAAGATAGGTGCAGGGGTTTGGGGAGAACTGCACCCCAAATTCATGAAAGCAAAACTCCAGATGAGCCAGATTGTCATTGCTGCTAAACACATTTACAATATAATAATTCTTTCACATAGCAAATACTGCTTCCAACTCTAGTATTTTGAGGTCCTTTCATTATACATATTTGCATGACATTGTTAATAGCTTCTGTGTATGCACTTTACATTAGTAGCAGCTGACTTAAGGCTGATTAAAACTTTTTGGTCATCTGTCTTTTTAAACAGTCTAATCTGTTAACTATATGTAACAATTATTAGGAATTGCTTTAGCATTTTGTAATAGATGTAGAAAATGTCTTTTTTGCTCTTTTTTTGTTTTAATTAAGAATATTTTAAAATAGACAAATGAAAAATTAGCTGTAATTCAACTTGGCAGTGATAGACAGTCCTGCTGTTGTGCTTTTGGTTTTGAGTGACATCTTGTTATTTGTGTTGGCATTAATGCATTGGGACTCAAAAGCACTGGCTCAGTCACTATGAAAGCTGTTGGCTTGGGGTCACTGCAACTTTACTTCAAAAGCATTGCCTATGATATGTGTTTTGTCTTGTGAAAATAACATTCAGCTGTAGGCCTTAATTAAATTAACAGATTATCATGACTGTTACCAAAATAGAAATGCATATTCTTTTACCCACAGGAAGATGCAGTCCTTTCCCTACAGGATTTCTAGTATATTTTGACTCTCAATATGAAGAGTGGCTGTCCACATTGTAGTCTAATGTCTTTACTTGTCTTATAAATCTATACTGTGTTGTCTAACATGCGCTTATGCTTTCTTATTAGAACTAGTGAACATTTTCTAATGGCATAGTTTTTTATTTGAACTGTGGTTTTATATTAATCAGATGTATCACAGAAATGTGATGTTTTTGTCAATTTTCTAGGAAATGATCACAATGTGTAGGCGAGGTTAAAGTATTTAATTCTGACTTCTATCGTAACTGTAGAAGTAATTTTCTGTTACCTGTATATTGTCTTTTTGCCAAATGTACTTTTGACAGTTTGGGTTCTATGAAAATAATCCTAATAAGTGCATTAACACTTCATTAAAATTGTTGCAGAAACTTTCTAAGAAAAATGAGTTCTTGCTGTGTCATTGCTGTGACAGTCTCTTAAAAACTTTCCATGCTGAATGTGTGCATCCCAAAACTATATTTATACTATTTCAATATCTGAAAGTTCATGCTTTATAGAATAAACCATTTATAATATTTGTCTTGAAGTTTAAGGTACATATCTTTAGATTTGTTGATGGGAGTAGAATATAACCATTTAGAGAAGGCTTTACTATCTAGAAAGAATAAACGTTGCCTATAAATCTGCTTTTGTAGTCTTAATTTATGCATTCAACTATTTTCCTATTTCTCTTGAATTTTTAGTTACAGCATGAGAAGGCTGAACTGGAGCAGCATTTGGAACAGGAACAAGAGTTTCAAGTAAACAAACTAATGAAGAAAATTAAAAAACTGGAAAATGATACTATTTCTAAGCAACTCACTTTGGAGCAGGTGAGTCATAGAATCATAAAAATTAAGGATTGGAAGGGACCTCGAAAGATCGAGTCCAACCCCCTTGCTCTGGGCGGGAATACTGCTAGGATCAAATGATCCCAGCAAGGTGTCTGTCCAGACTCCTCTTGAAGACTTCCAAGGTTAGGACTTCACCACCTCTTCGGAAAATCTGTTCCAGATTCTGGTCACCCTTACCATAAAGAAGTTTTTCCTTGCATCCAACCTGAAAACCAGCCTCTAACAGTTTATTGCCATTGCTCCTTGTCTTCCCCTGGGGTGCCCTAATGAACAGTTTTTCTCCTAGCTCCCAACATTCACCCCTTACATACTTATAGACAGCCACCAAATCCCCCCCTCAGTCCTCTCTTTCCTAAGCTGAGTAGTCCCAGATCCCTTAGTCATTCCTCATAAGGTTTGTCCTGCAGGCCCTTAATCATTCTTGTGCCCCTTCTCTGGACCCTTTCAAGATTCTCCACATCTTCTTTGAAGTGCAATGCCCAGACCTGGACACAGTACTCTGGGTGGGGTTTCACCAACACCAAGTAGAAAGGAAGTATCACTTCCTTATCCCTGCTCACGACCCATTGGCTAATGCATCCCAATATGCTATTAGCTCTGTTGACTGCAGTGTCGCACTGGTGGCTTATGTTCATCCTATGATTAACCATAAGCCCAAGGTCCCATTCAGCAATTGTGATGGCCAGGACATATTGATGTTGCTGGCTTCCTTTCCCCAAATGAAGCACTCTGCATTTATCCTTATTGAACTACATCCAGTTCCACTCTGCCCAGCTTTCCAGCTTGTCTAGGTCTTCTTGGATCCATTTCCTATCCCCTAATGTGACTGCTTTTCCCCATAACTTAGTATTGTTTGCAGATTTGGCCAGCGTGCTTTCCACATCCCCATCTAAATTGTTAATAAAGATGTTGAACAGCATGAGGCCAAAAACTGAACTCTGCAGGACACCACTTCTCACCTCCCTCCAGGAAGATAGACCTGTCCATTAGCCATTTCCCAACCTACCTGACCATGGACTCTGCCAGCCCACCATCCCCCTGATTTTGTTATAAGAGCATCGTGGGAGACCATATCATATTCATTTCCTGTTCTTTGAAATATGTTCCTCACTAGAAACGGCTGGAAAGAAATAGCCAGTGGATTCTAGTCTGAGGTGATTGCAATAAATTGTGCCTCAGTATGTAATGGTATAAAATAGTTTGGCTTGGGGGATTTTGGCATTGCTACGACCATTTTTAACTTTTAGGACACCTGTATGTCTATGTGAGAGTTCTTACAAATCTTTCAGATGGAGTATAAATATTAATAGCTCGAGTTTTGAACCACTACAAATATTAAGTTTATTCATTATTACGGGTTTCACTGGGTCACACTTAACCCAGTCCCATCGTTAACCATGAACATTTCAGTGGCAGCCATAGTGTGGCAGTTAAACTAACCAGTGTGATCTAGTTGCGCTGCTGCTCACCCTTTAATGACAGCTTTGCTCAGTGCTGGAGCTCTCATTTGTCAAGCCATTCATCTACTGGCTGAATGCAAGTCTGGAGGCAGGCAGTGTCCAGCTCCATAGTTCCAGCCACTAGATGCCAATAAAGAACATTAAGATAATTAGTTAACTAGATGTCAGCCCCTAAGCTCTGTATGTCTTGGTACACAGTTACGTTGGGGAATATTGCCTGTTAGCTTATCCACCCCCTCAGCAGTTATAAATGTGGGAAATACAAATGTAAGGGAAAAATGCAATGAATGCAAGAAAAAAGTTGGTGATGAGAGGTTACACTGGACTTTTACACCCCAGCCCATGATTTCCAAATCCTCTTGCCTAATTGTGGTACTCCAGCTCGCTCATCTTGCTTGGTTTTCTGTTTCCTGGGGAGAGAGACATGAGGATGCCCTCTATTGAAGTCTGGATTATTTAAACCTCTCTGAATCCTAGAGAACATGAGAGAGAAAGTATTAAAGAAGGCAGGGAGAGAAGGGATAGGATTAACAATTCCTGAAGTATAGATAAATGAGAACCAGTCTCCTCTCTCTCCATCAGGGACACCCAAGAGGAAGCTATGACTATAGCTCCACACAAATGCAACATTTGAAGCACTCCAAAGTACGAGTAGACAGAAAGTGCTCTAAAAATAACCCTGAAATAACTTTCTTTTAAAGTGCTTCAAAATGCAGTGATTCCTATTGTGTGCCCCCACTCTAGAATGTTTCAGACAGCTGCTTGGTCCTTCAGTATCCCCGCTTCCAACGCACACTCTCCTGTTGTGCTCAGTCATCTCTTGGGACTCACTAGTGACATACTTTTGTGTGCTTCTGGTTTCCCAGCAGGGTAGGTGAGAAGGGAGCAGTGCTTCAGTGTCCTTGTCAGTCTCCAAAGACAGAAATCCGTGCATGCCTTTTCACCTCCCAAACTGGACAACTGGAAGTTGAGTACACAGGAGAACAGTCATTGACTTCCTGCCCTGTACTTTCCCCACTGGCCCCATGGTGGGATGGGGAACAGAGTTGCCATCTGGTTGGGACAGCACACTGCTACATGCAGTTGTAACTATTTGTGGGAGATGGTGGGAGGCTGCACATCTGTATGCAGCTGAAACACTCCAGTTTTTTAAATGTTTCAAAGAAAAGCAAAGTGCTTCAAAGTTAAACTTGTCCGTGGCCTATTACTGCTTTGGCTTCTAAGCCCATATGTGGTCAGGTAGGGGAGCAAGAGGAAGTTTGTTGCTGCCCTTAATGGCATGAAGACACTGTCTTTTTTTTGATGGATGTTATCATCACATGATACAGTGGTTTAGCTCTGCTTTGTGTAGGCAGTAATTATCAGGGCTGGAGAACCTCCTTGTTTCATTCTGAATTTTTTTTTTCAAGTATTCAGGGCTAAAGTAATATCTACTTTTAATAACTTCTATTATAAACACTCTAGTTAAAAATGAAATGCTTCATTGTTTACTGTTGAAAATGGAAATAACTTTGTAGTATATTGAAAATTGTGAATTTTTAACACATTCAGGCCAGAATTTTCAAGCCCGTATGTAGCAACCTAATTTTGGAATGTAGTAAATGCATTGAGTGACTTAGTGCAAATCCCATGAATTTCAAAAGTAAATCCTGGTGGAAGAGTATAGCTTTTTTTAAAGCGTCTATGTGGGGTGGGGGGTAGTATTTATACACTTTGGTTTCTTTTGCACTTTAAGTATGTAAAATACTGATATGTGCCAGATGTTTGTTTTGTTTTCTGCTGTCACTTTTAAATGTGTCATGTTTTTGAGAAATAGAAACCCAAAAAGATGTAGCTGGCAAAGATCAAGATAACCAATTTGGAAATTAATGTTTCTTAGCCACAAGGTGGAGATGGCTGTTTATGAGAACTTTAGGGTAGGAAAATAAACTAATATTATGCTGTTTTAGAGTCTTTGAAATACCAGTGCAAACAAAGTCTATATTAATTTCCATTTATTTTGTTAATTGTTAAAAGTGTTAAACACAAATTGTAATGCATTTAAATACCAACAAGTAGGTTTAGTAGCATGTTCATAAAACAGGGACATTTAAAAGTTAAAATACCTGCGAGGTTTTTTTGTATTTTTAAATTCCTGGCAACATGCACTAAATTTAATGTCTGCAAAGACTGTTTTGACAGTCCATTATCAACAGAAACAGAACAGCAGCAGAGTGGCAGAAACATTACTCATGCCTATTATTGTTACATTATTGCTTAGATGTCCTACCTGAGGCTGGAACCCTCCCTTTCCCCCAGGCTGGAGCAGTGATTC
This sequence comes from Crocodylus siamensis, assembly GCF_052110815.1. Lineage (NCBI taxonomy): Eukaryota > Metazoa > Chordata > Crocodylia > Crocodylidae > Crocodylus > Crocodylus siamensis. Next base: position 45,914,193 of record NC_143401.1, on the reverse strand, counting down.
ATCACCAGGGTGCCACAGCTTTGTAACCTAAAACACACATCTGGGTTCTTTTCCTGGGTAACCCACCAGTGTGCATTATGACTGAGAAAATCACTTAATCTGTGTTTCTCAGTTGAAAAACAGGGATATTTATTTACAGATGTCATAAATATTAGCAGATATTTGTTTGATTTAATCAGTTTTATTTTACAAAGTATTGAACTCTTCTAGCCTATATACTGCTTTTCTCTTCACAACACTGCTGCCAGCAAATTGAACCATTAACGTTTTCATAGTTGTGCGTGTTTGATTTGTAGTGAATTTGCACTAAAAATTGACTACTGATCACCATCTCTAAAATTTTGATGTCCAGTATTTTTCCTGCTTCCTGGTAGCTAAGATTTCAGTTGATATTTCTTCACACAGTAAATAAGCATGGAATGTTAAACTTTTGTATTTTAAAAGCTGATTGATAACAAACTATGTAGCCAGGGGCTAGCAATGTTTTTGGGCAGAGTATCAAACACCCACGCAACCTCGACTTTTAAGATGGTGGCATGCCAGGGCTGGACAATGAGGGAGCTGTGAGGGGCCTGATTATTTGTTCTGGCAGTGCAGCCCCAGCTCCTTTCTCACCCTTCACCCGCAGGCACACATGCATGTGCTGCCAGCAACGAGCTGGGCTGACACTCTGTGGATCCTGGTGCAGCTGCTTGCAGCCTATTGACTGCCTACTACAGCCAGCCTAGACTCTGGGCAGTCCCCTGCCGCTTGCCACAGAGCCTGGGTTGCTCTCATCAGGTGCTAGGGAGGCTGGAAGCAGCTGCATCTGGGTCCATGGAGCCCTGGCCCGGTTTGTTGCTGGCAGTGGGGAGACATACACCTTGGGGTGGACAGGGAAGGGCCAGGACTGCACTGCTATAACTAGGATCGGGCTCCTTGTGGCTCCCCACTGTCTGCCCGAGTTGTGTGTGCCAAGCAAATGCCTTTGCATACCACATTCTGGCATGCATGCCGGGGTTTGCCTGTCTCTGGTATATTTCATAGATTTCATAGACATTAGGGCTGGAAGGGACCTTGGGAGATCATCGAGTCCAGCCCCCTGCCCAAAGGGCAGGAAGTCAGCTGGGGTCATAGGATCCCAGCAAGATAAGCATCCAATTTACTCTTGAAGGTGTTCAATGTAGGTGCTTGAACCACCTCCACTGGCAGACTGTTCCAGACCTTGGGGGCTCGGACAGTAAAGAAATTCTTCCTTATGTCCAGCCTGAAACGGTCTTGCAGGAGTTTGTGACCGTTCGACCTCGTCATCCCATGGGGCGCTCTGGTGAACAGACGTTCCCCCAGATCCTGGTGGTCACCCCTGATAAACTTATAGGAGGCCATCAGATCACCCCTGAGCCTACGCTTTTCCAGGCTAAAGAGTCCCATGGCTCTCAGCCTGTCATCGTAAGATCTGTTTTCCTGACCTCTGATCATGCGCGTGGCTCTCCTCTGCACTCTCTCAAGCTTCTCCACATCCTTTTTGAATTGTGGAGCCCAAAACTGGACGCAGCACTCCAGCTGCGGCCTCACTAAGGCCGAGTACAAGGGGAGAATGACGTCCCGGGATTTGCTCGAGAACCATCTATGGATGCACGCCAGCATTTTGGTCACTTTACTAGCCGCAGCATCGCATTGGAGGCTCATGTTCATCTTGTGGTCAATGATGACCCCCAAGTCTTTTTCTTCTGTAGTGCTAACCAACGTAGCACTGCCGAGCCTATAAGGGTGCTGCAGGTTTTTCCTTCCAAGGTGGAGAACCTTGCATTTTTCGGTGTTAAAACACCATCAGGTTCTCGTCTGCCCATTTGCTGAGCTTGTCCAGGTCAGCCTGGATCACCTGCCTATCTTCTGGCGTGGATGCTTTGCCCCAAAGTTTGGTGTCATTGACGAACTTGGCCAGTCCACTCCTGACTCCAATGTCCACATCGTTAATGAAGATGTTGAACAGTATGGGTCCAAGGACAGAGCCTTGAGGGACCCCACTGGTCACAGGGCACCACGATGAGTGACTGCCATCAATCACAACTCTCTGGGTCCGACCACAAAGCCAATTTCCCAGCCAGCGGATCGTGGTGGAGCCAAAGCCACAACCGGCCAGTTTGGCCAAGAGGTGATCATGGGATACCAGATCAAAAGCTTTTTTGAAGTCAAGATATATGACATCAATCTCTTCTCCCTTGTCCAGGTGATAGGTTACCTGGTCATAGAAGGAAATGAGATTGGTCAAACAAGACCTACCCGCAACAAACCCGTGCTGGCTGTCCCTTAGAATGTTAGCCTGGGCCAGTCCCTCAAGGATGGCCTCCTTAATAAACTTTTCTAAGATCTTCCCCAGGATAGAAGTCAGGCTAATGGGCCTGTAGTTAGCCGGATCCACTCTCCTCCCTTTTTTGAAGATCGGCACCACATTGGCCTTCTTCCAGTCTTCGGGCACTACACCAGAGCGCCAGGAGTTTTCAAAGATCCATGCCAGGGGCTGGGCTATGACGCTCGCCAGCTCCTTGAGTACCCTGGGATGCAGATTGTCAGGGCCAGCTGACTTGAAGGTATCCAGCTTCTCAAGGTGTTCCTTCACGAGGTCAGCATTGATGGAGGGTAGGGGATCCCCCTCACCCAGATTTCCCTGTCCCATAGCAGGCATGGGCATCCCGTGTGACTGATGAAAGACTGACACAAAGTACCTATTTAATAGGTTGGCTTTTTCCTGGGTGTCAGTTGTCAGTTGCCCCATCTGGTTTAGCAGGGGTCCAGCATTGCCCTTGCTTTTCCTCCGGCTCCCCACATATCTGAAAAAGGACTTTTTGTTGTCCTTGATGCCTGAAGCTAGCTGGAGTTCAGTTGCAGCCTTGGCTTTCCTGGTTTGCTCCCTGCAGGACCGGACCAGCGCGGAGTAATCCTCCTTGGAGGTGAATCCCGTCCTCCATCCTTTGTAGGCTTTCCTTTTTAGCCACAGTAGGTCCGCTAGGTCCCTGGAGAGCCAGGGGGGCTGCTGTGCCTTCTTGCTGCCTTTCCTCCGTGTTGGAATAGATTTAGCTTGTGCACTGAGGATCGCTTCCTTGAGAAGCAACCACTCTTCTTGAACTCCCAACTCCCTGGGGTCATGGTCCCTGAGGGCCTGACCGACTAGCCTCTTGAGCTTGTCAAAGTCGGCTTTTCTGAAGTCAAGGAAGTCTGTAGTAGACTCCCACCGTTGTGTCCCCTGTGCCGAATTCCCCACGAATTTTTACCCAGAGGGTCTCTAGCTGTCCATGCCGGTCGCCAACATCAGCTTGCAGGGACATGTAGCTTTCCTTCACATAGAGAGCTACACCCCTGCCCCTTTTTTCAACACGATCCCTCCTGTACAGGGTATAGCCCTCTATCCCCGTGGTCCAGTCATGGGTGGAGTCCCACCAGGTCTCCGTTATCCCAATGACATCATATTTCTTTGCAGTGAGCAGGAGGACGAGCTCGTCCTGCTTGTTGCTCAGGCTCCTGGCATTAGTGTACAGGCAGGCAAGTGTGCCCTTGGGGGCTCTTGCCTTGCCCACAGATTGTACCAGGGCTGGGGCAGGGGTGGGCTCCCTTAAGTGCCCCTTTAAGTGCCTTGGTCCGCTGGCTTTGCAAGGGCTGTTCAGCGGGCCAGCAGGGGCAGTAGTCCCCCCATCCCCCAGCGGGCTTAGTTTAAAGCCCGGTGGAGCAGGTCAGCCAGCCTGGCTGAGAAGAGCCTCCTCCCCAGTGGAGAGAGGTAGAGGCCATCTCTTCCCAGCAGCTCGCTGCCTCTCTCTCCAAAGAGCGGGCTGTGGTCATGGAAGCCAAAGCCTTCCCGATAACACCAGCGCCGCAGTCTTTGGTTCACCGCATGGATCCTCCTCTCCCTCCTCAGCCCATAGCCCGAGACTGGGAGGATCGACGAAAACACCACCTGAGCTCCCAGACCCCTAAGTCCCGCTCCCAACTCCCTGTAGCGCCTCATGACCTGGCTGGGGGTGCTCCGAGCCGTGTCATTGGTGCCCACATGAATCAGGAACATGGGGTAGTGGTCTGTAGGCTGGAGGAGCTGCGGGATCCTCTCCGCAATGTCTCAGATGCGGGCCCCCGGGAAGCAGCAGACTTCCCGGGCTAAGGGGTCGGGGCGGCAGATTGTTTCTACTAATGCTAAGAAGTGATGCAACAGTTGGGGTCATTTTTCTTCATTCACTACTTTTTATGTGCTATTTAGAAGACTTACCTTCCATATCAAGCAAACATAAATTAATTCTTTAGAATTAATTACTTTTTCACTTATGTATGTATTCCTACCCTTTAAAAATGTTTAAAATGCCCTGAAAGAATGGTAAGTGCAGAAAATTAAATTATCCATGTGATCTGCTGAAATATGGGGTGTCTGTAACAGGATCTGTAATTTCACTGTTTCATCACTCTTTCAAATTGGATGCGATTTTGTGGGTAACTACAAAGCACCCCAAAAGTGTATGAAAAATGCACTGAAGGGGGCAGTGTTGGAAAAGGCTGTGCACCCCAGAGATAATTTAATTTATGTACCATCTAAGATGTATTTACATTTTCATTTTGGTTGCTATTCTGTAGTTGATACTCTTGTAGCAAATGCAGTTTTCCCAAAAATTTACCAAAGTAGTAGTCTGAATATTAACCTTTTGGTAATAACATTCATGCAGGCTGTTTGCCTAACTTTTAGCAACCTGCTTCCTTCCCCAGCTAAGGCGTGAGAAGATTGACCTTGAAAATACATTAGAGCAAGAACAGGAAGCATTAGTGAATCGCCTGTGGAAGAGAATGGATAAACTTGAAGCAGAAAAACGGTTTGTCTTGTCACAATATATTGATTATTATGGATGCTATCCAATTTAATATGTAAAAATTTGGAATTCAGTGCGATTTTTCCCAGTTCATTGCCATCTAGTGGGCTGCGAGGCCAGGCTGCAGTAGTCACTGGCTCGCACTGGGAAGCCAGCATTTTACTTTTAGTAATTTTATTTTTAAATCTGTGATTTCGTGCAAAATCATGGAAACTGCTGTTTTTCACAGTTTGAGTAGGTCCCTAGGTATAAGCTTTTGTAGGCAACAGCTGTGAAAACTTAGGCCTCCTAGAACCAGTTGTCTCCAGGATGCTGCCCTGCCCTGCCTCCTGTCAGACTTCAGACTATAAGAGTTAATTGCCTCTCTACCCTTAAGGATGTTTTAGCTAGCTCTCAGTAAACGTCCTTGAAACCTTTCTGAGGTTCTCTCCGGAAAAACTGGAGAAGGTTGCTTTGACCTTCTAGCAGTCTTAAGTTTTAGAGGGGTGTGGGGAGAATGGACCACTTGGATTTCTTTTAGCTTGAGAATTGTGTTCTTATAAAAAATAAAAAAAATCTAAATGTCCCATACAATTTGGACATGGATTTGCTGTGAAGTTTCTATATAGAATTCAGAAGTGCTTAATATAAAACCAAAGATATATGGGCATGATACATGATCGTTAGTGAAATAAAACTATAAATATTTAGTTCTTTACCCTTACGCATTCAGTGTTACTTTTAATTCTCAATTTTAAATTATATAAATGAAACAGTTCTTAAAACCTGGCCACACTTGGTGGAGTTGAGGTAGCCATTGATTCACATTTTAAGAGCTAAGCAAAAACCAGTTTGTTTTCTAAGTAGTAGTTATTTAATGATAGAAATACTTGATATGTCACCATTTGAAACAGTAAAAGATCTTTGAGAAGCTGTCATTTGACAAATTTTGTCTTCTTTAGTGAAACTCAGGCATGTTATTAAAGAATAATTGCCATGCATACTTGTCATTAACTCCTTGGGTGTTTTTCTTTCAGAAATTAAATTAATATTATTTTAATATAGAATCTTGCAGGAGAAGTTAGATCAGCCAGTATCTGCTCCACCATCACCAAGAGACATATCGATGGAGATAGATTCTCCAGAAAATATGATGAGACATATCAGATTTTTAAAGAATGAAGTGGAGAGGTTAAAGAAACAACTACGAGCTGCACAGTTACAGCGTAAGTGAAAAAACTACTTTTTAGAGGAGATTTAAAAAAACTCTTAAACATTTGTTCATCTTGACTTCTTCAGAGTTTAAATTTTCAGAATTGAAATCACATTAGCTGTTTAATTGTATTGCATTATTTCTGGATATGTTTGTACATAAGTTAATTTTTGATAGAAGGTTGCTAACAGCGGAATAATGTGTGAATAATATGACTGGGTAGGCAGCTCAGAGGAGTAGCAGGCAGCAGCAGCACAGTCAGTGTGCATCACAGAGTGCATTTTCTGAGAATTGTAGATCTCTAGAGTGGCAGTCGTGTTGGCTCCTGCTTCAGGGAACTTTTGCTCCATTTTTTGCTGCTGTAATTTGTTGAGAAGGCAAAAAAAAATTGATTTCAGTGGCAGAACATGGGGTCAGCTCTCCCACTAGCTCCAGTGAACACCACTTCTACTCACCAAAATTGATTTCCAGGACACCTTGTGCTCGCTGACACAAACTGCCTGTTCTGCTGCAGTATGCAGCCAGGAAGTACAAGCAGAGCAGGGAATGGGAGAGAGGCCTACCTCTTCTAGTGCCCAGAGCACATGCCTCATGTGCCCACCCCTGAGGCAGCACATTTCTTTATGGTTGTCAGGGACTATGTGCTGGTTAGAATTGTTTATTGGGATCTTCTTCAAAAGTAGTTAACTTTTACAGAAGTGTTTGAAAGCAATGTATTTGAGGGCATTTAGCAGAATCTGTAGTTAACAATATTAAAATACACTTAAATAGTGTAAGTCTTTAGCTTAGTTATAACATCCAACCACACCTGGTGAAATGTAGCAGCTGTTTAACTGCATCTCACTACAGAATAATTAAGCTGTCTCTTACTACTTGTTCTTACCCATGTGAAATTAAAAGACATTGAAAGACAAAACATAACAGCCAACTGAAGTTTGGCTCAGACCTACGGTGGGATTAATTCCCTTACCATTGTGAAAAACATCATGGGGCCACTAACTGCCTGTGGATCAAATGTGGTCAGTTGTCATCTTTGCTTCCCGTTTAACAGATCCTGTGATGAAACTGCTTCAAACTATGCTGAGGTTCTCAGAAAGTAAAAATGTCATTGTTATTTTCTTGTGGTCTAATGAACATAATATTTTCCCCCTCAATTCTAAATCTTAAATGATTCCTATTTAAAATTGTTCCCAATGCTAATAGCTTTGTATAAGCTGCAGACTCTAGCCAGAATAAGTATTATATTCTCTGTGTTCTAAGTGTTTGATAATTCAGTGGGCATTTTCCTCCTTTGTGCTAGTCTCAGCTGGCTAACTGGAATTTTTCTTCCTAATTTTTGGAGCAGTAGTTTGCCAGGAATAATGGCCTTGTTTACAGGCAATGGTGATGAGTGAGTGGTCTTGGACAGAGCCCTTGTATGCAGGTTTGGAACATTAATAAGTATGCCACTTATAGAGATTAACATTCCTTATCTTCTTTATTTGCCAGACTACAGTTTAGCCTTCACTTGGTGAACTTCAAAATGAGAATGGCCTTGGATTCTGAGTACTTAATATGCAAGTACTTGAAGTACTCCTAATTATCTTGCAGTTATTCCTCTTTTGCATCTTTGTTTTGAATTAAACTTTTCAAAAGTGCGTTTTTAAGTGTTATTTCAGCACTTTGAAAATAGGACTCGACTCCTAAGTTCTTTTGAGAATTTCACTCCTTAAGAAGCAGCTAAACCGAGGTGCTCTAAAACACGTACATTTTATAAAATTAGAATAGGTAGCATAATACTGTGGATTTTACTGTTTCAGTACTTAAAGGCCACTTTTCAGTCTGTGATGTTACATTATCTAGGCTGCTTAAAGAGGTGAAAAAAACAGCACTTTAAGCTCATCACAGCCCTGTGACAAGTACAGTGCATGCCCAGAAGAGGCATTGCATTAGTTTTACCTGGCTTGCCCAGCATCTGTATAGATTCAGTGCTTGAGCTAGGGCTGTGTGAAGTTTTGGTAGCCAATTTGAATTTGGAGGAGGTTTGGCCCTATTTGGTGGCCAAATCTCCGGGTCCATATCGAATTGAAAGATCCATTAAAAGGTCCAGATTGATTCAGAAGCCTCTGAATCAATCTGGAAAAGATTTGGTGCTGATTTGGGCATAGACTAAAAAGGCAGTGGTCTTCCAGCTGGTAAGTCTGTTGTGGTAGGTGGAGGGGGGGAGGGAAGGAGTGTTGGGGAGGGGTGGATCAATGCCCCCCAGGAAGGGAGGGATTCAGGCAGGAGCTGGGGCTGGGACAAGCTGTCCAACCAGGGCGGGGGGCATGAGACTTGGGGAGGAGGGCTCCCGCTGCAGCGGGCCACCGGTCTGGGAGGGCATGGGAGTGGGCGTATGCTCCCAGATCTGCCCTTCTCTTCAGCCCACCACAACAGATTTACCATCTGGAGGCAGCTGTGTCCAGCGTCCTTGAGGACTGCTGCCTGTTGAGCCTACGGCCAAATCTTCAAATAGGCGCCAAATCTTTGTATCTGATTCGGCCGAATCTAATTGGGACAGTGACTCAAATCACCAAATTGAATCAGTATCCCTCTGAATCATCCAAATCGAATACTTGCTGCTTCGCACAGGCCTAGCTTCAGCAGGCTTGGTTTTATCTAATAGCTGATAATAGCTGAATCCAGCTATTAGATAAAAAGTGCCAAAAACTCCCACTGAAGTGCCTAATCTGTCCAGACACTGAAGAGCTTGGTCAGCATTTCTTCTTCCAATAAAGCACTGGGTGTTTTTTCCTTCTCCCTACCATATCTATCAGCAGCCCTAGATTACCTTTTTCTCCTAAAACCTATGCAAAAAGTCTATTGGCAGTATGTGGTCATTTGAGATCTCATGTCATTGTTCGTACATATTTATTCTAATCTGTACAGAATTCCAGCTTTGGTAATTGCATTTTGCTTCCTTAAAATTATAACTTCCTGCCCTAAAAATGCAGTATTGTGATGTACTATAAAATGCCATAGTTTCCCCTGCTGTGAATTTATTTCTGTTGTGGTCTAGTTGAATCATATAGTTTGGAAAACAGTATATAAAAACATTGTTAAATGATTTTGAATGAAAGGTCATCTGTAAACCTAAAGAAGTGTTATTAATATCAGCAATATTTATTTTAAATTAAAATGTGCGTGTGAAAATGTAATGTCAAATCTTACATATAAAATCGAAAGCTTCATCCTATGTGGCATTTAATTAAAAATGAGTATACAAAAGTGTATTTTCTAGTGTTATGCTTTCATAATATTTCACTTAGGGGTTCTGGCACCAAAGAGTATTTAAGTGATGGTTAGTCATTTGGTTTAGAAATACCAGCTTTTTTAAATTCTTAATATTTAAATGCTGCTACTTGAAGTAAAACTAAATGATCATTCTTAACATTGACAGATGTCCTGCTGGAATAATGTCTCTTTAACTGAAGGCATGCAGGGAAATATGCATAAGACTGTAGTTTAATATAGGTAGTTTAAATGTTTTGTTTTTTTCTGGATTTTACTTACGCTTATTTTTCTCCTCTGTCAACTCTAAGACTTTCCTTTAGACTTACTAGACAGTAGTAACTTGCATTACTGTTTAGCTGTATCAAACCCAAATACTTGCTTTGACAGATCAGTGAACTATGTGTGCATATACAAACAAAAGTTTTGAATACCCTCATTTTAAAATGAAACATAGAAGTAATTACTAAATCAGAGAAATCGAGATAATATATGAAAGGCAAAGAAACCTCTCTAAAGTTTTAGATCTCTAAATTTGTAAAATTTTGCCTTCAGTTCTGGTTCTCTTCATTTTCTTCCTCTTTTTTTAAGCCTTACAATATATTTTTAGATCTGTTCCACTAAAAAAAATATAGGCTTAATGTCATAATTTACTAAATAGCTATCAGCGACTAGTTTGGGTCACTATCTGCTTAACTTGGTCTCTAATTTAAACGTCACTCTATTTAGTTTAATTCCTGGAGCCGCTTGCACTCACAGTACTTGATCTATACTGATAGGGAAGTTAAGTTTAAAGTATGTGCATGTATACGATAATGAGCTTTCAACTAAAAGTTAACAGAAGTTTTGGAATTTCAGATTCAGAGAAGATGGCGCAATATTTAGAGGAGGAGCGGCATATGAGAGAAGAGAACTTAAGGCTTCAAAGAAAATTGCAGAGGGAGATGGAGCGAAGGGAAGCATTATGCAGACAACTATCAGAAAGTGAGTCCAGTTTAGAAATGGATGATGAAAGGTATGTATTCTTTAGCCATTCAGATATTTCAGTGTAATGTGTAGGTAATATCAGCTCTGATTGAATTCACAAGTAGAAATTTCTAGATGAGCGCTCAGCTTAAATTAATGTGGAAAAAAAGTCTAGAATATACAAAAAGCTTGTAAGCTTTTATGGTTTAATTTCATGAGGGGATAGATTAGGTTTACTGTGAGCAAGGGAATAGTTTATACATGAATTAGTGAAGAGTTTTACAACAAATATACTTTTCAGTTTAAATGAAAGGTATGTGTAAACTATAGTTAGAAACTAATCAAAACATGTTAACATGGTTCTGACCATAAAACTGCAAGATCAAGATATCACCTGAGTTAAACAGATGAGGCGCCCTCGTTTTATGCAAATGTTGTTTGCATAACGTAAAATACAATATTGCAAATCTTGACATTCCAAGAGGACCTGATGTGCATTAGATATATATTTATAGAGAATGCACTTACACCTCCCAAAAGATGTTCTTGTTGGACTAGGTTTAGTGTTGGGAACATAGTATTTTAAAATCCTTGTTTTTCCCTATTAAAGGAAACAGCTTTCCTTTCACTGACCTTACAAATTAGGGGTATTAAGTCTTTCATGGTCATCACTATCTTGCATCACCGTGGTATGACAGTGTCCTAATATTTGTGTTGCTACATCTTTTTACTTGATCTGTACTGTTTGCCAGTATTGAAAGCTGTATTGAACCATTTTGTATTGTATTAACCTTAATAATGATCCATGAAAATGGGTCACCAGAAGATGGAGTTCACTGAGGATACCTGTATTCAGGTATTAAAAGTAACTAAACTATATCTACATAACTTTCCAAAAACAAAACATTAGAAATTTTGTTTTACAGTTGGTTAAAGATCAAATGCAACTTTTATTTGCATTTGTATTTGGCTAACAGTTGTATAATATCCCATTAAAATTTTTGTGGTTTAACTAATCTTGCTTGTGGTAGCAGTATAACGTTATTAACAAATATTGTCTAAATTCATATAATCTTGTCAATTCTAGTTTTTTTGCTTATTTGCATGGCACTATATATGTGGTTGGGTCTCTCCCAGAAGATGCTTATATTATAATTAATACAATCCTAGCAATCCCAGGGGTTAAAGGAAGGGAGATTAAGCTTAAAAAAAAAAAAAAAAAAAAAAAAGATTTTGTTTAGTAAAGCTTGACTTCAAAGTTGTATAAAAACAGTGTTGCTATTGACTGGTCATATGGCTCAGCGGGGGGGTTAGGAGGGGTTGTTTGTTTTTTACTTGTGTTTGGTAAGATAGTGATTCTTAATTTGCATGGTTGAGTTTACTGCTTATAAAAGAGATCTTGACAGAGAGCACAAATGCATAGTTCTGTTGAAAGGTGCCCTCTCCTGATTTAAAGTAACTTTTTTTTCCCAATCCTATAGCACACTTGAGGATAAAAGGTTCAATGAATAATGTAAATGAATGTAACTAATGCCAGTCTGCGTCCTCTTTTGGAAAATAGGTCTTATCAAAGCTTGTTTAATTTTTTGAAAAAGACTAAACACTTTCAGAAAAATAACTGTGTAGATATATAACACCTGGTACCTTTGTGGCAGTTGAGAACAGTTCAGCAATACCTTGGCTAGCTTTTAAACTAACCAGCTAGAGTTTAGCTGTGGCAGCATCAAAGTCAGTGATATTTAACTAAGTTGAATATCACTTAGCTGGTATTACTGTAGCTAGACTGCCACCAATATCCAGTATAACTTTTGAATCTTAGTACCATGTGACATCTTGACTAGAAATTAGTGACACAAAGTATCATTAAAGTACACATTAAGCAGCTGACAGAATTCACAATTTTGATCAATAAGGAATCATATTAGAGTATTTTTAACAGGGTTCTGCAGGAACTAGTACTGTCAGTCCTGTTTAGTATTTTTATTAAAGATCTGAAATTAAAGTCACTACTGATTCAAAAATCTGTGGGTGACAGGTTCAGTGAGCAAAGGGAATGATCTGCCCTTCTTGACTAAGCTGGGAATATTCAGTCTAAATGCATTTTAAAACGGCCAGATGCAAAGCTTCAGGGTTCTTGGACATATGAACAGAGTAGCAGCAAATAATAGTAAAGGAGTTGATTAATTAAACTCCTCAGGTGTCATTGGTGAGATGGATACTGGAAAGCTACATATTGTTCAGTTGTCTCCTTTTAATAAAGGGTTTTGAAAAAATTGGAAACGGTGCCGAAAAGAGCCACAAGTGGGTCAGGGTGGGAGAATATCAGAAACGATTTGTTTTTTATGTAATCTTCGTGGGAAGAAACTTCTGGCTACAAAAGGTAGTAGAAAATGAGTAACAGGAACCCCAATGGCTGTATGTCAGTACCTGGCAATTCAAACAGAATATAAGGCACAGATTTTTAACTCTAAAAGTGATTAACCACTGGAGCAAGCAATAAAGGGAAGTGATGGATTCTCCCTCTCTTTATATAGACAAAATAGACTGACTGCCTTTCTGGAAGGCAGATCAAAACAAGTTATTGGCTTCTATGCATGGATAACTGGGTGAAAATGTAAGATAAAAGGTTGTATTAGCTTATGAATCTTATGATCCCTTTTGGCCTTAAATCTTGTGATTGTCATTGTGTGAGTTGGTACATGAAAATAACAGGATTCAAACCAACTTTGGCTGCAAACTAAGCCAGTGTTTGAACTGAAGTTCTCAGAGGTGAAGCAAACACGTAACCAAGGCATGATACAACAGCCCAAAGATAATTGGTCCTATACTAACCTGATCTTGTTATAGAGTATGAGATAAATGTCATTTGAAACATAGAAGGTTTTGAAACGGTTAATCAAATTATTTTTTAACCTTTTTTTCTTAGATATTTTAATGAGATGTCTGCACAAGGATTAAGACCTCGCACTGTTTCCAGTCCAATCCCTTATACACCCTCACCAAGTTCTAGCAGACCTATATCACCTGGTAAATGTATAAACTAGTGTCTGAAAATCTTGTATACACTGCATAATAATGTGCTATATTAATTTATTTAAATAGCCTATTAAAGATGACATGGAAATAAGTGAGTCAGTGATCCATATGTTTATGTATTATCTTTAAAAAAAAAAAATTGATAGAATGCAGCACATATTTTGGACTGCTGTGACAATACTGTGAGCATTTTAAGTGAATAGTGCGTAGTTGACAACTGAAGGTTGGTATATGTGTTCATTCTTCTTGCCCTCCAGCTTTCTTTGACAGAGTACACGGTTCTAGTAGTTTACTAGATTTTGGGAATCTATTAAAACCAAGGCTGCTGATGCATGGTGAATAACACCTTTCAGAAGTCTTGCTAATAGAGAGCCAAAGTGAAAAAAAATTTGAACCTTCCCAAAATGATTGGGAGTTTATACATTTGTGTAGTTCTGCAAATCTGACATTGTGCTGATTTAAACTGTTAAACTACAACATCTGCAAGATTCTGTAGCAAGCATATTCCAACTTTATTCCTGCTTCAATCTGGGTCAAAGTTAGGTGATTTAGCTAACTTGACTTGCTAGCAGGATCATGTGGAGGTAATAGGTGCATTGTAACAGTTGCTGCATATTCCTGAATAGCAGCAGTTCCCTCTTCCCTTATAGAGTTGCTAAAATGTGTGTCTGTTCGTACCTGCAATCGAAACAATCCCATTAGCATTTCTGATCTCTGTCGAGACTTGCATAAGATTTACACCTAAAGGAAACTAAAATTTTCTGAATGTTGTGATTGGGCTGAGAATTTATTTCAATTGCAAAGGAGAATGTGTAGGTTACAACTGCTCTTGCATAAATGAATTCTTAATTACTAAAGATATTAAATTAAAAAAAATGTTTTACTGGTAATGTTATGCCATTTAAAACATTTACTTTGAGTCCAAAATGTCCTGAACATCGCCATGGACCATGCGCTAAAACCTGCTAGCCATTAGTATTAGATGTTGATCATAAATTATCTAATATGTAATGAAAATTTTGAATGTTTTGCTTTCTCAAATTGATTTTGAGAACTCAGCATAACTAGCAAGCATGCTAGTAAAAGCAGCAATTGGCCTATATGACGCATTACTGTGGAACAGGACTCAGATATTGTAATACACAGGCCTGCTAAAACACATGGCTTGTCCAAACTCTGGGGTTAATATAAGTTCTTTTTTAGAAAAGGTTTTACTAAGTAATTTTCTTTCCCATAGTGGGTAAAATAAGTTTTAAAAAAATTAAATTTAACTAGCCAAATGATGGCAAGATTTGCATTAGGATTTTTGGGCTTTTTGATTCTCAGTGATCCAATTTTGCTATGCCAAAGTGGTTTCTAAATATTAGGAAAATGCCATATATTTTTCAGTTCTTAATACATAACTTAATGTACAGTCGTGTTATTAAAAATTAAGTGCCATCTTGCTCTCTCACTCATACATATATGTATGTTCATGATGACCTATTACCTTGCATTGCAGAATGTAACTGCCGTTTTCATAGTCCATGCATACTAACCTGGGTCCTTGAAACATTGGTGTAGAACTACTTTCTTTGTATCTTATTCTCGCATCATAAATGGGACATTATTGATGACTTGAACTTATCAACTGCTGCAGTCAAAGGAACTTTGAGCCCTCACTTTCTACCAGGAAGTGTATCACAAAGATGGAGAAAATTGAAATGTAGCCCTAAACATTAAAAGGGGAAAAAAGAACATAAAAACTGATTTATTTATTTTTCCTGGGAGGCTTCTAGTTCTGACAGATGCTCGTGTAGTAAAGAGCCACATCAGCACTCTATAAACTCGCTTCTGTCAGTGTCCTTTCCATCTTATAAATTCATATTTTACAATTCAAAGCTTCATACCTTCCAAGACTGTTGGTTTTTTTTTTTTAGTTAACTAAGAAGAAAGGGAATTTCACATAATGAATTATGTGCATACGATGCATAATGCAGAAAATAGCTGTTGGGAGAACTTCATGTCTTAGATGCTGAAACAAAACATAAGTTCATGCAGCACCAAACATCCTCAATTCTAACTGATGAATTCTTTTTTCAGAACCAGAGGTAGTCAGCTACAGGTTGGCTTTTGAAGTCCCCATTCCAGTTAGGGGCAGGCTGCTGTAATGGTAGGCAGGATTAAATACCCTGCATGGAGTTGTGCTTTTATGGCTAGTTCAGTGGTTTCCAGCTGTTTTAGCCCTTTCAAACTTCTGTGAATTTTGTGACTGCATTTTAAAAACTAATTTATTATAGGGCTTACCTCCTTGCAGAGGGGCCAGGCAGTATGGGCAGGGAGCAGCCAAGTAGGGAGAGCTTGAGCCTGACTTTGTCTGCTTATCTTTTCATACCTTGCTCACCTTATGCTTCCTGTGGCACCCTTCAAAGCCTCTCATGGCACCCCAGCTTCCCCAGACACTGGTAGAGAATCATTGGACTCGACTGTTGCTAAGTTAACTCCAATATCTCTACATTTCACCACAGTAATTTGTTTCTGCAGTGTAGATGAGACCTTGGACAACTCCCCAAAGCAGCCCAACATTAGGAGGCTGTGTATTATGTGGGTGGCAGAGAACCATCTTTACATCTCCTAAGCTGTAAGTTTTGTGCTGTCATGTCTATGACATACAGACTGACTGTCACCAAGTGAGACTGACAAGGGAGAATGGAGCTGAATCTCACTGTAGTGCTCATAAGAACACTGAAACCTAGTTGCAAGTGTTTCAGCTTTGCACCCGTAGATGGAGCATTATATGGATGAACAATTTAATCTTTGTCTCTGTTGTTAGTGGCAGTAAAGTCAGGGTGTGTTAATGGCAGCTTCGGAGACTTTTTAACTTGTGAGAAAATCAGGTTTTCAGTTATGATAGTCAAGTTTATTACAATGTTGATTTCCTTATGTAAGACACTAATTTTCCTTCAATATTTTGGAATCAGATGAGGGAAAGCCAAATATAGACAGCTAAGGAGAAATGAAAGTGCTGGTATGTACTTCAGCTTTAGTGGTGCTAGATTGTGTTGACAGTGGGCAAAGTTTGAAGGCTGGTATATCCTGTTTTAGCTGACTTCTCATGCTGTTATAAAAGTTTAATATGCAATCAAAAATTAATTTCAGATGCTCACACCAAAAACAATGCTTGGCTCTTTGCCTAGCATCTGAGAAAATGATTATGCCTTCTGTTCAACAGATATATTCATTTGAAAGATGTAGGATGAGTTGAAAGATTTTGGAGGATCTGCTTTTTTCAGTGGCGTGTTCAAAGCATTTTAGAATCTGAACTTCAGAAGTGCTTAGCAACTGCCATTCCCATGGACTTCAGTTGGCTTTGGAGGGTCTCTGCAGTTCTGAAAAATAACATGCTCAGCTAAAAGTATATTTTAAGGGTCTTTGGGTGGATTATGTAAACTGAGAAAATAAGACATGCTTAAAAACATTAACTAACCTTCTTAAACATGAATCCCTTCCCACCCTTCATGTGCAGATGGCAAGATTTAAAATGTGTTCAGTGTATAGTCCATCCTATAGTCCAGCTAGCATCCCCTACTCCAGAATACAGACTGAGCCTTTAAAAAAAAATCATGCTACCTAATATTGTCAAGTGTAATTAAGGAAACCTTTAGGAAACATACTAAATTTTGTAATATTGTTGTCTTTCTGTGCACTGTGATAATTACAAACTGAATTGAAAAAATATATAATTTCTTAAGCTGTTTTTTATTTGAATTAAGTTAATATTTCTATGCAAATATTGTATGCTATGGTTATGTCCCTTTTACTTTAATTTTAGGTCTATCATATGCAAGTCATACAGTTGGTTTTACACCACCAACTTCATTGACTAGAGCTGGAATGTCTTATTACAACTCCCCAGGCCTTCATGTGCAGCATATGGGACCATCCCATGGTATTACAGTGAGTATTAAAAGTAGTAAATGTTTCTTTTAAATTAATCACTTTTATTTAAATATTTCTATTTATCTTTAAAAGTTTTTGGGGGATTTTTGTAGAAGTTTCATTTTGTTTCATTAAAATGTCTGCAATCTTTACCAAACCTGATTTCCTCTCCATCCACCGGAAACTGATTGATTCTCACTGCAGAACACTTTTTCCTTGAAGAAAAAAGGATACATTGTTGTCTTAAGGGCAGTAACAGATATTGCCCTGTGGATCAGCTGGCAGTGTGAGAAGGAGTGTTTTTACCTATATACCCTATACCAGGAATTAAAATATTACTTTAATTTTTCTTCTTGTTTTTACCAAGCTCAGGTTTTCTTCAGGGTAACACAGGGTAACCTTCATGTCTCTCACAGGCAGTTAGCTCCTAATTACTCTTCTCACTGACAAAGAAGAAACTAGTATTATCTGTTAGTTTTCTTAGCATCTTTCACCTTTCTGCTTCTATTGTGTTTAATATCTCAGCCTAATTCAGTTTCTTCCAAGAATTTAAGTTTTTAAAAGCAAAGAAAGCTAAAGCATCAGCCATTTGACAAAATACTTCACATCAGATGAGAAGCACTACTGAAATTTCTGAACAAGTACAGTAATATGTAAAACAACGATTTTCACCCAGTGTACCATAGGATCCTCTTAAAGGTGGTGCAGGTGCTGTCTAATATTAGCACTGTTAGGTATGCAGACACCTACATAGAATTCACAAGATAAACCTAGAGGTTTCAGATAGAACACATAGATCAGAATGGATTTCTTTCTGAGTTCTTATTAACACAAGATTTTTCTGTTAATTTTCCATAGTGAATAAACAAGTGAAATTAGTTTTTTGAAATGGGATGCCACTAAATTCAGAAAAGTTATGAAGGGGTAGACTTTGAGTCTGAGAACTGCAACATAAAGTCTCTTGCAAGATGTTTCTCTATGCCAGTGGTCCGTTTTAAAAACTTGTTTTCATCGATTTGTAATTTGCTTTCACAAAACATAGAAGAGACAGGCCAACCTCTCAGGAAAAAGATCCTTAAAAGAATTACTCCAAAAAAGTACAGAATATTTTAGATACTGTCTGACTAAACTTTCCTGGTGTGATTTAGTAATGCCACAACTGTTGAAGTCTACAATCATATTACACACAATGAAGATCTCATGGCTAGGAGCTGCATGGTATGATGGATAAGTAAACAGAGAAACAGACTACAGTTCTGTTTCTAGTCTTGCTGTTACTCCTTGCAGTCTTTGATCAGTGATGTAATTTCTTTATTCCTTGACTCTTTTCTTTTCAGAGGCATAATAATATTTACATAATTTTAGGGGAAAATACTGAATAGAAAAATTAATTCTTATGTAATTATTACTCATCTTTGTATGATAAGCTAAGCACAGTCAAGCTAAGATATATCAGAGCATGGAGGCAAGATCTTTAAGACAGACCAAAAAAAATGCTGGACGCTTCAGGCATCGTGGTCTATTAGTAATTGGCTATCTACTTTTCGAATTCATACTGAACCAAGACTCCATCCTATTGGAGATATTTTAGTACTGGAAGTGCTTTTTGAAGCAGAAGTCCTGACCGGTAGTTATCAAAGAGCCCATAGCTCTTTTTAGACATTAGCCTAATCTGTTGCATATTTACAGAGATTACATCAGTGTGCCTTGGTTAGATTCCATTTTTAGTAGTGCCCCTTGACACTTCATTTGAAAAAGCTTTTCTTTGTATATACCTCTTTTATAAATGATTTTGACTTGCTGTGCAGTATATGTGGTGTCCAGTTTTTTGCTGTTTTCCCCCAAAAAATAACTGCTTATTTTCTGTTGGTAATTTTGAAATTTTTCTCATATTTCCAATATTTTCTCGCATACCTCATGCCCCTAAATAGAATACAGACCTTGAATTTGAAAGACAGAATGTAGAAGTTTTTTTTCCAGAATAGTGTCTGCCTATGAGATATAGAGTAACAGTGTCCAGGAAGTGTAGCATCTTAGGACAGTCTGGGTGACATATCAAGACAGCAACAAAACTGCCACAGATCTTTGCAGTAAATGTGTGCGAATAGGGAAGTATTCAGTTCGGATTCAGCTGATTTAGAGGACAGTGATTCGATTTGGATCACTGTCCTGAATAAATTCGGCTGAATCAGCTTCAGAAGATTCGGCGCTAATTTGCAGAGATTTGGATTGGCCAGGGGGAGGCAGGCAAAGCTGGATGGCTGCAGGCTCTCCTGCAGCTCCTCTGGCTGTGCCTGCCTCTCCCCAAGTGTGGGGAGCTGTGGGAGAAGCCTCCATGGCTGCCCTGCCCAGCCCAGCCCCATCCCCTGTCTAGCCCCAGCCTAGTCCCAGTACTTAATTTTTTTTTTTTAATTAAAAAGCCCTGTACTCACTGGCTCTGGCAGTGGCAACTGGGGGCATCTGAGGGCTTGTAGCAGAGCCCCCCGGCACAGCATGGGGCACCGGGGATCACCCCCCACACACAACTCCCAGCAGCTGTCCCATGGCTCAAGTGCAGCTCGGAAGGGCACTCAACACTGTCCGGGAGCTGGGGCTGAGCGCTGCTGTGCTCTGGGCAACTACTAAAGCTGCCCCAGCTCCCAGGTAGCACACAGTGCCCTGCTGAGCCGCACTGCACCTGCTGGGTCCCGGGGGAGGTGGTGATCCCCATGCTGTGCCCTTCCACCGCTTGCTAGCTGGTGTGGCGTGGCATGGTGGGACATGGGATGCTGGTGCGGCAGTGCTGGGAACAGGGGCTATGCCTTGCTACCGCTTGCCCCCTTCTACCTGGAGTGAGCCTCACCTGCATCCCACCCCCCACCCCAGCTGGCAAGTGGCAGCAGGGCAGAGCCCCTGTTCCCAGTGCTGCCGCACCTGTATCCCACCCACCTGCCCCCTTCCCCTGCCTGGCGATTGCCCCACCTTGGCAGCTTGTCCCAGCCCCAATTCCTTCCCTCCCCCAACCCCAACAGACTTACCAGATGTCTGGTAGGGAGAAATTCTATAGTTTAGCTGCTGTTTAGTTGTAGGAGCTCAAAAGGATGTAGTCCCGTTTGTGACACTTTCATCATAAAGAAGACCTTGTTAGATTTGTATTTTACCTCATTATCAAACGTGAACATTTTAAAATCATTTGTAATCTTGCCATTTGAATTTAGATGTGCATGATTTGCTTTGAATTTGCACCCTGCCAAAATTCAGTGAGCTGCTCATTATCACCTGCTGCTTAGCCAAGCATAGATGAATTGCTGCCTTAATTGAGCTTCCCCATTAATTTTTTTCCCTGTAGGCTGTCAGTTAGTGATGCCCTGAAGGTGTATGCTACTTCTTCCTTTCTCACTAGTTGCCAGTGAATATTTTTGCCTTAAAAATGTGTGCTTCGCTCATGTCTTTCAGAGTAAAATCAAACTCAAAATTTGAGTGGATTTCACTGTATTGTGAGCGTTCAGTGTCTTTATCGGTTTCCTCAGTTAATTGTTATTTTGAATTTTGTCTTAACCAGTGCACTGAGCTGTGTTAAAGAGTTAATCACTCAAAGTTTTTTAGAATTGTTAAACATGATTTCAATATTTGTTCTGCAGAGGCCTTCACCACGAAGAAGTAACAGCCCTGACAAATTTAAGCGTCCCACTCCACCTCCTTCTCCAAACACGCAGACCCCGGTGCAGCCACCACCTCCTCCTCCACCACCACCACCACCACCACCTGTGCAGCCTATGGCCCAATCAACAGCATTGCAGTCGTCCACTTTTCAGCATTCAGTGCATCCCTCCTCTCAGCCTTAGTGCATGTGCTCAGCAATCTGTATTCAAATTTGGACTCATAACACAGAGCAGTTTACTAAAAGCCAAAGGCTTACTTGGCGTATTTGGATTTGACTTATTTGCACTGAGGTTATATAGGCTTCACTGTTAATTGTGTTGTAAACATTTGTATAAAATGCAGCCAATGTTTTGGGTCTACAACACTAACTTAACAGAAATTTCCATCAGTGTTTACTTGAACTACATGTATGTCCATTCTCTGGCTGGAACATTTGCTACTCTATTTGGTAATACAACAGTATGTTGTTTTGCTAGGCTCCAAAGCTTCATTTTCCTGGCTTTTAGGTTTATAAAACTAAAGAGAGACCTTTTTTTTTAAATTTTTTTTTCATAACAATTTGCATAAAATTACAGGCATGATAGACTATTATTATAAACTCCTAAATATTATGGTATTTACCAAGCATATGGTAAATCAGCACTACATTTCAGTAATTTGAAGATACAGCTTTTAGTGCAAAAGTGAGTCAGTCATCTTTAATTAGTGCCCAAGATGCATATTATTATTGTATCACCTAATAAATAAGCTTAATACAGGTTCAGTATTCAGCACACATGATGCATCCATACTTTCTCCTCTTAAGAATAAACACCTCAAATGTATGGTACAGTTTGATGTTAAATGTGGGGAAATTTGCTTGTCAGAATATATAGAATGTATGATTCATGGACCTTAAAAATTGATTGGTTTCATTTCACCATTTACATTAACTTGTAAGCTACTGTGTGTGCTATCATAAAGAACTTCTGCAAGTGTGGTCCTGCCAACAGGTTACTGGTGGCTGATTAAAGTGTGCTCTTTGATTTCTGCTGCAGAAGCCAATGTTGATTGTAGAGAACACCTTTTTTTTCTTAAAATATATTAATTGTGATTCCCCTAAAATAAAGTTTGAACAAGTATTCTAAATGTTCAAAAGACTATTAGAAAAATATGGTATAATGATCATCTTATAGGAATATATTGGCGTAACAGCCAGAAATGTTGTATTGCTTGGTAGAAACAAAACAGAGAACATAGAAAGTAGCACAACATGGAACTAATGAATGCTTATATAGCAGCCTAAACTGGTACAATGTAAAAAGAAATGTATTCTGAATACATTCTTTCCATTCATTTAGCACAAATAAATTGTTTGGTTTCACTTTGCAGTGGAACAAAGTGTCACTTTTTTCTTGATGTTGGCATCTTATTTTGTTTTATATTTCATAAATTCTTGTTGAGTAGGTTTATATGCTCTTGATAATTTTAAGTGGCTTATCTCGTATATTTGCATATGTGGGCCATGGAAAAATAACTAGAGAATGTGTATTTTATGATTAATATGTACCTGGTTATAATCAGAATTGAACATTAAGTAATTTATCACTTGTTTACAAAAGCTTTGTTTGTGACATACCTAACACTTTATTGAATACATTCTTAAGAAGGAAATGTGGCATTTTGGATATTTACTAACACTTGTACATACATTTTCATATTTGCCAATGCTATAAAAGAATTGCAGACTGATTATCTTAATAGACAGCATTCAAAGTATCAAGTCAAAAGTAATAATTTAAAATGTTCAGTTAAAGTGAGAGCAGAAAAAATAAATTTCTTCACTATAGCTCCAGTTTTAGCTCTTAAGGAGAGTTTAGAATAGTGTGTATATAGTATATTATACCTGTTTAAACCAACATGGGATCAAGTGCATTATTACATTATATTAGTAAGGTTGTAGTTTTCCAGTACAAGTGATACTGTCCAGCGTGTGGCAGGCCTAAAAACTGACCATTGTCCCATCTGGAAACTCATCTTTATTTTGTTTTCTAACCATAGTAAATGTTCACTTGTTTCTAACCATGTGTTTCGAGCATTTTTATTAAATAGAATTCCTAGATCACTTGGCAAGGTTATAATGGGAAAATTTAAGATGATGTCAAATATATCACTTTCTGATGGGACTTGTATCAAGATAGGGCCAGTATTTAGGTTTGACACTTGTTTCTGTAAATATATCAAACAGAAAAATACATATTCTTTTATAAATAAGACTCCAGGTCATGTACATCACAAACTATTTAAAACATAGTGCCCACCTTATTCAAGAATCTCAAAAAGCACTTTGGAAAAGAGGTGCTAACAGAATGCAAGCTAATTGTTACAATAGTATAAAAAAAGGCTGAAAAAGAGAGGCCTCTGATAGAATAGTTTTCATTTCAAAAAAGAAAAATACAATTATGTGAAATAAATTTGAGGTACATTTTAAAATTCTAATTCTGTAATCCACAGTTTAAGCATTGTTACAAGAGAGATGTCCTTGAATTCTCTTCTGTGGCTTTTGTTACTGCTTGAAAGCAAGGAGCTGACAGATGTATACTAAATGCTGAAAATGTAATAAGGCACTGATGCGGTCTGACGTAAGTAAGAACATTGAACAAACCTTCTCTTGAAAACAGAAGTGTCAACCTCTATTTGTGGGGTTTTTTAAAATAAGTGCACATCTTTCTCCTAATAAACATCAGTGAATTTTCGTTTTTGCTTGTGAATTATAGTCTTCCATGATTCTGCAGCTATGGATTTATCAACCTACTACAGAATTTCCTTCAGACTAGAGAAATTCACTCAAAATAAGAGCCAGCTTAAGATGAATGTTTAAGTACTTGGCATCTTATTTTATCCAGTGTACTACAGGTGTTTTTGTTAATGTTTGCCAGTTGTACATTGTCATTGGTTGTGAGAGATGCAACCCAAGACACTGCCATGTTCACAAGGGAATGGATTGTTCTCCTTCATGAGATTGCTTTGACAACTTCCCAAAGCAGAAGTTGTGCGCCTAGTTATAAGGTCACAAGCAATTTTTCAGCAGTAGTTTACCTTTAGGAGGTATATGCAAAAGGTATAAAAATCCTTCCTCCCTTGACTGATCATTGTTTTCTCTCTTTCCAAATAGCTAGTTGCCAAACAAGCTATTTTTTTTACTTCCCTTTTTGTTTTCCATGAATTAAGCAGATACCATTGTATTCTTCTGTAGCTTCATCTTAAGGGAGCCCAGTTTAGGTGTAGAGTTCAAAACTTCATTTTATCTGAGATTTGCTCTATAGAGGTGGTTTTTGGCTTCACTTAAAACACTAGTTCAGCTATTAAATCATATTCCTGGAGGAAGAGGTGAGAAGTTCTCAAAGGCACTTGTTCCGATTTAATTCCTAGTTATGGTTTTCGTGACTTCTCTTCCCTTCTCAAGGGTACTACAGCCTTTTTGCACTTCTTGATGTTCTCTTGGGAACTTTGCCCAAGAAACTGCACAGGTTTTTAACATCCCAGAGCAGAATGAATAAAATAAGTTCTACCAGTGTATTGTAGCTCACTAGAGAAGTCTGAACCCACCCTATCTCTGTTGTTTTAGGCTCAAGGGAAACCATTTTTATATGGCACATATGTGTATGAAATATATAAAATACTTTTCCAGAATCTTTTTAGGGATGCCACTTGTTACTGCTCCAGATAAGAAGTAACTAGAATCACCCTTACTTGAACTGACAATTTGCAGGCAGTTAAGTCTAGCTATAAGCTGACAGCTTTTTTCATTCTGCCTCAGCACATTCTTGAGGACTATAAAAATATTTGGAGTTGTTCAGGGGTTTAGAAGAAATTTCTGAGCTGGAAATTCACTTTTTTGGAAGTCGTAGAGTACTGACAACTGGGTATTCGGTTCAGTGTCAGGCCAAAACAAGGACCTTTCCTTATGACAAGAACAGCTAAGACGTTTTGGCTCTGTTGGAAATGAGCCATATATAGGATCATGGGAAAGTAGGGCTGGAAGGACCCTCACAAGGTTTTCTATTTCAGCCCCCTGCTCAAGGCAGGATCATCCCAAACAATTGTCTGTCCTACCTGCTCTTGAACACTTCCAGGGATGGAGATTCCACTGCTTCTCTAAGTAGCTTGTGTCAGTGCTTGACCACCCTCAGTCAGGAAGTTCCTCCTAATGTCCAACCTAAATTCCATCTTTCCTGTGCCCAAGCCTGAAGCCATTGCTCCTAGTCCTGTAACCTGTGGCCACTGAGAGAAGCCCACTTACCTGAAGGGTATTTATTCAGAGGATGTATTTGAAGACTGCCCATGAATACAGCCTGGTAGGAAAAACTAATCACTCAAAACTTTTTAGAACTCCTAAATGTGATTTTGGTATTTGTCGTGCAGAGACCTATCACCAGACCCATCACCATTTTGTTTTACCAAAGCATCTTTGAGGGAAGCTTCCAGTTTACCACCAAAATAAATGGTGGCATCCAGCCTGTGCTGGACTAATTGAACAAATACTGCAGTGCAAAATAAAAATGTGTGCGTACTTGTACTTATAAATATACAATACAATTTTTTGGCTAGCTTCTCTGGCAAGCATCATTTTTGTTCTTAATCATTTGAGGATTTGGTTGTCTCAACCTTTGAAGTGCCCATTTCCCTTTTGTGGCAAAGGCCAAGGAGTATTCACGGTCAGCAACAGCTTCCACCACAAGTACAAATGAAATTACATTTACAAATGAAATTTTGTTGGCTTCTGCTTGCATTAGATAAAGTCATACAGAAAGCAGAGAAAACTGTTCTTAAGCAAGTGGGTCTGTCATACTACGAATTAGTTTGTTTGTATTTCTTAATGCCTAGTGGAAATGTGGGGCTCCAGCAAGAAGCTTTCAGGGCTTCAAGAGCAAGTAATAGTTTGGGTTGGGTAAAGCTTCAGTCAGTATTTAACTAACCAAGTTCCTCATCCACCTCCTACAGTGTATGGTTAAATCTGAGAAAATTATTCACCGTTTGCTGCTAGTTACGGCTTTAAAAAGGTACTGTGGCTAAGTACATGACTCATAGCATGCTTCTGTTGGAGGGCAGGGGTGGGAACATAACTGTTACATAAGCCCGTTCGTGGTAATGTTTAGATTATCTCCCTATGAAAGAAGGACTCAAACTACTTAACAGTATGGTCTAGTAATAAAAGAAGCTACATGAAGAAATTTCCTACCTAGCAGAAAAAGATAGTGGTGCAATTTAAACAGGAAGGTTCATATGCCCGGAAACCTGAGCTTTCTCGGGGTGCTTGGTCTCTGCCTCACCTTGTTTTTGCAACTCATCCTTGGAAAAGGGAACCAAAACATATTCTGTTACCTACAGAGTTAAATCAGTTTCCTTTCTCCAGAAATAGTAGGTTCTCAAAATGCCAGTAAATTGGGACACACAATGAACCATCTGCTGCTCAGCAGTTTAACATTAAAGTTTCTCGGTGATCTCACCAGTTTGATATTAAAGTAATTTGTTACCTAGTATAGACAGGTAGAATATTATAGGTAGAACCATTCACCTAGAAGAGATACAATCTGGGACGCTTGTTAAATTATTCCAGTGCTTCCTCTTTCTCCCCTCCCCCCCCCCATCAAGATTTGGGCTAACTTGCCTAGAAGTGCTATGTAGAGAAAGATTAGTTACAGTAAGTGTAAATCCTGGGAAAAATCCAGCAGTGACCAAGTATGCTAAGATCCTGAACCTGTCAATCATGAACGAAACAGTGCAGAATTGCACACTGGAATAGAGCTTTACAGCATTATTCCCATAATACCTGTCATTGCTTTTCTGTGCATATTCTCAAAAATGTGTGTATAATTTTATACAGATATATAATGTATGCATATGTATGTGTGTGTGTTTAATATGTAAAATGTATGTGTGTGCGTGTGTGTAATCAAGCTCATCCATGCCTTCATTCAAGACTTCCAATAAATATTTTTGTGCCTGCTTATATTGGAAGTACTGAATCCATCCTCTCACTTTTTTTCCCCTCCCATCCTTATCATTAGAAAATGAAGGGGAGACAACATTTAACGGGGGAGGGAGAAAATGAGAAAATGATCAAGTTTTCCATCTTGCTTCTTTCATTTCTACTGGGGACTATCTGATATTTATCTGAAGGCATCATATGGCTTGGAGGTAGGGTCATTTTCCAAATTCCATATACAAAATAAACCTTTCATAGGAAACTACTTGCAATAGAATATATAGATATTAAATATATATAATGGTCTGTGTGCAGCTACCTTTGCCATGGCTTTCTTCTAAGTGGGATCCAGCTACATTTATTGAGGGGATATTTTGGGGAAGCTACATATCCCTTCCACCTTTCTGAATTAGCTGTATGCATATGTTCCTTTCTCAAGCTGCCTTCAAAAGTATTGTGACTGTTGGGCTGAGCAGTTTGCATCTCATTGAGTTTGGGATCCTAGTACTATTGTCTAACTTTGTCTAATTGTCAGTTTTTTAGGACAGGAAATATCTTACATGTTTGGGTAATGCATGGTGCTAGAGGAACCCAGGAATCAGAGGCTTTGGGGTATAAATTGGTACTACTGCTAAAATGCAGCTGATAGAATCCTGTATTTTCTCACATACAGCATCCTCCAGAATATAATACACATTTTGTTTTTAAAGGACAGAATGAAAAAGAACATATTTTCTTGCAGTAAGTAAATGAGTAGGATAGGAACAGATGGGCCTGCTCAGTATTCTGCTCCCTGTAGATCAGCGCAGATTTTACTTGCACTTTTGGCCAGAAAGGACCGAAATTGTTCTTACGACATTTTTTGCATAGAAAGCACACTTCCAATTTTCAGTAGCTCCTTTTGGGGGGTGGGGGAAATGTGTGTTTTGTGCAAGAGCAGATATGGTACTCTAATATTAAATGTGATGGAGGAAAGGAAGGAAACATGCCATTTCCTTGTGTGCATAAGTGGTCTACTACAGTTTACAACTCAAAAAAGGCATGTTCATTGTTTTCTCTGAATGCTCTATTATCTGGCCCTACAAAAAACTAGAACTCTTGGTTCCAAAATGATACCTTTTATTAGACGAACTGGGAAATCGCAAGAAAATTGTCCTTTTCTGCATTATTATCTGCATTTTCTGTCCATTATGTTCTTTTATTTATAATTTATTTATTGTTGTAATCGAGCACAAAGTGCAGTACAGCATAACAAGTGCCTATAAACTTTTCACCAGATCTGTGCCTTTTTTTCTCTTAGAATTATCTGACAACCAGTTGAAATATCAATTTGTGCGCATTATTTGTCAAACCATATTTTGAGCACATTTCAACCTGTAGGTTTGCTTAATAGTTGTGAGGGCCCCTTTGCCTATCCAGTCTGCAACTGGCTACCTTAAATTACAGAATCACTAAGGCTGCTTGCAGACATGGGTGTGGGGAGGGGAGAGGAGGAGGGAGGAAGCACTTTACCAGAAGAAGCAGTGAATTACATTAACCTAGCTCTGTAGCGTCTTTATAGATCAGGTGTTTCAGTGTGGCTTTTTGTCACTTTTATCTAATAGCAGATTCCACCAAGGCCCCACTAAAGTGCCTGAGCTATACAGATGCTGCAGAGCCAGGTCAAAATAATTCAGTGCCTCTTCTGGGGATGTGCTGGGCTCGGAGCAGGAGCATGCTGAATTTAAAGCACATTTTTTTCCTCCCACATCTGCAAGCAGCCTAAATGATCTAATATGTATGAGAGAAAGGATCTCTCTCTAGGAGTATGATGGGATGAAGAGAGTCTTCATACCTGAGTTCTTCCTACATGTAGGGAGAATAATAGCAACTGTATTTGCTTTCTGCTTCATGCTAACTTTACCTTGGCCACATTTGCATTGTATGTGATCATTTTGGGAAGTGTTGTAGCAAGCGACTTTTCTGGCTCATTAGCTTGCTAAGTGTAAGATCTCTAGCTAGAGAGTTTTGGAAGACTGCTCCACATTGTATTTCTTATTCTATATAATACTGAGCTCTGCATATCAGTCATGGGTTTGGGTTTAGGGCCAGAGTTTTAAAGGTCTTTAGGCATTGAGAGACACTTGTTTCCTGGGGTTTTCGCTGGTATCTAGGTGCCTTATGCTTGTAAAAATCAATTGTATTTCATCTCCGTTTTATTTCAGACATTTGTCTGTGACTTGTTCAGTGCAGTCCTTAATCACATCTATGCTTAGCACTATTAGTAAGTACTATTTACTATATATTGCTGTATTAGTATCAAAACTCTAGGCCAGGTTTTTAGGGAACATTATTATTGCTACTTATGACATGTATAACCACATTTCACATTTATTTTCATTCTTTAGGCATTTTGGTGGAATTTGCTAATTGTTGTTCATTTGTCCTAGACAGGGGTGCCAAAGATACCCTTGATTGGACCTGCAGAGCTATATCAACTGGCTTCCCAGTGGATCTCAATGGGATGGATGGCCCTGCATGCCACACATAGCAATTGCTTCAGCTCGTATCCAAATTTGCTGCCACCTGCTACACAGTCCCAGAGTAGCCATGCTGCATACAGATTGTTCATAGCAACTGCTCCAGGGCTCTGGGGCCATGCAGCAGAGTCCCATGGCAGTGGCTCTGGAGCCATGCACAGTAGGCCTGTGCAAATAAAAAAGTATTCAATTTGGAGATTCAGATCACTGTGCAGAATTGATTTGGCTGAATCGGCTTCAGAAGATTCGGCGCCGATTCTGAGATTCAGCCATAGGGTATAATGGGGAATCACTGAAATACCTATAACTTTGTCATTCTTTGGCTAATTCAGATACAAATTGCAGGAATGATAGCCCTTTCTGAGGCCAAGAATCCTGCCAACTTTCAAGGAGATAGGTGTAGGGGTTTCTGGGAAACTGCACCTCAAAGACTTGAAAGGAAAACTGTCACGTGTGTGCACAGCAGGGTGAAAACTGCAGGCATGCTAGGTCCTGCTGAGGCCATGAAGCCTGCCAGCTTTTGAGAGGTGCAGGGGTTCCTGGGAAACAGCACCTCAGCTTGCTGACAAGCAAAACTCGTGATGTGTGGGTGACACTGTGTGGGTTAAGGTACGCCCTTGCTGGCGCTAGGGCCTCTACATGACACAGTAGTGTGCCCCAGTGAGGTCTCCTCCTCCCCTACAGCCCCAGGCGGTTCCACAACTTTAAATAACAACAGGTATAAAATAACTTAGTGAGCAGTAGCATCAGCAGCATCTCAGGCAGCCAAGCTGTGACAGAGCCTTTCTTTCCTCTCCTGCTTCTTCTCTAGCATATGTTAAGGCACACCTTCACTGTGTGTGTGTGTGTGTGTGTGTGTGTGTGTGTGTGTGTGTGTGTGTGTGTGTGTGTGTGTGTGTGTGTGTGTGTGAAGGTACACCCTTACTGGTGCTGGGGTATCTACACGACATGGTAGTGTGCCCCAGTGAGGTCTCCTTCTCCCCTACAGCCTCAGTCCAGTCCAACACTTTAAATAATAACAGGTAAGCACTGCAGTGCAGTAGTATTAGCATCTCAGGCAGCCAAACTGTCACAGACTAGAGCCTCTCTTTCCTTTCCTGCAGCAACTTCTTCTCCAGCAGCTGTCAGAGAACTCTCCCTGCCAGCCCTAGCCCTGGGCTTAGATGTGCCCAGGGCCCTGCATCCTTCCAGTCAGGTGCTAGGGATGTTGGTCTAATGACATGGCGCTGGCAGACAATGTTCTTTGGGTCAATCTGGTATCTTAGTAGACCAACTGAATAGTCAGAGAAAGCCTCATAGTTAGACAATGAAAGGTTGTGTTTTGATTTTATGGAAAGGGGTTTTCCTTGATTGTCTGATGAGGCTAAGTGGCTTATGGTTAATGAAATGAGAATTTTTATAAAAGAACTGAATGGTAGAAATAGAGATGTTGTTTTGGATATATAAATGATGTGTTATTTGTAGTGTATGATGGGCTATATTGTGTTTTTA
The DNA here is from genome assembly GCF_052110815.1 of Crocodylus siamensis. NCBI lineage: Eukaryota > Metazoa > Chordata > Crocodylia > Crocodylidae > Crocodylus > Crocodylus siamensis. The sequence goes on along the minus strand of NC_143401.1, from coordinate 45,883,389 downwards.
TGTTTATTATTAAAAAAACCTGAATAGTCAAAGAAATATATCTTAGCAAGCTTTCAGGTTGAAAAACCCTTTGTCAGGTTCCTTCACCCTTGGATCACATATGCCCACCAGCATGTGGACTGTACTGGACCACAAGGGATCTAGCCATCTCCCAATGCCATCCTTCAGCTTCCTTACCAGTGCCTCCACATCTGGTGACAGCGGCTTGCCCCAACCAGGAACACTGATCCATTTGGTTCTCCAGTTCCTTCACTATGGGGATCACCTGGGAAAGGGAGGCATCGGCAGCGCTAAGGTTCTCGGTGGCCTCAAGCAAGGGCAAGATCTGGGAGATGGTATCCCACTCAGCTCTCTTCAGGGGACCACTGATCCCAATCACCCTGAGCAAGGCCATCTCATGGATGGCCTTCTGTTGCTCCACCAGCCTTTCCAGCATCAGGTATGTGGAGTTCTACTGACTCTCCATATCCCGCGTGATATTGTGCTGTGGGATGCTCAGCTCTGCCTGTTTCTCCTGCAGCATCCTGCCCCCCTTGATGCTGCAGTGGAAAAAGCCCACCAGATTCCTGCATTTTCAAATGAGCTGGGTGGTAGTGATGGCACCATCAACGGTAGCCCTGTACCCCTCTAAGGCATCGTTGACTACGAGGCGCAGCTTGTGTGCCACACAGCGGATGCCAAGCAAGTTGGCATCATGGACAACCTTGACCGTACTGGCCCCGCTGTTGGTGACCTTGAGCCTGCAGGTGAGCGCGCCCTGCCCAATGAGCCACCCCTGTACCATGTGGTTCATGGCCACCATGATCTCCCTTGCCGTGTGGGACTCATCCATCACCTCAGCTTGAAGGAGAGCCCAGCGATTACCTGACTGATAGCACCAGTGCCCTGTGAGAGAGAGGTAGGTATGATCTCCACCCTGGCTGCTCCAGATGTCAGAGGTGAAGTGCAAGGCTACCTGCGCCCCTGCTTTACGCAGCTCCTCCCTCAAGTACTCCCTGCATGCCTCATACAGGGAGGGCACCACCATCCTGCTAAAGCTGGTACGTGCAGGCATTTTGTAAAATGGGGCCAGAAGTGCTATGAACCGCGTGAACCCTGGCCGCTCAACTAGGGAGAAGGGCTGCCTATCCAGTGCAAGCATCTCCCCAATGCTCTGGGTGATCTTGCTCGCCTTGGGAATGCGCCCCCCTTTCTGTCCACCTTTCCCCCACTGGTCCAGGTTGGCCTGCCTCTGCTTTGGGGGGGGAAGGGGACTTTGGAGCAAGCGGGGGACTTCCCCTTCAGCACACTTGCACTGGTGCCAGGCTGAGCAGGAAGAAGGGCAAGGGGTGGTGCCTCCTCAGATGCAGCAGCATCGCCGTGGTGAAGTGTCTCACATCATTGCCACGGATCATGTGCCTTCGGCAGTGCTGGCAGATGGTAAACCTGGGATCATCTGCCACCTCAAAATGATCCCACACTACACTACCCCAGTTCTGGGTTCAGGGTAGGGATCCTGCCTTATGCCCCTCCTCAGCAGGCTGAGGCTCAACAAGAGGAGCTGCCTCAGCTGAGCCACTTGCCTCGACCTCCTGTAAGATGCTGCTTTCCAGAGAAGGAGACCTGGGTCTAAGGGAACTTTGAGGTGTGTGGAGCACAAAGTTAGATTCCCCCTCAGTCCCCAGAATTTCTTTAGCCAAGGCGCTCAGGCCCTCTGGGTCCAGATCCAGCTCCTCCTCTGGCAGTGGGAGGCTCATGCTGGGAGATGAAATTGGGGTGGAGGAGACAGTGATTCTGCTGCTGGTGCCTCTTTCTGGGGTTTGGGAGAGGTGGTGCAAGTGGAGGAATGTCAGGTACTGCTCCTACCTCCTTGCTTCCACTGGCAGCAGAAGACTTGTGGCTGCTGGGAAAGAGGATGCATCTATGTTTGGGGTGGAGGAAGACTTGCAGCTTTAGCTTTCCTCCTAGCCCCTCTTCCTCCACTGCCAGAAGACCTGGCACCTGCCTTTCCAACACACTTCATATTAATCTTTCCTGTTCTGTAAAATGTGTGTGTGTGCAACTAATAATAGAATATATGTCGTTTTCTTCTTCTCTGACATATGACTGCACACAGATGCTCAGTGCTGCTGATTTAATCGTTATGAATGATTTCACTCAGATTTACAATCACCAGTCTCAATTCTGGTGGGGAAATCTCAATTTCAAGGCAACTAAAAGACACAGTGAGATGTCACTACCTGTATTTCCCTCTTACTCGGGAAGAAGTCTCTTGGAGCCCATGGATGTGTTCAATGGGCAGGCAATGCACAAGGAGCTCAGTAGAGGTGAGAATACATTCATGTGATAAATATCTGCTCAGTTTATGGTAAATGGCATTGGATTTCAACAACTCAAAAGTGTTTTCTGAGGAAAGGTATTCAGGTTGTAGCCGTATTGGTCTAGAGGAAAAGGCAATCAGGACTCAGAGTAGAAATGATATCTTTTATTACACCAACAAGATTTTTGCAAAGAAGAAATTGTTTTACAAAAACTTTGTTGGTCTAATAAAAGATATCATCTCTACTACAAGTCCAGATTGCCTTTATTCTGAGAAAAGAGATTTGGAGTATACCACCAATGCCTCTGTGTCCCCTTCACAAATTCAACCTTGGACTTTTCTGCCACATAGTTAGTAACTACAAATTGGTCCTCTTCCCTCAATATAGTTTCTGTGCTGGAACCAGCAAAGTGGGGACTGGCTGGAATCTTTAATAGTACTCAGTTTTTGGTAATCCAAATAATTCACATTTCAGCTCTTCCAAATAACAAACATAGATTCATAGATTCATAGATGCTAGGGTCGGAAGGGACCTCAATAGATCATTGAGTCCGACCCCCTGCATAAGCAGGAAAGAGTGCTGGGCCTACATTACCCCAGCTAGATACACATCCAACCTTCTCTTGAATACCCCCAGGGTAGGGGAGAGCACCTCCCTTGGGAGCCCGTTCCAGACCTTGGCCACTCGAACTGTGAAGAAGTTCCTCCTAATATCCAATCTAAATCTGCTCTCTTCTAGCTTGTGGCCATTATTTCTTGTAACCCCCGGGGGCGCCTTGGTGAATAAATACCAATTCCCTTCTGTGCCCCCCGACGAACTTACAGGCAGCCACCAGGTCGCCTCTCAACCTTCTCTTGCGGAGGCTGAAAAGGTCCAGTTTCTCTAATCTCTCCTCGTAGGGCTTGGCCTGCAGGCCCTTAACCATACGAGTGGCCCTTCTCTGGACCCTCTCCAGGTTATCCGCATCCTTCTTGAAGTGCGGCGCCCAGAATTGCACGCAGTACTCCAGCTGCGGTCTGACCAGCGCCCGATAGAGGGGAAGTATCACCTCCTTGGACCTATTTGTCATGCATCTGCTGATGCACGATAAAGTGCCATTGGCTTTTCTGATGGTTTCGTCACACTGCCGACTCATGTTCATCTTGGAGTCCACTAGGACTCCAAGATCTCTTTCCACTTCCGTGCCACCCAGCAGGTCATTTCCTAGGCTGTAGGTGTGCTGGACATTTTTCCTCCCTAGATGCAGCACTTTGCATTTCTCCTTGTTGAACTGCATTCTGTTGTTTTCTGCCCACTTGTCTAACCTGTCCAGGTCTGCTTGCAGCTGTTCCCTGCCCTCCGGCGTGTCCACTTCGCCCCATAGCTTAGTGTCATCTGCAAACTTGGACAGAGTACATTTCACCCCCTCGTCCAAGTCGCTGATGAAGACATTAAAGAGTATTGGTCCAAGCACTGAGCCCTGCGGGACCCCGCTGCCCACACTCTTCCAGGTCGAAACCGACCCATCCACCACAACTCTCTGGGTGCGACCCTCCAGCCAATTCTCCACCCACCGGACTGTGCAGTAATCCAAGTCACAGCCCCTTAACTTGTTCACCAGTATGGGGTGGGATACCGTATCAAAGGCCTTCCTGAAGTCCAAGTATATGACATCCACCCCTCCTCCTGCGTCGAGGCGTTTTGTGACCTGGTCATAAAAAGAGACTAGATTGGTCAGGCACGATCTACCTGCCACGAACCCGTGCTGGTTTCCCCTCAGCATAATTTGTCCTGCCGGGCTCTCACAAATGTGAGCCTTGATGATTTTCTCAAAGATTTTGCCAAGGATGGAGGTGAGACTGACTGGCCTATAGTTACCCGGGTCCTCCTTCCTCCCCTTCTTGAAAATGGGAACCACATTGGCCCTTTTCCAGTCCTCCGGGACTTGACCCGTGCGCCACGAGCGTTCAAATATTCCCGCCAGTGGCTCTGCAATGATGTCGGCCAGTGCCTTCAGTACCCTCGGATGGAGCTCATCCGGGCCTGCCGACTTAAAGGCATCCAGTTCTTCCAAGTGACCCTGCACCACCTCAGGGTCCACGCATGGAAGTCTGGTGCCTTGCTGCTGCCTCCCTACACTCCCAGTGAGAGACTTGTCATGCCTCTCGCTTAGGAACACTGAGGCGAAGAACTCGTTGAGGAGTTCAGCCTTGTCCCCTCTGTCCGTCACCAATTGTTTCTGCCCATTTAGCAGGGGTCCTATTCCTCCCTGGGCCTTCCTTTTACTCCCTATATATCTAAAAAACAATTTCTTATTGTCTTTTACTTGGATTGCCATCCTCAGCTCCATGGTAGCTTTGGCCTGTCTAACTGCCTCCCTACAAGCACGAGCAGAAGAGGTATATTCCTCTTTGGTGATCTCTCCCTGTTTCCACTTTTTATGTGCTCCCCTTTTGGCCCTAAGTCTGCCCTGAATTTCTCTGGTCAGCCAGGGAAGCCTCCTGGCCCCTTTCCCTCTTTTACCTCGCACGGGGATCGTCTCGCTTTGTGCTCGAAGGATAGCTTCCTTAAGGCACAGCCACCCTTCTTGGGCTCCCATCATTTCAAAACTACTACTCTGCAGTGCATCCTTCACTAATCGCCTGAGTTCGCTGAAATCAGCTTTCCTAAAGTCCAGCACGTTCACCCTACTGGTTACCTTACCCACTCGATGCCTTATGTTGAATTGTATTTTTAGGTGATCACTGTCCCCCAGATGGCTACCGATCTGTAGGTCCCCTACTATGTCATCCCCTGTTGCCAATACCAGATCCAGTAAGGCATTCCCCCTAGTGGGACCATGTACCTCCTGCATCAGGTGGAGGTCCTGTACACAGGTTAGAAACCTGCGTGAGCGGTGGGACTTTGCTGTCTGTGTCTCCCAGCAGATGTCCGGGTAGTTTAGGTCCCCCATGACCACCGCCTCTTTAGCTTTTATGGTCTCTGAGAGTTGCCTCAGGAGCCCCAAATCTATTTCTTCCCCTTGATGTGGGGGTCTGTAGCAGACCCCTACCACCAAATCCTTTTCTCCTTGCCCCCCATGTAGCCTAACCCACAGTCCTTCTACTTCCTCATCCTTTGATTCTGTCTTGATGAGGGTTGATGTATATTGCTCCTTAACATAGAGCGCAACCCCTCCCCCCCTTTTCCCCACTCTGTCCTTTCTGTACAATCTATAGCCCTCAATATGTACCGCCCAGTCGTGGGATGGATCCCACCAGGTTTCCGTCAGCCCCACTAAGTCGTAGTCGTTTAGTGCAACCAGGAGCGCTAGTTCATCCTGCTTGTTCCCCATGCTCCTAGCATTAGTATATAGGCACTTGAGCCCTGTGACTGGTGCTTTTGCTACCCCCTCGCTCCAAGTCCTAAAGGACTTTTTGTCTCTAACCTTCCCGTTCCTTACCTGTGCCGTATTGCTGTCCACCCCCTGTCTTTCACGTTCCCAAAGCTCTCTTTCTTCAGGCTGGGCTGTCCTTGTGGGTGCCACCTGGTTTGGTGGTCCACAGCTTCCCCCACCCTCATCTTCCCCTCCCCCGATGAGCCTAGTTTAAAGCCTGCCGGAGGAGATCCGCCAACCTGGAAGAAAACACACGCTTACCTTTGGGGGACAGGTGAAGCCCATCCCAGCTGAGCATGTCCCTCGTTGTAATGTGTGGGTCATTGTCCAGGAAGCCGAAGCCTGCCTCGAGACACCACTGCCGAAGCCGCCAGTTGGTCTCTTGGATGCAGTTCTCATGCCGTCTTCCGCGTCCGTTCACTGGTAGGATGGAAGAGAATACCACCTGTGCACCAAATTCCCTCAGCACGCCGCCCAGAGCCTGGTAGTCCGCCATCAGGTGATCGGGGGTTCTCCTGGCCGCATCATTAGTACCCACATGGACAAGGACCATGGGGTAGTAATCGGTGGGCTTGATCCTGGCCTGGATTACCTCCGTCACATCCTGAATCTTAGCTCCAGGCAGGCAGTAGACCTCTCGTGCTGAAGGGTCCTGGCGACAAATGGGCCCTTCCGTACCTCTCAGGATGGAATCGCCTATGACGAGCACGCGTCTCCTCCTCTTCTGGGTCCTCTCGGATCTCTTGAGCTGTTTGGAGTGTGAAGAATGTGGCATTTCTTCCTGCCCAAGGGTTTCCTCCTCCCTTTCCATCTCCTGCAGAGTCACCAAGGCCTCGTACCTGTTCTCCAGTCGGACTGGAGAAGCTTGTACCTGCTCGCTGCGAGCTGCTCCGGTCCTGGCTGTGACCGTCTGCCACTCTGCTGTGGAGGTCCTTCCCTGGGCTGCTTCTTTCTTGGGTGCCTGGTCCTGCAGGGAAAGGAAATAAGTGTCAATTTCCTCCTCCGCCTCCCTGATCCCCCTCAGCCTGCTAACCTCCTCCTGGAGCTCCCTCACCTGTGCCTCCAGAGCCCTAAGCCGGGCACCTGCCGGACAGGTGTGGGGGCTCCCAATCTCTGCCCCCCCCGGCCCTGCTGGGGATCCCCCGCAGGCCGGGAGGTAGGGGGACATCAGCTCCCCCATTGGCTCGGTCTGGGTGGAGGCCTCAGACCAGCCCCGGTTAGCCTTGTCCCCCTGGGCAGAGGCCCTAGCAGCACTCCTCGTATACATCCTTCTAAGCTGCTATTTGTAGACCTGTGTGGTGTCTACGTCCTACCCGTACAGGAGTCCCACTCCTGGCCCTCCCAGCCCGCCCGCTGGCGCGAACGCCTGCGCAAACGCCGGCGCGCTCTTACAGAGTGTGCCTGTTTGCGCGCTCTGTTCGCGCTGCGCGGCTCGGAAGCGCGGCTCCCTACCGGCTCAGCTATATGGGACCCGGAGGGCTTCACAACATGTGTTGCTATATAACGAAGCTCAGTGACTGTCAAGATAGCTCAAGAATTCTTACTCCTGGCTGTCAGTAAAACATACAAAAAGTGGTGAGGAGTAGGTATTCTATGTTGCATCAGTATTAGGTTATGGCAGGGGTATAACTACAATATCCTTGGTTCTTTACCCAATGTGTTATATCATTGGACAAGTATTGAGACACTATTTCATTAGTAAGAGCATTGCCAGCAGATTCAGGGAAGTGATTATTCCCTTCAATTTGACACTAGTGAAGCCACCTCTGGAGTCTAGTTTTGGGTTCCTCACTGTTTTGTGCCACTGTATCCAGTCTTGGGTTCCCCACTACAGGAAGGATGTGGATAAACTGGAGAGAGTCCAGCAGAGAGCAATAAGAGTGGTGAGGGGGCTGGGGCACATGACTTATGAGGAGAAGCTGAGGGAACTGGGCTTATTTAGTCTGTAGAAGAGAAGACTGAGAGACTTCCAGAGGGTTCCAAAGAGGATGGAACTAGTTTGTTCTCAGCGGTGGCATGTGACAGAACAAGGAGCAATAGTCTTAAGTTACAGTAAGGGAAGTTTAGGTTAGATATTAGGAAAAACTTTCTCACAAGGAGGGTAGTAAAGCAAGTTACCCAAAAAGGTTGTGGACTCTCCAGCCTTGGAGGTTTTTAAGCTCTGGCTAGACAAAGACTTGGCTGGGATGATGTAGTTGGGGATGGTCCTGCTTTGAGCAGGGGGTTCGACTAAATGAACTCCAGAAGTCCCTTCTAACCCTCATTTTCTATGGTTCTATTAAAATCAGCTAAGACTCCCATCCAATATGCTGTCTTTGAAATGTATATGTTGTTTGATACTTATTTGTGAGATACCAAACAAAAGCAAATTGCATTGGTTCATTTATCCTTGATAGCTTCCTGCATGAGAGGAACCTAGAGTAAATTGTTGGTAATTTTTTATCTCATTAGAACTGGGTCAGTTTTTTTACTCCAAGGTTGCATCTAATTCTAGTCAAACAGTTTAAACCCTATGTGATGTTTATGTACAACTCTGTACTTTCTGAGTATTAGGTTGAAATTGTTGTAAAGCACATGATGAGCAGCGGTGTAGTATAACAGCACTAGATTTTGTGTTCAGACAAGTGTTTCGGTACAGCAAGGCCTACAAGCTGTAGTGTAGACACAACCTGTTGTTGAAAAGCACTCTTGCTGCTGCCATTATTATTGCTTGTCTATCAGTGCTTTCAGATTCTCAGCATAAATCCTTGTCATCTTGAGAATATATTTTTTAATTATATACAGCATATGGCATCTCAGGCATTTTCATTTGTTTATTAATATAAAAAGTGGGATGTCTGAACAGCAGACCCATCACCCAATCAAAGGGTCATAGTACCTTCATTTTGATATCTTGGTGTTGATGCACAGGCACTGGAATAGACAACCAAAAGGAGGCCTTCAGAAAATCCTACTTTTTGAAGCTGTAAAATAGGAGTACAGTTGAGAAGTAAGAGGGGCTTTCTTGGTAGGTTCTTGAGCTCAATGGCTCCTAGGTCTCCTCTAGTAGTTTCATAGTTTCATAGTAGCTAGAGTCGGAAGTGACCTAGGTAGATCATCTAGTCCGACCCCCTGCCTTAGCAGGAAAGAGCACCGGGGTCAGATGACCCCGGCAAGGTGCTCATCTAACTTTCTTTTAAAAATCCCCAGGCTAGGAGCCTGCACCACTTCCCCTGGAAGCTGGTTCCAGGCCCTAGCCGCCCTGACTGTGAAGTAGCGCCTCCTAATATCTAATCTAAACTTACCCTCCGCCAGTTTGTGACCGTTATTCCTGGTCACTCCTGGCAGCGCACGGGGGAACAGGGACTCCCCCAATACCTGCTGATCCCCCCTGACCAGTTTGTAGCAGGCCACAAGGTCCCCCCTTAACCTTCTCTTGTGGAGGCTAAACAGGTTCAGGTCCCGTAGCCTATCCTCATAAGGCCTGCCCTGCTGACCCCTGATCATACGAGTGGCCCTCCTCTGAACTCTTTCCATATTGTCCACGTCCCTCTTGAAGTGTGGCGCCCAGAACTGGACGCAGTACTCCAGCTGCGGCCTGACCAGTGCCGCATAGAGGGGGAGGATCACCTCCCTGGACCTGCTCGAGATGCATCTGTGGATGCATGACAGGGTACGATTGGCCTTCTTGACTGCCTCCCCACACTGCCGGCCCATGTTCATCGTGGAGTCAATGACGACTCCAAGATCCTTTTCCGTCTCCGTGCTGGCAAGAGGGGAGTTCCCCAACCTGTAAGTGTGGTGCCGGTTCTTCCTCCCCATGTGCAACACCTTGCACTTATCAGTGTTAAACCCTATTCTCATCCGCCCACCGTTGCAACCTGTCAAGGTCAGTTTGTAGCCTATTGCACCCTTCTAGTGCACCCACATCCCTCCACATCTTAGTGTCATCAGCAAACTTGAACAGGGTGCTTTCTACCCCCTCATCCAAGTCACTGATGAAGATGTTGAACAGTGCGGGCCTGAGGACCGAGCCCTGCGGAACCCCACTGCCCACTTCCTTCCAGGTCGAGAAGAACCCATCCACTACCACCCTCTGGGTGCGGCCCTCCAACCAGTTGGCGACCCATTTGACCGTGTGGGCATCGACACCACAGTCTCCCAGCTTTTTGATGAGGACAGGGTGAGAGACAGTGTCGAAAGCCTTCCGGAAGTCCAAAAAGACTACATCCACAGCAACCCCTGCGTCTAATGATTTGGTGACCTGATCGTAAAAGGCCACCAGGTTGGTCTGACAAGACCTGCCACTGATGAACCCATGTTGGTTGCCCCTGAGCATGCATTCCCCCGCAAGGCCCTCCTGGATGTGTGCCAGGATAATTTTTTCAAAGAGCTTACCCGGGATTGAGGTCAGACTAACTGGCCTGTAATTTCCCGGGTCCTCTTTTTTTCCCTTTTTGAAGATAGGGACCACATTGGCCCTCTTCCAGTCCTCAGTATATTTGCATCATTCCAGATCTCAGAGCAGTGAAGGATTAAACAAGTGCAACTGTGGCTTAAAACTATTAGAGGGATGGCCCACAATTTTGTCTCTAGTCCCTTGTCCAAGGAGCTTACATTTTTAAGGACTTAAATTTAAAGGTGTATTTAGTGCTGCATGTTGATAACCAAAGCAAAGGTATTGGGAAGGTGCCATTAGTAAAGTTGTTCTGACCCAATCTGAACCCAATTATGGAGACTGTTGTTCCATGGGAAAGCAGAAAAAGTAGATGTTTGCAGCCGTTCATTGGAGGAGGTGGCTAGCTTGGGCCTGGTAGAAATTGGCTGTACTCCCCTAGACAGCTAAGAGAAAAGCTCTTAGAGATGCATCTACCCTGTGGACTTCCCTGAGCTGGAGAATGTGGGATGGAAAAGACTGAAGTTACAACAGCAGAAGGTTGTCTTCCCTGTGCTGACAAGATGGATAGTTTTCTCCTATGCACAAGGACTGAAGCCAGAAGGCTTGAGAGCTGGAGGATCGGTAGGGGAGGGACTTCTCTAAGCTGGAGCTAGAGGGCCAGACAGCGTAATGAGAGACAACACCCACATGGATAGCATGGAGAATACTAACTAAGAAAAGCAGAGACTTAGTTGAGGATGCCAGTTGGTATCAAACAGGCAGAAGAAGAGCTATGTGCATGAATGGGGGCAATGGGCACTGAGACAACCTTCCCCAAAGAGTAATCAAGGATTATAATTGAGCTATCTCAATTTACACCTGTGTGAATGAGATCAAAAAGAATAATCCGGAATTAAGCACAGGACTAGCAGTCCAAAGCAGTAGTGTTACCTAGGGGTGGGCAAGTGGGGCACCCCCCTAACTTAGAGGAGCACCTCAGTGGTGGCTATTGGTGAGACTGCATGGCAGCAGCAGCAGCTCGTGAATGCAGATCCTAGGCAGTGGCATCAGCAACCATGCTGTGGGAATCCTGTATGACAGCAGCACCCCAGCAACTCCTGCCCCCCTGCTTTCTGCTTAAAAATAACTACTTGAAAATAGTAGTTATGCTTCTGGTCAAGAATTCTGGTGTTATACCTGTGTTATTTATTATCCTGTGTCCTTGTGTAAGTCATTCTATGCCTTAGGTTCTCTGTCTCCCATAGCTGGAGGTATTTATTCAGAATTCCTTCAGTGTACATTATAGATAGAGCAACAGAGATGCTGACATGCTAAGTGGTGTTCTGTGGTTATTTTAAAGTAAAAAAAATCCAGTTTTTTGTGGAAAGGTGGAAGTATGAAAAAATGTAAAAATGTTAGCTTAGTATGTCTCTCTTACTCTTGCTGGGACATATTCTTGTGTAATTTTAGAATGTTTCATTCATGTATGTTTTGTACAGAGGCTCTTGCAGCTTGTTTAATGAGTCATAATTGTCATGCCAGTTTCATTTCAATTACTTTTTGCTTTTCTTTCCAAAACAATTCTTAGTCATGACAACAACATATTAAAGAATTAAATCTGTTAAAACTTAGTGCATTCCTCAAACTATTAAGCAACCAAGGATTATTACAGCTATTGTCTTGAGTGCTTAATCATAGGCTATTTTAAGGCTGTTCATTTCTGAAGATAATGAAGATTTTTCAAGTTAACTATTTCATATTTTTGTAAAGATATGAATGTTTGATTTTAGATGCTTCTACTGTGAGTACTATGAGTAGTTCTTCAGCATGTGCATTAGTTTTGCATAGCCTAAATTACAGGGTGAACTACTGACTGAATCCTGCTCCTTCTGAAGTCAGAGTTCTACTTTTTACAAGAGCAGGATTGATTTCTGTAGGCTTAATCCTCCAAGTTTTTGTGCAAATAGCTTCATTATTATTCTGGTTGTGCCCACAAAGAATGAAAACAAGCATGAGTTGAGATTGCAGGACACGGCCATGTGGCCTTTATTTCCATTCATATTCTGTGGTGAGTTTAGGACTTTACTGAAATCAGTAGTAAAACTCATGTTTGCTTTAATGGATCAGAATCTCACCTTTACTTCTTTTGAAACACAGACATTCTTTTGCAACTTTTCTAAGTCATGTGTCTGATTTTTATTTACAGGGCATGGAAAGTTAACAATGGAAATCTTCCTTGTATAAGCAAAAGAGGTTGGAGATGATGCTAAAATTCCTGGTAGCTTCACTAGTCTTCGCAACTATACAAGCTGAACCTGATTTCTAAGATAATGATGGAAGGGCCCAGATGGATCTGAATGTTAACTCAGGTCAGAGCTGATGCAACAGTGGCACAATCCTTTCACTGTAGGTATACAAGCTAGGAATAGGTGTGGTGTGGTTGCTTTCAGCACTCTTCATTGTCAAACTAGTTTTGGCTTGTTCCTGTCTTAGGAAAAGCCTCACACAACAAAAACTGAGCCCGACAAAAAGGAAGTGCTTAAGTGTGTTGATAATATCTCCTATATTAACAGAAAACAAATAGACACAACCCAAACCTGCATGAACTGCTAGAGGGAGTTCACCCTTTGCATGTTTACTTTCAGAGCTGTAATTGCTGTTGCCTGGGACATGCTCCCAGGAGCAAAGGGATTTAAAGTATCCCCCGTCATGATCAAAGCCCACATATATGCAGTACTTTGTCTTAAATGATTCAAGAAACAATTATGTGAATAGAATTAATAAATGAAAATGGTTGGAATGTGCCAGAGCAATGAATAGAAACAAGGAACAATGTGTAAAATGATGATTGTATTTACCCAAATCCAAGATGACTTTGAATTTAAGATGATCCCCCTAATAGGTTCTAGATGTGGAAAATTTATAAATTAGTTATAATTTTTCATGTTGAGAATCTAAATTCCAGGTGGAAGTCTTAATTTTTTTCCCCACCACAACTGCAGTGGAAGGTGGTAGTGGGGCAGGTGACAAAAGAATCCTGTCTGCCACCCCTACACTTGCACCCCCACACACTTAAGGTGCCTGCATGCCCCATGTCTACCCCACAGTGCCTGTACCTGCTCCCACATGCCCCCCAACAGTAGACCCCCTTCCCACCTGCTCCCCAACACCTATCACTTCCTGTGGGGCTATCACTCCCTGGCAGCTGTCCTCCGCACCACTTCCTCTCCCTGCTGCATGCCCTCTGCACTGCCTCTCCCCTGCTGTTTTGAATGCCCCTGCTGTCTGCCCCCTGAGCCCCCTTCTGTCACTGCTTATGTTCCTCTGCAGCTCCAGCTCCTGTTGGGGCCCCACTCCAGTCAGGGGTAGAGAACATGGAGCATGTGTTACCATTGGCCCCAGCCCAGCCATGCAGCAATTGTTGCAGTGGTGGCAGCTTCAGCCCTGGCCCTAAAGCTGGGCCCAGAGCTGTCACTACCAATGTGTGGCTGGTCTGGGGCCAGAGGCAGCATATGCTCTGTTCTCCATGCCACTTACTAAAGCAGTGGCTGTTGATCCAATTCCAACCCCAGGTTGGGGGCCACAGCTGCTTCCCCCTTCATTTCCCCACACCCCTTTTCATATATACATGTACTCAAATTTAAAACAAGGGGCTTTTGTTTCCCTATTTTGAATTGGGAGGAAAAAATCCTCATCTTGGATTTGGATAAATAAAGTATATTTATTCACATTGCCTGTGCATCATAAAAACTTTAGGTTATTGTGGAACTCTGCCTTCTCCTGCAAGTAGGCCCGCAACAGTGAGAGAGCTACGTGGAGTTCTATGCCACTTGCATTGTTTAATGGGAATCAGAAACTAAGCCAGAGTTCTACTGCATTAACAAATTGTCTTTAACATGTCCCTTGTTTATGTCCTGGGGAATATTGCACAATATGCTTTTAAAAATAAATTTAACTTATCTCTGCTTAAAAGAGCTCATAATCTACCTTGTTATATGTAGACAATGTTCGGCAAAATGGAGCCCCATTCTATGTTTGATGGTCTCCAGGTTTTACCTTTGTATAAATAATGATAGTAATAAAAATGCTCAAAATGGTTCTGCATTGTGAGGTGACCATTTGGTTAATCTAATAAATGTTGAATAGAGTAGATATTGAGAGATGTGATGGCATCTCTGTCTTCTATATTTGACACAACTCAGATTCTCTGAGTCCTTCAGAATACAAGATTGACATTTGAATGGTTCATGTCACAAGAACTTGCTGGTTAGGCTTCAGCTGGAGTATTTTTGTGGGGTTCTAGGCTCTGTGTTTTAAGGTTGTAGAAAAACTGGAGAGGAGGCAAACAGAGAGAGGGGCTGGGATGTAAGCTATACAAGAAAAGATGGGAGAGACCTGGATGAGCGTAGGTCAGAGGAAAGGAAATTAAGGGGGAACCAGATAGCAGTTTTCAAATATTGGAAGGCTGCCATAAAGAAGAGAGGTTTTTCTTTGTCCCAGCTGGCAGGACATGAAGCAATAGATTTTAAGTTGCAAAAAAGCAGCTCTAAATTAGATCTCAAAAAAAAAGAAAAGAAAAAAGAAAGGAAAAGAAAAGAAACCTGCAGGTTAAAACAGTAGGACAGTGAAACAAACAACTCAGGGAAGCTATGGAATTTCCTTCATTGGGGATTTTCATGAAGAAGCTGGATAAGCATTTGTCTGGTATGATTTAGGAATATTGCACCCTGTATTTGTGTAGATGGCCCCTTAAGTCCCTTTCAGCCCCATGATTCTAAGAAGCCAGATAAAACATTATAGCTTAAAATTAAAATTTATGCTGGTTATGTTACATTGTAATCTCTTATCCATGTTCTGCCCAGGTTAGTTCTGCAGCTAATGCAGTAGATACCCCTCCCAGTCTTCATTTCCTGCTATTTTGTTCCCACTCCCTGACTCCTCCTCTCTTCCTTCCTGCTCTCCCCCAATACTCTTTCATTCCTGTATTGCTGTGTATGACACCACTATTGTTGGACTGATTCTTTCTCTCACAGCAAGGATTTTTTGTTTTTACAGTGTTGCTGTTCTCCATTAATTGTAGATATAAATACTATAATCCCAAAATCTAGATCTTTCCCAAAGTCATTCAGTCTGTGCCCTAAATTTACATCCATTTTTTAATCTTGATACAATTTGTAATTTACAGGTATGACATTGAAACTACCTGATTTCACCCTTTTATAAGAATATTTAGTTTATTTTATCATTACAGGTTTTCCTTGCTTTATTCTTTACATGTTGTCCCAGGGCAAGGGGAAGATATGAGCCCTGAAGAGCTAAAGGGGGACCCTGGAGGACAATACACCCCAGGGAGAATGAGAAGAAAGGGGGAATGAACAAAAACATCTTGCCGGCTGCAGGAACCACGGCAGAGCTGGAAGCGGTGGCAGGACCCACGCGGCTCATTAGCCGCAGTTTTTTTTAAAGTGGAAGCAGCTGGGGAAAAGGGGGAGGAGAGCCGGCCCAGAAGCATAAGAAGGGGAGACAACAAGGCAGCAGGGGAGGAGAGGTGGCGAGAGAGCACCGAAAGAGGGACCCCTGGACCCACCGAGGAGGTAGGGGAACCGGGGAACACTGCTCACAGGACAGAAAAGGGTCCGGAGCTGCTCCCATCTAGAGACGCTGCCGCCGGACTGAGAAGGACCCAGGTATCCCGGCTATATATAACCCTTGGGCCACAAAGAGAGCCTACAGGAGAGACCTCATCAACGGAGACGGGGGCGGCGGATCGTCGGGGAAAGAGGTAGCCAATCGAGAGGCCAGTTAAGACCCTCACGTCCAGGACAGAGGACCCAGGAGGGAGCCCATCGAGGGAACGTTTCTTCGCTGAGGGACATTTAGGGCAGACATGCGTGAGGATACACCTCGGGCTGAGGGAGGTAGCACTAGGGGGGGTAGTTGGTGAAAGGGAGCACGCCACTACTAGGCGCTCCAGGGTAGTGATCTAGGGAGTATTGAGAAGAGGCAAACAATTGTCAGTCTCTTTTCTTTTCGTTGTATTAATTGTTATTTTACCCTGGACACCGGAGTAAAAGTGAGACAGGGCTACTAAGGGCTCAAGAGTTAGGGGCTTAGGTTTATGTAGCCCTCATCCTGACTCCAGCAAGAACCAGGGAGACCCCACATATAGACAGGGTTGGCCGCTGACAACAACAGAAGCACGCCGTCGAGGCTGGGTATAGGGCGAGGTACAGGGGAGGTTGGAACCTCACAAAGAACATCACACCTCGGCCTGGGGTAGCCGGAATCAGACGGTCAGACCTCTCCACCACTCAGATATCATCAAAGTCGTGGCAGGTGGGATTAGGAGGGGAGAAGACCACCCGAGGTAGGAGACCGTGGCCCCACACCTTTGAGGGACGGAGCGAAAGGTTATCATCAAATCCCAGGGCCGGGCGGTGAGGGACCGTATGATCGAGGCCCGACGGGTGCACATGTGTTCCTGGAAAACAGTGCATAACTCAAATTTGCATAAAGGGAACCCACTTTGCAGTGTAACAAATAGGGATACATTCCAAGACCTCAACTGTACTGACCTCCAGGCCCATTTCTACCAGTTTTACAAGACAATTTTGGTACTCACCAACAGTAGAAGCACAGGGCACTATCATAATGGGGATGGCAACTACAGAAACATGTGTCACAGACAATGAGTGAGGAGCACAGATCCACACAGGAGACTATAGTTTGGTCCATGTCACTCCCACAATGCACCACCCAAAGCAGCTGACTGCAGGCTTCCACCACATCAATTGCATAAGAGTGAATTTACTTCACATGTAACAAATTTTTTTATATAAAAAGGATCATCACATAAGAGCGAATTCACACATACAGAACCCGCATAAAGCAAAGGAAACCTGTACTTAGTAAGTTACATGCCTCCCCTGCGAAGTTAATTCTTGATTTGAGAATAAGTGTTACACACCTGTGTTACACACAGTCTATGACTAGACTAGAAGAGGCACAGAGTAAAAACCTCCATGCCCTCTACCCAGCACTGACTTCTTCAAAAGGTTGTTGGATGTTATGGGTCATATAACAGTGGTGTTCATTTACTATGTCACAGACCAGAGTGCGTTGCCCCACTATTATGATGATATATGGTAAGGATGGAGTGGGGAGGTATCACCTATATCAGGGGTAGCCACCCTGCAGCATGCACAGGAAGCCACCCATTAGATCAGGGAGCAGACAGGCAGCACAGTGGCAGATAGGGCAGGAAGCAGACAGCAGAACAGCTGATCAGGACAGAAACATAGGGCAGGAAACAGGAAGCAGTGCCAGAGACTGAGCAGGGGAAGGGGATAAGAGCGTCACTCAGGGAGGGTGCAGGGCTAATTTGTGGCCTGCCTGCTCCCACTGACCTGCTGCCAGGGTGAACTTAAGAAAATGTTTCTTATAGTTGAACCATTAGATAATGATGCAAGGGTATAAATGGTTGAAAAGAGCCAAGGCTTTAGGATATTACCTCTGGCAATAAATTGATAACAGCTGATGACCTGTGCAAAATAGTAATTATTTTAGTTTACAGATATTTGATTACATTTTCCTCAGTACTGCATAATCTTTTTTGGAGTTGATTGATAAATGGATGCTTGGTATAATAAGTGATGATAGTATCCACAAAAACAAGTATCCCTGTCTTTGTAGGGCCAAGAGGTAAAGAATCTGTAAATAGATTACTTTTCTATTACCCCACAAAGACAGGGATACTTTGATGATACCACAAAGACAAGGCTTCAGATCTATCACCATGAGAGTCCTCAGCCACCAGTGCTCTATCCATTTGCCAATGTATTTTACAATAGAACCCCTGAGACTTAACAAGTGTTACCTGTCAGCTCCGTGTTCTTGGGGAACCCTGACACAGGACACAGACTGTCTGACTTGCAAAGAATTTCCACCCCACCCACCTAAACAGAAACTGATTAAGATGCAGTGAGAGACGCACCTAAAACCATCCAGATAAGGGTGACAGAAGTGAAACAACTGCCATAGGTCTCATTTGCATCTGAGATGGGACCAGATGACCATTCATTTACATGAGAGATGGAGAACAGAAAGGCTGAAGCAGGCAGAGACTGGAGTGAATTCTGGGATCAGTGAAGCAGGGGAACACTGCATGATGGGGAATCTGTGTTCCAAATGCTAATCAACCCTCACACCCAGCTCCGCATTTATCAGACCAGTTCTAATGTGGATTTACAAAGGACTTTTCCTCCCCCTCCCCCACCCACACACCTCTAAGCAAAAGTAAGTTTACTAGGTATCTCGGGCCGTACACTTCCCGGTCCCACTATAGGAGGCCTGTGTAAACTTAATTGGCTAAAACTCGGTTGCTGGGTTAGGGAATGCTGAGGCAATAAACCGAGTCAGTGGGGTATGGATAACATTTGAACAATGGTACAGGGTTCATCACAGCGTCCAGCCTGTTGGAGCCCTGACCACAAGTGTTGTCATACTTTTCTCGAGACAACTGATGGAAGTCCTCTCTGCAACAGGTTACGAACACTCCAATAATTGCCTTAAGTCTGTTAAAAGACTATAGTAAGATCTGGAAAAGTCATGCTAAGCTGAGGCTTGTTCACAACAAGTAAAAATCCAAAACCCTGATGCTGCAAGCTATTGTTTCTGAAGACACCAGGAGATATCCCATCAAGTATATGTGCTATCCATAGGAATGTCAAGCTGGGTCCTAAGTATGTGTTTTCTGTGTCAATCAGGTTCCTGAGATGTTCCAATCAGATAACCCATTGTCAATAGAAAAGACAATTTGATTTATGCTATTGAGAATGCTTGAAAGAAGCTGAACTGAAGGTATAAAAATCTGTAAAAGAAGCAGCAGTGTGTGCTGACACCACCTGTTTTCTTCTGGAGAGGCTGCAGGAGGCAGATCGTCTCCCTTCAAGGATCGTGCTGAGAACTTTGACCTGTCAGCTTTGCAACCCCAGTGCCTTGGACTGGTGAGATCCCAGCTCACTCTCTCTTTCTCTTCTCTCTCTCTCAGCATAGATTTCTGAACCTGAACTGTATTAGTTAAGCTTGAGCTAAGTTTCCCCAAATACTTAGTGAAACCAGGGTATACTGTGACTGTTTGTATTTGTTTTTCCTTTGCATGTCTATTACTACTAGTGTTATTATATATTTTATCTACTTAGCAATAAATAACTTTTATAGTCAAACTGGTGGTAACTGAGTATATGTTTCCTTCTTTACTTCTTTTTCCCCACTTGCTCTGCAGCAACGCTTCTTTTACCTAAGCTGAAGATCCCTGTGAAGCCCAGAAATACTGTGGGGTCTGCTCATCAAGAGGCTAAAAGATTGGGATGTGTTGAGTTTGAAACACATAAGGGGATCAGCTTGTACAGGCTGATTGACCCAGTTTGGCTCAAACGTGCCCTAATGAACTGAATGCTGGCCTATGAGGGTGTCATCTAGACATCCAGCCAGATTCAGAGGTATTCTGTTTAACTGTGTTCTTGTGTCTGACTGTAGTTATTGTTGCTCTGATACCCTCATATGCCAAGAATCAGGTCATCAGCCTGTCCATGCTGATCAACCTGGCCAGGTCAGGCGTGTCACATTAATCTGTGTGTGTGTGTGTGTGTTTGTGACTGATTTAGGGACTGGAGGAACCCAGCCCCACTGAACTGATTCCTGCAAGATAGCTCCATTGGGGGTGAGGGCTTGCAGGGGGAGAGATACAACTCCATATAGAAACACAAGTAACACAAGCAGCACATTAATAGAATTACCAAGACCCTAGCCCTAATAAATGAGCATACCCCAAAGTAGTGGGCAAATCTGGTAACACAAGGTAGATGCAATTTCCAAGACAGTGCATAACTCAAATTTGCACTCATATCTGGCCACCCTTTTTGTTCCCTTTTGATGGTTTTGTCTATCCAATTCCATCCACAGCTTTTTACTATTTTTTCTCTCCCTGAGGCAGGAGAATGAGCCTGAGACCATGACCTATCCTAGAGATGTGGGAGATGTTATTCTCATCTCTTCTTCTCTAAGAAGCCCTGTGATTGCCTGATTTCAAAAGGCCTTGGTAAATTTTGAAAAGAGGTATGGGCTGCTTTCCAGATCCCCAAAGAGGAAAATAAGAAAACCTCGGAGAAAAGTGGACATCCTTCACTCAGTCTCAGAAGAGAAGATGAAACTAACTACAAATAGGTGACAGTGGACTCTCTTACATTGATCTGGCAGACTCCAACCCTAGCAGCCATGACTTAATGCGATGTTGGCAACAAATTGTAAATCCTATTGATGGTGGAGGATAGAATACTTTTGTACACATCAACTATTTCTGGGACTAATGGCAGTAAATGAGAAATCACACCCAAGAATGGGGACCCAAGAGATCAGATTTATTTGACCATAAGGCCTACTCCTTCCGCTGTTCAGGGCAACTAAGTGTTGGGCCCTACTGTTGAGATTTGACTTGGTCTATGCAAGACTTGCTTGTTTTTTGGACAGGTTACTGGATTCAAGTTGGCTTTGATGGTGATAGATGGCTAAACAGTACCTGAGCTCAATATACAAGTGGTCTTAAACAGTTGACTTAGCTTCCTGTTCAATGGTGACAACGGGGGCTATATGGTGGTCATATTGGTTGAAGAGATCTAGCTTTACTTGCAAAGTGCTAACCACTGTGGAAGACCTGCCATTTAGGGAAGTGCAGTAGCTTAGTGTCATGAGAGACAATGCCTGTCATGTTCTAGAGAATTTAAGGGCAAACGCTGCTTTTCAAGGACCACACATCCCAACATTAAAAATAGAGTGCAGTAAACCATAAATACGCTCCTCAAAGATTGGCCTTGGGGCTCAAATGTCTCCAAACTCAAGCATGGCAAATATATCATATTTTCTTACACATATCACATGTCTTTTATACAAAAACTGGCTGCTGAAAATTGAGGTGGACATTGTAAGTAAGAAAATACTTTAACAGCAGTTTCTACTGATTAAGCTTTTACCAGGCAAAAGTAAAAGTGACTGCACGAGATCCAGAGAGAGCAGAATGCTAAGCAGGCTTGGCTTACTAGCTGCTGCTGCAACTCAGTTGCTACAACAGAAAGATCCTTTTTTTCTTCATTCTGTCTCTCAAAAGCAAAGTGTGTAGCTTACTGGGGGGGTGTTGTATGCAAGAAAATATGATACTTGCACTTCTTAGGGGTGTGAGAAGTGGGCCCTATTTGATTTGGATACAGCTCAAATCAGGGACAGTGATTCAATTTGTTGATTTGGATCACTATCCCTGATTCGATGCAGCCAAATCTGAATCTGAAGATTTGATACTGATTTGGAGAATCAGCGATTCAGACATAGAGACAGCTTTAAAAGTTTTTTCTACATACCTTGAGGTAGCAGGTGTGGCTTGTGATCCCTGTGATGCTGGGGCACATGGAGCATCCCACAGAAGGGCGGGGGGGCCATCCGTGTGTTCAGCGGCAAACATGGAAGTGAACTGA
This sequence comes from Crocodylus siamensis, assembly GCF_052110815.1. NCBI lineage: Eukaryota > Metazoa > Chordata > Crocodylia > Crocodylidae > Crocodylus > Crocodylus siamensis. Next base: position 45,861,855 of record NC_143401.1, on the reverse strand, counting down.
AAGTACTTCCGGTCCACTTCTGGGTCTGCCGGGGAGTACACTGTGCAGGCCCCCCCCCCCATGCCTCCCTGGCTCAGCACTGAGCCACAGGGGAACCCCCAGGCCCAGGAGGCACCAGTCACCAAGCTGAGGAGGTGTGGGGGCAGCCCCCACATGCTCCCTGGCGGACCTGGAAGCAGACTGAACGTGCTTCTTGTCCACTTCCAGGTCTGCTGCTGAGTGTGCTGGGGAGCCCCCTGCACTCCTGTGGAATGCTCCATGTGCCCCAGCATCACAGCATTCATGAACCCCTGCCACCTAGAGGTATGTAGAAAAAATATTTAAAGCTGTCTCTATGTCCAAATCTTTCTGAATCTCTCCAGATCGGTTTAGAGGGTTTTGATTAGATTTGGAGAAATTAAAGCAACCTCTGATATGATTTGGATTTGGAGATTTGGCCACCAAATCAGGCCAAGTCTCCACCGAATCAAATCAGAGACTGAAACTTTGCATAGCCTTAGCACTTCTGGTGGGAATAATGACAACACATCTCAAAGAACTCTGGTTAATATAAGTATCTTCTCTTGATTTATACGAAAAGGAAAAGAGTCAACAAGATAGAGTGAGACCACTTACTCCATCTCAAAAAGCCATTCTCATGTTTGTTAGGGGTTTCTCTAGGGTGGTAGAAGATAAGTATTCAGATCACCTCAGGCAGAGGAAATGAATTGACCTCAGGTTTTCCATATCCCATATACAGGGGACCTGAGGTCTAGTCCCATGAACTGTTGCATAAAGGGACAGATGGCACTGTGACCACCACTCCTTCAAAACTATTTAACTAATTCAACCCAACTTCATGAATAGTTTTGTGATGTTTGACAAATGTTGTTTGTGTGCCAAAACTTGTTACATAGCTCTTCCCCTTTTTTCATAAGTTTTGAGACCTGTGTGTTTTGCTTTTCTAAACCAAGGTGTATCTGTTTAAAGGCAGTCATTAAGCATTCAGCATCTTTCTAATTAAAAAAGGAAACACAGAATAAGACCCACCCAGAAATTCAAGTAGGAGCTGGGCTCAAAGAAGAAACTGAGCAGCAGAACATTGGGCATAGTTGAGTAGCACCTTATGAGAGCTTTAAAGAAACTAAAACTGATGTGGAAAGCAAGAGAAAGAAAATAATATGGACTTTAAATAAGGAGAAACAAGGAGTCTATTTCAGTATGTTCCTGTAAAATGAAAGGTTAAAATATTTAAAGCAAAGACATACCTAATGTTAATATTTAGCATAGTTCTCAATAAAAATGCAAGGATTTGAACAAACTCCTGTACTTTTCAGTGGAGATTCAGGGGATAGGGGAGGTGAATTTAGGGTGAATGTCCAACAATTCTGGCTAGAGGACTGAACAAGCATTGTCATATTCTGATTCTGTAGTACATCATGTGCTGTTCTCAGAATGCAACTCTCTAACTGTCCTGTTTCGATACAGACCTTCAGGAGAATTAAACTTCTCTCTCCCAGGCTCACTGTAGTTGGAAGGTACAGCAGTGAAATAACCACTTCTTTTTGTTCCAGGAGAAGTTTAAGATGCTTCACTAGTTCTTTACATGACAAAGTTTGTGACTTGGGAAAAGATTTTGGAGCAATAGTATCTCTACCTGTAACTAATGGAGTCCTTCAAAGGAAACTTCTAAACCAGGTCTCTAAACTGTGGTTACTCAATAGTGGTATGTGGAGAGCTCATCACTTGCATAGTGTTGGGTCTCCTCCACATCTTGGGCTACTTAATAGGAGTAGGATAAGGTATTTAAAGTCTCCCACTATGACTTCTTTGTGTAAGCTATTGTTGCTGTTGCTGTAAGGATGCTATATGATTACCAGTGGAAAGGATGGTGTTTTGAATATTAAGTTGGGTCCTTTCTTGCACAACTGAATAATATGTAGTATTTGTTCTACTTAAATGCCAAGAATACTAAATAGTCACGAACAAGAACAGTAAACAATCCCTAGGTAAGTAGTAGGGCTGTGTAAAGCTTCAGGTATTAATTCAATTCGGAGGAGAAATGGCCCGATTCAGAAGCCGAATCTCCGAATCCAAATCAAATCAGGAGACCAATAAAAAGGTGGCCTGGTTTAAAGCTCTCCTAATCAATTCAGAAAAGATTTGGAGAGCTTTGGAGAGATTCTGAGATTCAAGAAGTCTCCACTCGCTGCTTCAGGGAGCTGGACCTGGACTCTGTGCTGGTAAGTGGCGGCAGAGGGGGGAGGATACCATGAGGGGACCCCCACCTGCCTGCTCCCCCAAACCCCCTGAGCACCCCCTAACCCCCGCATGCTCTCCCAACCTGTCAATGGCTGCCCTGCCTAGCCCTAGCATCCCAGTGCTTTAAAAAAAAAAAAAGCCCCGCACTCCTACCAGATGTGGAGAAGGCCAGTCCCCACTGCCCTGCGCTGTGTGGTGGGCTCTGCCATGAACCCCCATCCCCGACCTACTCTCTCAGCCCTGTCAGTGTCTGCCCCCCCCCCAGCCCCAGCTCCTGGGTTTTTTAAAAAAAACAAAAAGCCCCGCACTCACCAGCTGTTGCAGTGCCCATCAGGACTTCTGCAGGCTTGCAGAAGAGTCCTCTCCATACAGTGTGGACCAGTGGGAGGCAGCAGGGATCACCCCCTGCCTGACAGGAGCCAGTGAGTGCAGGGCTTTTTTTTTTTAAGTGCTGGGATGGTGGGGCTGGGAGACCGGAAAAGGGATGGGGCCTGTTTGATTTAGAGAGTTGATCGATTTGGCAGTGGCCGAATCTCCGAATCAGATTTGATCAAATCAATTCGGGACAGTGATTCAAATCACTGAGTTGAATCTCTGTCCCCTGAATTGGCGAAATCTGAACCCAAAGCTAATACTAGGTGCTTGGTACAGGCCTAGTAAGTACGTAAGTATCTTGTGTTGGCAGAATTCTACATGAATAGCAAACGGCTTAGGATACATCTCATGATGTCTTCATCTTCAGGGGTAAATCAAACATCTGTCTAGGCTCACTTTTAGGAACAAGAGTACAGTATTCATGTGCAATGTGTACCTTTTAATCCTACTTTAATGTTTTCTGATTATTTTTTTTGCCAATAATGCTACTCCTTGCTTTAATAATTACTGAAACAGCTGAAATATTTTAGCTGTTATAAGGGTTTCTTAACAATGATGTAACATTGGTTCAAAATAATGTTGTAACATTGCTTGACCCAATCCAAAAGTGCAAGTCTGCAGTATGCACTGTATTTCAGCTTTTACAAAAGTGCTGTCTATTATGAAAGATGTCTAGTATTACATAATTAAGTTGGTACCATTCTGAGTATCTGGAGCAAAAGATTATGGGTTCAGGAACCACATTATATAATGGAACTTTGGGTGATAGCAAATGTTGATGCTGCATTTGTGTTGCACTGAAGTAACACAACACTGTTGCCTCTGACCATTTATAAAGAGGTGTCATTCTATGGATGAGTCATAATATCAAAATCCATTTAATTTATCTGTGATGCCTGGCAAAGTGAAAGTTAACCTTTCCACAGGTTTTTGTGAATCAGCACAGATTTCAGGTGCTTAAAAATCTGGAGTCACTTTCCTTCTGAAGCAGTTTAGGAATCATAGCCATGTTATTTGGAAATCCTTTGCAATCAAACTCTAATACTGGCTCTCTCTAATAGTGCAGCATTTGGCTCCATTGTGCTGTAATGGAAACCAAAGAAATCTCAAAAGCCTTTGCAGAAAGACTTTTTTACTCTCTTATTTTAGAAACTCTGATCCTCCACACCAGAATTTTATTACATACCCAAATACTCCCTATAATTCGGTAATATTCAGACTAGGTCCCCCTGAGACAGACAAGGATGGTGAATATTGTAGATAATGTATTGGGGTTGGTCTGTTTTCTAGAGCAGGGCGACTACTTTTTAGCTTCCCTCATTAACTTTCTAACTTGCCTGTAAAATACTAAGAGAATTAGAATCATCACTCTTGTTTACTGATGATTTAAGAATGAAACATAGTAAAGAACTTGAAAATCAAATCCATAACCAGTCCTTGAAAGCCCTTTTTTCATGGACATTTGGGATTGGCAGCTGTCATTACTGAGTTATAATTTTCTTGATTTCATTAGGCACTGTTTTTTCTTTTCAATACTATCTTGCTTTAGTCTAATTTCTCAGTTTCTCCACATATATCTCCTCATTTAATCTTATTTCTTGTGTTTTATTAGGTTATGTGATATGTTTTCCCAGTTTTGAACACAGTCCCTGCCTAAAGCAAAAAAGGCAGATTTGAACCTTATAGACTATAGACTAAATCAGACATGTGTAAGCTTTCATATGCAACAGCTTACTTCATCAGAATGCTATGAAGAGACTGTAAGAAGCCACACTTCAAAACAGAAAGCAGTGATTAGAGTACAAAAGAGAGAGATGGGGGAGGAAAAATAAGGGGCTATTGCTGGGAGAAGCAAGGTGGATAGAACAAAGGGAAAAAAAGCGGTTAATGGATTGAGGGATATAGGACTTGTAAAAACGAATCCAGGTAAAAGGGCAAGAATCTATGGGTTCCTGTACATGAATTCAGAGGCTGCTGTGATGCTCTGTAATTACAGCATGTTGGAGCAGACTCAATTAATAGATTCTGCTGGGTTGTGGTTATTACTGTGCTCCAGCAGTCTCCCACGTCTCATGTATCGGCACCCCCACCCTTCAAAATGGCAGTGGGGGCACTTGAATCAAACGAGCTTTAGTTCAAGCACCCCCAGTGCCATTTTGAAAAATGGGGATGCTTATACAGGAGACACTGCAGAGCTTTAATTAAAGTGGCTCTTGGAGCTGCTTTAAGTAAAGTGCTAGCCCCCCAACCCCTCACCCCTGGAGTATGTATAAAAGTGCCCAATATTCTTGGTTTAGACCATACTTAACACAATCCAGTCTGTGGGTAATTTCCTGTTCAATAATTTCCAACTTGAGTTGTAATTTAAAGTTGAATTGCCTAAGAATAGCTACTCTGAGATCAGCAATGGAATGCTCAGGGTGGGGGTTAACATTTTCAGCCACAGGAACGTGCATCTTTCTGGTACTGATGTCAGATCAGTGTTTATTCATTCTTTCATGTCGAGATTACACTGTCTTTCCAGTGTAGATTGGACAGAGGCACTGGAAGCAGGTGATGACATATATGACATTGGTAGAGGGTCAGGCGAATGAACTTCAGATGTTATAATCCATGTTGTTTGGTCCAGGCATGATGTGACCTCTGTTGATGAAGAGGAACAGCTGGCATCTAGGTTTGGAGCAAAATCTGGTGCCTTGGTGAGACTAGGACTTAGCATCTTTTCAGTAACAGACTACTTGTTTGACGTTGAGGACTGTAAGCCAGGACAGTTTTATCCCCTACAGCTACCTTTACATCTTTGTCACTTTCCTGGAGGAGCTAGAGGTCATAAATGATGTGTCCATGGTGTTCTAGCTGGGAGCTGTAGATGACAATTAGAGGGATTTTGTTCTTATTTTGGGGTTGATATTGTAGCAGGTCAAAGAGAGGTTTTAGTCTGGCTCTGTTTATCTGAGTGGATGTGATTTTAGGATTGTATGGTAAATGTAGAAATCCTTGCTCCATAGCTTTAAGGTGTACATCCTGGTCACTGAGATCAGCAGTTGTAACACAGATCTACTGGTAGACAATGGATCTAGTGTGCTTAGGAGAAGAGCTGCTGGTGTGGAGGTAGCTGTAACAGTTGGTAGGTTTCTGATACAATGCGGTGTAGTGTTCAGAAATGAATTTTTGGGGGTGAAATATTCTGATTTGGAGTCAGCATGGATTCACCAATGACAAGTCATGCCTGACTAACCTGATTGCCTTCTATGATGAGATGTGGGGAGACCAGTGGATATGGTATACCTTGATTTTAGCAAGGCTTTTATATGGTCTTCCACAACATTCTTGCAGGAAAGCTAAGGAAGTATGGGCTGGATAAATGGACTGTAAGGTGGATAGACAACTGGCTGGAGCATTGGGCTCAGAGGGTAATAATCAATGGCTTGATGTCTAGTTGGCAGCCGGTATCAAGTAGAGTGGCCCAGGGGTCAGTCCTGGGGCTGGACTGTTCAATGGCTTCATCAGAGACCTGGAAGATGGCATAGAGTGCACCCAAAGCAAGTCTGCAGTTGACACCAAGCTGTGGGAAGTAGTCTCTCACCCTGTTCTCATTAAGAAACTGGGGGGCTGTGGTGTAGACACCCACACAGTTAAATGAGTCGCCAACTGGCTGGAGGGCCACACCCAGAGGGTGGTAGTAGATGGGTCCTTCTCAACCTGGAAGGACGTGGGCAGTGGGGTTCCGCAGGGCTCGGTCCTCAGGCCCGCACTGTTCAACATCTTCATCAGCGATTTGGATGGGGAGGTGAAAAGCACCCTGTTCAAATTTGCTGATGACACTAAGATGTGGGGGGACGTGGGTACATTGGAAGGATGCAACAGGCTACAATCAGACCTCGACAGGTTACAAGGGTGGGCGGACGAGAATAGGATGGGTTTCAACACAGACAAGTGCAAGGTGATGCACATCGGGAGGAACAACCGGCACCATACCTACAGGTTGGGGAACTCCCCTCTTATCAGCACAGAGGCGGAAAGGGATCTGGGGGTCATCATTGACTCCAAGATGAACATGGGCCGGCAGTGTGGAGAGGCAGTCAGGAAGGCCAACCGCACCTTGGCATGCATCCACAGATGCATCTCGAGCAGGTCCAAGGAGGTGATCCTCCCCCTCTATGCGGCACTGGTCAGTCTGCAGCTGGAGTACTGCGTCCAATTCTGGGCACCGCACTTCACGAGGGATGTTGACAGCATGGAGAGGGTCCAGAGGAGGACCACTCATATGATCAGGGGACAGCAGGGCAGGCCCTATGAGGACAGGCTGTGGGACCTGAACCTGTTCAGCCTCCAAAAGAGAAGGCTGAGGGGGGATCTTGTGGCCTGTTATAAACTAGTCAGGGGGGATCAGCAGGCATTGGGGAAGTCACTGTTTCCCCGAGCACCGCCAGGAATGGCCAGGAATAACGGTCACAAGCTGGCAGAGGGTAGATTTAGGTTAGATATCAGGAGGCGCTACTTCACAGTCAGGGCGGCTAGGGTCTGGAACCAGCTTCCAAGAGAAGTGGTGCAGGCTCCTACCCTGGGGATGTTTAAGAGGAGGTTGGATGAACATCTTGCTGGGGTCATTTGACCCCAGTACTCTTTCCTGCCATGGCAGGGGGTCGGACTAGATGATCTGCTCAGGTCCCTTCCGACCCTACAAACTATGAAACTATACGCTGGAGGGTAGGGCTAGGATTTAGAGTGACCTAGATGAATTGGAATCTTGGCCAAAAGAAATCTCATGAGGTTCAACAGGGACAAATGCAAAGTCCTGCACTCAGGACAGAACAATCCCATGTACTGGTACAAGGCTGGGGACTGACTGGCTGGGCAGCAGCTCTGCAGGAAAGGACCTGGGAATTACAGTGGGCAATAAGACGAATGTGAGCCAACAGTGTGCCCTTGTTGCCAAGAAGGCATCAGCATCCTGGGCTGCATTGGTAGGTGTGTTGCCAGTAAGTCAAGGCTAGGGCCCTGAGAAAATTGCAGATTTCTTGTTGGAAATTCACAACACGTGGATGGGTAAAGTATAATTTTTCATGGAATATCCACAGAACTACCACTGATCTTAGCAAATAGGTCCTGGTAGTTCTATGAATATTCCATGATAAAAGATAATTTACCTGTGCATATGCAACAGGCAGGTACACAGCCATAGATGGCAGAAAGCTGGGGCTAACGGGGCTTAGTCCCCTCAAATGTGGAACAGCACAGAGGGCTGCAGGGCAGCCCAGGTGTGGGCTCTGGGTGGCTGCAGCAGGGGAGAGGGGCATGTCCAAACTGCCACAGAGCCTGCACGCAGCCAGGATTGCAGCCAGATGGTGTGCGGAGGACTGCCCACCACAGCAGGTAAGTCAGGGAAGGGGAAAGGGTATGGGGGGCAGATTGAGGCCGCCACAATGAGGCAGGGACAGGAAAGGAGTATGGCAGAGGCAGGGAGAGGGCTGAATAGGGTCTTAGGGTGGGTCATGGGATGCTTGGAGCCTGAGTGGCCCATCTATGGACGTGGGGAGCTCTCGCCACTGTGCACACCTCGGGAGAAACCTGAGGGGCATGTGCTCCCTGGATCTGTGCACAGGCTGCTGCTGTGGGCTTGGATCTGTGTCCCACTGCCACTGCCCCAGAAGCCAGCTCTGGGAGCCAGTGGCGGCAGGCATGTGGTGTCACACTGCTGCTGGGGAAGTGGTAGTGGGGCACAGAGCCTAGCCTGCAGCGGGCAAGTCACCTCTGCTCCCTGGGCCTCTCCTGAGGTGTGCCCAGCAGCAGACCACCACCCCCTCCGCACCCCTGAATGAGACGCGGGGGCTCCAAGCATTCCGCAACCTGCTCTAGGGTCCCGCTTACCCCAGAACCCAACCCTGCCTCTGCCTCTGCCCCGCTCCCTTCCTCCCTGTGGGGGCTTCTATCTGCCTTCCCCATACCCATTCTCCTTCCCTGACTTACCTGGGCAATGCACACCCTCTGGCTGCAATTCTAGCTGCATGCAGACTCCATGTCTCTGTGTGTGTCTCCACCCTCTTCCTGCTGCAGCCACCTGGAGCCCGCACCCAGGCTGCCCTGTGGCCCTCTGCACTGCCCTGTATTTGAGGGGGATAAGTCCCATTAGCCCCAGCCTTTCACAGCCTATGCTCGCAACCCTTAAAAATGGCAGTATGGGATGAATTTCTTTGTTTCCACACAGTCTGCAAAATCGTGATTTTCACAGAAAACTCTTCAGTTTTAGCTCCCCCCCCCACAGAAAGATTTGGACAAATTGAAGAGAGTCCAGTGGAGGGCAACAAAAATGGTGAGGGGGCTGGGGCACATGACTTATAAGGAGAAACTGAGGGAGCTGGGCTTATTTAGTCTAGAGAAGAGAAGATTGAGAGGGGATTTAATAGCAGTCTTCAGTTACCTGAAGGGTGGTTCCAAAGAGGATGGAGCTAAACTATTCTCAGTGGTGGCAGATGACAAAACAAGGAGCAATGGTCTCAAGTTGCAGCAAGGGAAGTTTAGGTTAGATATTAGGAAGAATTTTCTCACTAGGAGGGTAGTAAAACACTGGAACAGGTTACCTACAGAGACTGTGGAATCTCCATCCTTGGAGGTTTTTAAGACCTGGTTAGAGAAAGCCTTGACTGGGATGATCTAAGTTGCCAAGGGAAATATCTCCATGTGCCACTAATTGGCACACATGCCAGGTATTGCCTATCCCTGGTATAAACTGTTCAGGAAGGACAGACAGGAGAAGAGGAGGAAGAGTTGGTCTTAAGTTGCAGGAAGAGGAGTTCAGGTTAGATATTAGGAAAAACCTTTTCACTAGGTGGGTAGTAAAGCAGTGGAACAGGTTACCCAGAGAGGTGGTAGAAACTCCATTCTTGAAGGTTTTTAAGACCTGGCTAAACAAAGCCTTGGCAGGGATGATCTAGTTGGGGATGGTCCTGCTTTGATCGGGGGTTGGACTAAATGATCTCTTGAGGTCCTTTCCAGCCCTAATTTTCTATGACTCCATGAAATATTCCAATTTGATGGGAAGTGGAAGTTGTTAAAGTTCTGGTGGAATTTTTCTAGCAATTCCTTTCCATGTGTGCATATGATGATGTCATCAACATACCTGAGGTATACTAGGGGGATGAGACAGAGTGGGCTTTGCAGACGGTGGACTTCAAGGTCCATCATAAATATAATGGCATAATGGGAGGCTATATATGTTCCCATGGCAGTGAAATTTTTAGTTATAGGGAGTCCCCAAATCTGGAATCGTTGTGCAGGGACAAAGCAGGAGAGTGCAATGGAAACAGAAGCACTGTCCTTGCTGGGGATAATGTTCTTGTAATCTGTCTTTATTCGGAATGTTGGTGTACAGAATTGTGCCATTCATGGTGGCTAATAGCGTGGTAAGCAAAATCTCCAGGGTCAAACAACTTGCAGCAAAAGCAATAAAAAGAATCAGTTAAAGCAGCTTTGGAAAAACCAATCTTGCTTTATGCATTTTTCCTATGAAAGTTCTGTTATGATCACAGCCCATTTGACAGAATTTTTCACATTATTGTTGTTTTGTACATTTTAGATTGAACATGCTTCTTCAAAAACTGTTCAATTGCATCAAATTTTTATTGCTTAAAAACCCATTGACATCCACAGAGAGGGTTGTCTGTCTAGTGACAATCTGGTGTTCTTTGGTTTTTCTGTATCTATCAAACTATCAAAGGAAATAAAACCTTATAATTTTTTTTGGGGGGGGGGGGTTTGTTGTGTCTGTCCCCCTTCCCCCCCCCCCACAAGAAGTAGGGATACTGACATTTTGGCTGGATGAACATTCACAACTGATTCTGATTCATCAGCTGAAAATGCAACAGTTTATTTCAGAACCATGTATGGGGGGGAGTTGTCTCATTCAAATCAAGAAGGGCATTTCATAAAAGAATAGATTTAAATATGAAAATAAACTGTTCTTAAAAATCAAATAATTGGGCTCTATTGTAAAATGGTAAAGGCAATGAAGTTGTAAGTTAAGAATGAAACTATTCTGAACTGTTACTTGAGCCAAAGTCATTGTCTTGGGAATCCAGCAATGCCTACATGTAGAGGCAAATAAAAACTAAAACATCCCCTGAAGTTCCTTGGCTTAGGGAGTTTAAAACAAACTGTGGTTATTCTATGGTTTGGGGTTTTTTTAATGATCATCATTCATTTATTATAGTTTTACATTCTCCAGTATGGGGAGAAATCTCCTGTAATCCTCTGTTTTACTATATCTCCTATTCAAATATAAGAGAAAATACTGAATTTTTGCAATGTTCTATAGTTAAATGAAGTCTAAAGTTAGCCTATGAAGGGAAAGAAGTGTGCCTTAGGAAGACTAACAGTATCTTTTATAAGTATTCCAAAAGATTATTTTCACATTTAATTTTATTCCTTCTCCCTCTACCCCCCTCCCAACAAACTTACGTCATTGGTGTTAAAAATTATGAATGCTGGAGTTCTGAATGTCCTATTAAAGTACTTTATGATTAGTATCTAAATCTACTAATCTAGGTTTTTTAATATTTTAATTCTTTTTTTTAATAATTCTTGGGAGCCTTGCAAAACATTGAATTGTAATCACCACATGTTCCAGTGGTATGGAAATAGTCCAGTGATAATGACTATATACTCTGAAAGAAGAAATTAGTTCTCTCTTCTAATGCTTACTCTGGCATACTCTTAAACATTTAAACTATTAAACATTGACCAAAATATCTAATGGTCTGATTATCCCAAAGGTCAGTTGTCTAGATCAGAACTCAAATTTCTCAGTTCAGTTGTGCCTAATGGCATGAACAGTCCCATGAGCATACATACAAATTATTCATGTTTGTTCACACAAATGGTCTATTAGGCATCTAACTATCCAGGTCCTTGCACAAATATGCAACTTGCATGAATGGTTGGTGTTATTTCTCTTGCAAATGTGTGACAGACTCGCCTTTGCCTGAGGCCTTATGTACATGAGGTCCCATAGTAGGTTTCTTGATACAGTAATTTCTTTGGTAGTTCGTATGAGGTATTACTAATAAAATCAGTTATTTGTACTACATTAAACATCTGCTGTATTTCGAATAATCTACCAAAATATACATCTAAACTCTATAACGTATAGTTTGCTCTAACATGTTTAGACGGTATTTTTGTCAATAGCTATGCTACATAATATGCAAATCATATTAAATTCATTTAGTTTTAACAATAGATAATGATTTGTTTTTTAAGTGATAAGAAGTCTGGAGTCATGGTAAATCTTGGATTGTACATGAATCTACTAAATGTTGTAGTTTCTGTTTCAGTTTAAGGAGGTCATTCAAAGTGATTTAGTTCCCCTTCACCTTAGATGTTTTCCTAGGAAGTAGTGAGCATTCTTAGATATTCAATAAATATGCACTTATTTCTGTAGATCATCATTAATTTTGGAAAATACCAGTATGGCATAGCTGCAGAAGTATTTCCTTGTTTATGTCCTTCCTTATTTAAAACACTTTTCTCATCTGTGTTCTGTTTTGGAGGCATACAGATGCACTCCTTGGACGCATCTAAATTAGTGCAGATGTGCAGTATGTGCCACATGACGCACATGCAAGCATTCTTTGTGCTGCTACTTTATAGCACGCAGGTTTCTTTTTTGACCCTGGGAGATCTCAGGGTCAAAAAAACCCATGCCTAAATAAAGTGGGGTATTGCAGCGCACACCACCGAAAACTGGAACCTTGCTGGCTGGAGCCAAGTTCCCCTGCTGGTCAGGCTCCCTGCTGCAGGAGTGCTGTGGCTGTAGCACAGTTGCTGGCCCCAGCTTCCCCTACTCCACCCAGGGCAATGTGCCGTGTGCTAGTATACACACGGTGTAGCAAAACTCCCAGTTTTTCTTTTTTTATTTAAAAATACATTCCCTCCCCTTCCCCAAACATTTCTGACTTTCTCTCTGCCCTCTCTGTCCCTTAAAAGTAGTTATAAGTGGTCATAGATAAGCTAAGTTTTTGTAGTCCGTTATTGTGACAAGCCCCTTTTTATATTGTAAATAGTGTTCTGTTATTTTTGTATTGATTTTTACTGTTTTATATTGTATTCATATTATGTTTGTATTGATTTTTATTGTTTTACATTGATATTGTACGATTTAGGCCTGTTCCTGTAAATTAACCAAAGCAATGTCAAGTCTCCACCTCCCTGTCAAGTCTCCATTTCGTGTCCCCTGCCTGGGCATACCGTATTGTAATTGTGTTGCAACTGTGACTCATACCTACCCCTCCTATGTAAATTGGTTCCTGGATGAATGAGAGTACTTGAGACATAATGGTAGCAGGCCTAAAAATAGCTTCTGCTGAATGACCGGACCATCAGCTTAATGACCAGACCATCAATGTAATGACTGGACCACTATCTTGCATTGACTGTCCCTGAAACCATAGACCTACTCCCAGGACCCAAACTAAAACCCAATATTTGAAAGATAAAGACCCTTCAAGAAACCAACAACATGGAAACAAAGAACAGAATAGAAACCAGCAACTCCACCATAGTATCTCACCAGACAATGAGGACACCTGGAACTGCATGATGTCATCTGAGCAGGATTAGCCCTTGCCTGGGCATGTCCTGCCAATTGGAGTCACAGGTAGTCCACCCCTATAAAAGGGGGTGGTAGTGTGACCTCCTTGGGACACTCTCCATCTGGATCAGCCCTATACCATGTTACCTATCCACCCAGAGGCCCTGGCGGCGACCTCCTCTGGACAACACCTCACAGGAGAAGACCCTGACTGGCCATCAAGGATCAATTCACAGCCTGGATAGGTAGCTATCACCCACTTCATTTCACCAAGCAAGGGACCTGAACTCTGTCTCTGTAGACCTTGACCTCAGATACCTCCATTAAGCCTTTCCTCTCCTGCTACCATTGTGTGAGTGCATAGGAGAGTTTGTGTGTGTTTGTGTATGTGTGTGTGGGAACCAATAACTTTGTGGGGTTGTACAGTGTTTTGCCTGTTAAATAAAACTGTTATTTTGGAACCCCGAGTTGGGTTTTTGCCTTACTGACCTCCCGGCCCTGCTTCAATCTCTGTTCTCTGCCCCTCTGACCTTCCTCCTGTCTCTCTCTCCCCACCTGTCATCATGGCTCCCTCTCTGCCGCCTCTAACACCCCCCTTTCTCAGCTGCGTCTGGCCCCGTCCCGGTTCCCTCTCTGACCTCTGTCCCAGCTCCATTTCTCTCTGCTGCTCCTTTCATTCTGCCACCTCTGACCCCAGCTGCTCTGTTGCCTCTAATCCCCATCTCAGTTTCCTGACGCCTCTGACCTTCAACACCTCCATCCTGGCTCAGCTCTCCTCTAAACCCCAGTTTGACTTTCTTGGCCTTGACTTCCACCACTCCTCACCTCTGCTGCACTGCCTGTCCTCCTCCCAGCTTTTGCTCCGCTGCCCGTCACCTCACCTCTGCTCTGCCAGCTTTCTTCCCCGGCCTTTCCTTTGCTCCACTGTTTCTTAACCCCAGCTATCTCTCCCAGCTTCTCCACCCACAGCCTCCCGGCCCTGGCTTGCTCCACCACGTCTCCTCTTCCCTGTCACCTCTGCCTCCTGGCTTTGTCCCCAGCTTTCATCTCTAACCCCATTCCAGCTGCCTCCCAGACCTGGCTTCTCTGCTGGCTTTTTCTCTTGCCCTGGCTTACCCCTGCTCCACCACCTGTCACTCTCGCCCTAATCTGCTGCCTCCAGCTTTCTGGCCAGCTCTCCCAGCCCTGGCTTCCCTTTTACTGTCTCCCAGTCCCAGATATCTCTGCTCCGCCACCTCTATCTTTCACCCTAGCTTCTCCTGCTGCCTCTTGAGCTCCCAGCTTTCTTCCCACTGTCTCTCCTCTACTTTCACCCTCTCGCCTTCTCTCTTTTTCCCCTGGCTCTGCTTTTGCTCCTCCTGGCCTGGCTTTCTCTCTCCCCGGCTCTCCTCCTGGCTTTCACCCCCAGTTTACTTCTGGCTCCCTGCTCTTCCACCTCTCTTTCTCTCTCCCTGGCTCTTTCCCTCCAGCTGTGCCTCTTGGCTTCAGCCCCAACTGTCTCCACTGCTTCCTGGCCCAGCTGCCTGGTTTACCTCTTCATTTCCACCCCGACTTTCTCTGGCTTCTCAGCCAGTTCTTTCTTTCTCTCGCTCTCTCTCCAGCTTCTCTCCTGGCCCCATCTCCATTGCCTCCTCCTGGGGGACCAAGTGACCCCAAGTAACCCCCAAGCACCAAGTGACCTCAGGCACCAAGTGACCCCCAAGTAACCCCAGGCTCAAATGACCCCAAGTAACTCCCTAGTGTTAACACACACAGCCACGGAAGTTTGTGTTTGTGTGCTTGTGTATGTGTGTGTGTGAATCCATAGTGTTGTAGGTAAAGTATATGTGTGTGTGTATAATTTTGTCACGTCCTCCTGCCTAAAAGCATGATATTGAGATCCCAAGCATTGATCTGACATATGTCAAGTCAACAATGGCATAGACATTCCCCAGAGACAAGTAGCAGTGTCACACCAAGGTTAGTAATGTGTTTCCTAAGTATGTCACTGCTGCTTGTCCCCAAGGCAATGCACGTTACTGCACAGAGGGCAAGTGCTGATGCTGGTGCCAAACAAGCCTCAGCTTCTGCCACTGCTCCCAAGAAGGGTGGGAAGCAGACAGGGTATTCCCCGTTCCTGGCGCTCTTTTTATTTTCCATCCCTCTGGTTTTCAGATCCCCTTTCACTGCTAGCTACAGGCTGATCGATAATTCCTGCTTTGAAATGAATTGAACTGTTTCAATCATTATTGACCATTTGTAAGCTGTAATTAATATTACTAATAAACTCTTGTAGATATACTACTATTGGAATGAATAGCTAGCTGCCTCCTACTGTTATCATTACCTGTTATATATTATAAGTCTATATCAGGCCGGATGAAATTCAACTATGATTAGAATGCATCATAATAGTTGTTGAGAGAATGAATCCTGAAGGAAGTGATGTCAATGCTCTTCATTTTCTCTTTCTTTCTTCCTTTCTTTTTCTGCCTCTTGTCACACCGACAGGAATTATCTGTCAGCCTGCAGCTAGCCATGGAAGGAGATCTGAAAACCAGAGGGATGGAAAATAAAAGGAATTTGTATTGGTGCCCCTTGTATACCTCAAGTACTTAAGTACTTTGCTTCACAGCCCTAAAATTTCCAACAGCCCCATTTCCAATAAATTTGAATGAAACAATGTACACCCTGCCCTACCAGAGGTGGCTACATATATATGACGGAGGCCAGGGATGTGTGTGATGTGTTCAGGGTGATAAGGCAGATCTACCTGCTTTGAAATGAATTGAACCATCACAATCATTGACTATTAATAGATCATCATTAAAAACTCTTATTTACATATGACAACTGTAATTAACAGCTGCCTAATATTAGTATTACCTGTTGTTATATTATAAGTCTGTATCAGGCAGGATGAAAGTCATCTATGATTAGAATGCAGTTGTTGAGAGAATGAATCCTGAAGGAAGTGTTCTGCTTATCATCATTTTCTGTCTTTTTCTTCCTTTCTTCTTTCTGCCTCTTGTCACACCCAGAGGGAGTGCAGCTAGCAGTGGAAGGTGACCTTATAAACCAGAGGGAGGGAGGATTAAAGGAGCACTGGAATTTGTATTGTTGTGTCGTGCCTCTTGTGCACCTCAAGTTCCTTCCTTCACACCCTTTAAAATTCAACCAACCAGCCCCATTTACAATTAAACAATGCAGAAGTGAGGGCGACAGCACCCCAGCATTATCCTACGAGCACCACTGGAGACCGTGTTATGCTACTAGTACATGGCTTGAGTAAATTAATTGATGCACCCCCCCTACACCTGTGCAAAGCTCAGCCAACCCTGTTTACAATTAAACAACGCAGGAGTGAGGCTGGCAGCACTCCAGCATTGTCCCATGGATACCGCCAATGACTGCATGGTGCACGGCCTTTGGCATATTAACCGATGCCCCTTCCCATGCAGAGCCTATCAGTGGGGCAGCGGTGGAAGGGAGTTAGTGAGCTTTTATTTGTGCCTCCCTAGGGATGGACAACCCTCAGGGCACAGGCAAGTGTTATCAGGTATCACTTACCAATGGTGTAGTGTAGCACATTGCCACTTCATGAAGTGAGATGTATCTTCCTGCACCCCAATTCATCAGTCTATAGTCTTCACAAACCCTGGATTCTCATTGCTGTGCCCCCCAAGGGCAAGACTCATTCCTGGGATGAGTGCTTTTCTTCCCCTGCTGTGCCTTCTCTGCTCCCTCACCTGCCACAAACCTCCCTCGTCAATACAGTGAACATGCACCGTGACCTCTCCTCCTCTGATTTATAGTGGTTGAGGGGGCAACCCCCCCGTCCCTCTCCTCCAGCAGCCTTGTTTTGGTGTGGAAAAACCAGACAGTCTGGCACTGGGCTTGAAAAGGCTGCAAAAAAGGTGGAAAAGTTTGCAAAGTTTCTGAGTTTGTGTACAGGCAAATCTGCAAATCCTAAGGCCTCCCTGTCCCCCACCCAAGGGCCTTGCTTTGGGGTTCCACACAAGCCAGGCTGGTGTGGGTTGACAGAGGAGGCAGCCTTTATCTGTGCAGGCAAGGCAGTAGCACCCCCACCCTCACCTCCTGGTGTACCTGTGCAAGTAAGTGGTTGGTTGGTGGTGGCTTGCAAAAAAGCAAGCCAGACTGGTGGGGGGTGACAGAGGAGGCACCGATTGTGTTGTGTGTAAGCAAAGATGCAAACCCCAGGCCACCTGCCCCCCCCCCCGCAACAAAAGGCCTTGCTCAAGTGTTACACACACACACCAGGAAGCTTTGTGTAGGGTGAGCCAAGAAACAGAGTGAAGTTGGGGGGGGGGGGGGTTATGGAGGCAGACACATGAGCCAGGAAACTATTATGAACTTTTATTGTCTGCAACAGTGTGTTACAGCCGTTACTTGGGCTTCCTCGCCTTTACCCCACCATGATGCTAAACTGCTCCTGTCTCCCTGAAACACAGTGGCATCTTCCTAGCTCTGCTGGCAGTCATACAGCCCTCCTGTGACCCCACAGAATTAGGGGGAACAGGCTCATCTTGCATAGAGGCAAGATGAGCAGACTGACTTTTCCCTTTTGGGCATCATAGGTATTTCTCCAAGGCCTCCTTGAAAATGTCATTTGAACTATGGAACTCAACACTGGACTTGTCAACTGCGTCTTTCAAATTCCTCATAGTGTCTTGCACTTCCTCAAGGATAGCATGGTCCTTACACAGGGAGACAAGAAGTTCATCCCACCAGGCAGCTTCACCTTCTGCTCTGGTTACTGAGGACTCTGCCAAAGTCTCAAGCGAGGTTTTGTGAGTCCACCTTTGCTTGCTGCAAAAATCTCTTTAGCACTCTGCTGAAGTGCAAGTGGGACACTGTCCCAGTGGGGTGCGGTGGCTGATAAACAAAGAAAAAACAAAAAACAATTGCCCCACCCCCACCATGCAGTGCACAAAAACCTGGCAGGCACAGAAACAGATGCCACAAAACTGGGGCATCATTTGTACTGCCCAAACCTATGAGTACTTGCTGCTCTGGGAGGAACACATCCATGGCTGCCACTGCCTGTGCTAGCTGCACAAATTCATTAAAGCATATAATTAGCTATTGAACCCAGGCGGCCTGCAAAACCACCAAAAGAACATGATAATCCACCTACAGCAACACGTGAATTCCCCTCCTGCCCAGCTATCCAAACCCAACCAGCATGAAGCTGGGAGTTGCCTGGCAGTGGTAAGAGGCACATTAAAAAGAGACTTACCAGGTCCAGCAGATGATGTTTCTTTCTGACCACCCCCACCTCCTCTGATACATCATCCATGCTACTCTGTGGAATGCAAGGGCTAAGTGGCAATAACTGTAAGATGACCGATGGTTCTTCCTGCAACTGGTCATCAGGAGGGAACGAGAGCAGTCTCCAACATGGTTTCCACCTGAGGAGGGGCTGCTGCCGCCACCTCCTCCTCTTCTGCCTCCACCTCCAGCCCAACCCTGATGCTGAAAGTCTGCAAAGCTGGGATATTGCCTGCATCCCTGCAGAGAACGATAGACAGCTTGTCATAAAAGGGGGCAAGTGTGTGACCTCCCCAGAATGAAAGTTGGCATCTTTTGCTCTGTAAAATGCTGATCTGAGGGACTTGATCTTGCACTGGACCTGGGTCCAGTCATGATTGTGCCGTCGCATCTGCATGCCTTTTGTGCTCTCGACATAAACAGGATTATTCCTCCTACTCTCCAGCCTGTCTGATCCTTTGCTCTCACCAAATGTCAATTACATCCTCCAGTTCTTCCTGGCTCTAGTTGGGTCCATGGGCGTTGGAAGTATCAGCCTTCTGGGTCATAGGCTCCATCATACTGCTGGCCTTGGCTTTCTGAGACATGGCAGGCAAAGCATTGGTGGTCAACAGCACAATCACAAGCAATTTGTGAAAGGGGCTGGCAAATTTGGGGGTGGGGGGGCACCTTTATACTCAGGCTGTGCTTGCAGGAGAGTCTCGGAAAACTCCAAGAATTTTGAAGTCATTAACTGAGCATCAAAACACACAAAGGTGATGAAGCAGTTAACTACAAAGACCTGGTGATGGGGTAAATAAGGCCATTGTACTTTGGGATGGCTGCTCAATGGCCAGGAATGTTGCAAAAATCATTGATGACTGCTTGCTTGTGCAAAATAATTTTATTACAGAAGCACAGTCCTATATTTTCCCAAAAACTGGCAAAAGTTTTGAATCAGCAGGAAAAGAGTAGGCAAAACTTTTTTTCTTGTTTGCAAACTTGACTACATCACAACATCAGTGGCTGCAAAGCTTGTGCAAAAGGCACAATGCCCCAGGGCACTGGGGTGAAGTGTTGAAAAAGCAGCTACACCAACCCCACACACACAGTCCCTGCCACCCTGCTTGGTGCAGATGGGTGAGAGGCTGCTGCTGGGAGACAGGCAAAATGGAGAACAAGGATGAAGTATGCAACATGATGGAGGACATGGAGCACGAGGAGGAGGAGGACACATTCCTAGAAATGTTGGGAATGCTGCAGGAAGTCTTCAGCAGGAATATGACACTACACTTTTCAGTGGCAAGTTGTGTGATTCCTGCTTTAACAGCACAAATTAGAAGATACATGGTGCACACAGGGGGGCAAAGTGTGTTACAGGCCAGCTAGGCACTGTGAGTGTATCAGCCATTAGGCTGCTAGGTTTGAGATTGAGGAGGCAAGTCAGGAGTGAAGCAAAGGCAAATTTACTGATGGCTCACACATACAACAGTTAACAGAAAAATTACTAGGACAGAAAGTACAATAATGAAAAGCTATTAGTAGATAGTAATAACAGATAGACAAAATGACAAAGAGTTCCCACATGGGGTTGGCAATTTATCGACAGTCCCTCTATGCCAGGTGCACGCCAAGTTGTTCCAGCGAAGTCAGGCATCCCTGATCAACACTGTCTGAGGGGTCACCAGGAAGGTCCCTAGGTCAGGATCCAGTTCTTGCTTACATTGGGAGTTTGGGGTCCAGGCTTGGTACAGCAATGATCCTTCTGTTCCATCCTTCATGCTGGTCACTTGACATACATGCTACTTTATACCTTATTTTATGCTAATCTGTTATCTGAGAGCTACTCACAATCTTGCCCTACAGCTGTTACCCTATGGGATTAGAAGGTGTCAGAAATTGTCATAAAAGGTTACCCTAAACTTGGACTCACCCAATAAGCAAATCACACCACATCACTTTAGGGTTTGAGATTAGCATTGACTCTGCCCAAGTTAAACCCCTTGGTTTCTTCCTCTTTTTCAGCTCCTCCTTGGATTGTCAAAAGGTTCTAATTATATTTTGTGCTCAGGGTTTGTCATTATGGCTGAACTTTCAGTAAGAACTGTTAAACTAGCTGATGTTTGCAGTTTTATTTTTGGGGGCCCAGTTAATCCCATGATCAGTGCAGACAGTTAGTTTCAACACTTTGGTTAAACTTATGATTGACACGTTACATTTGCGGGTTACAAACTTGCAAGCTTTGCATTAACTAATATTAACTGCCAGACAATTACCAGATGACTCCAAAAGCATATATCTATTGATTTAACCCCTGTGATTCTGGCTGTCACAAAAGTGAACAAGTGGAATCTGACTGGGCTTTCTTGATAAACCTCAGGAGAATCAGCGGAATCAGCATGGTGTGGGCCCTCGAGAGCAGCTTGGACTGGTGGGAGCGAATCGTCCAGACCACTTGGAATGACAAGCAGTGGCTGAAGATGTTCTGAATGAAAAGGGAGACGTTCTACCGTACTGTCTTGATGCTGGACCCACATATCACGAGGCAGGACACAAACATGCGTTGGGCCATCCCACCAGACAAGAGGGTTCCAATAGTCATCATGAAGATAGCAGCCCAGCCAGCCTCCACTACATTGCCAACCAGTTTGGTGTGGCTGCCTGCATGGTGAGGTATGCCAGCTGCTTAGGGACATTGTTTATACAGAGTTATCTGCCTGGTGAATCCACAGCACGTGATGGATGGCTTTAATGAGAAGGGGTTCCCAAACTGTGTCGGGGCTTTAGACAGCACTCACATACCAGTGCTGTGCCCTGTAGGGAGTGGGAGGCTTTACATTAACAGGAAAGGATATGCCTCCATGATCCAGCCAGCCATGGTGGACCAGCAGCACAGATTTTTTTATAGCAGGATCAGCTGTGCCTGAAAATAGATGATGATAATGCTAATGAAACATTGTGACAGATTTAAGAATACTCACGTAAATGGATTGATATAATAAAAAGTTAATTGGTGGTTTCACATTCAGCCCAACACAAGACTTAGTCCAATGGCTATTGGGAAATGTAATGCATGTTATTAAGTTATCTTTTTCTTACTGTATGAAGAAGTCTCCTGCTTTTCCTCAATACTTGTTCAATTACCTATTTCTTTCATTATCAGTGTTTTAAGACTGTTCCAGTGTGTGCTTAGATTTGTTTTCAAAGCATATATCTGTAATATAATTCCAGAATTTGCATACCAGCTGTCACCCCAGCTCTCACCATCTTGTATCTCAATTACAGCAACATCCTTTTCTCAGTGTTTGATCAATGCAATCTCACTCACTCGTCCTTTAAGCATGCTGCTGCAAAGATCATGTTTCTCCTTGCTGCTTTGACATCTGCTCTTTTTATCTCTTTAAGACTCCCTCTTCTCTGTTGCAGGAAACCATGCATTTCTTATTTCAAGGCACTGCACAGACTCTCCCTAATCTATCATCTCTCAGTCATCACTGAATTGATATCTCTTGCCTCTGATTGGCTCATGATACCAACCTCCATAACCCACTAGCTGAATTTTCTAATAAGCAGATTTGTGATTTCTCCCATGCTGTCCTCAGGATCTGGAAAAGCTCCCTGTAAACAGCAGAAAACATATTATCCACTTTTAACTTCCCTTCTCCCCCTGAAACATTCCTTTCTGCGATACTCTACTGCAGTATATAAACCCCAAGTGGGCAGAGAACCCAGAAAATTTGATAAGCTCTCACTGCTGCACCTGGAAATGAATCAGGTAATTGAGTCAGCAGCCACACTGGCAGAGGATTTATCTTTCCTTCAGCTAAGAAGAGTTAGCTCCTATTGTTAAAACAAAAAACACTGAAATGGAGTTTTACCATGAAGGAACAACATTTATGTGGCCAAGGGTGGAATGAGATGAGCATTTTAATTGAAACTTCATCTTACTTTTGGCATTGCTACAGGGCTTGTTATTTCAAATCACTTGCAGTTGAGTTAGTATACAGCTAATTGTTGATTTAGTATTTTTTCATGTCGATAGAAAGTGTCATAGTAGACAGCCATGGGGGTATAGCAAGGAATAATGCAGAGTACAAGACCGACAGGCCACAGAACAAGAAAGAAGGAGGGATCTCCCCATACCTGCGATGCCTTTTAACATGTTGGATGCCATACACTCCCTGGCCAGGTACAGACATTACACTTTTACAGGTATAAGTGATCAGAAACTTGTCTATACCCATAACAGAATGGAAACTCGGCACACAAAACTGATCTATACCCCTAACCCAACAGAAGTTAAGGCACACATAGACTGGTTTAAAAATGACAGAACCCGGTCTAAGATTTGACCCTCCACCCCCAACGTCCAAGGGTGAATCTGTGTTCTGTTTGCTACGGATCTAAACTATGCCACGTACAGAAAACCATGTAGCTTTGATTCTGCCTTGGGCTTTTTGAATGTCTGTACTTAGTCCCAGAGAAACAGTCTTCATGGAACAACGGGGCTATGACTCGCACTAGGGAAACCCCAGATGCTGCACCCCACTCCCGCTGCCCAGAGTGACCATGACTGTGGCCATGACTGCTCCTCCCCCCCCAAGCCCGCTCACCACCCAGCATGGAGGAGACCTACAAGACTGCCTCCACAGCCCAGGCCCAGATGGGCGGCAACGGCATGGCGCTGGCTGAGCTGCCTCTGAGCTACCAGCTGCTCATATTGCTGTTGCTGGGCACCCCGGTAACAAATTATATTTATTTACATTAGTTCCTATGGGAAAATGGGTTTTGCTTAATGCTGTTCTGCTTAACACTCAGTTTTCTGGGAACCAACTAAGAGTGCTAAATGGGGGTTGTCTGTACACAGTCTGCAGTGGAGGAAAAACTGAAAAAGTGTGTTACTCCCAGGAAGAAAATGCTTGGGTCAGCTATCCTCTCCTGACCTACCTGGCCAGATTTAGAAGTGGTATCAATAAATACCTGCAGCCTTTTGCACCAAAAAAAAAATTTAAAAAATTCATGCTGATTTTACTAAGTATGTGTGGGAGAAAGAACTCTGGAACACAAAGGAAAGAAGGAAGAGGATAATATGTTCAAAGTTCACAGCTTTTCAAGGTATTATGTAGTATGCTGAGCTCTTTTTTAAGTGTTCATTAATGATTGGGGGAGGGTAGGAGAGAGGAGTATATATGTTAGCTATCTATGCCCTTAGAGTCTAAAGAGCAGAACTTTTCATTCTTGAGCAACTTTAAAAGTTAGTAAGTTAGTAGTTACAATTTAACTCTTCAGATGAAATAGAAACTGATCTTGTCAAAGGCTTTTTCACCATGGAAGATAGTAGAGCAGGACCAATGTACTTTCTCTTACTTAATGAGAGGAGATGACAGATTAGACACCTCGTAAAACTAGCATATAGTATTATTCTAATGCATAGCTAAAAGAGTCTTTCCCCTGTTTGAGGTGAGCTATAGAGTTATTGATAAATGATCATTGGTATTGCCTTAGCACTTATGCGGCCTAGTCATGGATCAGGACCCTACAGTGCTAGGCATTGTACATATTCAAAACAGTATGTCTGTCCTGCCACAAAGAGCTTACAAACCAAATGTAAAACAAGATTAAATAAATGGATACAGACACATTAAGAGTTCAAAGAAATGATGAGATATTACAGGTCAACTTGACAGGTACTGGTCTCAGCAAACTAACATATCAAGCTGCTTGTAAGAATCAGTGGATGAGATTTACCACTTGGTACACCCCTTCATGGTTGTACCAAACATTATTCATGGTTGTTCAAACATTATTGGCTTTTGACCTTATCTAAAAGAAAATGTATCCAGCTGAACACCAGTCTGAACCTTGTGATAGACTCTTTCTTCTGTGACTCAGTCTTGCAGTCAAGCTATAGTCTTTGTACCAAAAATAGCTCATTTTGAGCCTAAGAAAAATGGGCATACTGAGGGGGTAGCCTGGTCAATCACTGTTTTGTCATTCATGCCAGGAACTAATTTAAAGGATGTTTTGTAAATAGCTCTTGTTTTTAAAATAGTTACTGCAGGACACTTAGGAAAGTTGAAGACATTCAATTAAACTCGGGATGTACAAATTAAAGTGTGTTAAACACCTAGGCTAGGGACAGACATTTAAAAAGCCTGAGCCTGAATTAATTCAATCTTTGCATGTTAGTCTAGCCTGGCTAGGCTGAACTGGTTTGCAACTGGACAGACATTCTCTCTGGACTGAGGAAATTCAGACACACACCTGCAGTGGCTCAGGCTAGAGGCCGGGAGGCACTACAGCAGCCTTCCCTTCCCTTCCACACTGCTGAGCTGAGGGGGATGTGGCCAGGTCCCAGCATGATACTTTCATTAGGGAGGGGTGTAAACCTCAACCCTGCCTGCATTGTCCCAGGCTTTTCCCTGCTTAAGGGGCAGGAGTGTTGCCAGACCCCAGCCCTCTGCTAGCACTCTGAGGCAAGGGGTGTGTGCAGTGTATGCATCTGTTGATGATATGGAGCTTTTCAATCTCCCTCTTCCTGCTTCTTTATACTGTCTGCAGCAAACTGACAGGTAAGCAAGCCAGCAGGGGGCTGATAACAGTGTTTATCACCTCATCAGCAAAACAATAGCCTCTCTTCCATTAGTTCAAACTCTTCTTAAACAGCTTACCAGCTGACTTGTTGATTAGCTCCAAAAAGCCCCAAGAGGTCACTGTTCTGTTCTGTCTGTCCCAGTGAAATTGGAGACCCACAGAGAACCTCTGCATTTGCTAGCATACTACATGCCTAGGGTCTGTGGGGCTGGGGTCTGTGCTGTGGGAGATTGGTGGGGAGGGGGTGGAATCCCTGCTTCAACAGCAAGGGTCAACAAGCTTTAGTTAAAATGCCCCCACCACCATTTTTCAGCATACGGACACTAATACACGTGACACTCTGGGCTCTAGTGGCTCTCAGCGCTGCTCTAATTAAAGCACCCTTCCACTCCCAGAGCACATTTATAAATGCACCAAGGTGCCACATTGCCCTGCATAACTTCAGGCTAGCATGGCTAATTAATCCTCTCTTGACAAGAAGTCTAAAGGAAAATGGATAAACTAAATATGAAAAAAGTCACCCCCTTAGCTCACTGTAGGCACCTTAGCAACCACTGTTGCAGGATCTTGCATAGATCTATCAGAGCAAGCTTTGAGCTGAGGCACTGGTGATAGTGTAGACAATAGCAGGAACTCAGCATGGACTAATCCCCTGGACAGTTATCTAGATTCCTGTGTGGGTTTTGTGGCCTGTGCTCATAGCTTGTTTAAAGCCAGTTCAGGGTACGGTTACGTAAGTTTGGAACAATGGCTTATTCATACCCCCTGGGAGCTAAGATTGATGACGACCCCTCTTTTAAGTTCTGTCTCAAGGGAATGACTACAATGCAGTCTAGAGGTGTGATTTGACTAGAGCTTGTGTTGACACTGGAAAGTTGGGGTACCAAAAACAGCTGTACTGTTACAACAGAGGGTTCAGCCTGGGCTACAAAACCTTCCTCGCCTCAGGGTTAGATACACAGGTGGCTCTGAAGTGCTGAGTTCTAGTGTGTCACAACCTAATTTAAAGCTATCTCAGCACATGGGCCCTCATTGAAATAATAATATGATAATAATTTTGTAGCTTGCTCCTTTTATCATGCCATTAATCGGTCACAATTTAAGGTGTGATGACTGGGTTAATCAAGCCTGAGGTGTAAGGTGCAGAGGGGGCCTCAGGTACACCTACCCCAGTGGCATCACACCTTTGGGTCATTTACACAGACCCTGGCCTGGCCTGGCCTGTTCAGAATGATGAACTGCAGGCAGGTGGCCCTTGCTTTGAGGAGCTGATCATCTAAGCACAAAACTTAAAAAAGGCTGGGCACCAGGAATGGAAGGGGTAGCAGAAGAAACAAGGCTGGTAACCATGGTGAAGTGCCGTGACAAACACTGACCTAATTAGAAAGCTAAGGGTACTGTCTACCACTGCCTAGGGCTTCCGCTTTCCACGGGTCATTTCCCGGGGCCTCAGCCTAGTGCTGAGGGACTGGCGCGGCCACTTGGGTCAAGCGCATGGGGTGGGTGAAACCAGGAGCTGAAAGCCTGCTCGCGGGCACCCCCGGGCCCTCCCCTGGGGCGGGCAGCCAGCAGCAGCAGCGAGGGGCTTTTCCTTCAGGCTTCCCCAGAGCAGAGGGGCAGCCAGCAGCGATGACAGGACGGACTATAGGGCGAGGAGAGGGCTCGGTTATCAGCAGCTCCTGGTTACACCCAGTCACTGTCCTCGCAGAAGCCCCCGGGCCCAGCTCTAGCTAGGGGTTTTTGCCTGCCAGGCGCGGAGCCGGCCGACCCGGCGATGCTGAGCACGGGGGGGACTGGCCCGGGGCGGCAGGTGGTGTAGGAGGGCTCGGCCCCTCCGGCTGTCCCCGGCTCCGGCTCGGGCTCCGGCGGCAGCAGCGCCCCTACCGCCCGCGCCGCCGCCACCGCTTCCCCACAGCCGCTCGCTTAGTTACAACCGGTTTGGACCGGCCCGGTCCCCGCGCGCCGCGCCTGCCCGCCGGGCACCGGGCTGGGGATGGAGCCGAGTGCCGCGGCTGCTCCAGCCCTGGCACCCACCCGCCGGCGCTCGCAGGTACAGCGGAGTCGGGCCGGGGTGGGTGGGTTGGTGCTGGGGCCGCCCCGCCTGGGCTGAGTCCCTCCAGGGGCCTCGCGGCGCCGTGCACTTCCCGCCTGGCTGGGCCCCGGGGCTGTGCGTGGTTGTCCGAGCCCCGGAGCGGGAGGGAGCCCTATTGCCCCAGGGGAACAACAGAAGGGCAGAGACCTGGGCTTACTTGGAGTGGACTTTCCTGTTGCCTTTGCTCGCCCAGTGTGATCGAAACACTAGGAAGGCAGGCACAGCATGCGACTGGTTTAGCACAAGCCCCTCGCCCCCGCCCCTTAACTTCAGTATCTTTCAACTACGGGGTGTGTGGGGGAGTGGGCAGTTCACTAATAATCCACACCAAGTATATTCTGCTACGCTGTTGTATGCATGAAGTTGTCAGTTAACAAGGGGTTGTTCACAGAAGGACTCTAAGGAAAGTTAAGGTGATTCGCTAATAATCCACTACAGAATAATCCACGTCTTCCCATTTCCCCGTAATGCTACAGGCTTTCTTTCCAAAAGGTCCCATCGGGGCAGAACACCCCGAAGTGGCAGACAGGAAAGAACATGCAGTAGGGAGCCTGGCATCCAGACCTGGTCGGTAATGATCTCTGGGTAAGTGCCACCCTGCGGATCATCCTTTATTTGCAAAACTGATCTTGGGATAATGCGCTTTCTGGGTAACTTCTTGTTCTTTGAACCGGATAGGGAAGACTTTATTAGACGTGGGGGGAGACTGATAAGAGGAACTGGTTGCTATAAAACTGTCACTAAGTGAGAAAAGGGTTCTCTCAGGATGACAAATGGGCTTGGCAAGAGCATGGGCAAGGAGCAGTTATGGATTGTACATAATAAGTCTTGGGCTTTCTTTTTTACTTTTGCAGTTGGGAGCTCTAGTATTTAGTTGAATGAAAGGACTTTTCTGAATACTTACAGATCCTAGGGTTGCTGTGTGATACACATTGGGTTTTTTGGCTTAGCGTTTACCACTTGATTCTTGTATAGCAAACAAAAATTGAGATGGGGTACAATTTGGTTATGTTTGTTGACCTATATGAACTTAGCTTAATTAAATGCTTCTTCTTCCATATATGTGCTTAGTCTAAATTCATTTTTTCCCTTTGTGTACATGTTAAAGAAAAAACATTTGACTGATTTGTAGGTCTCTTACACTTTTACACAGAAAGAGTGTGGTGGAGAAAAATGCTAATTGTTGAGTTTCATAGGTGACTTACTAAAGAGAAACCAAGGGGTGTAAGTGATTGAAAGACATTAAAAGAAAAGAGAGGGTAGGGGAGAAGACTAAATTGTGAAAGCAAGAAGTACTGGGGAAGAATAGGGGACAATATTTTTAAATGAGAAGAGTTGATATCAAGTAAATAGGTAACATTTTATATTTAAGAAAATAAATGTGCATATGTTTATGTTTTTGTTTAATAAAAATATTGCAACTTTATGATAATTGCATATAATAATGACCAGTATCTAGTGCAATGAGTGAATGAGAAATAAATTACAATTTTGTGGAAAAAGTTTTATCATGTAAGCTGTAGTGAAAGTTGGCAATGTATATCATTACTTCAGAGTAAAAACTTCAAGATTTTAGGTTTATTTTAACATGTTTTACTGTCTTTAATCATAATTAAACTCTTTGAAAATAAGAGAGCTTATGTC
Source organism: Crocodylus siamensis (assembly GCF_052110815.1). Lineage (NCBI taxonomy): Eukaryota > Metazoa > Chordata > Crocodylia > Crocodylidae > Crocodylus > Crocodylus siamensis. The sequence continues at coordinate 45,833,071 of NC_143401.1, read as the reverse complement.
CTTGGTACTTAACTGTGTACCAATACCTTGCAAAACTGGAATGGCTTAAGTCTTAACCATATGTTGGTTGTGCTGACTTCTGCTGTCTTTGCAGCCATGTGCTGTCCAGAAAATAGCATGCTTCTTAGGCAAATAATAAACTAAAAATTCTTCTCCTCTCTCTAGTAAAAGGCCACATGCCATGGAATCCTTATGCTCTGAAATAATGCATCTGAGTATCTTTTAGCCCAAGTTTGTGAGGGTATATGAAAAAGTTTGATGACATACTGTAGCCAGTAACAGCACCAGTTCACTGTGGTGTAGATCTTCAGTATTCTACACTGCAACTATATCAATTGGATGTCTTCCCCAAATCTAAGACACTATAGCTGCAGGTTGTAGGGCAGGGGGAAAGGGGGTCTTTTGGTAGAGCTGTTATTGAGTACCTTTTTTTCCCCTTTCTCCTTTGTGGTTAGAGTTCATGATTAATTCATGATTTAAATTTCTTACAGTAATGGGTTACCCCGATGCTTATATTTGGTATACATTTCCATATTTTCAAGTGATTCAGTTTCCTTAAAGTTTTACCTTAACTTTGCTTTTTCTTTCTTGACTTTCTAATAGCTTTTGATGATTTGGCACTCTTGCAATATTGTATGCAGGAGTTGCTGATCACTCTTACCAATAAGTATTTCCAATGTTAATGAAGATTTAAAAAAAAGTGTGATGTGCTTTTGGGGGCAAAGCCTTGCAGAGCACTGATACTAGGATAGTAATCTCCTGATCTTCATACTGTGTGGCTTTTAAGACTCCCAACTAAATTTTGTGAATTGATTTCCCCAACTGCTACCATTGTCCATATAGGCTCCATGCCTGGTTTCTTCTACTGAGGGTCTGCAGACAGGCCTGTTGCAAACGTTATCATGCTCCAGCATCTCCTGCATACAAAAAAATTGGGGGAGAGGCCATGGCATGTAGGCAAATCCAGATGTGGGTACTGTATTCAAACTAGAGAAGAGGACTTGAGTTGGAATGACCATAGAATCTGATGGGTGGGGGGAAGAATAGATGACCCCAGCAGAACTTGAAAATTGTTCCAGCTGTCTGAGCTGGTGGTCGTTCAGAAGAGCAGGAGCATGTTAGAATCCCTATAGGTCTAAGAGCATTGTTAAATCAAGGGAATTAGAAAATCAGCTGCCTACAATAGTCTGCTAATACACTACACTTACAGCTTTTATAGTTTGCACCTGTGAAGTAGTAAAATATCCATGTTCCTGGCCGCAGTTTAATCTCAAAGGGGTTGCTTCAAATCAAAATCAAGTAAGGCATGAAGGATAGTTAGTCTCTTTCCTCTACTTCCTTCCTCTGTACTCATTTGCCAAATAAAATACATTGTGATTTCACTTCCTAGAACTTTCTCTGTACACAAGAATGCCTTCTATTGATATATGCTCCTTAATGGGACTTCTTTTCCTTAGAGAAGGGACAGGGATAGAATTTATTTTGACTTAACAGATAGAAATTTTTCCTGACAGCTCTAAAAAGTAAGTATCTGAGAAATGTACAAAAAGGAATATTCTGTTGGTGTCTTGTCTCCACTAGTGGCTTGTGAGAGATCGAGTTAGGATTTAGTAACCAAAAGTTGCAAGCTCTGGCTGTCAGTAGGACTGGATAAGAGGGCAGCTTGCAAAAATGTCATGGAAATTTCTCTTGCAGTTGGTTTTGTTAAATAATGTTCACTGTGATAGACTCTCTTAAAGATGATTATTTTCAGTAAAAGAAACAGAATTACTAAGTCTATAAGTCATCTTGCATTCACCATAATTCTGGAGCCAAGTGAACCATTCTGATGTTTCCAACTCACCCATAACTAACTTCTCAAGTATGACTCTTCAAGTCAGAAAGTTAGTAATGTGCTCATGATTTCTGAAATAATCTACATTTTGAAGTTGCTATTCTATTTGAAGTTTATGGTGGTTTTTGGCTTTTAGCTATGGTTGTAAATTTCTCCTATGTCAACATTGTGTATCCAAATTACAACCAAAAAAAAGTTTGCTACATGGCACCACTTTTTTTTAGTGGAAATAACTTCTGTGTTGCAAAGTGAGGATGAAATCAGGCTTGTAACAGAAATAATAGAAATTTGGTTTATGACTGTGGTAAAACATTTTTGGTTAGTAAGAATAATAAGTTTGTACAGTTTCTTCCTTTTCTATCTTCTTTAAAGAAAAATGTTCATATGAATAGAAATATTGTTGTGCAAATGAAAGTATGTGCAATTTCAGTACATAGTATTGAATGTTGAGGGGTGTTGTTTATTTTCTAAAGACCTATACTTTTCACAAGACCTCATACAAAGATTGTATAACAAAGTTAAAACTAACTATTAAGAACTATCATTTTTTTAATGTAGTGGCTGAGGTGGGCTAAGACATCATCACAGCACAGTGCTGACTGGCTCCAGACAGGCAGAGCTCCTCTAAAGTCAATGAATCCATTTAGATTAATACCAGCTGAGGATCTGATACAGATTATTCCCCCTGATTTCACAGTTAGGATGTGACAAACCCTGTGATGAAGAAAAGCTTTTGCATTCTTTTTCCCCCATGTCCCCATCAGTGATCTGGAGCAAAAACGCCAAACAACCAAGCAAACTGTTTTAGCTGAGCTAATATGCTGAATTTCAGAGCTTCAAGGCAAGAGGAATTAAGAACTCAATACTGCAGCTAAAATGTTGTATTTATTATATGACTTCTAAAAACAAAATAGCTAATTTTTTTTTTTTTTTTCTTAACACTACTTTTTATGTTTTCTGAAGAGACTTGCTTAAAACTATTATAATCACCACTTAACTGCCACAGTTGAATACAAATATGTTAGGCTTTTAATGCAAGGGGATATATATGTACAACCTCTGTGAGAAGTTAGATGGATACACATGCATAATCTTGTACTAAAACAAGGATGTGTTCTGTGCCCAGAAGACTTTATTCTTAAATTTTAAAACAACTTTTTGATGCCTTTGATATGGTGCTTTGGTAATATGAGATGCGTTACAAAAAGGGAGGTAACAACAGATATGCTGATGCAGTATCAGGAGAAGCGTATTAACCAGAATTTTACCAGAGAAAAAGGTAGAGGGAAAGAAACTAAGGAACTGGATCACAAATTTGGGTATCTAACTGGCAATAGTATATTTCTGAAAGATAATCAGTATCTTAAAACTCTGTAAATCATTCCTAAAGAGACAGAATGGTCAAAGTTTGTTTCATGTTTATAGCCTACATTTTTGCTCTGTTTGGGTCCAAGGCTGCTGTCAGCCACTCTATAATTGAGAGAAGGTTAGTGTCTCTCTGCATTTAGATGACTTGATTTACTTCTGAAGTTTCTATTGGAGTGTAATATTGATCTATTGGATCGTGTTGACATCATTATTTTTCTTTTACTGCCACTTGATAATTTTTGATGAAGAGCTCTCTATCTTATTTTTCAACAGGTAGAATTAACAAGTAAAAATAGAATAATATCTTCTAGGAAGTTGGAGTCGACCTTCTGTAAGTTAACTCTCTAAACTAACAATCGATTGCATCTATATTCCAACCATTCTCTGTCTCTGTAGTGAGACTTTGTAGAAACAATGTTAAGGTCTCTTGTAACACTTTTTTTTCATAAATGAAAATTCAATTTGGGAACATTAATATGCTTAGAATTGTAACATTGAACTCTTTATTTTAGTCTACCCCATTATTTTTTGTAAATATTCATTAAATATTTACAAATAATCCTTAAATATTAGTGGTAAAAGATAAAAGTACTCTCAGATTGTGTTATTTTGTCTCTACATCTTGCTCAAATCCAACACTGCTACAGCTGTATTATCCTAGCAACTTAAACTTAATAAAACCTAACTATTTATTTCTAATATATCTGGGTCTGAAAACACTTTTTTGCAAGGGGCTCTGCAACAGTTTTGACATTTTACAGAAGGCAGACTGCAGCATAGAATTGTCTATAGTCACACATTTTGCCAAAGGTAGAGCCAGGAATAAAATATGGGTCTTGTGACTTCTAGTGTCATATGTCATTCCCTGGACCACAGTGTCCATCCCTAGTTAAAACTTTATAGTCATTTTGTGTCTGGCTTATATTCTGATAACCCAGGTTTAGACATTCCAAATTTATTTGCTTGTGACATAGACATGGAATTTTACCTTCATACATTATGTAACATTGCATATTGTGCACTGTTAGAAATGGTAAGTGGTGTTTGATAGGTTTATAGTTCCTATGCAAATTTGTTTTTTACTGTCAGAAAACTGATGTGTTGCTTTGGCAAGTGTATGTCTTAGTATAGTTAATATGTACACATGCGAGAATTGTATGATTATGCTAACAAAATTAAACTTAAATCTTATCTCAGTTTTTCTGTTTTGTTCTTTTTTGCACAGTGCCTGCAGATACCTCTTAGCTCATCCTATAAAATGGTATTTCAGAAGCCTCCAGATGGTGGATGGGGCTGGGTGATAGTAGTAGTTTCCTTCTTTACTCAGTTCTTGTGTTATGGATCTCCGCTAGCAGTTGGAGTCTTGTATTTGGAATGGCTGGATGCTTTTGGTGAAGGGAAAGGAAAGACTGCATGGGTTGGATCACTAGCAAATGGAATCGGATTGCTTGCCAGTAAGTCAAGAAGCAGTATCTATCTACCTGTTTTTCTTTCTTTTGTTTTTTTCGTGGTTAATTGAAATGTTCTCTCCTTCATAACAAGCTTAATCATTTTGTGCCTTTAAAATGCACAATGTTCAGTATGCTTGAGAATCAAAAGGCATTTTCATCCTGGTTTGGTGGGGGAGGGGTTAGTTCAAAATAGTTAATGGCGGTAATATTCTGATGTGACAAAAATCAAACCTGAAAAGAATTGGATGTTGGCTTAAACATTCAAAATGTTTCCCAAAGGATGAATCCAAAATAATTAAAATATAGCAGCCTGAGAAACAAAAACCTACTAACTTACTGTGAACCACAAATAAGAAGTTTTGAGAGGGTACAAAACTCTAGTTGTAGTTCTGTTGAAAGGAAAACCAATAGTTGTTACCTTGACAAATGATTCAAGTGGATCACAAGGAGAAATCAGTTAATAGATGAGGTAGTCAGTCATTTAAGCTTCAGAAATGAAACTGCCAGCTGAAGGAGGTCAAGGCTTGTAACCACTGCTTGATTAAAACTCCCTCTTGAAGTCTGGAAAGGCATGTATAAATGTCTGCAATCAGTACAGTAAGTTCACTTGTGCTTTTCTGGAGTAAAAAATATGTCCTTTTTAAGAAGTACAGAGGCACTGAAAACCTTTTATGTGTCCTAAAAATATCCTAAGGTAAAACACAAAGAATTGCTTAATGTACTATCTTCTTTTAATAAGTGCAGCTGTTAAATGAACTGGTACTACTAGAAGGCAGCTAAAAAGATCTAGTTCTTAAATTATTCATTTAATAAATTTAGTGACAGAAAATTTTCCTTGGATGGCTGCAGGTTAAGTAACTGTGCTGCTGCATGTCTTTAATAATGAATATTTATTGTAAAGTCATATACTGTTGCTAATTTTTGCTACTGAAAATCTCATGCATAGAAATGACATTTTTACATGCGTGAAATCTAGCCTTGGGTGAGGAGAAATTTTGGTGTATGGGCAAAATGTTACCTGTGTGACTGCTGAACTTTGAACAGAACCTGCCTTGCAAGAAAACTGGAATATTTAATGTAAAAAATATAGTTATTTTTAACAAAGGCTTTGGGCTTTTTGTGACCATCTTACAGCTTTGGGTATAGAGATTGCCTCCCACATAGAAATGTGATAGGAATGCTGCTGTTACCTTGACTGAGGCAAAGCTGGCAGAACATTTAAGTGCAAGAAAGCTCCATTCTGTCTCCAGTAAATGGAGGTGGGAATGTGCATCTCCTGGGTTATGCTGAGCTCAGCCTCATTTCTTAGTTTAAAGGGCATTCAACTTGGTGCATTGGAAGGTAAAGGAAAGAAATTGCTGATTTATTTCTGTCCACTTTTTAGCAAAAGAGCAGGTGCTTGCTCATTCCTCTGCAGTGACCAAAGACCACCACTATTGCCACTAGCCAAATGCTCTTGACAAAAGCCCCAACTCCCTTTCATATTTGTCAAACCCTTCCCATCTTTTGTTACCTCCTAAGCCCTTTGCCTCAGTGCCATGATGAATTTTTACAGTAATAGAAATGTCTGTGATTTGCATAAAACTTATGCAAAGAACTTTTGACATTTTATATGGTATTAAAGAAAAATGTAATTATTCAATGTTAAAATTCTGAAGAAATCTTTTCACCAATTTGTTTTTACTTTCTCTGAGCAAGGAGGGGCATAACTGCTGTTTTAACTGGTCCTCCTTTCCACCTGTACCCCCCTCTCCCTTTTGTATTAAAAATATAATAGCCATCTGTCTCAGTACCTTGCTCAAGTAGGATCTAAATCTAATGACACTTTCTACTATACATTCACTTTTCCCCCTATAGACTTCAAGTCTTGGAATTTATTTCACAAACATGTAGAATAGAATGCTCCCAAAATATTGAATAATGTTCTGGCATTCTAGAAGATACTTAATGTGTGCCTGATGGCAGGGGCAGATCCAGAGGGATATGGTGGTACTGTTGCATCCCATTTCTACTATGTAGCACAGTGACCTTTCCTTCCACCTTGGTAGCGGGGGGTGCCTGGGGGAGGGTGGAGGAACAGAGAGTAAGTGCAGGAAGGGGGGATGGGGGTGCTGCTGCTACTGCCCCTAGCGGAGCCCGGTACTCTGCACAGGCACTCCTTGCAGCTGGATGGGCATGTCAGGGGGCCAGGCAGGAACTAGGCACATGATGGGGAGGGGGCACTGCCAACTGCCACAGGAATCCCAGAGCCACTCCTGCTCTGCTCTAGCTATTGACTGTGGGGAGTGGCTGTGCAGGGCATTGGGCTCTGCTGGGAACAGTGGTAATGGTGGGCAGTTCCCCCCTTGAGCCACCTGCTCCTTGGCTGAAGAGGATGGGCAGGGAGGTACAGGAAGAATAGAACCTTCCGCTGCTGCCACAGTCCCTGACTGAGTCTGGCTGGCACCCCACACAGCTGAGGCATGTGACCTAAGCTTGGAGATGGGCAGGAGCAGTCCCCTTCCTTTCTGTACTTGTGCCCTGGTCAACCCTTCTTCCCTCCTGCCCTCCCACCCCCCACACAAGTGTCTCTTACCACCCATGCTGATGGATAATTATAACAGATAATGAGAGCTCCTGCAGTATAGGGGGAAGGAAGGAAAGGACTGCATCTTCTTTGGACTTTTTGACTCTTAAGAGGACTGTCTTAAATACATTGTTTAATCCAAGTGATATAATACAGTGGAATTGAATTTTTGATTCTGGAGAAAAGCTTGAAGAAAAAAGGACATCTCTAGTATGTATCAAAAAGCAAACATTTAGCTCTTTGCATAATACTTTACCTTCAACCAACAAATTTGATTAAACAAGGTTGGTGCAGAGAACTAAGCAGAGACTTAAATAATTGCATTCATGCATTTGTTGCACAAGTGCAACAAATTGAGGGTTATGGAACTAGGATACTTATGTCAGCTTCACTGTGCCCCTCACAAGGGATTTCAGTACTGATCTTTCTCTTGGTGAAAGCATAATGGTTTAAGAGGCACTGAAAACCTTGTATGTGTCCTAAAAATATTCCTAAAGGTAAAGCATAAAGAATCGCCTAATGTACTATCTTCTTTTAATAAGTGCAGCTGTTAAATGAACCGCTACTACTAGAAGGCAGCTAAAAAGATCTAGTTCTTAAATTATTCATTTAAACATTTTAGTAATTTATCAATTATTTATTTAAAAGGTTTCAACATATTAGCTCTTAGTTCTTAAGGGTTTGGTTTGCAACTTGACCTCTGGCCTGCTTGTTATTTCTCTAACATGTTTTTTAGAATTTCTGTATTGTATTGTCAAATCAAACATCTCAGAGTCCTTTTCTGCCAATCCTGTGAACTGAAATGTAAATGTCACTGACAAACTTATCATTAGTAAATGATGTATTCTCATTTACACCATTGTGAAGTCCTAGATTACAGGAAAGATTGAACCATTGTGGTAATTTTAGTCTGACCTACATAATGTATGTCATAAGAGCCCCTGAAGTGGCTCTTATCTGAATTCTTGTTTTGAATTGGAAACACACAGCTCTTTTGGGGGAGTGGGGAAGATGAAGAAAAGTAAACCCAGCTTAAAAATGGCTTCATCAGCTTGTGAAGAAGGACTAAGCAGCTTGGCTGGGATTGGGTTCAAGAGGCACTGCTGGCTGCCTGCCCTACTGGAGAAGGGGGACCAGACATTCTGGCTTCTTCAGGATTGGACACTTGGCTCTGAATAGATCAAGAATTCAAGGGGTATGCAATTGTACCATTGCACCTTTCTTCCCTGTTCCACCCCTCCCCCCACAGTCTGCTCCTGAACAAAGTTAAGAATGTACCTCAAGTGAACATTGCTCACATGGGCATGGACAACAAGGGCACGTCCAGACGAGCGCGCATGTGCCTCTTGCCCCATCTCAAACCACTTTGAGGTGGGTCAAGAGGCATGTGCAGGAACAAAAAAAATGTTCCCCACACTGCAAGGTTGCAGCACAGGGGTAAAATTAGACCTCTAGGTATCCAGGGGTCTAAAAAAACAGAGTTTAAAAAAAGCAGGGCAACTGCAGGTTGGGTCCTTCACAGAGATGCTCTGGCTGCCAGAGCATCTCTGTGGTTGCAGGCAATGTACTTCAGCACCAGGGCTCAAGTGCTGGTAAGGGGCTGGGGGAGGGGCCTATGGGGGGGACCCCTGCCTGCCACCCCCCCCCCCGATGCCTCCCTCTTCTGCCTGGCCCTACCCCCACCTGCCCCCCAGTCCTCCCTGATCACTGCCCAGCCCCATCCCCCCCATCCCAGCATCCCCACAGTAAAAAAAAACAAAAGAAAAAGCCCCCAGCACTTACTGGCAGTCCAGCTGCCATCTGTGTCACTGGGGCCCTGCCCGCACAGCATGGGGCTGAGGGATGGCCCCAGCCTGGGCCCTCCTGCCCCCCACTGTCCTGTGCTTCCTGGGGGGGCTCTGTCAGGAGGACCCAGCCCTCCCCAGCCCCTGCTTCTAGGGTAAGTAGAGGCTTGTTTGTTTGTTTGTTTTTTTTTTTCTTTTAAAGTGATGGTGCCTGGGGTTGAGAGGGCAGTTATAGAGGGGTCTGGGGGGTGGGGGGGGCTGGGTGGGGCGGCTGTTGCACTGCAGCAGCTGGCAGGGGATGGGGCCAAGTGGGGCAGCAATCGGGGGGGCTAGGCTAGGGCATGTGTGCCTTGTGCGGGGGGTTGTAGCCCCTGCGGGGGCCACTTGACCCATGTGTGAGGGGCCATAGCCCCTGTGGGGGGACAGCAAAATATATATATTCATGAAACATGTATTTAGAGTTCATTTTATTATTATGATAGAGACACTAGTAGGCTTCCACATTGCTTTAACACTGTAGATATAGCAATAGAACATTGCCCAACTGATTGCTGTCCCTCTGTGTGTGTGTGTGTCTCTTTCTCTCTATAGCGGTCTTTTAATTGTGGAGGAACATGGATTTTGGGGTATTTTACAGAGTGACTTTGGGAATTTTTTTTAATTAGGGATTTTTCAGTTTTCCCATAGGGAACACCAGAACTCCTGCTGGGGAGGCCAGTGGCAGAATCCTGCCTGCTCAGAGCTGGCACCTTGGACCCAGCTTGCTGTGGATGACCACCTGACCAAATAGGGCCAGGAGAACATGCTTTGACAGTTCAAAGCAGGCCACCACACCCAGAACATCTAGGTGATAGCTGCCCAGATGGCTGGACAGGGGGCACACATGGCAGTAGTGCTGCACAGAGGCCAACCCTGCAGCCACCGCCCACTGGCAGCAGGCCCAGAGCGGCAGATGCCTCTCCTGGCTGTGCAGTCCCCATCCGGGTCTGGCAGGTGCGCAGCAAGTCACAGCCCAGCAGCAGCTCCCCCTGCCAAACTGCTGCAGTGGGTAAAGGGTGCAGGGAACTCTCAGGGCTGCTTCCGCAGTCAAGCTGGCACAAGGGGTAGTGTCCCTAGGTACCAATTGGCAGGGCCCTAGGAGCTCCTGAGAGCAGGTATTCTTGAGCTATTTGCCAGGGTAGCTTTTTGTACTGATAGGGCCAGGACAGGGCAGCTTTTTATACTGCTGGGTACAGCACAGGTGCTGGCTCTGGGCTCTAGCTTCCCCTGGTTGCAGATCTAGGAGGAGCCAGGCAGAGTTATTTTGCCCAAGTGGCATAATTTTTTCCACAGCAAAGTGCATGTCCAACCATGTGCACTGAGGCAAAAAGCCCCGGCTCATATTTGCACCGCTGCTGCAAGCTCACATGCTTGCATGTGTGGATGCACCCCAAGTGTGTAAAGGAACAACTTCCATGTTTTAAATTCTGAACTGAGCGGGATCAGCATGTTCAACCCATTCAGTTCTGCAGATAGAATCTTCTGTATAGTAGAGGATGAGATTTGTGTAGAGTTAGACTGGGACATTGTATATGCCTAGTGTATCACCTTTTTATTGAGATGAATTTCACATTAGCTTAATGTCTCACTCTTGAACCCTCATGTAATTGGCCACATTGCTGAGGCTTATGCTTTCGTACAGGTGAGAGAACACTTAGAAATGGTGGAGGAGAAAACTAGGTGTAATTGATAACACAGTTACTGAGCTACTAGCCAGCACAATCCTTGGAGGTATCCATTTAAATATTTGAAGTAGAGATGGGGAAGGCCTGTATATAAGGTCCTAGAGAGATCTCATCTAGAATACTGAAGACTGATTTAATCATCCATGGTCAAGAAAGGTAAATTGGAATGGATTTGGAGACAGGATCCACATCCTCATAATTGATCTGACAAGAAGAGATTGACACTCTCTTATAAAATGAATCCATGAACCAGAAAACAATTAGATGTCAGAAAGGAGAGAATGTTAGTCCTGATGCCCATAAAAAATTATCTGAAAACTGTGGATTGAAACAGCATCTCTAGAATGGGTATATCGGCATTAGGCTGAAAGATCTAATGAGTAGTCTCTTCTGACAAACTTCTTGTCTGTATGTTAGACAGATGGCCAGTTTTCACAGTCTGGGAAGGCCTTGTTGCACCCAAGCCTACTGAGTACAATTTAAGCAATGGATGTCGTCTTTTTTGTAGTTATCCTAGATTTCTTCTGACAAATGTGTCCATCTGTGGAGTGTAAAACTTCTTTGTCTCAAGGAAGTAAAGTTATGTACTCTTAGCACTAGGTGGATTTCTTTTGAGAATGCCCTCATTCATGTGATTTCTCAGTTTTAATGTTATTGAAGTAATTTTTTTTCCATGTGAAGGGCAAGATGCGTCTCTCTTGTATCCCATCAGAACCAACCTTGATATGGCCCAAGTGAGGTGATAGGTTGTTAGAGAAATATTCAACTCTTCAGAACTCTGGATTCCTACCCTTCTCTGTCCACTGTTAGGAATCAGAGTTCCTGGAAACTTAAATTTCCTTCATGGGAGGGACTGATTTAAAAAAACCAAAGAACAAACAAACAAACAGAGCAGAATATGCCCCCTTCAGAATCTCCACATTTGTGCAGCAGGCTGTAGGGAAAGACAGGCAGACCCTGAGCAATGTGGGTCAACCAATCAGGGCTGCTCCATGCACTGCTGCCACCTGTCTTCAGACAGACTGAGGGAGCCTGCAGAACATCTGAGATGTGTATGCAGTGTCAGCACTGCAAGCTCTCTGGTCCTCAGGGGCTTGGTATTCAAATATTTGTTCAGGAGCCTGAGTAACTTTTTCTACCAAGATAACAAACCTGGGAGAATTTCTCCAGATCATTTGAATGTGTGTACACTATCTGAGTTAAGCTATGGTCTCTTTCAAAATGATTTTTTTGACTTAGCAACATCTATACATTCAGGTAAAAGCAGAAAAAAATATTATCAGGCTATTTGAGGTCAGATTTTTTAAAATTGATTTTTGGGAGAGACCTTTAACTTTAAGGGGGAAAAAAGTATACGATTATAAATCTATACTAATCAAGACACAAAATCGTAGACTTATCTGCAGGGTCCAGGATTTTGTAAAGATTTTTTTTAAAGGCATAAAAGCAGTGTATTCAAACTCTTCCTGGTACCATTCAGTGTTGTTTGAATAAAATTTGCCAAGAATGTTGCTGTTGCCTGTCTGAATTTGTATGTTTTTAACATACTCATTTTTTCTATATCTTAAAATTATTCAAGATATTCTACTTAAGAACAGCACCAAACCTGAAATGGGATTACCAAACCTGAAGGTGGGAGTGAGCCTTAAATCCTTGTTGCCTTGGGCTGAAGTTTAAAAAGGTTTTGTATGTTCTTTTTTTTTTTTCTTGTTTCCCTCCAGGTCCTATCTGTAGTATATGTGTATCTTCTTTTGGAGCAAGACCTGTGACAATCTTCAGTGGCTTTATGGTGGCTGGGGGCCTGATGATGAGCAGTTTTGCCCCTAACATATACTACTTATTTTTTTCATATGGAATCATTGTTGGTAAGAAACTGCAAGCTTAAATTGTCTTTATTTTTCAACAACTAAAAGTTGCATAAATCATGGAGTCCTAGGGTTGTATGGACTTTAGTTGCCTAGTCTAACCCTCCTGCAGAAATAGCACATTTTTACTTAGCACTGGTGAGATTGGAAATGTAATCTTTAAAATATATAGCATCCAATTGTCTACCCCGTTGGTTTGGTAACACAGTATTTGCAGTTGTTCTGGAAGGAAGGAAAATTGGCTTCTATTTGTGGGAATAGTATTAAAAATACCAGGAGTAGCTTTTGACAGACTAGCTGTATTTGTCCAGAATTAACATAATTGAGATGCACATGGACAACACAGCCTTAACATGTACTTCCTTGGTAGCTTGAATCTGGCATTACAGGCCAAACAGGCAGGTACCATGTAACACACCCAGGGCATAGAGCAGATGCTTGCCCTAGCCCTCCTGGTAGTAGCAGTAGTGTGGGCAGCTCCAGGGCCCAGCCAGAGTTGCTGTCACTGCAACAACTATTACTGGGCGGAGCTGGGGCCAGAGCCTGGAGGAGCTGGTGGATATGTTTTGTGGTGGTGATGGGTGGCAGAGGTTGGGGTACAGAAAGGGAGTGGGGCAGAGATGGTGCAAGAGGCATACAGCACCTCTGGCTCTGGACCATGGCCACGGCAGCTGCCTGCCTCCCCTGTGCCACCTTGTACTCTATTCCAAGACTAGGAGCTTTCCCCCTCCATATATTTCCAAAACTTTGTCTTGAAATCAAGTAAATATGGTATTAGGTGGTCTTCAATCCATTTTAAAGAAGAAATAAGAGGCAAGCTATTAATCATGTTCAACAGAAGTGGTTTACTGGATAAACTTTCTCTCTCTCAGGGCTTGGATGTGGCCTACTATACACAGCAACGGTGACCATAACATGTCACTATTTTGATAAACGCAGAGGTCTTGCACTTGGTTTGGTTTCAACAGGTATGTTTAAAACATGGCAGTATCTCTGAGTTCGAAATTTTTGTTGTACAACTGCTGAACTACTAGTACAAAAACCAGATCCTAAAACATCATCTTGCAGTGAATACCTCTACATTCATTAGACAAACAAATTTAGCCTCTGTATAATCAGGACGGTAATTGGTTTTAGTTTTTCTGCACTTTAGTTTGTAGCAGTGATTCTTAACTAGGGTGCCACTGTTAACTGGGATGCTATGAGATCCTTTTAAGGGAGATGTGCAGTATTAGCACTGTTAGATGTGTAAACACCTACACCTGATTCACCAGATTAAACCCAGTGGTTTCAAATTGTTTTTGACTCTGGTTTTTTTTCTGATTTACGTGGTCTTCTTTAGTTCTTTGCAACAGAAGAATTACTGTATTTTTTCTATAATCAAAAAAGTAATTGAAAGGTCTGTCCTGGGAAACACCGTAATGAAGAATAGTCACCGGCAGCTCAGAGTGCAGCGCACAAGGGGCGGAAGGAGGACCCCACGCTGCTTGTCAGCCTCCTGTTTATCCAGGTGCGGCTGGCTGGTGATGTCAGCGCTGAACACCGGCTGGCAAGAATAAAAATGGTGGCGCACACTGCAGAGGCGGCAGAGGGTCAAGGAGGAGAGCTGCTTTCAACGCTGGCAGTGGAGAAGTCACTCCCCACAGGACCCAGGGGTTGGAGCCAGCTGGAATGAATGCAGGCAGAATGAGGAGGAGCACCTCGATGTTGATCCGCACGGGTTGACGAGGGATTGACCGGAGCACCATCCGGAGACGCCAACAGGGCGATCTGGAGAGACAAAGTGGACTGCAGGTGGGAGTGCAGGGATGACAAGGCACTGAAGAAGTCACACTGGGGAGAAGAGGACCCTGGGAGAACCCCAGAGGGGTTGCTGTCGGGGAGGATATCACCTCCAGATCCAGATGAGTCATTGAGCAGGCGAGAGGGCAGATGTAGAAGCGATGGGAGGGAGAACACAACCCGTTGCCCTTAGAGACCTGGGAAGGGTAGAAGGGAAGCCAGAGGGGCAGGTTGCCCAGTGATTTTTGGTAAGGCATTTTTTGGTCATTTTCCCCAGCTATGGGGTACAGGAGGGGAAGTGGGTCCCCGAGTAGTGGGGCCAAGCCAGAACCCCAGAGGATTGGTCATGCCTGTAGGTTTTCTTTTTTTTTTTTTTCTCCTTTCTTCCCCCGAGGGAGGGGTGACGGATAGGCGGGCTAGGGAGACAAGGTTCCAGTCGTGGGTGCCCCCTCCTCAGAAGGAGGCTGCTGGATGGACATTGCTCCCCAGGAGGCATGAGGCAAGGGTGTAGGAGTGGTGGAGCCCCATGAGTGACCACTGGGTGAGCCACGGGCCAAAGAGCGCACCTGAAGGACAACGCCGCACACTGAGATCCAACGAGTGTGGCAAGGGAACGTGGGGTTGGAGACTCAAGCGGAGGACATCAGCTCAGGCAAGAACATGAACCCATTGCTTGACACCCAATCACTCGAGCAAAAGCTGCCTGAAAACAACTGTTCAAGGCCTGGCAGTTACAAGGTCAAAGTTGGCATTTTTTCCATAGAGTGCCTTGAGATCAATGAGGTTGAGAAGCATTTAGTCTGTCTTGAAGACTTGGTTTAAAAAACAGTTATTTTGGTAAGGAGAGTATTTTAACTAGGTTATATCGCACCCCGATGACCGGTGCACCCTTGCCCTGCGAGCCTGGGTCGGCACGACCGGCTTGGCGTGAGGGGGGATTTATGACCGGACAGGTGGGTGTTAACAGCGAGCAGGAGTCAGATGATTTAAAGCGTAATGGTTACACAGAAAGTTTATTTTACTTATGCTACTGATGTAGTGCAGCGTAGGCAGAGGAGTTGATTTGTTCAGTTACAGCATGCAGATATCATGTTACCCAGCATTTACAGGGTGGGTAATAGACTTGATTCTGAGCAATTCATGCAAGCTGTTGCAGTCTGCAGATTACCAAGAGCTCTTGATAAGAAAGATAACGGGGGAGATAATCAAGCTGGCAAGGACGGGGTTACGCCGAGATAAGGATCGAAGGGGGGGAGATGTTTGTAAGAGGCCACTTTACAAACTGCGTCTCCTGGATGTGTGTGTGGAGAGTTCTCCGCTTTGGGCGGAAGTTCTTTCAAAGTTATACTTAGCTAGGTGACCAATTACTACACGCCAGGCATGAATAATTAACGAGTTGGCATTTGTGCTCTCTTTGTTTGCTCAGGTTTCAGAAAAAAGGGGGGTTATTTTTTGCTTGGGTGGTACTGGTCCTGTTTGATCACAGGAGGGTGAGCATAGTACATTATTTAATTTTACAACTTCACTAAAGTCAGCTAATCTCATTACTATAGGTACTTTATCTTTCATGCTGGGCTGTCAAGGTTAGTTTCTCTTTCGTATGAGAAGCTCAAGTGATTTGAAATGAGGCACAGACAAGGGTGTGTATATGCAGCACTGTTAATACAGAGGGATAGACTACAATTGCAGAGTTTGTTGTGTTAGCCTCTGACCTTTTGCCATCAGCATCTGAAATCAAAGACTTTGATCTTTGACAGGTTATATTAAAGGACTCTTTAACACAGTAACTAGTTGTTTGTGGGTGGTGGCTGGATATTATCAAGTATGGCTTCTGAGTTTCAGAAACTCTTTTCAGCAGTCCTGCTAGGAATGGTGCCTCTTGCAGCACTCAGCTTTCATAGTTTGTTTGGTTTTTTTTTCTCTGAAGAGCTGTCATCCCTTCTTTTCCTCTTGCAAAACCCCAGCGAGAACAAATTTGAGGAAAATGAGCCTATGCTGAGTTCTACTTTAAGGGATTATTTTAAATTGTTGATGCTCTTTCCTTTAATCTTTTTCAATTAATACTTAATTGATCCTAATACTTTTTGACATTCTAGGTTTTATAACTAGGCACAATGCCTTTTTTGGCTTGTCAAGTTTTTTACTCCATATAAGCATATATATCCAAGAAAGCCAACACAGGCATCAAGTTACATTTTCTATTTTAATTATAATTTTGAATTGCTTCCTATTGTGCCTCTCATGTATAAAGTATATTTTGCAGTGACTGAAATATTAAAGCTTACTATTGGAGACCTATAAGTAACCTTATGAAATACCTTTAAACTGATTCCATTTCCTCTTCTAGGTTCAAGTGTCGGACTTTTTATATATGCAGCATTACAAAGAGGACTCATAGAGCTATATGGAGTGGATGGATGTTTGCTAATAGTTGGTGCATTAGCCCTAAATATATTAGCATGTGGGAGTCTAATGAGACCCTTGGAATGCTTTAATTCTCCTTTGCCAGAGAAGCCATGCCTAAAAAAAATTCCAGACCAATACTTCCTTTATCATGAAAAAGAAAAGAATGTT